>NC_089683.1:64045552-64713341 GCF_031753505.1 Anomalospiza imberbis | reverse complement strand
CATCCCTCTTCCCCTCTGTGTCCTCTCTTCCTCCGTGATTTTTTCCCTGATTTTGCAGCATTTCTCAGCTTAATTTTGGCATGTTTTGCTCCTTTCCACTGCAATTCTTTTGCTCCCAGACCGATTTCTGGTGCTCACTGCATTTCCCAATTTCCCATTTTTGGCTTTTTTTTCTCAAGGGCATTTCACTTGGTCATATCTCCTTTCCAGAGTCTTAGGGAGCCTTTCTTTTCGGACCCGCAAGATTTCGTTTCCCTTCCCGAAAGGAAACTTGTTTCCTTTCGGGAAGGGAAACGAAATCTTGCGATTTCAATGGGGACCAAAGGGGCAAGCTTTGGTGCATAGCCCTGCTCTTGCTGCCATGCCATCACTTTTGCTGCCTTTGGCTTGGGCCGAGGTTTTTCAGATTTTTGTTTCCCTCTGCATGCCATGTCACATCCCTCTTCCCCTCTGTGTCCTCTCTTCCTCCGTGATTTTTTCCCCGGATTTTGCAGCATTTCTCAGCTTAATTTTGGCATGTTTTGCTCCTTTCCACTGCAATTCTTTTGCTCCCAGACCGATTTCTGGTGCTCACTGCATTTCCCAATTTCCCATTTTTGGTTTTTTTTTCTCAAGGGCATTTCACTTGGTCATATCTCCTTTCCAGAGTCTTAGGGAGCCTTTCTTTTCGGACCCGCAAGATTTCGTTTCCCTTCCCGAAAGGAAACAAAGTTTCCTTTCGGGAAGGGAAACGAAATCATGCGATTTCAATGGGGACCAAAGGGGCAAGCTTTGGTGCATAGCCCTGCTCTTGCTGCCATGCCATCACTTTTGCTGCCTTTGGCATGGGCCGAGGTTTTTCAGATTTTTGTTTCCCTCCTGCATGCCATGTCACATCCCTCTTCCCCTCTGTGTCCTCTCTTCCTCCGTGATTTTTTCCCTGATTTTGCAGCATTTCTCAGCTTAATTTTGGCATGTTTTGCTCCTTTCCACTGCAATTCTTTTGCTCCCAGACCGATTTCTGGTGCTCACTGCATTTCCCAATTTCCCATTTTTGGCTTTTTTTTCTCAAGGGCATTTCACTTGGTCATATCTCCTTTCCAGAGTCTTAGGGAGCCTTTCTTTTCGGACCTGCAAGATTTCGTTTCCCTTCCCGAAAGGAAACAAAGTTTCCTTTCGGGAAGGGAAACGAAATCTTGCGATTTCAATGGGGACCAAAGGGGCAAGCTTTGGTGCATAGCCCTGCTCTTGCTGCCATGCCATCACTTTTGCTGCCTTTGGCATGGGCCGAGGTTTTTCAGATTTTTGTTTCCCTCTGCATGCCATGTCACATCCCTCTTCCCCTCTGTGTCCTCTCTTCCTCCGTGATTTTTTCCCGGATTTTGCAGCATTTCTCAGCTTAATTTTGGCATGTTTTGCTCCTTTCCACTGCAATTCTTTTGCTCCCAGACCGATTTCTGGTGCTCACTGCATTTCTCAATTTCCCATTTTTGGCTTTTTTTTTCTCAAGGGCATTTCACTTGGTCATATCTCCTTTCCAGAGTCTTAGGGAGCCTTTCTTTTCGGATCTGCAAGATTTCGTTTCCCTTCCCGAAAGGAAACAAAGTTTCCTTTCGGGAAGGGAAACGAAATCTTGCGATTTCAATGGGGACCAAAGGGGCAAGCTTTGGTGCATAGCCCTGCTCTTGCTGCCATGCCATCACTTTTGCTGCCTTTGGCTTGGGCCGAGGTTTTTCAGATTTTTGTTTCCCTCTGCATGCCATGTCACATCCCTCTTCCCCTCTGTGTCCTCTCTTCCTCCGTGATTTTTTCCCGGATTTTGCAGCATTTCTCAGCTTAATTTTGGCATGTTTCGCTCCTTTCCACTGCAATTCTTTTGCTCCCAGACCGATTTCTGGTGCTCACTGCATTTCCCAATTTCCCATTTTTGGCTTTTTTTTCTCAAGGGCATTTCACTTGGTCATATCTCCTTTCCAGAGTTTTAGGGAGCCTTTCTTTTCGGACCCGCAAGATTTCGTTTCCCTTCCCGAAAGGAAACAAAGTTTCCTTTCGGGAAGGGAAACGAAATCTTGCGATTTCAATGGGGACCAAAGGGGCAAGCTTTGGTGCATAGCCCTGCTCTTGCTGCCATGCCATCACTTTTGCTGCCTTTGGCTTGGGCCGAGGTTTTTCAGATTTTTGTTTCCCTCTGCATGCCATGTCACATCCCTCTTCCCCTCTGTGTCCTCTCTTCCTCCGTGATTTTTTCCCGGATTTTGCAGCATTGCTCAGCTTAATTTTGGCATGTTTTGCTCCTTTCCACTGCAATTCTTTTGCTCCCAGACCGATTTCTGGTGCTCACTGCATTTCCCAATTTCCCATTTTTGGCTTTTTTTTCTCAAGGGCATTTCACTTGGTCATATCTCCTTTCCAGAGTCTTAGGGAGCCTTTCTTTTCGGACCCGCAAGATTTCGTTTCCCTTCCCGAAAGGAAACAAAGTTTCCTTTCGGGAAGGGAAACGAAATCTTGTGATTTCAATGGGGACCAAAGGGGCAAGCTTTGGTGCATAGCCCTGCTCTTGCTGCCATGCCATCACTTTTGCTGCCTTTGGCTTGGGCCGAGGTTTTTCAGATTTTTGTTTCCCTCTGCATGCCATGTCACATCCCTCTTCCCCTCTGTGTCCTCTCTTCCTCCGTGATTTTTTCCCTGATTTTGCAGCATTGCTCAGCTTAATTTTGGCATGTTTTGCTCCTTTCCACTGCAATTCTTTTGCTCCCAGACCGATTTCTGGTGCTCACTGCATTTCCCAATTTCCCATTTTTGGCTTTTTTTTTCTCAAGGGCATTTCACTTGGTCATATCTCCTTTCCAGAGTCTTAGGGAGCCTTTCTTTTCGGATCCGCAAGATTTCGTTTCCCTTCCCGAAAGGAAACAAAGTTTCCTTTCGGGAAGGGAAACGAAATCTTGCGATTTCAATGGGGACCAAAGGGGCAAGCTTTGGTGCATAGCCCTGCTCTTGCTGCCATGCCATCACTTTTGCTGCCTTTGGCTTGGGCCGAGGTTTTTCAGATTTTTGTTTCCCTCTGCATGCCATGTCACATCCCTCTTCCCCTCTGTGTCCTCTCTTCCTCCGTGATTTTTTCCCGGATTTTGCAGCATTTCTCAGCTTAATTTTGGCATGTTTCGCTCCTTTCCACTGCAATTCTTTTGCTCCCAGACCGATTTCTGGTGCTCACTGCATTTCCCAATTTCCCATTTTTGGCTTTTTTTTTCTCAAGGGCATTTCACTTGGTCATATCTCCTTTCCAGAGTCTTAGGGAGCCTTTCTTTTCGGACCCGCAAGATTTCGTTTCCCTTCCCGAAAGGAAACAAAGTTTCCTTTCGGGAAGGGAAACGAAATCTTGCGATTTCAATGGGGACCAAAGGGGCAAGCTTTGGTGCATAGCCCTGCTCTTGCTGCCATGCCATCACTTTTGCTGCCTTTGGCTTGGGCCGAGGTTTTTCAGATTTTTGTTTCCCTCTGCATGCCATGTCACATCCCTCTTCCCCTCTGTGTCCTCTCTTCCTCCGTGATTTTTTCCCGGATTTTGCAGCATTGCTCAGCTTAATTTTGGCATGTTTTGCTCCTTTCCACTGCAATTCTTTTGCTCCCAGACCGATTTCTGGTGCTCACTGCATTTCCCAATTTCCCATTTTTGGCTTTTTTTTCTCAAGGGCATTTCACTTGGTCATATCTCCTTTCCAGAGTCTTAGGGAGCCTTTCTTTTCGGATCCGCAAGATTTCGTTTCCCTTCCCGAAAGGAAACAAAGTTTCCTTTCGGGAAGGGAAACGAAATCTTGCGATTTCAATGGGGACCAAAGGGGCAAGCTTTGGTGCATAGCCCTGCTCTTGCTGCCATGCCATCACTTTTGCTGCCTTTGGCATGGGCCGAGGTTTTTCAGATTTTTGTTTCCCTCTGCATGCCATGTCACATCCCTCTTCCCCTCTGTGTCCTCTCTTCCTCCGTGATTTTTTCCCGGATTTTGCAGCATTTCTCAGCTTAATTTTGGCATGTTTTGCTCCTTTCCACTGCAATTCTTTTGCTCCCAGACCGATTTCTGGTGCTCACTGCATTTCCCAATTTCCCATTTTTGGCTTTTTTTTTCTCAAGGGCATTTCACTTGGTCATATCTCCTTTCCAGAGTCTTAGGGAGCCTTTCTTTTCGGACCCGCAAGATTTCGTTTCCCTTCCCGAAAGGAAACAAAGTTTCCTTTCGGGAAGGGAAACGAAATCTTGTGATTTCAATGGGGACCAAAGGGGCAAGCTTTGGTGCATAGCCCTGCTCTTGCTGCCATGCCATCACTTTTGCTGCCTTTGGCTTGGGCCGAGGTTTTTCAGATTTTTGTTTCCCTCTGCATGCCATGTCACATCCCTCTTCCCCTCTGTGTCCTCTCTTCCTCCGTGATTTTTTCCCGGATTTTGCAGCATTGCTCAGCTTAATTTTGGCATGTTTTGCTCCTTTCCACTGCAATTCTTTTGCTCCCAGACCGATTTCTGGTGCTCACTGCATTTCCCAATTTCCCATTTTTGGCTTTTTTTTCTCAAGGGCATTTCACTTGGTCATATCTCCTTTCCAGAGTCTTAGGGAGCCTTTCTTTTCGGACACGCAAGATTTCGTTTCCCTTCCCGAAAGGAAACAAAGTTTCCTTTCGGGAAGGGAAACGAAATCTTGCGATTTCAATGGGGACCAAAGGGGCAAGCTTTGGTGCATAGCCCTGCTCTTGCTGCCATGCCATCACTTTTGCTGCCTTTGGCTTGGGCCGAGGTTTTTCAGATTTTTGTTTCCCTCTGCATGCCATGTCACATCCCTCTTCCCCTCTGTGTCCTCTCTTCCTCCGTGATTTTTTCCCTGATTTTGCAGCATTTCTCAGCTTAATTTTGGCATGTTTTGCTCCTTTCCACTGCAATTCTTTTGCTCCCAGACCGATTTCTGGTGCTCACTGCATTTCCCAATTTCCCATTTTTGGCTTTTTTTTCTCAAGGGCATTTCACTTGGTCATATCTCCTTTCCAGAGTCTTAGGGAGCCTTTCTTTTCGGACCCGCAAGATTTCGTTTCCCTTCCCGAAAGGAAACTTTGTTTCCTTTCGGGAAGGGAAACGAAATCTTGCGATTTCAATGGGGACCAAAGGGGCAAGCTTTGGTGCATAGCCCTGCTCTTGCTGCCATGCCATCACTTTTGCTGCCTTTGGCTTGGGCCGAGGTTTTTCAGATTTTTGTTTCCCTCTGCATGCCATGTCACATCCCTCTTCCCCTCTGTGTCCTCTCTTCCTCCGTGATTTTTTCCCGGATTTTGCAGCATTTCTCAGCTTAATTTTGGCATGTTTTGCTCCTTTCCACTGCAATTCTTTTGCTCCCAGACCGATTTCTGGTGCTCACTGCATTTCCCAATTTCCCATTTTTGGCTTTTTTTTCTCAAGGGCATTTCACTTGGTCATATCTCCTTTCCAGAGTCTTAGGGAGCCTTTCTTTTCGGACCCGCAAGATTTCGTTTCCCTTCCCGAAAGGAAACAAAGTTTCCTTTCGGGAAGGGAAACGAAATCTTGCGATTTCAATGGGGACCAAAGGGGCAAGCTTTGGTGCATAGCCCTGCTCTTGCTGCCATGCCATCACTTTTGCTGCCTTTGGCTTGGGCCGAGGTTTTTCAGATTTTTGTTTCCCTCTGCATGCCATGTCACATCCCTCTTCCCCTCTGTGTCCTCTCTTCCTCCGTGATTTTTTCCCTGATTTTGCAGCGTTTCTCAGCTTAATTTTGGCATGTTTTGCTCCTTTCCACTGCAATTCTTTTGCTCCCAGACCGATTTCTGGTGCTCACTGCATTTCCCAATTTCCCATTTTTGGCTTTTTTTTCTCAAGGGCATTTCACTTGGTCATATCTCCTTTCCAGAGTCTTAGGGAGCCTTTCTTTTCGGACCCGCAAGATTTCGTTTCCCTTCCCGAAAGGAAACAAAGTTTCCTTTCGGGAAGGGAAACGAAATCTTGCGATTTCAATGGGGACCAAAGGGGCAAGCTTTGGTGCATAGCCCTGCTCTTGCTGCCATGCCATCACTTTTGCTGCCTTTGGCTTGGGCCGAGGTTTTTCAGATTTTTGTTTCCCTCTGCATGCCATGTCACATCCCTCTTCCCCTCTGTGTCCTCTCTTCCTCCGTGATTTTTTCCCGGATTTTGCAGCATTTCTCAGCTTAATTTTGGCATGTTTTGCTCCTTTCCACTGCAATTCTTTTGCTCCCAGACCGATTTCTGGTGCTCACTGCATTTCCCAATTTCCCATTTTTGGCTTTTTTTTCTCAAGGGCATTTCACTTGGTCATATCTCCTTTCCAGAGTCTTAGGGAGCCTTTCTTTTCGGACCCGCAAGATTTCGTTTCCCTTCCCGAAAGGAAACAAAGTTTCCTTTCGGGAAGGGAAACGAAATCTTGCGATTTCAATGGGGACCAAAGGGGCAAGCTTTGGTGCATAGCCCTGCTCTTGCTGCCATGCCATCACTTTTGCTGCCTTTGGCTTGGGCCGAGGTTTTTCAGATTTTTGTTTCCCTCTGCATGCCATGTCACATCCCTCTTCCCCTCTGTGTCCTCTCTTCCTCCGTGATTTTTTCCCTGATTTTGCAGCATTGCTCAGCTTAATTTTGGCATGTTTTGCTCCTTTCCACTGCAATTCTTTTGCTCCCAGACCGATTTCTGGTGCTCACTGCATTTCCCAATTTCCCATTTTTGGCTTTTTTTTCTCAAGGGCATTTCACTTGGTCATATCTCCTTTCCAGAGTCTTAGGGAGCCTTTCTTTTCGGATCCGCAAGATTTCGTTTCCCTTCCCGAAAGGAAACAAAGTTTCCTTTCGGGAAGGGAAACGAAATCTTGCGATTTCAATGGGGACCAAAGGGGCAAGCTTTGGTGCATAGCCCTGCTCTTGCTGCCATGCCATCACTTTTGCTGCCTTTGGCATGGGCCGAGGTTTTTCAGATTTTTGTTTCCCTCTGCATGCCATGTCACATCCCTCTTCCCCTCTGTGTCCTCTCTTCCTCCGTGATTTTTTCCCTGATTTTGCAGCATTGCTCAGCTTAATTTTGGCATGTTTTGCTCCTTTCCACTGCAATTCTTTTGCTCCCAGACCGATTTCTGGTGCTCACTGCATTTCCCAATTTCCCATTTTTGGCTTTTTTTTCTCAAGGGCATTTCACTTGGTCATATCTCCTTTCCAGAGTCTTAGGGAGCCTTTCTTTTCGGATCCGCAAGATTTCGTTTCCCTTCCCGAAAGGAAACAAAGTTTCCTTTCGGGAAGGGAAACGAAATCTTGCGATTTCAATGGGGACCAAAGGGGCAAGCTTTGGTGCATAGCCCTGCTCTTGCTGCCATGCCATCACTTTTGCTGCCTTTGGCATGGGCCGAGGTTTTTCAGATTTTTATTTCCCTCTGCATGCCATGTCACATCCCTCTTCCCCTCTGTGTCCTCTCTTCCTCCGTGATTTTTTCCCTGATTTTGCAGCATTTCTCAGCTTAATTTTGGCATGTTTTGCTCCTTTCCACTGCAATTCTTTTGCTCCCAGACCGATTTCTGGTGCTCACTGCATTTCCCAATTTCCCATTTTTGGCTTTTTTTTCTCAAGGGCATTTCACTTGGTCATATCTCCTTTCCAGAGTCTTAGGGAGCCTTTCTTTTCGGACCCGCAAGATTTCGTTTCCCTTCCCGAAAGGAAACTTTGTTTCCTTTCGGGAAGGGAAACGAAATCTTGCGATTTCAATGGGGACCAAAGGGGCAAGCTTTGGTGCATAGCCCTGCTCTTGCTGCCATGCCATCACTTTTGCTGCCTTTGGCTTGGGCCGAGGTTTTTCAGATTTTTGTTTCCCTCTGCATGCCATGTCACATCCCTCTTCCCCTCTGTGTCCTCTCTTCCTCCGTGATTTTTTCCCGGATTTTGCAGCATTTCTCAGCTTAATTTTGGCATGTTTTGCTCCTTTCCACTGCAATTCTTTTGCTCCCAGACCGATTTCTGGTGCTCACTGCATTTCCCAATTTCCCATTTTTGGCTTTTTTTTCTCAAGGGCATTTCACTTGGTCATATCTCCTTTCCAGAGTCTTAGGGAGCCTTTCTTTTCGGACCCGCAAGATTTCGTTTCCCTTCCCGAAAGGAAACAAAGTTTCCTTTCGGGAAGGGAAACGAAATCTTGCGATTTCAATGGGGACCAAAGGGGCAAGCTTTGGTGCATAGCCCTGCTCTTGCTGCCATGCCATCACTTTTGCTGCCTTTGGCTTGGGCCGAGGTTTTTCAGATTTTTGTTTCCCTCTGCATGCCATGTCACATCCCTCTTCCCCTCTGTGTCCTCTCTTCCTCCGTGATTTTTTCCCGGATTTTGCAGCATTGCTCAGCTTAATTTTGGCATGTTTTGCTCCTTTCCACTGCAATTCTTTTGCTCCCAGACCGATTTCTGGTGCTCACTGCATTTCCCAATTTCCCATTTTTGGCTTTTTTTTCTCAAGGGCATTTCACTTGGTCATATCTCCTTTCCAGAGTCTTAGGGAGCCTTTCTTTTCGGATCCGCAAGATTTCGTTTCCCTTCCCGAAAGGAAACAAAGTTTCCTTTCGGGAAGGGAAACGAAATCTTGCGATTTCAATGGGGACCAAAGGGGCAAGCTTTGGTGCATAGCCCTGCTCTTGCTGCCATGCCATCACTTTTGCTGCCTTTGGCATGGGCCGAGGTTTTTCAGATTTTTGTTTCCCTCTGCATGCCATGTCACATCCCTCTTCCCCTCTGTGTCCTCTCTTCCTCCGTGATTTTTTCCCGGATTTTGCAGCATTTCTCAGCTTAATTTTGGCATGTTTTGCTCCTTTCCACTGCAATTCTTTTGCTCCCAGACCGATTTCTGGTGCTCACTGCATTTCCCAATTTCCCATTTTTGGCTTTTTTTTTCTCAAGGGCATTTCACTTGGTCATATCTCCTTTCCAGAGTCTTAGGGAGCCTTTCTTTTCGGACCCGCAAGATTTCGTTTCCCTTCCCGAAAGGAAACAAAGTTTCCTTTCGGGAAGGGAAACGAAATCTTGTGATTTCAATGGGGACCAAAGGGGCAAGCTTTGGTGCATAGCCCTGCTCTTGCTGCCATGCCATCACTTTTGCTGCCTTTGGCTTGGGCCGAGGTTTTTCAGATTTTTGTTTCCCTCTGCATGCCATGTCACATCCCTCTTCCCCTCTGTGTCCTCTCTTCCTCCGTGATTTTTTCCCGGATTTTGCAGCATTGCTCAGCTTAATTTTGGCATGTTTTGCTCCTTTCCACTGCAATTCTTTTGCTCCCAGACCGATTTCTGGTGCTCACTGCATTTCCCAATTTCCCATTTTTGGCTTTTTTTTCTCAAGGGCATTTCACTTGGTCATATCTCCTTTCCAGAGTCTTAGGGAGCCTTTCTTTTCGGACACGCAAGATTTCGTTTCCCTTCCCGAAAGGAAACAAAGTTTCCTTTCGGGAAGGGAAACGAAATCTTGCGATTTCAATGGGGACCAAAGGGGCAAGCTTTGGTGCATAGCCCTGCTCTTGCTGCCATGCCATCACTTTTGCTGCCTTTGGCTTGGGCCGAGGTTTTTCAGATTTTTGTTTCCCTCTGCATGCCATGTCACATCCCTCTTCCCCTCTGTGTCCTCTCTTCCTCCGTGATTTTTTCCCTGATTTTGCAGCATTTCTCAGCTTAATTTTGGCATGTTTTGCTCCTTTCCACTGCAATTCTTTTGCTCCCAGACCGATTTCTGGTGCTCACTGCATTTCCCAATTTCCCATTTTTGGCTTTTTTTTCTCAAGGGCATTTCACTTGGTCATATCTCCTTTCCAGAGTCTTAGGGAGCCTTTCTTTTCGGACCCGCAAGATTTCGTTTCCCTTCCCGAAAGGAAACTTTGTTTCCTTTCGGGAAGGGAAACGAAATCTTGCGATTTCAATGGGGACCAAAGGGGCAAGCTTTGGTGCATAGCCCTGCTCTTGCTGCCATGCCATCACTTTTGCTGCCTTTGGCTTGGGCCGAGGTTTTTCAGATTTTTGTTTCCCTCTGCATGCCATGTCACATCCCTCTTCCCCTCTGTGTCCTCTCTTCCTCCGTGATTTTTTCCCGGATTTTGCAGCATTTCTCAGCTTAATTTTGGCATGTTTTGCTCCTTTCCACTGCAATTCTTTTGCTCCCAGACCGATTTCTGGTGCTCACTGCATTTCCCAATTTCCCATTTTTGGCTTTTTTTTCTCAAGGGCATTTCACTTGGTCATATCTCCTTTCCAGAGTCTTAGGGAGCCTTTCTTTTCGGACCCGCAAGATTTCGTTTCCCTTCCCGAAAGGAAACAAAGTTTCCTTTCGGGAAGGGAAACGAAATCTTGCGATTTCAATGGGGACCAAAGGGGCAAGCTTTGGTGCATAGCCCTGCTCTTGCTGCCATGCCATCACTTTTGCTGCCTTTGGCTTGGGCCGAGGTTTTTCAGATTTTTGTTTCCCTCTGCATGCCATGTCACATCCCTCTTCCCCTCTGTGTCCTCTCTTCCTCCGTGATTTTTTCCCTGATTTTGCAGCGTTTCTCAGCTTAATTTTGGCATGTTTTGCTCCTTTCCACTGCAATTCTTTTGCTCCCAGACCGATTTCTGGTGCTCACTGCATTTCCCAATTTCCCATTTTTGGCTTTTTTTTTCTCAAGGGCATTTCACTTGGTCATATCTCCTTTCCAGAGTCTTAGGGAGCCTTTCTTTTCGGACCCGCAAGATTTCGTTTCCCTTCCCGAAAGGAAACAAAGTTTCCTTTCGGGAAGGGAAACGAAATCTTGTGATTTCAATGGGGACCAAAGGGGCAAGCTTTGGTGCATAGCCCTGCTCTTGCTGCCATGCCATCACTTTTGCTGCCTTTGGCTTGGGCCGAGGTTTTTCAGATTTTTGTTTCCCTCTGCATGCCATGTCACATCCCTCTTCCCCTCTGTGTCCTCTCTTCCTCCGTGATTTTTTCCCGGATTTTGCAGCATTGCTCAGCTTAATTTTGGCATGTTTTGCTCCTTTCCACTGCAATTCTTTTGCTCCCAGACCGATTTCTGGTGCTCACTGCATTTCCCAATTTCCCATTTTTGGCTTTTTTTTCTCAAGGGCATTTCACTTGGTCATATCTCCTTTCCAGAGTCTTAGGGAGCCTTTCTTTTCGGACACGCAAGATTTCGTTTCCCTTCCCGAAAGGAAACAAAGTTTCCTTTCGGGAAGGGAAACGAAATCTTGCGATTTCAATGGGGACCAAAGGGGCAAGCTTTGGTGCATAGCCCTGCTCTTGCTGCCATGCCATCACTTTTGCTGCCTTTGGCTTGGGCCGAGGTTTTTCAGATTTTTGTTTCCCTCTGCATGCCATGTCACATCCCTCTTCCCCTCTGTGTCCTCTCTTCCTCCGTGATTTTTTCCCTGATTTTGCAGCATTTCTCAGCTTAATTTTGGCATGTTTTGCTCCTTTCCACTGCAATTCTTTTGCTCCCAGACCGATTTCTGGTGCTCACTGCATTTCCCAATTTCCCATTTTTGGCTTTTTTTTCTCAAGGGCATTTCACTTGGTCATATCTCCTTTCCAGAGTCTTAGGGAGCCTTTCTTTTCGGACCCGCAAGATTTCGTTTCCCTTCCCGAAAGGAAACTTTGTTTCCTTTCGGGAAGGGAAACGAAATCTTGCGATTTCAATGGGGACCAAAGGGGCAAGCTTTGGTGCATAGCCCTGCTCTTGCTGCCATGCCATCACTTTTGCTGCCTTTGGCTTGGGCCGAGGTTTTTCAGATTTTTGTTTCCCTCTGCATGCCATGTCACATCCCTCTTCCCCTCTGTGTCCTCTCTTCCTCCGTGATTTTTTCCCTGATTTTGCAGCATTTCTCAGCTTAATTTTGGCATGTTTTGCTCCTTTCCACTGCAATTCTTTTGCTCCCAGACCGATTTCTGGTGCTCACTGCATTTCCCAATTTCCCATTTTTGGCTTTTTTTTCTCAAGGGCATTTCACTTGGTCATATCTCCTTTCCAGAGTCTTAGGGAGCCTTTCTTTTCGGACCCGCAAGATTTCGTTTCCCTTCCCGAAAGGAAACTTTGTTTCCTTTCGGGAAGGGAAACGAAATCTTGCGATTTCAATGGGGACCAAAGGGGCAAGCTTTGGTGCATAGCCCTGCTCTTGCTGCCATGCCATCACTTTTGCTGCCTTTGGCTTGGGCCGAGGTTTTTCAGATTTTTGTTTCCCTCTGCATGCCATGTCACATCCCTCTTCCCCTCTGTGTCCTCTCTTCCTCCGTGATTTTTTCCCGGATTTTGCAGCATTTCTCAGCTTAATTTTGGCATGTTTTGCTCCTTTCCACTGCAATTCTTTTGCTCCCAGACCGATTTCTGGTGCTCACTGCATTTCCCAATTTCCCATTTTTGGCTTTTTTTTCTCAAGGGCATTTCACTTGGTCATATCTCCTTTCCAGAGTCTTAGGGAGCCTTTCTTTTCGGACCCGCAAGATTTCGTTTCCCTTCCCGAAAGGAAACAAAGTTTCCTTTCGGGAAGGGAAACGAAATCTTGCGATTTCAATGGGGACCAAAGGGGCAAGCTTTGGTGCATAGCCCTGCTCTTGCTGCCATGCCATCACTTTTGCTGCCTTTGGCTTGGGCCGAGGTTTTTCAGATTTTTGTTTCCCTCTGCATGCCATGTCACATCCCTCTTCCCCTCTGTGTCCTCTCTTCCTCCGTGATTTTTTCCCTGATTTTGCAGCGTTTCTCAGCTTAATTTTGGCATGTTTTGCTCCTTTCCACTGCAATTCTTTTGCTCCCAGACCGATTTCTGGTGCTCACTGCATTTCCCAATTTCCCATTTTTGGCTTTTTTTTCTCAAGGGCATTTCACTTGGTCATATCTCCTTTCCAGAGTCTTAGGGAGCCTTTCTTTTCGGACCCGCAAGATTTCGTTTCCCTTCCCGAAAGGAAACAAAGTTTCCTTTCGGGAAGGGAAACGAAATCTTGCGATTTCAATGGGGACCAAAGGGGCAAGCTTTGGTGCATAGCCCTGCTCTTGCTGCCATGCCATCACTTTTGCTGCCTTTGGCTTGGGCCGAGGTTTTTCAGATTTTTGTTTCCCTCTGCATGCCATGTCACATCCCTCTTCCCCTCTGTGTCCTCTCTTCCTCCGTGATTTTTTCCCGGATTTTGCAGCATTTCTCAGCTTAATTTTGGCATGTTTTGCTCCTTTCCACTGCAATTCTTTTGCTCCCAGACCGATTTCTGGTGCTCACTGCATTTCCCAATTTCCCATTTTTGGCTTTTTTTTCTCAAGGGCATTTCACTTGGTCATATCTCCTTTCCAGAGTCTTAGGGAGCCTTTCTTTTCGGACCCGCAAGATTTCGTTTCCCTTCCCGAAAGGAAACAAAGTTTCCTTTCGGGAAGGGAAACGAAATCTTGCGATTTCAATGGGGACCAAAGGGGCAAGCTTTGGTGCATAGCCCTGCTCTTGCTGCCATGCCATCACTTTTGCTGCCTTTGGCTTGGGCCGAGGTTTTTCAGATTTTTGTTTCCCTCTGCATGCCATGTCACATCCCTCTTCCCCTCTGTGTCCTCTCTTCCTCCGTGATTTTTTCCCTGATTTTGCAGCATTGCTCAGCTTAATTTTGGCATGTTTTGCTCCTTTCCACTGCAATTCTTTTGCTCCCAGACCGATTTCTGGTGCTCACTGCATTTCCCAATTTCCCATTTTTGGCTTTTTTTTCTCAAGGGCATTTCACTTGGTCATATCTCCTTTCCAGAGTCTTAGGGAGCCTTTCTTTTCGGATCCGCAAGATTTCGTTTCCCTTCCCGAAAGGAAACAAAGTTTCCTTTCGGGAAGGGAAACGAAATCTTGCGATTTCAATGGGGACCAAAGGGGCAAGCTTTGGTGCATAGCCCTGCTCTTGCTGCCATGCCATCACTTTTGCTGCCTTTGGCATGGGCCGAGGTTTTTCAGATTTTTGTTTCCCTCTGCATGCCATGTCACATCCCTCTTCCCCTCTGTGTCCTCTCTTCCTCCGTGATTTTTTCCCTGATTTTGCAGCATTGCTCAGCTTAATTTTGGCATGTTTTGCTCCTTTCCACTGCAATTCTTTTGCTCCCAGACCGATTTCTGGTGCTCACTGCATTTCCCAATTTCCCATTTTTGGCTTTTTTTTCTCAAGGGCATTTCACTTGGTCATATCTCCTTTCCAGAGTCTTAGGGAGCCTTTCTTTTCGGATCCGCAAGATTTCGTTTCCCTTCCCGAAAGGAAACAAAGTTTCCTTTCGGGAAGGGAAACGAAATCTTGCGATTTCAATGGGGACCAAAGGGGCAAGCTTTGGTGCATAGCCCTGCTCTTGCTGCCATGCCATCACTTTTGCTGCCTTTGGCATGGGCCGAGGTTTTTCAGATTTTTGTTTCCCTCTGCATGCCATGTCACATCCCTCTTCCCCTCTGTGTCCTCTCTTCCTCCGTGATTTTTTCCCGGATTTTGCAGCATTGCTCAGCTTAATTTTGGCATGTTTTGCTCCTTTCCACTGCAATTCTTTTGCTCCCAGACCGATTTCTGGTGCTCACTGCATTTCCCAATTTCCCATTTTTGGCTTTTTTTTCTCAAGGGCATTTCACTTGGTCATATCTCCTTTCCAGAGTCTTAGGGAGCCTTTCTTTTCGGATCCGCAAGATTTCGTTTCCCTTCCCGAAAGGAAACAAAGTTTCCTTTCGGGAAGGGAAACGAAATCTTGCGATTTCAATGGGGACCAAAGGGGCAAGCTTTGGTGCATAGCCCTGCTCTTGCTGCCATGCCATCACTTTTGCTGCCTTTGGCATGGGCCGAGGTTTTTCAGATTTTTGTTTCCCTCTGCATGCCATGTCACATCCCTCTTCCCCTCTGTGTCCTCTCTTCCTCCGTGATTTTTTCCCGGATTTTGCAGCATTTCTCAGCTTAATTTTGGCATGTTTTGCTCCTTTCCACTGCAATTCTTTTGCTCCCAGACCGATTTCTGGTGCTCACTGCATTTCCCAATTTCCCATTTTTGGCTTTTTTTTTCTCAAGGGCATTTCACTTGGTCATATCTCCTTTCCAGAGTCTTAGGGAGCCTTTCTTTTCGGACCCGCAAGATTTCGTTTCCCTTCCCGAAAGGAAACAAAGTTTCCTTTCGGGAAGGGAAACGAAATCTTGTGATTTCAATGGGGACCAAAGGGGCAAGCTTTGGTGCATAGCCCTGCTCTTGCTGCCATGCCATCACTTTTGCTGCCTTTGGCTTGGGCCGAGGTTTTTCAGATTTTTGTTTCCCTCTGCATGCCATGTCACATCCCTCTTCCCCTCTGTGTCCTCTCTTCCTCCGTGATTTTTTCCCGGATTTTGCAGCATTGCTCAGCTTAATTTTGGCATGTTTTGCTCCTTTCCACTGCAATTCTTTTGCTCCCAGACCGATTTCTGGTGCTCACTGCATTTCCCAATTTCCCATTTTTGGCTTTTTTTTCTCAAGGGCATTTCACTTGGTCATATCTCCTTTCCAGAGTCTTAGGGAGCCTTTCTTTTCGGACACGCAAGATTTCGTTTCCCTTCCCGAAAGGAAACAAAGTTTCCTTTCGGGAAGGGAAACGAAATCTTGCGATTTCAATGGGGACCAAAGGGGCAAGCTTTGGTGCATAGCCCTGCTCTTGCTGCCATGCCATCACTTTTGCTGCCTTTGGCTTGGGCCGAGGTTTTTCAGATTTTTGTTTCCCTCTGCATGCCATGTCACATCCCTCTTCCCCTCTGTGTCCTCTCTTCCTCCGTGATTTTTTCCCTGATTTTGCAGCATTTCTCAGCTTAATTTTGGCATGTTTTGCTCCTTTCCACTGCAATTCTTTTGCTCCCAGACCGATTTCTGGTGCTCACTGCATTTCCCAATTTCCCATTTTTGGCTTTTTTTTCTCAAGGGCATTTCACTTGGTCATATCTCCTTTCCAGAGTCTTAGGGAGCCTTTCTTTTCGGACCCGCAAGATTTCGTTTCCCTTCCCGAAAGGAAACTTTGTTTCCTTTCGGGAAGGGAAACGAAATCTTGCGATTTCAATGGGGACCAAAGGGGCAAGCTTTGGTGCATAGCCCTGCTCTTGCTGCCATGCCATCACTTTTGCTGCCTTTGGCTTGGGCCGAGGTTTTTCAGATTTTTGTTTCCCTCTGCATGCCATGTCACATCCCTCTTCCCCTCTGTGTCCTCTCTTCCTCCGTGATTTTTTCCCGGATTTTGCAGCATTTCTCAGCTTAATTTTGGCATGTTTTGCTCCTTTCCACTGCAATTCTTTTGCTCCCAGACCGATTTCTGGTGCTCACTGCATTTCCCAATTTCCCATTTTTGGCTTTTTTTTCTCAAGGGCATTTCACTTGGTCATATCTCCTTTCCAGAGTCTTAGGGAGCCTTTCTTTTCGGACCCGCAAGATTTCGTTTCCCTTCCCGAAAGGAAACAAAGTTTCCTTTCGGGAAGGGAAACGAAATCTTGCGATTTCAATGGGGACCAAAGGGGCAAGCTTTGGTGCATAGCCCTGCTCTTGCTGCCATGCCATCACTTTTGCTGCCTTTGGCTTGGGCCGAGGTTTTTCAGATTTTTGTTTCCCTCTGCATGCCATGTCACATCCCTCTTCCCCTCTGTGTCCTCTCTTCCTCCGTGATTTTTTCCCTGATTTTGCAGCGTTTCTCAGCTTAATTTTGGCATGTTTTGCTCCTTTCCACTGCAATTCTTTTGCTCCCAGACCGATTTCTGGTGCTCACTGCATTTCCCAATTTCCCATTTTTGGCTTTTTTTTCTCAAGGGCATTTCACTTGGTCATATCTCCTTTCCAGAGTCTTAGGGAGCCTTTCTTTTCGGACCCGCAAGATTTCGTTTCCCTTCCCGAAAGGAAACAAAGTTTCCTTTCGGGAAGGGAAACGAAATCTTGCGATTTCAATGGGGACCAAAGGGGCAAGCTTTGGTGCATAGCCCTGCTCTTGCTGCCATGCCATCACTTTTGCTGCCTTTGGCTTGGGCCGAGGTTTTTCAGATTTTTGTTTCCCTCTGCATGCCATGTCACATCCCTCTTCCCCTCTGTGTCCTCTCTTCCTCCGTGATTTTTTCCCGGATTTTGCAGCATTTCTCAGCTTAATTTTGGCATGTTTTGCTCCTTTCCACTGCAATTCTTTTGCTCCCAGACCGATTTCTGGTGCTCACTGCATTTCCCAATTTCCCATTTTTGGCTTTTTTTTCTCAAGGGCATTTCACTTGGTCATATCTCCTTTCCAGAGTCTTAGGGAGCCTTTCTTTTCGGACCCGCAAGATTTCGTTTCCCTTCCCGAAAGGAAACAAAGTTTCCTTTCGGGAAGGGAAACGAAATCTTGCGATTTCAATGGGGACCAAAGGGGCAAGCTTTGGTGCATAGCCCTGCTCTTGCTGCCATGCCATCACTTTTGCTGCCTTTGGCTTGGGCCGAGGTTTTTCAGATTTTTGTTTCCCTCTGCATGCCATGTCACATCCCTCTTCCCCTCTGTGTCCTCTCTTCCTCCGTGATTTTTTCCCTGATTTTGCAGCATTGCTCAGCTTAATTTTGGCATGTTTTGCTCCTTTCCACTGCAATTCTTTTGCTCCCAGACCGATTTCTGGTGCTCACTGCATTTCCCAATTTCCCATTTTTGGCTTTTTTTTCTCAAGGGCATTTCACTTGGTCATATCTCCTTTCCAGAGTCTTAGGGAGCCTTTCTTTTCGGATCCGCAAGATTTCGTTTCCCTTCCCGAAAGGAAACAAAGTTTCCTTTCGGGAAGGGAAACGAAATCTTGCGATTTCAATGGGGACCAAAGGGGCAAGCTTTGGTGCATAGCCCTGCTCTTGCTGCCATGCCATCACTTTTGCTGCCTTTGGCATGGGCCGAGGTTTTTCAGATTTTTGTTTCCCTCTGCATGCCATGTCACATCCCTCTTCCCCTCTGTGTCCTCTCTTCCTCCGTGATTTTTTCCCTGATTTTGCAGCATTGCTCAGCTTAATTTTGGCATGTTTTGCTCCTTTCCACTGCAATTCTTTTGCTCCCAGACCGATTTCTGGTGCTCACTGCATTTCCCAATTTCCCATTTTTGGCTTTTTTTTCTCAAGGGCATTTCACTTGGTCATATCTCCTTTCCAGAGTCTTAGGGAGCCTTTCTTTTCGGATCCGCAAGATTTCGTTTCCCTTCCCGAAAGGAAACAAAGTTTCCTTTCGGGAAGGGAAACGAAATCTTGCGATTTCAATGGGGACCAAAGGGGCAAGCTTTGGTGCATAGCCCTGCTCTTGCTGCCATGCCATCACTTTTGCTGCCTTTGGCATGGGCCGAGGTTTTTCAGATTTTTATTTCCCTCTGCATGCCATGTCACATCCCTCTTCCCCTCTGTGTCCTCTCTTCCTCCGTGATTTTTTCCCTGATTTTGCAGCATTTCTCAGCTTAATTTTGGCATGTTTTGCTCCTTTACACTGCAATTCTTTTGCTCCCAGACCGATTTCTGGTGCTCACTGCATTTCCCAATTTCCCATTTTTGGCTTTTTTTTCTCAAGGGCATTTCACTTGGTCATATCTCCTTTCCAGAGTCTTAGGGAGCCTTTCTTTTCGGACCCGCAAGATTTCGTTTCCCTTCCCGAAAGGAAACTTTGTTTCCTTTCGGGAAGGGAAACGAAATCTTGCGATTTCAATGGGGACCAAAGGGGCAAGCTTTGGTGCATAGCCCTGCTCTTGCTGCCATGCCATCACTTTTGCTGCCTTTGGCTTGGGCCGAGGTTTTTCAGATTTTTGTTTCCCTCTGCATGCCATGTCACATCCCTCTTCCCCTCTGTGTCCTCTCTTCCTCCGTGATTTTTTCCCTGATTTTGCAGCATTTCTCAGCTTAATTTTGGCATGTTTTGCTCCTTTCCACTGCAATTCTTTTGCTCCCAGACCGATTTCTGGTGCTCACTGCATTTCCCAATTTCCCATTTTTGGCTTTTTTTTCTCAAGGGCATTTCACTTGGTCATATCTCCTTTCCAGAGTCTTAGGGAGCCTTTCTTTTCGGATCCGCAAGATTTCGTTTCCCTTCCCGAAAGGAAACAAAGTTTCCTTTCGGGAAGGGAAACGAAATCTTGCGATTTCAATGGGGACCAAAGGGGCAAGCTTTGGTGCATAGCCCTGCTCTTGCTGCCATGCCATCACTTTTGCTGCCTTTGGCATGGGCCGAGGTTTTTCAGATTTTTGTTTCCCTCTGCATGCCATGTCACATCCCTCTTCCCCTCTGTGTCCTCTCTTCCTCCGTGATTTTTTCCCGGATTTTGCAGCATTTCTCAGCTTAATTTTGGCATGTTTTGCTCCTTTCCACTGCAATTCTTTTGCTCCCAGACCGATTTCTGGTGCTCACTGCATTTCCCAATTTCCCATTTTTGGCTTTTTTTTTCTCAAGGGCATTTCACTTGGTCATATCTCCTTTCCAGAGTCTTAGGGAGCCTTTCTTTTCGGACCCGCAAGATTTCGTTTCCCTTCCCGAAAGGAAACAAAGTTTCCTTTCGGGAAGGGAAACGAAATCTTGTGATTTCAATGGGGACCAAAGGGGCAAGCTTTGGTGCATAGCCCTGCTCTTGCTGCCATGCCATCACTTTTGCTGCCTTTGGCTTGGGCCGAGGTTTTTCAGATTTTTGTTTCCCTCTGCATGCCATGTCACATCCCTCTTCCCCTCTGTGTCCTCTCTTCCTCCGTGATTTTTTCCCTGATTTTGCAGCATTTCTCAGCTTAATTTTGGCATGTTTTGCTCCTTTCCACTGCAATTCTTTTGCTCCCAGACCGATTTCTGGTGCTCACTGCATTTCCCAATTTCCCATTTTTGGCTTTTTTTTCTCAAGGGCATTTCACTTGGTCATATCTCCTTTCCAGAGTCTTAGGGAGCCTTTCTTTTCGGATCCGCAAGATTTCGTTTCCCTTCCCGAAAGGAAACAAAGTTTCCTTTCGGGAAGGGAAACGAAATCTTGCGATTTCAATGGGGACCAAAGGGGCAAGCTTTGGTGCATAGCCCTGCTCTTGCTGCCATGCCATCACTTTTGCTGCCTTTGGCATGGGCCGAGGTTTTTCAGATTTTTATTTCCCTCTGCATGCCATGTCACATCCCTCTTCCCCTCTGTGTCCTCTCTTCCTCCGTGATTTTTTCCCTGATTTTGCAGCATTTCTCAGCTTAATTTTGGCATGTTTTGCTCCTTTCCACTGCAATTCTTTTGCTCCCAGACCGATTTCTGGTGCTCACTGCATTTCCCAATTTCCCATTTTTGGCTTTTTTTTCTCAAGGGCATTTCACTTGGTCATATCTCCTTTCCAGAGTCTTAGGGAGCCTTTCTTTTCGGACCCGCAAGATTTCGTTTCCCTTCCCGAAAGGAAACTTTGTTTCCTTTCGGGAAGGGAAACGAAATCTTGCGATTTCAATGGGGACCAAAGGGGCAAGCTTTGGTGCATAGCCCTGCTCTTGCTGCCATGCCATCACTTTTGCTGCCTTTGGCTTGGGCCGAGGTTTTTCAGATTTTTGTTTCCCTCTGCATGCCATGTCACATCCCTCTTCCCCTCTGTGTCCTCTCTTCCTCCGTGATTTTTTCCCGGATTTTGCAGCATTGCTCAGCTTAATTTTGGCATGTTTTGCTCCTTTCCACTGCAATTCTTTTGCTCCCAGACCGATTTCTGGTGCTCACTGCATTTCCCAATTTCCCATTTTTGGCTTTTTTTTTCTCAAGGGCATTTCACTTGGTCATATCTCCTTTCCAGAGTCTTAGGGAGCCCTTCTTTTCGAACCCGCAAGATTTCGTTTCCCTTCCCGAAAGGAAACAAAGTTTCCTTTCGGGAAGGGAAACGAAATCTTGCGATTTCAATGGGGACCAAAGGGGCAAGCTTTGGTGCATAGCCCTGCTCTTGCTGCCATGCCATCACTTTTGCTGCCTTTGGCATGGGCCGAGGTTTTTCAGATTTTTGTTTCCCTCTGCATGCCATGTCACATCCCTCTTCCCCTCTGTGTCCTCTCTTCCTCCGTGATTTTTTCCCGGATTTTGCAGCATTTCTCAGCTTAATTTTGGCATGTTTTGCTCCTTTCCACTGCAATTCTTTTGCTCCCAGACCGATTTCTGGTGCTCACTGCATTTCCCAATTTCCCATTTTTGGCTTTTTTTTTCTCAAGGGCATTTCACTTGGTCATATCTCCTTTCCAGAGTCTTAGGGAGCCTTTCTTTTCGGACCCGCAAGATTTCGTTTCCCTTCCCGAAAGGAAACAAAGTTTCCTTTCGGGAAGGGAAACGAAATCTTGTGATTTCAATGGGGACCAAAGGGGCAAGCTTTGGTGCATAGCCCTGCTCTTGCTGCCATGCCATCACTTTTGCTGCCTTTGGCTTGGGCCGAGGTTTTTCAGATTTTTGTTTCCCTCTGCATGCCATGTCACATCCCT
The DNA here is from genome assembly GCF_031753505.1 of Anomalospiza imberbis. Taxonomy (NCBI): domain Eukaryota; kingdom Metazoa; phylum Chordata; class Aves; order Passeriformes; family Viduidae; genus Anomalospiza; species Anomalospiza imberbis. The sequence continues at coordinate 64,691,959 of NC_089683.1, read as the reverse complement.
CTTCCCCTCTGTGTCCTCTCTTCCTCCGTGATTTTTTCCCTGATTTTGCAGCATTTCTCAGCTTAATTTTGGCATGTTTTGCTCCTTTCCACTGCAATTCTTTTGCTCCCAGACCGATTTCTGGTGCTCACTGCATTTCCCAATTTCCCATTTTTGGCTTTTTTTTCTCAAGGGCATTTCACTTGGTCATATCTCCTTTCCAGAGTCTTAGGGAGCCTTTCTTTTCGGACCCGCAAGATTTCGTTTCCCTTCCCGAAAGGAAACAAAGTTTCCTTTCGGGAAGGGAAACGAAATCTTGCGATTTCAATGGGGACCAAAGGGGCAAGCTTTGGTGCATAGCCCTGCTCTTGCTGCCATGCCATCACTTTTGCTGCCTTTGGCATGGGCCGAGGTTTTTCAGATTTTTGTTTCCCTCTGCATGCCATGTCACATCCCTCTTCCCCTCTGTGTCCTCTCTTCCTCCGTGATTTTTTCCCTGATTTTGCAGCATTTCTCAGCTTAATTTTGGCATGTTTTGCTCCTTTCCACTGCAATTCTTTTGCTCCCAGACCGATTTCTGGTGCTCACTGCATTTCCCAATTTCCCATTTTTGGCTTTTTTTTCTCAAGGGCATTTCACTTGGTCATATCTCCTTTCCAGAGTCTTAGGGAGCCTTTCTTTTCGGATCCGCAAGATTTCGTTTCCCTTCCCGAAAGGAAACAAAGTTTCCTTTCGGGAAGGGAAACGAAATCTTGCGATTTCAATGGGGACCAAAGGGGCAAGCTTTGGTGCATAGCCCTGCTCTTGCTGCCATGCCATCACTTTTGCTGCCTTTGGCTTGGGCCGAGGTTTTTCAGATTTTTGTTTCCCTCTGCATGCCATGTCACATCCCTCTTCCCCTCTGTGTCCTCTCTTCCTCCGTGATTTTTTCCCTGATTTTGCAGCATTGCTCAGCTTAATTTTGGCATGTTTTGCTCCTTTCCACTGCAATTCTTTTGCTCCCAGACCGATTTCTGGTGCTCACTGCATTTCCCAATTTCCCATTTTTGGCTTTTTTTTTCTCAAGGGCATTTCACTTGGTCATATCTCCTTTCCAGAGTCTTAGGGAGCCCTTCTTTTCGGACCCGCAAGATTTCGTTTCCCTTCCCGAAAGGAAACAAAGTTTCCTTTCGGGAAGGGAAACGAAATCTTGCGATTTCAATGGGGACCAAAGGGGCAAGCTTTGGTGCATAGCCCTGCTCTTGCTGCCATGCCATCACTTTTGCTGCCTTTGGCTTGGGCCGAGGTTTTTCAGATTTTTGTTTCCCTCTGCATGCCATGTCACATCCCTCTTCCCCTCTGTGTCCTCTCTTCCTCCGTGATTTTTTCCCGGATTTTGCAGCATTGCTCAGCTTAATTTTGGCATGTTTTGCTCCTTTCCACTGCAATTCTTTTGCTCCCAGACCGATTTCTGGTGCTCACTGCATTTCCCAATTTCCCATTTTTGGCTTTTTTTTCTCAAGGGCATTTCACTTGGTCATATCTCCTTTCCAGAGTCTTAGGGAGCCTTTCTTTTCGGATCCGCAAGATTTCGTTTCCCTTCCCGAAAGGAAACAAAGTTTCCTTTCGGGAAGGGAAACGAAATCTTGCGATTTCAATGGGGACCAAAGGGGCAAGCTTTGGTGCATAGCCCTGCTCTTGCTGCCATGCCATCACTTTTGCTGCCTTTGGCATGGGCCGAGGTTTTTCAGATTTTTGTTTCCCTCTGCATGCCATGTCACATCCCTCTTCCCCTCTGTGTCCTCTCTTCCTCCGTGATTTTTTCCCGGATTTTGCAGCATTTCTCAGCTTAATTTTGGCATGTTTTGCTCCTTTCCACTGCAATTCTTTTGCTCCCAGACCGATTTCTGGTGCTCACTGCATTTCCCAATTTCCCATTTTTGGCTTTTTTTTCTCAAGGGCATTTCACTTGGTCATATCTCCTTTCCAGAGTCTTAGGGAGCCTTTCTTTTCGGACCCGCAAGATTTCGTTTCCCTTCCCGAAAGGAAACAAAGTTTCCTTTCGGGAAGGGAAACGAAATCTTGCGATTTCAATGGGGACCAAAGGGGCAAGCTTTGGTGCATAGCCCTGCTCTTGCTGCCATGCCATCACTTTTGCTGCCTTTGGCTTGGGCCGAGGTTTTTCAGATTTTTGTTTCCCTCTGCATGCCATGTCACATCCCTCTTCCCCTCTGTGTCCTCTCTTCCTCCGTGATTTTTTCCCGGATTTTGCAGCATTTCTCAGCTTAATTTTGGCATGGTTTGCTCCTTTCCACTGCAATTCTTTTGCTCCCAGACCGATTTCTGGTGCTCACTGCATTTCCCAATTTCCCATTTTTGGCTTTTTTTTCTCAAGGGCATTTCACTTGGTCATATCTCCTTTCCAGAGTCTTAGGGAGCCTTTCTTTTCGGACCCGCAAGATTTCGTTCCCCTTCCCGAAAGGAAACAAAGTTTCCTTTCGGGAAGGGAAACGAAATCTTGCGATTTCAATGGGGACCAAAGGGGCAAGCTTTGGTGCATAGCCCTGCTCTTGCTGCCATGCCATCACTTTTGCTGCCTTTGGCATGGGCCGAGGTTTTTCAGATTTTTGTTTCCCTCTGCATGCCATGTCACATCCCTCTTCCCCTCTGTGTCCTCTCTTCCTCCGTGATTTTTTCCCGGATTTTGCAGCATTTCTCAGCTTAATTTTGGCATGTTTTGCTCCTTTCCACTGCAATTCTTTTGCTCCCAGACCGATTTCTGGTGCTCACTGCATTTCCCAATTTCCCATTTTTGGCTTTTTTTTCTCAAGGGCATTTCACTTGGTCATATCTCCTTTCCAGAGTCTTAGGGAGCCTTTCTTTTCGGACCCGCAAGATTTCGTTTCCCTTCCCGAAAGGAAACAAAGTTTCCTTTCGGGAAGGGAAACGAAATCTTGCGATTTCAATGGGGACCAAAGGGGCAAGCTTTGGTGCATAGCCCTGCTCTTGCTGCCATGCCATCACTTTTGCTGCCTTTGGCTTGGGCCGAGGTTTTTCAGATTTTTGTTTCCCTCTGCATGCCATGTCACATCCCTCTTCCCCTCTGTGTCCTCTCTTCCTCCGTGATTTTTTCCCGGATTTTGCAGCATTGCTCAGCTTAATTTTGGCATGTTTTGCTCCTTTCCACTGCAATTCTTTTGCTCCCAGACCGATTTCTGGTGCTCACTGCATTTCCCAATTTCCCATTTTTGGCTTTTTTTTTCTCAAGGGCATTTCACTTGGTCATATCTCCTTTCCAGAGTCTTAGGGAGCCCTTCTTTTCGAACCCGCAAGATTTCGTTTCCCTTCCCGAAAGGAAACAAAGTTTCCTTTCGGGAAGGGAAACGAAATCTTGCGATTTCAATGGGGACCAAAGGGGCAAGCTTTGGTGCATAGCCCTGCTCTTGCTGCCATGCCATCACTTTTGCTGCCTTTGGCTTGGGCCGAGGTTTTTCAGATTTTTGTTTCCCTCTGCATGCCATGTCACATCCCTCTTCCCCTCTGTGTCCTCTCTTCCTCCGTGATTTTTTCCCTGATTTTGCAGCATTTCTCAGCTTAATTTTGGCATGTTTTGCTCCTTTCCACTGCAATTCTTTTGCTCCCAGACCGATTTCTGGTGCTCACTGCATTTCCCAATTTCCCATTTTTGGCTTTTTTTTCTCAAGGGCATTTCACTTGGTCATATCTCCTTTCCAGAGTCTTAGGGAGCCTTTCTTTTCGGATCCGCAAGATTTCGTTTCCCTTCCCGAAAGGAAACAAAGTTTCCTTTCGGGAAGGGAAACGAAATCTTGCGATTTCAATGGGGACCAAAGGGGCAAGCTTTGGTGCATAGCCCTGCTCTTGCTGCCATGCCATCACTTTTGCTGCCTTTGGCATGGGCCGAGGTTTTTCAGATTTTTGTTTCCCTCTGCATGCCATGTCACATCCCTCTTCCCCTCTGTGTCCTCTCTTCCTCCGTGATTTTTTCCCGGATTTTGCAGCATTTCTCAGCTTAATTTTGGCATGTTTTGCTCCTTTCCACTGCAATTCTTTTGCTCCCAGACCGATTTCTGGTGCTCACTGCATTTCCCAATTTCCCATTTTTGGCTTTTTTTTCTCAAGGGCATTTCACTTGGTCATATCTCCTTTCCAGAGTCTTAGGGAGCCTTTCTTTTCGGACCCGCAAGATTTCGTTTCCCTTCCCGAAAGGAAACAAAGTTTCCTTTCGGGAAGGGAAACGAAATCTTGCGATTTCAATGGGGACCAAAGGGGCAAGCTTTGGTGCATAGCCCTGCTCTTGCTGCCATGCCATCACTTTTGCTGCCTTTGGCTTGGGCCGAGGTTTTTCAGATTTTTGTTTCCCTCTGCATGCCATGTCACATCCCTCTTCCCCTCTGTGTCCTCTCTTCCTCCGTGATTTTTTCCCTGATTTTGCAGCATTGCTCAGCTTAATTTTGGCATGTTTTGCTCCTTTCCACTGCAATTCTTTTGCTCCCAGACCGATTTCTGGTGCTCACTGCATTTCCCAATTTCCCATTTTTGGCTTTTTTTTTCTCAAGGGCATTTCACTTGGTCATATCTCCTTTCCAGAGTCTTAGGGAGCCCTTCTTTTCGAACCCGCAAGATTTCGTTTCCCTTCCCGAAAGGAAACAAAGTTTCCTTTCGGGAAGGGAAACGAAATCTTGCGATTTCAATGGGGACCAAAGGGGCAAGCTTTGGTGCATAGCCCTGCTCTTGCTGCCATGCCATCACTTTTGCTGCCTTTGGCTTGGGCCGAGGTTTTTCAGATTTTTGTTTCCCTCTGCATGCCATGTCACATCCCTCTTCCCCTCTGTGTCCTCTCTTCCTCCGTGATTTTTTCCCTGATTTTGCAGCATTTCTCAGCTTAATTTTGGCATGTTTTGCTCCTTTCCACTGCAATTCTTTTGCTCCCAGACCAATTTCTGGTGCTCACTGCATTTCCCAATTTCCCATTTTTGGCTTTTTTTTCTCAAGGGCATTTCACTTGGTCATATCTCCTTTCCAGAGTCTTAGGGAGCCTTTCTTTTCGGACCCGCAAGATTTCGTTTCCCTTCCCGAAAGGAAACAAAGTTTCCTTTCGGGAAGGGAAACGAAATCTTGCGATTTCAATGGGGACCAAAGGGGCAAGCTTTGGTGCATAGCCCTGCTCTTGCTGCCATGCCATCACTTTTGCTGCCTTTGGCTTGGGCCGAGGTTTTTCAGATTTTTGTTTCCCTCTGCATGCCATGTCACATCCCTCTTCCCCTCTGTGTCCTCTCTTCCTCCGTGATTTTTTCCCTGATTTTGCAGCATTGCTCAGCTTAATTTTGGCATGTTTTGCTCCTTTCCACTGCAATTCTTTTGCTCCCAGACCGATTTCTGGTGCTCACTGCATTTCCCAATTTCCCATTTTTGGCTTTTTTTTTCTCAAGGGCATTTCACTTGGTCATATCTCCTTTCCAGAGTCTTAGGGAGCCCTTCTTTTCGAACCCGCAAGATTTCGTTTCCCTTCCCGAAAGGAAACAAAGTTTCCTTTCGGGAAGGGAAACGAAATCTTGCGATTTCAATGGGGACCAAAGGGGCAAGCTTTGGTGCATAGCCCTGCTCTTGCTGCCATGCCATCACTTTTGCTGCCTTTGGCTTGGGCCGAGGTTTTTCAGATTTTTGTTTCCCTCTGCATGCCATGTCACATCCCTCTTCCCCTCTGTGTCCTCTCTTCCTCCGTGATTTTTTCCCTGATTTTGCAGCATTTCTCAGCTTAATTTTGGCATGTTTTGCTCCTTTCCACTGCAATTCTTTTGCTCCCAGACCGATTTCTGGTGCTCACTGCATTTCCCAATTTCCCATTTTTGGCTTTTTTTTCTCAAGGGCATTTCACTTGGTCATATCTCCTTTCCAGAGTCTTAGGGAGCCTTTCTTTTCGGATCCGCAAGATTTCGTTTCCCTTCCCGAAAGGAAACAAAGTTTCCTTTCGGGAAGGGAAACGAAATCTTGCGATTTCAATGGGGACCAAAGGGGCAAGCTTTGGTGCATAGCCCTGCTCTTGCTGCCATGCCATCACTTTTGCTGCCTTTGGCATGGGCCGAGGTTTTTCAGATTTTTGTTTCCCTCTGCATGCCATGTCACATCCCTCTTCCCCTCTGTGTCCTCTCTTCCTCCGTGATTTTTTCCCGGATTTTGCAGCATTTCTCAGCTTAATTTTGGCATGTTTTGCTCCTTTCCACTGCAATTCTTTTGCTCCCAGACCGATTTCTGGTGCTCACTGCATTTCCCAATTTCCCATTTTTGGCTTTTTTTTCTCAAGGGCATTTCACTTGGTCATATCTCCTTTCCAGAGTCTTAGGGAGCCTTTCTTTTCGGACCCGCAAGATTTCGTTTCCCTTCCCGAAAGGAAACAAAGTTTCCTTTCGGGAAGGGAAACGAAATCTTGCGATTTCAATGGGGACCAAAGGGGCAAGCTTTGGTGCATAGCCCTGCTCTTGCTGCCATGCCATCACTTTTGCTGCCTTTGGCTTGGGCCGAGGTTTTTCAGATTTTTGTTTCCCTCTGCATGCCATGTCACATCCCTCTTCCCCTCTGTGTCCTCTCTTCCTCCGTGATTTTTTCCCGGATTTTGCAGCATTTCTCAGCTTAATTTTGGCATGTTTTGCTCCTTTCCACTGCAATTCTTTAGCTCCCAGACCGATTTCTGGTGCTCACTGCATTTCCCAATTTCCCATTTTTGGCTTTTTTTTCTCAAGGGCATTTCACTTGGTCATATCTCCTTTCCAGAGTCTTAGGGAGCCTTTCTTTTCGGACCCGCAAGATTTCGTTTCCCTTCCCGAAAGGAAACAAAGTTTCCTTTCGGGAAGGGAAACGAAATCTTGCGATTTCAATGGGGACCAAAGGGGCAAGCTTTGGTGCATAGCCCTGCTCTTGCTGCCATGCCATCACTTTTGCTGCCTTTGGCATGGGCCGAGGTTTTTCAGATTTTTGTTTCCCTCTGCATGCCATGTCACATCCCTCTTCCCCTCTGTGTCCTCTCTTCCTCCGTGATTTTTTTCCCTGATTTTGCAGCATTTCTCAGCTTAATTTTGGCATGTTTTGCTCCTTTCCACTGCAATTCTTTTGCTCCCAGACCGATTTCTGGTGCTCACTGCATTTCCCAATTTCCCATTTTTGGCTTTTTTTTTCTCAAGGGCATTTCACTTGGTCATATCTCCTTTCCAGAGTCTTAGGGAGCCTTTCTTTTCGGATACGCAAGATTTCGTTTCCCTTCCCGAAAGGAAACAAAGTTTCCTTTCGGGAAGGGAAACGAAATCTTGCGATTTCAATGGGGACCAAAGGGGCAAGCTTTGGTGCATAGCCCTGCTCTTGCTGCCATGCCATCACTTTTGCTGCCTTTGGCTTGGGCCGAGGTTTTTCAGATTTTTGTTTCCCTCTGCATGCCATGTCACATCCCTCTTCCCCTCTGTGTCCTCTCTTCCTCCGTGATTTTTTCCCTGATTTTGCAGCATTTCTCAGCTTAATTTTGGCATGTTTTGCTCCTTTCCACTGCAATTCTTTTGCTCCCAGACCGATTTCTGGTGCTCACTGCATTTCCCAATTTCCCATTTTTGGCTTTTTTTTTCTCAAGGGCATTTCACTTGGTCATATCTCCTTTCCAGAGTCTTAGGGAGCCTTTCTTTTCGGACCCGCAAGATTTTGTTTCCCTTCCCGAAAGGAAACAAAGTTTCCTTTCGGGAAGGGAAACGAAATCTTGCGATTTCAATGGGGACCAAAGGGGCAAGCTTTGGTGCATAGCCCTGCTCTTGCTGCCATGCCATCACTTTTGCTGCCTTTGGCTTGGGCCGAGGTTTTTCAGATTTTTGTTTCCCTCTGCATGCCATGTCACATCCCTCTTCCCCTCTGTGTCCTCTCTTCCTCCGTGATTTTTTCCCTGATTTTGCAGCATTTCTCAGCTTAATTTTGGCATGTTTTGCTCCTTTCCACTGCAATTCTTTTGCTCCCAGACCGATTTCTGGTGCTCACTGCATTTCCCAATTTCCCATTTTTGGCTTTTTTTTCTCAAGGGCATTTCACTTGGTCATATCTCCTTTCCAGAGTCTTAGGGAGCCTTTCTTTTCGGACCCGCAAGATTTCGTTTCCCTTCCCGAAAGGAAACAAAGTTTCCTTTCGGGAAGGGAAACGAAATCTTGCGATTTCAATGGGGACCAAAGGGGCAAGCTTTGGTGCATAGCCCTGCTCTTGCTGCCATGCCATCACTTTTGCTGCCTTTGGCATGGGCCGAGGTTTTTCAGATTTTTGTTTCCCTCTGCATGCCATGTCACATCCCTCTTCCCCTCTGTGTCCTCTCTTCCTCCGTGATTTTTTCCCTGATTTTGCAGCATTTCTCAGCTTAATTTTGGCATGTTTTGCTCCTTTCCACTGCAATTCTTTTGCTCCCAGACCGATTTCTGGTGCTCACTGCATTTCCCAATTTCCCATTTTTGGCTTTTTTTTTCTCAAGGGCATTTCACTTGGTCATATCTCCTTTCCAGAGTCTTAGGGAGCCTTTCTTTTCGGATCCGCAAGATTTCGTTTCCCTTCCCGAAAGGAAACAAAGTTTCCTTTCGGGAAGGGAAACGAAATCTTGCGATTTCAATGGGGACCAAAGGGGCAAGCTTTGGTGCATAGCCCTGCTCCCAGACCGATTTCTGGTGTTCACTGCATTTCCCAATTTCCCATTTTTGGCTTTTTTTTCTCAAGGGCATTTCACTTGGTCATATCTCCTTTCCAGAGTTTTAAGGAGCCTTTCTTTTCGGATCCGCAAGATTTCGTTTCCCTTCCCGAAAGGAAACAAAGTTTCCTTTCGGGAAGGGAAACGAAATCTTGCGATTTCAATGGGGACCAAAGGGGCAAGCTTTGGTGCATAGCCCTGCTCTTGCTGCCATGCCATCACTTTTGCTGCCTTTGGCATGGGCCGAGGTTTTTCAGATTTTTGTTTCCCTCTGCATGCCATGTCACATCCCTCTTCCCCTCTGTGTCCTCTCTTCCTCCGTGATTTTTTCCCTGATTTTGCAGCATTTCTCAGCTTAATTTTGGCATGTTTTGCTCCTTTCCACTGCAATTCTTTTGCTCCCAGACCGATTTCTGGTGCTCACTGCATTTCCCAATTTCCCATTTTTGGCTTTTTTTTTCTCAAGGGCATTTCACTTGGTCATATCTCCTTTCCAGAGTCTTAGGGAGCCTTTCTTTTCGGACCCGCAAGATTTCGTTTCCCTTCCCGAAAGGAAACAAAGTTTCCTTTCGGGAAGGGAAACGAAATCTTGCGATTTCAATGGGGACCAAAGGGGCAAGCTTTGGTGCATAGCCCTGCTCTTGCTGCCATGCCATCACTTTTGCTGCCTTTGGCATGGGCCGAGGTTTTTCAGATTTTTGTTTCCCTCTGCATGCCATGTCACATCCCTCTTCCCCTCTGTGTCCTCTCTTCCTCCGTGATTTTTTCCCTGATTTTGCAGCATTTCTCAGCTTAATTTTGGCATGTTTTGCTCCTTTCCACTGCAATTCTTTTGCTCCCAGACCGATTTCTGGTGCTCACTGCATTTCCCAATTTCCCATTTTTGGCTTTTTTTTTCTCAAGGGCATTTCACTTGGTCATATCTCCTTTCCAGAGTCTTAGGGAGCCTTTCTTTTCGGACCCACAAGATTTCGTTTCCCTTCCCGAAAGGAAACAAAGTTTCCTTTCGGGAAGGGAAACGAAATCTTGCGATTTCAATGGGGACCAAAGGGGCAAGCTTTGGTGCATAGCCCTGCTCTTGCTGCCATGCCATCACTTTTGCTGCCTTTGGCTTGGGCCGAGGTTTTTCAGATTTTTGTTTCCCTCTGCATGCCATGTCACATCCCTCTTCCCCTCTGTGTCCTCTCTTCCTCCGTGATTTTTTCCCGGATTTTGCAGCATTGCTCAGCTTAATTTTGGCATGTTTTGCTCCTTTCCACTGCAATTCTTTTGCTCCCAGACCGATTTCTGGTGCTCACTGCATTTCCCAATTTCCCATTTTTGGCTTTTTTTTTCTCAAGGGCATTTCACTTGGTCATATCTCCTTTCCAGAGTCTTAGGGAGCCTTTCTTTTCGGATCCGCAAGATTTCGTTTCCCTTCCCGAAAGGAAACAAAGTTTCCTTTCGGGAAGGGAAACGAAATCTTGCGATTTCAATGGGGACCAAAGGGGCAAGCTTTGGTGCATAGCCCTGCTCTTGCTGCCATGCCATCACTTTTGCTGCCTTTGGCTTGGGCCGAGGTTTTTCAGATTTTTGTTTCCCTCTGCATGCCATGTCACATCCCTCTTCCCCTCTGTGTCCTCTCTTCCTCCGTGATTTTTTCCCTGATTTTGCAGCATTTCTCAGCTTAATTTTGGCATGTTTTGCTCCTTTCCACTGCAATTCTTTTGCTCCCAGACCGATTTCTGGTGCTCACTGCATTTCCCAATTTCCCATTTTTGGCTTTTTTTTCTCAAGGGCATTTCACTTGGTCATATCTCCTTTCCAGAGTCTTAGGGAGCCTTTCTTTTCGGACCCGCAAGATTTCGTTTCCCTTCCCGAAAGGAAACAAAGTTTCCTTTCGGGAAGGGAAACGAAATCTTGCGATTTCAATGGGGACCAAAGGGGCAAGCTTTGGTGCATAGCCCTGCTCTTGCTGCCATGCCATCACTTTTGCTGCCTTTGGCTTGGGCCGAGGTTTTTCAGATTTTTGTTTCCCTCTGCATGCCATGTCACATCCCTCTTCCCCTCTGTGTCCTCTCTTCCTCCGTGATTTTTTCCCGGATTTTGCAGCATTTCTCAGCTTAATTTTGGCATGTTTTGCTCCTTTCCACTGCAATTCTTTAGCTCCCAGACCGATTTCTGGTGCTCACTGCATTTCCCAATTTCCCATTTTTGGCTTTTTTTTCTCAAGGGCATTTCACTTGGTCATATCTCCTTTCCAGAGTCTTAGGGAGCCTTTCTTTTCGGACCCGCAAGATTTCGTTTCCCTTCCCGAAAGGAAACAAAGTTTCCTTTCGGGAAGGGAAACGAAATCTTGCGATTTCAATGGGGACCAAAGGGGCAAGCTTTGGTGCATAGCCCTGCTCTTGCTGCCATGCCATCACTTTTGCTGCCTTTGGCATGGGCCGAGGTTTTTCAGATTTTTGTTTCCCTCTGCATGCCATGTCACATCCCTCTTCCCCTCTGTGTCCTCTCTTCCTCCGTGATTTTTTTCCCTGATTTTGCAGCATTTCTCAGCTTAATTTTGGCATGTTTTGCTCCTTTCCACTGCAATTCTTTTGCTCCCAGACCGATTTCTGGTGCTCACTGCATTTCCCAATTTCCCATTTTTGGCTTTTTTTTTCTCAAGGGCATTTCACTTGGTCATATCTCCTTTCCAGAGTCTTAGGGAGCCTTTCTTTTCGGATACGCAAGATTTCGTTTCCCTTCCCGAAAGGAAACAAAGTTTCCTTTCGGGAAGGGAAACGAAATCTTGCGATTTCAATGGGGACCAAAGGGGCAAGCTTTGGTGCATAGCCCTGCTCTTGCTGCCATGCCATCACTTTTGCTGCCTTTGGCTTGGGCCGAGGTTTTTCAGATTTTTGTTTCCCTCTGCATGCCATGTCACATCCCTCTTCCCCTCTGTGTCCTCTCTTCCTCCGTGATTTTTTCCCTGATTTTGCAGCATTTCTCAGCTTAATTTTGGCATGTTTTGCTCCTTTCCACTGCAATTCTTTTGCTCCCAGACCGATTTCTGGTGCTCACTGCATTTCCCAATTTCCCATTTTTGGCTTTTTTTTTCTCAAGGGCATTTCACTTGGTCATATCTCCTTTCCAGAGTCTTAGGGAGCCTTTCTTTTCGGACCCGCAAGATTTTGTTTCCCTTCCCGAAAGGAAACAAAGTTTCCTTTCGGGAAGGGAAACGAAATCTTGCGATTTCAATGGGGACCAAAGGGGCAAGCTTTGGTGCATAGCCCTGCTCTTGCTGCCATGCCATCACTTTTGCTGCCTTTGGCTTGGGCCGAGGTTTTTCAGATTTTTGTTTCCCTCTGCATGCCATGTCACATCCCTCTTCCCCTCTGTGTCCTCTCTTCCTCCGTGATTTTTTCCCTGATTTTGCAGCATTTCTCAGCTTAATTTTGGCATGTTTTGCTCCTTTCCACTGCAATTCTTTTGCTCCCAGACCGATTTCTGGTGCTCACTGCATTTCCCAATTTCCCATTTTTGGCTTTTTTTTCTCAAGGGCATTTCACTTGGTCATATCTCCTTTCCAGAGTCTTAGGGAGCCTTTCTTTTCGGACCCGCAAGATTTCGTTTCCCTTCCCGAAAGGAAACAAAGTTTCCTTTCGGGAAGGGAAACGAAATCTTGCGATTTCAATGGGGACCAAAGGGGCAAGCTTTGGTGCATAGCCCTGCTCTTGCTGCCATGCCATCACTTTTGCTGCCTTTGGCATGGGCCGAGGTTTTTCAGATTTTTGTTTCCCTCTGCATGCCATGTCACATCCCTCTTCCCCTCTGTGTCCTCTCTTCCTCCGTGATTTTTTCCCTGATTTTGCAGCATTGCTCAGCTTAATTTTGGCATGTTTTGCTCCTTTCCACTGCAATTCTTTTGCTCCCAGACCGATTTCTGGTGCTCACTGCATTTCCCAATTTCCCATTTTTGGCTTTTTTTTCTCAAGGGCATTTCACTTGGTCATATCTCCTTTCCAGAGTCTTAGGGAGCCTTTCTTTTCGGACACGCAAGATTTCGTTTCCCTTCCCGAAAGGAAACAAAGTTTCCTTTCGGGAAGGGAAACGAAATCTTGCGATTTCAATGGGGACCAAAGGGGCAAGCTTTGGTGCATAGCCCTGCTCTTGCTGCCATGCCATCACTTTTGCTGCCTTTGGCTTGGGCCGAGGTTTTTCAGATTTTTGTTTCCCTCTGCATGCCATGTCACATCCCTCTTCCCCTCTGTGTCCTCTCTTCCTCCGTGATTTTTTCCCTGATTTTGCAGCGTTTCTCAGCTTAATTTTGGCATGTTTTGCTCCTTTCCACTGCAATTCTTTTGCTCCCAGACCGATTTCTGGTGCTCACTGCATTTCCCAATTTCCCATTTTTGGCTTTTTTTTCTCAAGGGCATTTCACTTGGTCATATCTCCTTTCCAGAGTCTTAGGGAGCCTTTCTTTTCGGACCCGCAAGATTTCGTTTCCCTTCCCGAAAGGAAACAAAGTTTCCTTTCGGGAAGGGAAACGAAATCTTGCGATTTCAATGGGGACCAAAGGGGCAAGCTTTGGTGCATAGCCCTGCTCTTGCTGCCATGCCATCACTTTTGCTGCCTTTGGCTTGGGCCGAGGTTTTTCAGATTTTTGTTTCCCTCTGCATGCCATGTCACATCCCTCTTCCCCTCTGTGTCCTCTCTTCCTCCGTGATTTTTTCCCGGATTTTGCAGCATTTCTCAGCTTAATTTTGGCATGTTTTGCTCCTTTCCACTGCAATTCTTTTGCTCCCAGACCGATTTCTGGTGCTCACTGCATTTCCCAATTTCCCATTTTTGGCTTTTTTTTCTCAAGGGCATTTCACTTGGTCATATCTCCTTTCCAGAGTCTTAGGGAGCCTTTCTTTTCGGACCCGCAAGATTTCGTTTCCCTTCCCGAAAGGAAACAAAGTTTCCTTTCGGGAAGGGAAACGAAATCTTGCGATTTCAATGGGGACCAAAGGGGCAAGCTTTGGTGCATAGCCCTGCTCTTGCTGCCATGCCATCACTTTTGCTGCCTTTGGCTTGGGCCGAGGTTTTTCAGATTTTTGTTTCACTCTGCATGCCATTTCACATCCCTCTTCCCCTCTGTGTCCTCTCTTCCTCCGTGATTTTTTCCCTGATTTTGCAGCATTGCTCAGCTTAATTTTGGCATGTTTTGCTCCTTTCCACTGCAATTCTTTTGCTCCCAGACCGATTTCTGGTGCTCACTGCATTTCCCAATTTCCCATTTTTGGCTTTTTTTTCTCAAGGGCATTTCACTTGGTCATATCTCCTTTCCAGAGTCTTAGGGAGCCTTTCTTTTCGGACCCGCAAGATTTCGTTTCCCTTCCCGAAAGGAAACAAAGTTTCCTTTCGGGAAGGGAAACGAAATCTTGCGATTTCAATGGGGACCAAAGGGGCAAGCTTTGGTGCATAGCCCTGCTCTTGCTGCCATGCCATCACTTTTGCTGCCTTTGGCATGGGCCGAGGTTTTTCAGATTTTTGTTTCCCTCTGCATGCCATGTCACATCCCTCTTCCCCTCTGTGTCCTCTCTTCCTCCGTGATTTTTTCCCTGATTTTGCAGCATTTCTCAGCTTAATTTTGGCATGTTTTGCTCCTTTCCACTGCAATTCTTTTGCTCCCAGACCGATTTCTGGTGCTCACTGCATTTCCCAATTTCCCATTTTTGGCTTTTTTTTCTCAAGGGCATTTCACTTGGTCATATCTCCTTTCCAGAGTCTTAGGGAGCCTTTCTTTTCGGACCCGCAAGATTTCGTTTCCCTTCCCGAAAGGAAACAAAGTTTCCTTTCGGGAAGGGAAACGAAATCTTGCGATTTCAATGGGGACCAAAGGGGCAAGCTTTGGTGCATAGCCCTGCTCTTGCTGCCATGCCATCACTTTTGCTGCCTTTGGCTTGGGCCGAGGTTTTTCAGATTTTTGTTTCCCTCTGCATGCCATGTCACATCCCTCTTCCCCTCTGTGTCCTCTCTTCCTCCGTGATTTTTTCCCTGATTTTGCAGCATTTCTCAGCTTAATTTTGGCATGTTTTGCTCCTTTCCACTGCAATTCTTTTGCTCCCAGACCGATTTCTGGTGCTCACTGCATTTCCCAATTTCCCATTTTTGGCTTTTTTTTCTCAAGGGCATTTCACTTGGTCATATCTCCTTTCCAGAGTCTTAGGGAGCCTTTCTTTTCGGACCCGCAAGATTTCGTTTCCCTTCCCGAAAGGAAACAAAGTTTCCTTTCGGGAAGGGAAACGAAATCTTGCGATTTCAATGGGGACCAAAGGGGCAAGCTTTGGTGCATAGCCCTGCTCTTGCTGCCATGCCATCACTTTTGCTGCCTTTGGCTTGGGCCGAGGTTTTTCAGATTTTTGTTTCCCTCTGCATGCCATGTCACATCCCTCTTCCCCTCTGTGTCCTCTCTTCCTCCGTGATTTTTTCCCTGATTTTGCAGCATTTCTCAGCTTAATTTTGGCATGTTTTGCTCCTTTCCACTGCAATTCTTTTGCTCCCAGACCGATTTCTGGTGCTCACTGCATTTCCCAATTTCCCATTTTTGGCTTTTTTTTCTCAAGGGCATTTCACTTGGTCATATCTCCTTTCCAGAGTCTTAGGGAGCCTTTCTTTTCGGACCCGCAAGATTTCGTTTCCCTTCCCGAAAGGAAACAAAGTTTCCTTTCGGGAAGGGAAACGAAATCTTGCGATTTCAATGGGGACCAAAGGGGCAAGCTTTGGTGCATAGCCCTGCTCTTGCTGCCATGCCATCACTTTTGCTGCCTTTGGCTTGGGCCGAGGTTTTTCAGATTTTTGTTTCCCTCTGCATGCCATGTCACATCCCTCTTCCCCTCTGTGTCCTCTCTTCCTCCGTGATTTTTTCCCTGATTTTGCAGCATTTCTCAGCTTAATTTTGGCATGTTTTGCTCCTTTCCACTGCAATTCTTTTGCTCCCAGACCGATTTCTGGTGCTCACTGCATTTCCCAATTTCCCATTTTTGGCTTTTTTTTCTCAAGGGCATTTCACTTGGTCATATCTCCTTTCCAGAGTCTTAGGGAGCCTTTCTTTTCGGACCCGCAAGATTTCGTTTCCCTTCCCGAAAGGAAACAAAGTTTCCTTTCGGGAAGGGAAACGAAATCTTGCGATTTCAATGGGGACCAAAGGGGCAAGCTTTGGTGCATAGCCCTGCTCTTGCTGCCATGCCATCACTTTTGCTGCCTTTGGCATGGGCCGAGGTTTTTCAGATTTTTGTTTCCCTCTGCATGCCATGTCACATCCCTCTTCCCCTCTGTGTCCTCTCTTCCTCCGTGATTTTTTCCCGGATTTTGCAGCATTTCTCAGCTTAATTTTGGCATGTTTTGCTCCTTTCCACTGCAATTCTTTTGCTCCCAGACCGATTTCTGGTGCTCACTGCATTTCCCAATTTCCCATTTTTGGCTTTTTTTTTCTCAAGGGCATTTCACTTGGTCATATCTCCTTTCCAGAGTCTTAGGGAGCCTTTCTTTTCGGACCCGCAAGATTTCGTTTCCCTTCCCGAAAGGAAACAAAGTTTCCTTTCGGGAAGGGAAACGAAATCTTGCGATTTCAATGGGGACCAAAGGGGCAAGCTTTGGTGCATAGCCCTGCTCTTGCTGCCATGCCATCACTTTTGCTGCCTTTGGCTTGGGCCGAGGTTTTTCAGATTTTTGTTTCCCTCTGCATGCCATGTCACATCCCTCTTCCCCTCTGTGTCCTCTCTTCCTCCGTGATTTTTTCCCTGATTTTGCAGCATTGCTCAGCTTAATTTTGGCATGTTTTGCTCCTTTCCACTGCAATTCTTTTGCTCCCAGACCGATTTCTGGTGCTCACTGCATTTCCCAATTTCCCATTTTTGGCTTTTTTTTCTCAAGGGCATTTCACTTGGTCATATCTCCTTTCCAGAGTCTTAGGGAGCCTTTCTTTTCGGACACGCAAGATTTCGTTTCCCTTCCCGAAAGGAAACAAAGTTTCCTTTCGGGAAGGGAAACGAAATCTTGCGATTTCAATGGGGACCAAAGGGGCAAGCTTTGGTGCATAGCCCTGCTCTTGCTGCCATGCCATCACTTTTGCTGCCTTTGGCATGGGCCGAGGTTTTTCAGATTTTTGTTTCCCTCTGCATGCCATGTCACATCCCTCTTCCCCTCTGTGTCCTCTCTTCCTCCGTGATTTTTTCCCTGATTTTGCAGCATTTCTCAGCTTAATTTTGGCATGTTTTGCTCCTTTCCACTGCAATTCTTTTGCTCCCAGACCGATTTCTGGTGCTCACTGCATTTCCCAATTTCCCATTTTTGGCTTTTTTTTCTCAAGGGCATTTCACTTGGTCATATCTCCTTTCCAGAGTCTTAGGGAGCCTTTCTTTTCGGACCCGCAAGATTTCGTTTCCCTTCCCGAAAGGAAACAAAGTTTCCTTTCGGGAAGGGAAACGAAATCTTGCGATTTCAATGGGGACCAAAGGGGCAAGCTTTGGTGCATAGCCCTGCTCTTGCTGCCATGCCATCACTTTTGCTGCCTTTGGCTTGGGCCGAGGTTTTTCAGATTTTTGTTTCCCTCTGCATGCCATGTCACATCCCTCTTCCCCTCTGTGTCCTCTCTTCCTCCGTGATTTTTTCCCTGATTTTGCAGCATTTCTCAGCTTAATTTTGGCATGTTTTGCTCCTTTCCACTGCAATTCTTTTGCTCCCAGACCGATTTCTGGTGCTCACTGCATTTCCCAATTTCCCATTTTTGGCTTTTTTTTCTCAAGGGCATTTCACTTGGTCATATCTCCTTTCCAGAGTCTTAGGGAGCCTTTCTTTTCGGACCCGCAAGATTTCGTTTCCCTTCCCGAAAGGAAACAAAGTTTCCTTTCGGGAAGGGAAACGAAATCTTGCGATTTCAATGGGGACCAAAGGGGCAAGCTTTGGTGCATAGCCCTGCTCTTGCTGCCATGCCATCACTTTTGCTGCCTTTGGCATGGGCCGAGGTTTTTCAGATTTTTGTTTCCCTCTGCATGCCATGTCACATCCCTCTTCCCCTCTGTGTCCTCTCTTCCTCCGTGATTTTTTCCCGGATTTTGCAGCATTTCTCAGCTTAATTTTGGCATGTTTTGCTCCTTTCCACTGCAATTCTTTTGCTCCCAGACCGATTTCTGGTGCTCACTGCATTTCCCAATTTCCCATTTTTGGCTTTTTTTTTCTCAAGGGCATTTCACTTGGTCATATCTCCTTTCCAGAGTCTTAGGGAGCCTTTCTTTTCGGACCCGCAAGATTTTGTTTCCCTTCCCGAAAGGAAACAAAGTTTCCTTTCGGGAAGGGAAACGAAATCTTGCGATTTCAATGGGGACCAAAGGGGCAAGCTTTGGTGCATAGCCCTGCTCTTGCTGCCATGCCATCACTTTTGCTGCCTTTGGCTTGGGCCGAGGTTTTTCAGATTTTTGTTTCCCTCTGCATGCCATGTCACATCCCTCTTCCCCTCTGTGTCCTCTCTTCCTCCGTGATTTTTTCCCTGATTTTGCAGCATTGCTCAGCTTAATTTTGGCATGTTTTGCTCCTTTCCACTGCAATTCTTTTGCTCCCAGACCGATTTCTGGTGCTCACTGCATTTCCCAATTTCCCATTTTTGGCTTTTTTTTCTCAAGGGCATTTCACTTGGTCATATCTCCTTTCCAGAGTCTTAGGGAGCCTTTCTTTTCGGACCCGCAAGATTTCGTTTCCCTTCCCGAAAGGAAACAAAGTTTCCTTTCGGGAAGGGAAACGAAATCTTGCGATTTCAATGGGGACCAAAGGGGCAAGCTTTGGTGCATAGCCCTGCTCTTGCTGCCATGCCATCACTTTTGCTGCCTTTGGCATGGGCCGAGGTTTTTCAGATTTTTGTTTCCCTCTGCATGCCATGTCACATCCCTCTTCCCCTCTGTGTCCTCTCTTCCTCCGTGATTTTTTCCCTGATTTTGCAGCATTGCTCAGCTTAATTTTGGCATGTTTTGCTCCTTTCCACTGCAATTCTTTTGCTCCCAGACCGATTTCTGGTGCTCACTGCATTTCCCAATTTCCCATTTTTGGCTTTTTTTTCTCAAGGGCATTTCACTTGGTCATATCTCCTTTCCAGAGTCTTAGGGAGCCTTTCTTTTCGGACACGCAAGATTTCGTTTCCCTTCCCGAAAGGAAACAAAGTTTCCTTTCGGGAAGGGAAACGAAATCTTGCGATTTCAATGGGGACCAAAGGGGCAAGCTTTGGTGCATAGCCCTGCTCTTGCTGCCATGCCATCACTTTTGCTGCCTTTGGCTTGGGCCGAGGTTTTTCAGATTTTTGTTTCCCTCTGCATGCCATGTCACATCCCTCTTCCCCTCTGTGTCCTCTCTTCCTCCGTGATTTTTTCCCTGATTTTGCAGCATTTCTCAGCTTAATTTTGGCATGTTTTGCTCCTTTCCACTGCAATTCTTTTGCTCCCAGACCGATTTCTGGTGCTCACTGCATTTCCCAATTTCCCATTTTTGGCTTTTTTTTCTCAAGGGCATTTCACTTGGTCATATCTCCTTTCCAGAGTCTTAGGGAGCCTTTCTTTTCGGACCCGCAAGATTTCGTTTCCCTTCCCGAAAGGAAACAAAGTTTCCTTTCGGGAAGGGAAACGAAATCTTGCGATTTCAATGGGGACCAAAGGGGCAAGCTTTGGTGCATAGCCCTGCTCTTGCTGCCATGCCATCACTTTTGCTGCCTTTGGCTTGGGCCGAGGTTTTTCAGATTTTTGTTTCCCTCTGCATGCCATGTCACATCCCTCTTCCCCTCTGTGTCCTCTCTTCCTCCGTGATTTTTTCCCGGATTTTGCAGCATTTCTCAGCTTAATTTTGGCATGTTTTGCTCCTTTCCACTGCAATTCTTTTGCTCCCAGACCGATTTCTGGTGCTCACTGCATTTCCCAATTTCCCATTTTTGGCTTTTTTTTCTCAAGGGCATTTCACTTGGTCATATCTCCTTTCCAGAGTCTTAGGGAGCCTTTCTTTTCGGACCCGCAAGATTTCGTTTCCCTTCCCGAAAGGAAACAAAGTTTCCTTTCGGGAAGGGAAACGAAATCTTGCGATTTCAATGGGGACCAAAGGGGCAAGCTTTGGTGCATAGCCCTGCTCTTGCTGCCATGCCATCACTTTTGCTGCCTTTGGCTTGGGCCGAGGTTTTTCAGATTTTTGTTTCACTCTGCATGCCATTTCACATCCCTCTTCCCCTCTGTGTCCTCTCTTCCTCCGTGATTTTTTCCCTGATTTTGCAGCATTGCTCAGCTTAATTTTGGCATGTTTTGCTCCTTTCCACTGCAATTCTTTTGCTCCCAGACCGATTTCTGGTGCTCACTGCATTTCCCAATTTCCCATTTTTGGCTTTTTTTTCTCAAGGGCATTTCACTTGGTCATATCTCCTTTCCAGAGTCTTAGGGAGCCTTTCTTTTCGGACCCGCAAGATTTCGTTTCCCTTCCCGAAAGGAAACAAAGTTTCCTTTCGGGAAGGGAAACGAAATCTTGCGATTTCAATGGGGACCAAAGGGGCAAGCTTTGGTGCATAGCCCTGCTCTTGCTGCCATGCCATCACTTTTGCTGCCTTTGGCATGGGCCGAGGTTTTTCAGATTTTTGTTTCCCTCTGCATGCCATGTCACATCCCTCTTCCCCTCTGTGTCCTCTCTTCCTCCGTGATTTTTTCCCTGATTTTGCAGCATTTCTCAGCTTAATTTTGGCATGTTTTGCTCCTTTCCACTGCAATTCTTTTGCTCCCAGACCGATTTCTGGTGCTCACTGCATTTCCCAATTTCCCATTTTTGGCTTTTTTTTCTCAAGGGCATTTCACTTGGTCATATCTCCTTTCCAGAGTCTTAGGGAGCCTTTCTTTTCGGACCCGCAAGATTTCGTTTCCCTTCCCGAAAGGAAACAAAGTTTCCTTTCGGGAAGGGAAACGAAATCTTGCGATTTCAATGGGGACCAAAGGGGCAAGCTTTGGTGCATAGCCCTGCTCTTGCTGCCATGCCATCACTTTTGCTGCCTTTGGCTTGGGCCGAGGTTTTTCAGATTTTTGTTTCCCTCTGCATGCCATGTCACATCCCTCTTCCCCTCTGTGTCCTCTCTTCCTCCGTGATTTTTTCCCGGATTTTGCAGCATTTCTCAGCTTAATTTTGGCATGTTTTGCTCCTTTCCACTGCAATTCTTTTGCTCCCAGACCGATTTCTGGTGCTCACTGCATTTCCCAATTTCCCATTTTTGGCTTTTTTTTCTCAAGGGCATTTCACTTGGTCATATCTCCTTTCCAGAGTCTTAGGGAGCCTTTCTTTTCGGACCCGCAAGATTTCGTTTCCCTTCCCGAAAGGAAACAAAGTTTCCTTTCGGGAAGGGAAACGAAATCTTGTGATTTCAATGGGGACCAAAGGGGCAAGCTTTGGTGCATAGCCCTGCTCTTGCTGCCATGCCATCACTTTTGCTGCCTTTGGCTTGGGCCGAGGTTTTTCAGATTTTTGTTTCCCTCTGCATGCCATGTCACATCCCTCTTCCCCTCTGTGTCCTCTCTTCCTCCGTGATTTTTTCCCTGATTTTGCAGCATTTCTCAGCTTAATTTTGGCATGTTTTGCTCCTTTCCACTGCAATTCTTTTGCTCCCAGACCGATTTCTGGTGCTCACTGCATTTCCCAATTTCCCATTTTTGGCTTTTTTTTCTCAAGGGCATTTCACTTGGTCATATCTCCTTTCCAGAGTCTTAGGGAGCCTTTCTTTTCGGATCCGCAAGATTTCGTTTCCCTTCCCGAAAGGAAACTTTGTTTCCTTTCGGGAAGGGAAACGAAATCTTGCGATTTCAATGGGGACCAAAGGGGCAAGCTTTGGTGCATAGCCCTGCTCTTGCTGCCATGCCATCACTTTTGCTGCCTTTGGCATGGGCCGAGGTTTTTCAGATTTTTGTTTCCCTCTGCATGCCATGTCACATCCCTCTTCCCCTCTGTGTCCTCTCTTCCTCCGTGATTTTTTCCCTGATTTTGCAGCATTTCTCAGCTTAATTTTGGCATGTTTTGCTCCTTTCCACTGCAATTCTTTTGCTCCCAGACCGATTTCTGGTGCTCACTGCATTTCCCAATTTCCCATTTTTGGCTTTTTTTTCTCAAGGGCATTTCACTTGGTCATATCTCCTTTCCAGAGTCTTAGGGAGCCTTTCTTTTCGGACCCGCAAGATTTCGTTTCCCTTCCCGAAAGGAAACAAAGTTTCCTTTCGGGAAGGGAAACGAAATCTTGCGATTTCAATGGGGACCAAAGGGGCAAGCTTTGGTGCATAGCCCTGCTCTTGCTGCCATGCCATCACTTTTGCTGCCTTTGGCTTGGGCCGAGGTTTTTCAGATTTTTGTTTCACTCTGCATGCCATTTCACATCCCTCTTCCCCTCTGTGTCCTCTCTTCCTCCGTGATTTTTTCCCTGATTTTGCAGCATTGCTCAGCTTAATTTTGGCATGTTTTGCTCCTTTCCACTGCAATTCTTTTGTTCCCAGACCGATTTCTGGTGCTCACTGCATTTCCCAATTTCCCATTTTTGGCTTTTTTTTTCTCAAGGGCATTTCACTTGGTCATATCTCCTTTCCAGAGTCTTAGGGAGCCTTTCTTTTCGGACCCGCAAGATTTCGTTTCCCTTCCCGAAAGGAAACAAAGTTTCCTTTCGGGAAGGGAAACGAAATCTTGCGATTTCAATGGGGACCAAAGGGGCAAGCTTTGGTGCATAGCCCTGCTCTTGCTGCCATGCCATCACTTTTGCTGCCTTTGGCTTGGGCCGAGGTTTTTCAGATTTTTGTTTCCCTCTGCATGCCATGTCACATCCCTCTTCCCCTCTGTGTCCTCTCTTCCTCCGTGATTTTTTCCCTGATTTTGCAGCATTTCTCAGCTTAATTTTGGCATGTTTTGCTCCTTTCCACTGCAATTCTTTTGCTCCCAGACCGATTTCTGGTGCTCACTGCATTTCCCAATTTCCCATTTTTGGCTTTTTTTTCTCAAGGGCATTTCACTTGGTCATATCTCCTTTCCAGAGTCTTAGGGAGCCTTTCTTTTCGGATCCGCAAGATTTCGTTTCCCTTCCCGAAAGGAAACAAAGTTTCCTTTCGGGAAGGGAAACGAAATCTTGCGATTTCAATGGGGACCAAAGGGGCAAGCTTTGGTGCATAGCCCTGCTCTTGCTGCCATGCCATCACTTTTGCTGCCTTTGGCTTGGGCCGAGGTTTTTCAGATTTTTGTTTCACTCTGCATGCCATTTCACATCCCTCTTCCCCTCTGTGTCCTCTCTTCCTCCGTGATTTTTTTCCCTGATTTTGCAGCATTGCTCAGCTTAATTTTGGCATGTTTTGCTCCTTTCCACTGCAATTCTTTTGCTCCCAGACCGATTTCTGGTGCTCACTGCATTTCCCAATTTCCCATTTTTGGCTTTTTTTTCTCAAGGGCATTTCACTTGGTCATATCTCCTTTCCAGAGTCTTAGGGAGCCTTTCTTTTCGGACCCGCAAGATTTCGTTTCCCTTCCCGAAAGGAAACAAAGTTTCCTTTCGGGAAGGGAAACGAAATCTTGCGATTTCAATGGGGACCAAAGGGGCAAGCTTTGGTGCATAGCCCTGCTCTTGCTGCCATGCCATCACTTTTGCTGCCTTTGGCATGGGCCGAGGTTTTTCAGATTTTTGTTTCCCTCTGCATGCCATGTCACATCCCTCTTCCCCTCTGTGTCCTCTCTTCCTCCGTGATTTTTTCCCTGATTTTGCAGCATTTCTCAGCTTAATTTTGGCATGTTTTGCTCCTTTCCACTGCAATTCTTTTGCTCCCAGACCGATTTCTGGTGCTCACTGCATTTCCCAATTTCCCATTTTTGGCTTTTTTTTCTCAAGGGCATTTCACTTGGTCATATCTCCTTTCCAGAGTCTTAGGGAGCCTTTCTTTTCGGATCCGCAAGATTTCGTTTCCCTTCCCGAAAGGAAACAAAGTTTCCTTTCGG
The DNA here is from genome assembly GCF_031753505.1 of Anomalospiza imberbis. Lineage (NCBI taxonomy): Eukaryota > Metazoa > Chordata > Aves > Passeriformes > Viduidae > Anomalospiza > Anomalospiza imberbis. The sequence continues at coordinate 64,668,315 of NC_089683.1, read as the reverse complement.
GAAGGGAAACGAAATCTTGCGATTTCAATGGGGACCAAAGGGGGCAAGCTTTGGTGCATAGCCCTGCTCTTGCTGCCATGCCATCACTTTTGCTGCCTTTGGCATGGGCCGAGGTTTTTCAGATTTTTGTTTCCCTCTGCATGCCATGTCACATCCCTCTTCCCCTCTGTGTCCTCTCTTCCTCCGTGATTTTTTCCCTGATTTTGCAGCATTTCTCAGCTTAATTTTGGCATGTTTTGCTCCTTTCCACTGCAATTCTTTTGCTCCCAGACCGATTTCTGGTGCTCACTGCATTTCCCAATTTCCCATTTTTGGCTTTTTTTTCTCAAGGGCATTTCACTTGGTCATATCTCCTTTCCAGAGTCTTAGGGAGCCTTTCTTTTCGGACCCGCAAGATTTCGTTTCCCTTCCCGAAAGGAAACAAAGTTTCCTTTCGGGAAGGGAAACGAAATCTTGCGATTTCAATGGGGACCAAAGGGGCAAGCTTTGGTGCATAGCCCTGCTCTTGCTGCCATGCCATCACTTTTGCTGCCTTTGGCTTGGGCCGAGGTTTTTCAGATTTTTGTTTCACTCTGCATGCCATTTCACATCCCTCTTCCCCTCTGTGTCCTCTCTTCCTCCGTGATTTTTTCCCTGATTTTGCAGCATTGCTCAGCTTAATTTTGGCATGTTTTGCTCCTTTCCACTGCAATTCTTTTGTTCCCAGACCGATTTCTGGTGCTCACTGCATTTCCCAATTTCCCATTTTTGGCTTTTTTTTCTCAAGGGCATTTCACTTGGTCATATCTCCTTTCCAGAGTCTTAGGGAGCCTTTCTTTTCGGATCCGCAAGATTTCGTTTCCCTTCCCGAAAGGAAACAAAGTTTCCTTTCGGGAAGGGAAACGAAATCTTGCGATTTCAATGGGGACCAAAGGGGCAAGCTTTGGTGCATAGCCCTGCTCTTGCTGCCATGCCATCACTTTTGCTGCCTTTGGCTTGGGCCGAGGTTTTTCAGATTTTTGTTTCCCTCTGCATGCCATGTCACATCCCTCTTCCCCTCTGTGTCCTCTCTTCCTCCGTGATTTTTTCCCGGATTTTGCAGCATTTCTCAGCTTAATTTTGGCATGTTTTGCTCCTTTCCACTGCAATTCTTTTGCTCCCAGACCGATTTCTGGTGCTCACTGCATTTCCCAATTTCCCATTTTTGGCTTTTTTTTCTCAAGGGCATTTCACTTGGTCATATCTCCTTTCCAGAGTCTTAGGGAGCCTTTCTTTTCGGACCCGCAAGATTTCGTTTCCCTTCCCGAAAGGAAACAAAGTTTCCTTTCGGGAAGGGAAACGAAATCTTGCGATTTCAATGGGGACCAAAGGGGCAAGCTTTGGTGCATAGCCCTGCTCTTGCTGCCATGCCATCACTTTTGCTGCCTTTGGCTTGGGCCGAGGTTTTTCAGATTTTTGTTTCACTCTGCATGCCATTTCACATCCCTCTTCCCCTCTGTGTCCTCTCTTCCTCCGTGATTTTTTCCCTGATTTTGCAGCATTGCTCAGCTTAATTTTGGCATGTTTTGCTCCTTTCCACTGCAATTCTTTTGTTCCCAGACCGATTTCTGGTGCTCACTGCATTTCCCAATTTCCCATTTTTGGCTTTTTTTTCTCAAGGGCATTTCACTTGGTCATATCTCCTTTCCAGAGTCTTAGGGAGCCTTTCTTTTCGGATCCGCAAGATTTCGTTTCCCTTCCCGAAAGGAAACAAAGTTTCCTTTCGGGAAGGGAAACGAAATCTTGCGATTTCAATGGGGACCAAAGGGGCAAGCTTTGGTGCATAGCCCTGCTCTTGCTGCCATGCCATCACTTTTGCTGCCTTTGGCTTGGGCCGAGGTTTTTCAGATTTTTGTTTCCCTCTGCATGCCATGTCACATCCCTCTTCCCCTCTGTGTCCTCTCTTCCTCCGTGATTTTTTCCCTGATTTTGCAGCATTTCTCAGCTTAATTTTGGCATGTTTTGCTCCTTCAATTCTTTTGCTCCCAGACCGATTTCTGGTGCTCACTGCATTTCTCAATTTCCCATTTTTGGCTTTTTTTTTTCTCAAGGGCATTTCACTTGGTCATATCTCCTTTCCAGAGTCTTAGAGAGCCTTTCTTTTCGGACCCGCAAGATTTCGTTTCCCTTCCCGAAAGGAAACAAAGTTTCCTTTCGGGAAGGGAAACGAAATCTTGCGATTTCAATGGGGACCAAAGGGGCAAGCTTTGGTGCATAGCCCTGCTCTTGCTGCCATGCCATCACTTTTGCTGCCTTTGGCTTGGGCCGAGGTTTTTCAGATTTTTGTTTCCCTCTGCATGCCATGTCACATCCCTCTTCCCCTCTGTGTCCTCTCTTCCTCCGTGATTTTTTCCCGGATTTTGCAGCATTTCTCAGCTTAATTTTGGCATGTTTTGCTCCTTTCCACTGCAATTCTTTTGCTCCCAGACCGATTTCTGGTGCTCACTGCATTTCCCAATTTCCCATTTTTGGCTTTTTTTTCTCAAGGGCATTTCACTTGGTCATATCTCCTTTCCAGAGTCTTAGGGAGCCTTTCTTTTCGGACCCGCAAGATTTCGTTTCCCTTCCCGAAAGGAAACAAAGTTTCCTTTCGGGAAGGGAAACGAAATCTTGCGATTTCAATGGGGACCAAAGGGGCAAGCTTTGGTGCATAGCCCTGCTCCCAGACCGATTTCTGGTGTTCACTGCATTTCCCAATTTCCCATTTTTGGCTTTTTTTTCTCAAGGGCATTTCACTTGGTCATATCTCCTTTCCAGAGTTTTAAGGAGCCTTTCTTTTCGGATCCGCAAGATTTCGTTTCCCTTCCCGAAAGGAAACAAAGTTTCCTTTCGGGAAGGGAAACGAAATCTTGCGATTTCAATGGGGACCAAAGGGGCAAGCTTTGGTGCATAGCCCTGCTCTTGCTGCCATGCCATCACTTTTGCTGCCTTTGGCATGGGCCGAGGTTTTTCAGATTTTTGTTTCCCTCTGCATGCCATGTCACATCCCTCTTCCCCTCTGTGTCCTCTCTTCCTCCGTGATTTTTTCCCTGATTTTGCAGCATTTCTCAGCTTAATTTTGGCATGTTTTGCTCCTTTCCACTGCAATTCTTTTGCTCCCAGACCGATTTCTGGTGCTCACTGCATTTCCCAATTTCCCATTTTTGGCTTTTTTTTTCTCAAGGGCATTTCACTTGGTCATATCTCCTTTCCAGAGTCTTAGGGAGCCTTTCTTTTCGGACCCACAAGATTTCGTTTCCCTTCCCGAAAGGAAACAAAGTTTCCTTTCGGGAAGGGAAACGAAATCTTGCGATTTCAATGGGGACCAAAGGGGCAAGCTTTGGTGCATAGCCCTGCTCTTGCTGCCATGCCATCACTTTTGCTGCCTTTGGCTTGGGCCGAGGTTTTTCAGATTTTTGTTTCCCTCTGCATGCCATGTCACATCCCTCTTCCCCTCTGTGTCCTCTCTTCCTCCGTGATTTTTTCCCTGATTTTGCAGCATTTCTCAGCTTAATTTTGGCATGTTTTGCTCCTTTCCACTGCAATTCTTTTGCTCCCAGACCGATTTCTGGTGCTCACTGCATTTCCCAATTTCCCATTTTTGGCTTTTTTTTTCTCAAGGGCATTTCACTTGGTCATATCTCCTTTCCAGAGTCTTAGGGAGCCTTTCTTTTCGGATCCGCAAGATTTCGTTTCCCTTCCCGAAAGGAAACAAAGTTTCCTTTCGGGAAGGGAAACGAAATCTTGCGATTTCAATGGGGACCAAAGGGGCAAGCTTTGGTGCATAGCCCTGCTCTTGCTGCCATGCCATCACTTTTGCTGCCTTTGGCTTGGGCCGAGGTTTTTCAGATTTTTGTTTCCCTCTGCATGCCATGTCACATCCCTCTTCCCCTCTGTGTCCTCTCTTCCTCCGTGATTTTTTCCCGGATTTTGCAGCATTTCTCAGCTTAATTTTGGCATGTTTTGCTCCTTTCCACTGCAATTCTTTAGCTCCCAGACCGATTTCTGGTGCTCACTGCATTTCCCAATTTCCCATTTTTGGCTTTTTTTTCTCAAGGGCATTTCACTTGGTCATATCTCCTTTCCAGAGTCTTAGGGAGCCTTTCTTTTCGGACCCGCAAGATTTCGTTTCCCTTCCCGAAAGGAAACAAAGTTTCCTTTCGGGAAGGGAAACGAAATCTTGCGATTTCAATGGGGACCAAAGGGGCAAGCTTTGGTGCATAGCCCTGCTCTTGCTGCCATGCCATCACTTTTGCTGCCTTTGGCTTGGGCCGAGGTTTTTCAGATTTTTGTTTCCCTCTGCATGCCATGTCACATCCCTCTTCCCCTCTGTGTCCTCTCTTCCTCCGTGATTTTTTCCCGGATTTTGCAGCATTTCTCAGCTTAATTTTGGCATGTTTTGCTCCTTTCCACTGCAATTCTTTTGCTCCCAGACCGATTTCTGGTGCTCACTGCATTTCCCAATTTCCCATTTTTGGCTTTTTTTTTCTCAAGGGCATTTCACTTGGTCATATCTCCTTTCCAGAGTCTTAGGGAGCCTTTCTTTTCGGATCCGCAAGATTTCGTTTCCCTTCCCGAAAGGAAACAAAGTTTCCTTTCGGGAAGGGAAACGAAATCTTGCGATTTCAATGGGGACCAAAGGGGCAAGCTTTGGTGCATAGCCCTGCTCTTGCTGCCATGCCATCACTTTTGCTGCCTTTGGCTTGGGCCGAGGTTTTTCAGATTTTTGTTTCCCTCTGCATGCCATGTCACATCCCTCTTCCCCTCTGTGTCCTCTCTTCCTCCGTGATTTTTTCCCTGATTTTGCAGCATTTCTCAGCTTAATTTTGGCATGTTTTGCTCCTTTCCACTGCAATTCTTTTGCTCCCAGACCGATTTCTGGTGCTCACTGCATTTCCCAATTTCCCATTTTTGGCTTTTTTTTCTCAAGGGCATTTCACTTGGTCATATCTCCTTTCCAGAGTCTTAGGGAGCCTTTCTTTTCGGACCCGCAAGATTTCGTTTCCCTTCCCGAAAGGAAACAAAGTTTCCTTTCGGGAAGGGAAACGAAATCTTGCGATTTCAATGGGGACCAAAGGGGCAAGCTTTGGTGCATAGCCCTGCTCTTGCTGCCATGCCATCACTTTTGCTGCCTTTGGCTTGGGCCGAGGTTTTTCAGATTTTTGTTTCCCTCTGCATGCCATGTCACATCCCTCTTCCCCTCTGTGTCCTCTCTTCCTCCGTGATTTTTTCCCTGATTTTGCAGCATTTCTCAGCTTAATTTTGGCATGTTTTGCTCCTTTCCACTGCAATTCTTTTGCTCCCAGACCGATTTCTGGTGCTCACTGCATTTCCCAATTTCCCATTTTTGGCTTTTTTTTCTCAAGGGCATTTCACTTGGTCATATCTCCTTTCCAGAGTCTTAGGGAGCCTTTCTTTTCGGACCCGCAAGATTTCGTTTCCCTTCCCGAAAGGAAACAAAGTTTCCTTTCGGGAAGGGAAACGAAATCTTGCGATTTCAATGGGGACCAAAGGGGCAAGCTTTGGTGCATAGCCCTGCTCTTGCTGCCATGCCATCACTTTTGCTGCCTTTGGCTTGGGCCGAGGTTTTTCAGATTTTTGTTTCACTCTGCATGCCATTTCACATCCCTCTTCCCCTCTGTGTCCTCTCTTCCTCCGTGATTTTTTCCCTGATTTTGCAGCATTGCTCAGCTTAATTTTGGCATGTTTTGCTCCTTTCCACTGCAATTCTTTTGTTCCCAGACCGATTTCTGGTGCTCACTGCATTTCCCAATTTCCCATTTTTGGCTTTTTTTTCTCAAGGGCATTTCACTTGGTCATATCTCCTTTCCAGAGTCTTAGGGAGCCTTTCTTTTCGGATCCGCAAGATTTCGTTTCCCTTCCCGAAAGGAAACAAAGTTTCCTTTCGGGAAGGGAAACGAAATCTTGCGATTTCAATGGGGACCAAAGGGGCAAGCTTTGGTGCATAGCCCTGCTCTTGCTGCCATGCCATCACTTTTGCTGCCTTTGGCTTGGGCCGAGGTTTTTCAGATTTTTGTTTCCCTCTGCATGCCATGTCACATCCCTCTTCCCCTCTGTGTCCTCTCTTCCTCCGTGATTTTTTCCCTGATTTTGCAGCATTTCTCAGCTTAATTTTGGCATGTTTTGCTCCTTTCCACTGCAATTCTTTTGCTCCCAGACCGATTTCTGGTGCTCACTGCATTTCCCAATTTCCCATTTTTGGCTTTTTTTTCTCAAGGGCATTTCACTTGGTCATATCTCCTTTCCAGAGTCTTAGGGAGCCTTTCTTTTCGGACCCGCAAGATTTCGTTTCCCTTCCCGAAAGGAAACAAAGTTTCCTTTCGGGAAGGGAAACGAAATCTTGCGATTTCAATGGGGACCAAAGGGGCAAGCTTTGGTGCATAGCCCTGCTCCCAGACCGATTTCTGGTGTTCACTGCATTTCCCAATTTCCCATTTTTGGCTTTTTTTTCTCAAGGGCATTTCACTTGGTCATATCTCCTTTCCAGAGTTTTAAGGAGCCTTTCTTTTCGGATCCGCAAGATTTCGTTTCCCTTCCCGAAAGGAAACAAAGTTTCCTTTCGGGAAGGGAAACGAAATCTTGCGATTTCAATGGGGACCAAAGGGGCAAGCTTTGGTGCATAGCCCTGCTCTTGCTGCCATGCCATCACTTTTGCTGCCTTTGGCATGGGCCGAGGTTTTTCAGATTTTTGTTTCCCTCTGCATGCCATGTCACATCCCTCTTCCCCTCTGTGTCCTCTCTTCCTCCGTGATTTTTTCCCTGATTTTGCAGCATTTCTCAGCTTAATTTTGGCATGTTTTGCTCCTTTCCACTGCAATTCTTTTGCTCCCAGACCGATTTCTGGTGCTCACTGCATTTCCCAATTTCCCATTTTTGGCTTTTTTTTTCTCAAGGGCATTTCACTTGGTCATATCTCCTTTCCAGAGTCTTAGGGAGCCTTTCTTTTCGGACCCACAAGATTTCGTTTCCCTTCCCGAAAGGAAACAAAGTTTCCTTTCGGGAAGGGAAACGAAATCTTGCGATTTCAATGGGGACCAAAGGGGCAAGCTTTGGTGCATAGCCCTGCTCTTGCTGCCATGCCATCACTTTTGCTGCCTTTGGCTTGGGCCGAGGTTTTTCAGATTTTTGTTTCCCTCTGCATGCCATGTCACATCCCTCTTCCCCTCTGTGTCCTCTCTTCCTCCGTGATTTTTTCCCTGATTTTGCAGCATTTCTCAGCTTAATTTTGGCATGTTTTGCTCCTTTCCACTGCAATTCTTTTGCTCCCAGACCGATTTCTGGTGCTCACTGCATTTCCCAATTTCCCATTTTTGGCTTTTTTTTTCTCAAGGGCATTTCACTTGGTCATATCTCCTTTCCAGAGTCTTAGGGAGCCTTTCTTTTCGGATCCGCAAGATTTCGTTTCCCTTCCCGAAAGGAAACAAAGTTTCCTTTCGGGAAGGGAAACGAAATCTTGCGATTTCAATGGGGACCAAAGGGGCAAGCTTTGGTGCATAGCCCTGCTCTTGCTGCCATGCCATCACTTTTGCTGCCTTTGGCTTGGGCCGAGGTTTTTCAGATTTTTGTTTCCCTCTGCATGCCATGTCACATCCCTCTTCCCCTCTGTGTCCTCTCTTCCTCCGTGATTTTTTCCCGGATTTTGCAGCATTTCTCAGCTTAATTTTGGCATGTTTTGCTCCTTTCCACTGCAATTCTTTAGCTCCCAGACCGATTTCTGGTGCTCACTGCATTTCCCAATTTCCCATTTTTGGCTTTTTTTTCTCAAGGGCATTTCACTTGGTCATATCTCCTTTCCAGAGTCTTAGGGAGCCTTTCTTTTCGGACCCGCAAGATTTCGTTTCCCTTCCCGAAAGGAAACAAAGTTTCCTTTCGGGAAGGGAAACGAAATCTTGCGATTTCAATGGGGACCAAAGGGGCAAGCTTTGGTGCATAGCCCTGCTCTTGCTGCCATGCCATCACTTTTGCTGCCTTTGGCTTGGGCCGAGGTTTTTCAGATTTTTGTTTCCCTCTGCATGCCATGTCACATCCCTCTTCCCCTCTGTGTCCTCTCTTCCTCCGTGATTTTTTCCCGGATTTTGCAGCATTTCTCAGCTTAATTTTGGCATGTTTTGCTCCTTTCCACTGCAATTCTTTTGCTCCCAGACCGATTTCTGGTGCTCACTGCATTTCCCAATTTCCCATTTTTGGCTTTTTTTTCTCAAGGGCATTTCACTTGGTCATATCTCCTTTCCAGAGTCTTAGGGAGCCTTTCTTTTCGGACCCGCAAGATTTCGTTTCCCTTCCCGAAAGGAAACAAAGTTTCCTTTCGGGAAGGGAAACGAAATCTTGCGATTTCAATGGGGACCAAAGGGGCAAGCTTTGGTGCATAGCCCTGCTCTTGCTGCCATGCCATCACTTTTGCTGCCTTTGGCTTGGGCCGAGGTTTTTCAGATTTTTGTTTCCCTCTGCATGCCATGTCACATCCCTCTTCCCCTCTGTGTCCTCTCTTCCTCCGTGATTTTTTCCCTGATTTTGCAGCATTTCTCAGCTTAATTTTGGCATGTTTTGCTCCTTTCCACTGCAATTCTTTTGCTCCCAGACCGATTTCTGGTGCTCACTGCATTTCCCAATTTCCCATTTTTGGCTTTTTTTTCTCAAGGGCATTTCACTTGGTCATATCTCCTTTCCAGAGTCTTAGGGAGCCTTTCTTTTCGGACCCGCAAGATTTCGTTTCCCTTCCCGAAAGGAAACAAAGTTTCCTTTCGGGAAGGGAAACGAAATCTTGCGATTTCAATGGGGACCAAAGGGGCAAGCTTTGGTGCATAGCCCTGCTCTTGCTGCCATGCCATCACTTTTGCTGCCTTTGGCTTGGGCCGAGGTTTTTCAGATTTTTGTTTCACTCTGCATGCCATTTCACATCCCTCTTCCCCTCTGTGTCCTCTCTTCCTCCGTGATTTTTTCCCTGATTTTGCAGCATTGCTCAGCTTAATTTTGGCATGTTTTGCTCCTTTCCACTGCAATTCTTTTGTTCCCAGACCGATTTCTGGTGCTCACTGCATTTCCCAATTTCCCATTTTTGGCTTTTTTTTCTCAAGGGCATTTCACTTGGTCATATCTCCTTTCCAGAGTCTTAGGGAGCCTTTCTTTTCGGATCCGCAAGATTTCGTTTCCCTTCCCGAAAGGAAACAAAGTTTCCTTTCGGGAAGGGAAACGAAATCTTGCGATTTCAATGGGGACCAAAGGGGCAAGCTTTGGTGCATAGCCCTGCTCTTGCTGCCATGCCATCACTTTTGCTGCCTTTGGCTTGGGCCGAGGTTTTTCAGATTTTTGTTTCCCTCTGCATGCCATGTCACATCCCTCTTCCCCTCTGTGTCCTCTCTTCCTCCGTGATTTTTTCCCTGATTTTGCAGCATTTCTCAGCTTAATTTTGGCATGTTTTGCTCCTTTCCACTGCAATTCTTTTGCTCCCAGACCGATTTCTGGTGCTCACTGCATTTCCCAATTTCCCATTTTTGGCTTTTTTTTCTCAAGGGCATTTCACTTGGTCATATCTCCTTTCCAGAGTCTTAGGGAGCCTTTCTTTTCGGACCCGCAAGATTTCGTTTCCCTTCCCGAAAGGAAACAAAGTTTCCTTTCGGGAAGGGAAACGAAATCTTGCGATTTCAATGGGGACCAAAGGGGCAAGCTTTGGTGCATAGCCCTGCTCCCAGACCGATTTCTGGTGTTCACTGCATTTCCCAATTTCCCATTTTTGGCTTTTTTTTCTCAAGGGCATTTCACTTGGTCATATCTCCTTTCCAGAGTTTTAAGGAGCCTTTCTTTTCGGATCCGCAAGATTTCGTTTCCCTTCCCGAAAGGAAACAAAGTTTCCTTTCGGGAAGGGAAACGAAATCTTGCGATTTCAATGGGGACCAAAGGGGCAAGCTTTGGTGCATAGCCCTGCTCTTGCTGCCATGCCATCACTTTTGCTGCCTTTGGCATGGGCCGAGGTTTTTCAGATTTTTGTTTCCCTCTGCATGCCATGTCACATCCCTCTTCCCCTCTGTGTCCTCTCTTCCTCCGTGATTTTTTCCCGGATTTTGCAGCATTTCTCAGCTTAATTTTGGCATGTTTTGCTCCTTTCCACTGCAATTCTTTAGCTCCCAGACCGATTTCTGGTGCTCACTGCATTTCCCAATTTCCCATTTTTGGCTTTTTTTTTCTCAAGGGCATTTCACTTGGTCATATCTCCTTTCCAGAGTCTTAGGGAGCCTTTCTTTTCGGACCCACAAGATTTCGTTTCCCTTCCCGAAAGGAAACAAAGTTTCCTTTCGGGAAGGGAAACGAAATCTTGCGATTTCAATGGGGACCAAAGGGGCAAGCTTTGGTGCATAGCCCTGCTCTTGCTGCCATGCCATCACTTTTGCTGCCTTTGGCTTGGGCCGAGGTTTTTCAGATTTTTGTTTCCCTCTGCATGCCATGTCACATCCCTCTTCCCCTCTGTGTCCTCTCTTCCTCCGTGATTTTTTCCCGGATTTTGCAGCATTTCTCAGCTTAATTTTGGCATGTTTTGCTCCTTTCCACTGCAATTCTTTAGCTCCCAGACCGATTTCTGGTGCTCACTGCATTTCCCAATTTCCCATTTTTGGCTTTTTTTTCTCAAGGGCATTTCACTTGGTCATATCTCCTTTCCAGAGTCTTAGGGAGCCTTTCTTTTCGGACCCGCAAGATTTCGTTTCCCTTCCCGAAAGGAAACAAAGTTTCCTTTCGGGAAGGGAAACGAAATCTTGCGATTTCAATGGGGACCAAAGGGGCAAGCTTTGGTGCATAGCCCTGCTCTTGCTGCCATGCCATCACTTTTGCTGCCTTTGGCTTGGGCCGAGGTTTTTCAGATTTTTGTTTCCCTCTGCATGCCATGTCACATCCCTCTTCCCCTCTGTGTCCTCTCTTCCTCCGTGATTTTTTCCCGGATTTTGCAGCATTTCTCAGCTTAATTTTGGCATGTTTTGCTCCTTTCCACTGCAATTCTTTTGCTCCCAGACCGATTTCTGGTGCTCACTGCATTTCCCAATTTCCCATTTTTGGCTTTTTTTTTCTCAAGGGCATTTCACTTGGTCATATCTCCTTTCCAGAGTCTTAGGGAGCCTTTCTTTTCGGATCCGCAAGATTTCGTTTCCCTTCCCGAAAGGAAACAAAGTTTCCTTTCGGGAAGGGAAACGAAATCTTGCGATTTCAATGGGGACCAAAGGGGCAAGCTTTGGTGCATAGCCCTGCTCTTGCTGCCATGCCATCACTTTTGCTGCCTTTGGCTTGGGCCGAGGTTTTTCAGATTTTTGTTTCCCTCTGCATGCCATGTCACATCCCTCTTCCCCTCTGTGTCCTCTCTTCCTCCGTGATTTTTTCCCTGATTTTGCAGCATTTCTCAGCTTAATTTTGGCATGTTTTGCTCCTTTCCACTGCAATTCTTTTGCTCCCAGACCGATTTCTGGTGCTCACTGCATTTCCCAATTTCCCATTTTTGGCTTTTTTTTCTCAAGGGCATTTCACTTGGTCATATCTCCTTTCCAGAGTCTTAGGGAGCCTTTCTTTTCGGACCCGCAAGATTTCGTTTCCCTTCCCGAAAGGAAACAAAGTTTCCTTTCGGGAAGGGAAACGAAATCTTGCGATTTCAATGGGGACCAAAGGGGCAAGCTTTGGTGCATAGCCCTGCTCTTGCTGCCATGCCATCACTTTTGCTGCCTTTGGCTTGGGCCGAGGTTTTTCAGATTTTTGTTTCCCTCTGCATGCCATGTCACATCCCTCTTCCCCTCTGTGTCCTCTCTTCCTCCGTGATTTTTTCCCTGATTTTGCAGCATTTCTCAGCTTAATTTTGGCATGTTTTGCTCCTTTCCACTGCAATTCTTTTGCTCCCAGACCGATTTCTGGTGCTCACTGCATTTCCCAATTTCCCATTTTTGGCTTTTTTTTCTCAAGGGCATTTCACTTGGTCATATCTCCTTTCCAGAGTCTTAGGGAGCCTTTCTTTTCGGACCCGCAAGATTTCGTTTCCCTTCCCGAAAGGAAACAAAGTTTCCTTTCGGGAAGGGAAACGAAATCTTGCGATTTCAATGGGGACCAAAGGGGCAAGCTTTGGTGCATAGCCCTGCTCTTGCTGCCATGCCATCACTTTTGCTGCCTTTGGCTTGGGCCGAGGTTTTTCAGATTTTTGTTTCACTCTGCATGCCATTTCACATCCCTCTTCCCCTCTGTGTCCTCTCTTCCTCCGTGATTTTTTCCCTGATTTTGCAGCATTGCTCAGCTTAATTTTGGCATGTTTTGCTCCTTTCCACTGCAATTCTTTTGTTCCCAGACCGATTTCTGGTGCTCACTGCATTTCCCCAATTTCCCATTTTTGGCTTTTTTTTCTCAAGGGCATTTCACTTGGTCATATCTCCTTTCCAGAGTCTTAGGGAGCCTTTCTTTTCGGATCCGCAAGATTTCGTTTCCCTTCCCGAAAGGAAACAAAGTTTCCTTTCGGGAAGGGAAACGAAATCTTGCGATTTCAATGGGGACCAAAGGGGCAAGCTTTGGTGCATAGCCCTGCTCTTGCTGCCATGCCATCACTTTTGCTGCCTTTGGCTTGGGCCGAGGTTTTTCAGATTTTTGTTTCCCTCTGCATGCCATGTCACATCCCTCTTCCCCTCTGTGTCCTCTCTTCCTCCGTGATTTTTTCCCTGATTTTGCAGCATTTCTCAGCTTAATTTTGGCATGTTTTGCTCCTTCAATTCTTTTGCTCCCAGACCGATTTCTGGTGCTCACTGCATTTCTCAATTTCCCATTTTTGGCTTTTTTTTTTCTCAAGGGCATTTCACTTGGTCATATCTCCTTTCCAGAGTCTTAGAGAGCCTTTCTTTTCGGATCCGCAAGATTTCGTTTCCCTTCCCGAAAGGAAACAAAGTTTCCTTTCGGGAAGGGAAACGAAATCTTGCGATTTCAATGGGGACCAAAGGGGCAAGCTTTGGTGCATAGCCCTGCTCTTGCTGCCATGCCATCACTTTTGCTGCCTTTGGCTTGGGCCGAGGTTTTTCAGATTTTTGTTTCCCTCTGCATGCCATGTCACATCCCTCTTCCCCTCTGTGTCCTCTCTTCCTCCGTGATTTTTTCCCGGATTTTGCAGCATTTCTCAGCTTAATTTTGGCATGTTTTGCTCCTTTCCACTGCAATTCTTTTGCTCCCAGACCGATTTCTGGTGCTCACTGCATTTCCCAATTTCCCATTTTTGGCTTTTTTTTCTCAAGGGCATTTCACTTGGTCATATCTCCTTTCCAGAGTCTTAGGGAGCCTTTCTTTTCGGACCCGCAAGATTTCGTTTCCCTTCCCGAAAGGAAACAAAGTTTCCTTTCGGGAAGGGAAACGAAATCTTGCGATTTCAATGGGGACCAAAGGGGCAAGCTTTGGTGCATAGCCCTGCTCCCAGACCGATTTCTGGTGTTCACTGCATTTCCCAATTTCCCATTTTTGGCTTTTTTTTCTCAAGGGCATTTCACTTGGTCATATCTCCTTTCCAGAGTTTTAAGGAGCCTTTCTTTTCGGATCCGCAAGATTTCGTTTCCCTTCCCGAAAGGAAACAAAGTTTCCTTTCGGGAAGGGAAACGAAATCTTGCGATTTCAATGGGGACCAAAGGGGCAAGCTTTGGTGCATAGCCCTGCTCTTGCTGCCATGCCATCACTTTTGCTGCCTTTGGCATGGGCCGAGGTTTTTCAGATTTTTGTTTCCCTCTGCATGCCATGTCACATCCCTCTTCCCCTCTGTGTCCTCTCTTCCTCCGTGATTTTTTCCCTGATTTTGCAGCATTTCTCAGCTTAATTTTGGCATGTTTTGCTCCTTTCCACTGCAATTCTTTTGCTCCCAGACCGATTTCTGGTGCTCACTGCATTTCCCAATTTCCCATTTTTGGCTTTTTTTTTCTCAAGGGCATTTCACTTGGTCATATCTCCTTTCCAGAGTCTTAGGGAGCCTTTCTTTTCGGATCCGCAAGATTTCGTTTCCCTTCCCGAAAGGAAACAAAGTTTCCTTTCGGGAAGGGAAACGAAATCTTGCGATTTCAATGGGGACCAAAGGGGCAAGCTTTGGTGCATAGCCCTGCTCTTGCTGCCATGCCATCACTTTTGCTGCCTTTGGCTTGGGCCGAGGTTTTTCAGATTTTTGTTTCCCTCTGCATGCCATGTCACATCCCTCTTCCCCTCTGTGTCCTCTCTTCCTCCGTGATTTTTTCCCGGATTTTGCAGCATTTCTCAGCTTAATTTTGGCATGTTTTGCTCCTTTCCACTGCAATTCTTTAGCTCCCAGACCGATTTCTGGTGCTCACTGCATTTCCCAATTTCCCATTTTTGGCTTTTTTTTTCTCAAGGGCATTTCACTTGGTCATATCTCCTTTCCAGAGTCTTAGGGAGCCTTTCTTTTCGGACCCGCAAGATTTCGTTTCCCTTCCCGAAAGGAAACAAAGTTTCCTTTCGGGAAGGGAAACGAAATCTTGCGATTTCAATGGGGACCAAAGGGGCAAGCTTTGGTGCATAGCCCTGCTCTTGCTGCCATGCCATCACTTTTGCTGCCTTTGGCTTGGGCCGAGGTTTTTCAGATTTTTGTTTCCCTCTGCATGCCATGTCACATCCCTCTTCCCCTCTGTGTCCTCTCTTCCTCCGTGATTTTTTCCCGGATTTTGCAGCATTTCTCAGCTTAATTTTGGCATGTTTTGCTCCTTTCCACTGCAATTCTTTTGCTCCCAGACCGATTTCTGGTGCTCACTGCATTTCCCAATTTCCCATTTTTGGCTTTTTTTTTCTCAAGGGCATTTCACTTGGTCATATCTCCTTTCCAGAGTCTTAGGGAGCCTTTCTTTTCGGATCCGCAAGATTTCGTTTCCCTTCCCGAAAGGAAACAAAGTTTCCTTTCGGGAAGGGAAACGAAATCTTGCGATTTCAATGGGGACCAAAGGGGCAAGCTTTGGTGCATAGCCCTGCTCTTGCTGCCATGCCATCACTTTTGCTGCCTTTGGCTTGGGCCGAGGTTTTTCAGATTTTTGTTTCCCTCTGCATGCCATGTCACATCCCTCTTCCCCTCTGTGTCCTCTCTTCCTCCGTGATTTTTTCCCTGATTTTGCAGCATTTCTCAGCTTAATTTTGGCATGTTTTGCTCCTTTCCACTGCAATTCTTTTGCTCCCAGACCGATTTCTGGTGCTCACTGCATTTCCCAATTTCCCATTTTTGGCTTTTTTTTTCTCAAGGGCATTTCACTTGGTCATATCTCCTTTCCAGAGTCTTAGGGAGCCTTTCTTTTCGGACCCGCAAGATTTCGTTTCCCTTCCCGAAAGGAAACAAAGTTTCCTTTCGGGAAGGGAAACGAAATCTTGCGATTTCAATGGGGACCAAAGGGGCAAGCTTTGGTGCATAGCCCTGCTCTTGCTGCCATGCCATCACTTTTGCTGCCTTTGGCTTGGGCCGAGGTTTTTCAGATTTTTGTTTCCCTCTGCATGCCATGTCACATCCCTCTTCCCCTCTGTGTCCTCTCTTCCTCCGTGATTTTTTCCCTGATTTTGCAGCATTTCTCAGCTTAATTTTGGCATGTTTTGCTCCTTTCCACTGCAATTCTTTTGCTCCCAGACCGATTTCTGGTGCTCACTGCATTTCCCAATTTCCCATTTTTGGCTTTTTTTTCTCAAGGGCATTTCACTTGGTCATATCTCCTTTCCAGAGTCTTAGGGAGCCTTTCTTTTCGGACCCGCAAGATTTCGTTTCCCTTCCCGAAAGGAAACAAAGTTTCCTTTCGGGAAGGGAAACGAAATCTTGCGATTTCAATGGGGACCAAAGGGGCAAGCTTTGGTGCATAGCCCTGCTCTTGCTGCCATGCCATCACTTTTGCTGCCTTTGGCATGGGCCGAGGTTTTTCAGATTTTTGTTTCCCTCTGCATGCCATGTCACATCCCTCTTCCCCTCTGTGTCCTCTCTTCCTCCGTGATTTTTTCCCGGATTTTGCAGCATTTCTCAGCTTAATTTTGGCATGTTTTGCTCCTTTCCACTGCAATTCTTTTGCTCCCAGACCGATTTCTGGTGCTCACTGCATTTCCCAATTTCCCATTTTTGGCTTTTTTTTTCTCAAGGGCATTTCACTTGGTCATATCTCCTTTCCAGAGTCTTAGGGAGCCTTTCTTTTCGGACCCGCAAGATTTCGTTTCCCTTCCCGAAAGGAAACAAAGTTTCCTTTCGGGAAGGGAAACGAAATCTTGCGATTTCAATGGGGACCAAAGGGGCAAGCTTTGGTGCATAGCCCTGCTCTTGCTGCCATGCCATCACTTTTGCTGCCTTTGGCTTGGGCCGAGGTTTTTCAGATTTTTGTTTCCCTCTGCATGCCATGTCACATCCCTCTTCCCCTCTGTGTCCTCTCTTCCTCCGTGATTTTTTCCCTGATTTTGCAGCATTGCTCAGCTTAATTTTGGCATGTTTTGCTCCTTTCCACTGCAATTCTTTTGCTCCCAGACCGATTTCTGGTGCTCACTGCATTTCCCAATTTCCCATTTTTGGCTTTTTTTTCTCAAGGGCATTTCACTTGGTCATATCTCCTTTCCAGAGTCTTAGGGAGCCTTTCTTTTCGGACACGCAAGATTTCGTTTCCCTTCCCGAAAGGAAACAAAGTTTCCTTTCGGGAAGGGAAACGAAATCTTGCGATTTCAATGGGGACCAAAGGGGCAAGCTTTGGTGCATAGCCCTGCTCTTGCTGCCATGCCATCACTTTTGCTGCCTTTGGCTTGGGCCGAGGTTTTTCAGATTTTTGTTTCCCTCTGCATGCCATGTCACATCCCTCTTCCCCTCTGTGTCCTCTCTTCCTCCGTGATTTTTTCCCTGATTTTGCAGCATTTCTCAGCTTAATTTTGGCATGTTTTGCTCCTTTCCACTGCAATTCTTTTGCTCCCAGACCGATTTCTGGTGCTCACTGCATTTCCCAATTTCCCATTTTTGGCTTTTTTTTCTCAAGGGCATTTCACTTGGTCATATCTCCTTTCCAGAGTCTTAGGGAGCCTTTCTTTTCGGACCCGCAAGATTTCGTTTCCCTTCCCGAAAGGAAACAAAGTTTCCTTTCGGGAAGGGAAACGAAATCTTGCGATTTCAATGGGGACCAAAGGGGCAAGCTTTGGTGCATAGCCCTGCTCTTGCTGCCATGCCATCACTTTTGCTGCCTTTGGCTTGGGCCGAGGTTTTTCAGATTTTTGTTTCCCTCTGCATGCCATGTCACATCCCTCTTCCCCTCTGTGTCCTCTCTTCCTCCGTGATTTTTTCCCGGATTTTGCAGCATTTCTCAGCTTAATTTTGGCATGTTTTGCTCCTTTCCACTGCAATTCTTTTGCTCCCAGACCGATTTCTGGTGCTCACTGCATTTCCCAATTTCCCATTTTTGGCTTTTTTTTCTCAAGGGCATTTCACTTGGTCATATCTCCTTTCCAGAGTCTTAGGGAGCCTTTCTTTTCGGACCCGCAAGATTTCGTTTCCCTTCCCGAAAGGAAACAAAGTTTCCTTTCGGGAAGGGAAACGAAATCTTGCGATTTCAATGGGGACCAAAGGGGCAAGCTTTGGTGCATAGCCCTGCTCTTGCTGCCATGCCATCACTTTTGCTGCCTTTGGCTTGGGCCGAGGTTTTTCAGATTTTTGTTTCACTCTGCATGCCATTTCACATCCCTCTTCCCCTCTGTGTCCTCTCTTCCTCCGTGATTTTTTCCCTGATTTTGCAGCATTGCTCAGCTTAATTTTGGCATGTTTTGCTCCTTTCCACTGCAATTCTTTTGCTCCCAGACCGATTTCTGGTGCTCACTGCATTTCCCAATTTCCCATTTTTGGCTTTTTTTTCTCAAGGGCATTTCACTTGGTCATATCTCCTTTCCAGAGTCTTAGGGAGCCTTTCTTTTCGGACCCGCAAGATTTCGTTTCCCTTCCCGAAAGGAAACAAAGTTTCCTTTCGGGAAGGGAAACGAAATCTTGCGATTTCAATGGGGACCAAAGGGGCAAGCTTTGGTGCATAGCCCTGCTCTTGCTGCCATGCCATCACTTTTGCTGCCTTTGGCATGGGCCGAGGTTTTTCAGATTTTTGTTTCCCTCTGCATGCCATGTCACATCCCTCTTCCCCTCTGTGTCCTCTCTTCCTCCGTGATTTTTTCCCTGATTTTGCAGCATTTCTCAGCTTAATTTTGGCATGTTTTGCTCCTTTCCACTGCAATTCTTTTGCTCCCAGACCGATTTCTGGTGCTCACTGCATTTCCCAATTTCCCATTTTTGGCTTTTTTTTCTCAAGGGCATTTCACTTGGTCATATCTCCTTTCCAGAGTCTTAGGGAGCCTTTCTTTTCGGATCCGCAAGATTTCGTTTCCCTTCCCGAAAGGAAACAAAGTTTCCTTTCGGGAAGGGAAACGAAATCTTGCGATTTCAATGGGGACCAAAGGGGCAAGCTTTGGTGCATAGCCCTGCTCTTGCTGCCATGCCATCACTTTTGCTGCCTTTGGCATGGGCCGAGGTTTTTCAGATTTTTGTTTCCCTCTGCATGCCATGTCACATCCCTCTTCCCCTCTGTGTCCTCTCTTCCTCCGTGATTTTTTTCCCTGATTTTGCAGCATTTCTCAGCTTAATTTTGGCATGTTTTGCTCCTTTCCACTGCAATTCTTTTGCTCCCAGACCGATTTCTGGTGCTCACTGCATTTCCCAATTTCCCATTTTTGGCTTTTTTTTCTCAAGGGCATTTCACTTGGTCATATCTCCTTTCCAGAGTCTTAGGGAGCCTTTCTTTTCGGACCCGCAAGATTTCGTTTCCCTTCCTGAAAGGAAACTTTGTTTCCTTTCGGGAAGGGAAACGAAATCTTGCGATTTCAATGGGGACCAAAGGGGCAAGCTTTGGTGCATAGCCCTGCTCTTGCTGCCATGCCATCACTTTTGCTGCCTTTGGCATGGGCCGAGGTTTTTCAGATTTTTGTTTCCCTCTGCATGCCATGTCACATCCCTCTTCCCCTCTGTGTCCTCTCTTCCTCCGTGATTTTTTCCCGGATTTTGCAGCATTTCTCAGCTTAATTTTGGCATGTTTTGCTCCTTTCCACTGCAATTCTTTTGCTCCCAGACCGATTTCTGGTGCTCACTGCATTTCCCAATTTCCCATTTTTGGCTTTTTTTTTTCTCAAGGGCATTTCACTTGGTCATATCTCCTTTCCAGAGTCTTAGGGAGCCTTTCTTTTCGGACCCGCAAGATTTCGTTTCCCTTCCCGAAAGGAAACAAAGTTTCCTTTCGGGAAGGGAAACGAAATCTTGCGATTTCAATGGGGACCAAAGGGGCAAGCTTTGGTGCATAGCCCTGCTCTTGCTGCCATGCCATCACTTTTGCTGCCTTTGGCTTGGGCCGAGGTTTTTCAGATTTTTGTTTCCCTCTGCATGCCATGTCATATCCCTCTTCCCCTCTGTGTCCTCTCTTCCTCCGTGATTTTTTCCCTGATTTTGCAGCATTGCTCAGCTTAATTTTGGCATGTTTTGCTCCTTTCCACTGCAATTCTTTTGCTCCCAGACCGATTTCTGGTGCTCACTGCATTTCCCAATTTCCCATTTTTGGCTTTTTTTTTCTCAAGGGCATTTCACTTGGTCATATCTCCTTTCCAGAGTCTTAGGGAGCCCTTCTTTTCGAACCCGCAAGATTTCGTTTCCCTTCCCGAAAGGAAACAAAGTTTCCTTTCGGGAAGGGAAACGAAATCTTGCGATTTCAATGGGGACCAAAGGGGCAAGCTTTGGTGCATAGCCCTGCTCTTGCTGCCATGCCATCACTTTTGCTGCCTTTGGCTTGGGCCGAGGTTTTTCAGATTTTTGTTTCCCTCTGCATGCCATGTCACATCCCTCTTCCCCTCTGTGTCCTCTCTTCCTCCGTGATTTTTTCCCTGATTTTGCAGCATTTCTCAGCTTAATTTTGGCATGTTTTGCTCCTTTCCACTGCAATTCTTTAGCTCCCAGACCGATTTCTGGTGCTCACTGCATTTCCCAATTTCCCATTTTTGGCTTTTTTTTCTCAAGGGCATTTCACTTGGTCATATCTCCTTTCCAGAGTCTTAGGGAGCCTTTCTTTTCGGATCCGCAAGATTTCGTTTCCCTTCCCGAAAGGAAACAAAGTTTCCTTTCGGGAAGGGAAACGAAATCTTGCGATTTCAATGGGGACCAAAGGGGCAAGCTTTGGTGCATAGCCCTGCTCTTGCTGCCATGCCATCACTTTTGCTGCCTTTGGCATGGGCCGAGGTTTTTCAGATTTTTGTTTCCCTCTGCATGCCATGTCACATCCCTCTTCCCCTCTGTGTCCTCTCTTCCTCCGTGATTTTTTCCCGGATTTTGCAGCATTTCTCAGCTTAATTTTGGCATGTTTTGCTCCTTTCCACTGCAATTCTTTTGCTCCCAGACCGATTTCTGGTGCTCACTGCATTTCCCAATTTCCCATTTTTGGCTTTTTTTTCTCAAGGGCATTTCACTTGGTCATATCTCCTTTCCAGAGTCTTAGGGAGCCTTTCTTTTCGGACCCGCAAGATTTCGTTTCCCTTCCCGAAAGGAAACAAAGTTTCCTTTCGGGAAGGGAAACGAAATCTTGCGATTTCAATGGGGACCAAAGGGGCAAGCTTTGGTGCATAGCCCTGCTCTTGCTGCCATGCCATCACTTTTGCTGCCTTTGGCTTGGGCCGAGGTTTTTCAGATTTTTATTTCCCTCTGCATGCCATGTCACATCCCTCTTCCCCTCTGTGTCCTCTCTTCCTCCGTGATTTTTTCCCTGATTTTGCAGCATTGCTCAGCTTAATTTTGGCATGTTTTGCTCCTTTCCACTGCAATTCTTTTGCTCCCAGACCGATTTCTGGTGCTCACTGCATTTCCCAATTTCCCATTTTTGGCTTTTTTTTTCTCAAGGGCATTTCACTTGGTCATATCTCCTTTCCAGAGTCTTAGGGAGCCTTTCTTTTCGGATCCGCAAGATTTCGTTTCCCTTCCCGAAAGGAAACAAAGTTTCCTTTCGGGAAGGGAAACGAAATCTTGCGATTTCAATGGGGACCAAAGGGGCAAGCTTTGGTGCATAGCCCTGCTCTTGCTGCCATGCCATCACTTTTGCTGCCTTTGGCTTGGGCCGAGGTTTTTCAGATTTTTGTTTCCCTCTGCATGCCATGTCACATCCCTCTTCCCCTCTGTGTCCTCTCTTCCTCCGTGATTTTTTCCCGGATTTTGCAGCATTTCTCAGCTTAATTTTGGCATGTTTTGCTCCTTTCCACTGCAATTCTTTTGCTCCCAGACCGATTTCTGGTGCTCACTGCATTTCCCAATTTCCCATTTTTGGCTTTTTTTTCTCAAGGGCATTTCACTTGGTCATATCTCCTTTCCAGAGTCTTAGGGAGCCTTTCTTTTCGGACCCGCAAGATTTCGTTTCCCTTCCCGAAAGGAAACAAAGTTTCCTTTCGGGAAGGGAAACGAAATCTTGCGATTTCAATGGGGACCAAAGGGGCAAGCTTTGGTGCATAGCCCTGCTCCCAGACCGATTTCTGGTGTTCACTGCATTTCCCAATTTCCCATTTTTGGCTTTTTTTTCTCAAGGGCATTTCACTTGGTCATATCTCCTTTCCAGAGTCTTAGGGAGCCTTTCTTTTCGGACCCGCAAGATTTCGTTTCCCTTCCCGAAAGGAAACAAAGTTTCCTTTCGGGAAGGGAAACGAAATCTTGCGATTTCAATGGGGACCAAAGGGGCAAGCTTTGGTGCATAGCCCTGCTCTTGCTGCCATGCCATCACTTTTGCTGCCTTTGGCTTGGGCCGAGGTTTTTCAGATTTTTGTTTCCCTCTGCATGCCATGTCACATCCCTCTTCCCCTCTGTGTCCCCTCTTCCTCCGTGATTTTTTCCCGGATTTTGCAGCATTTCTCAGCTTAATTTTGGCATGTTTTGCTCCTTTCCACTGCAATTCTTTTGCTCCCAGACCGATTTCTGGTGCTCACTGCATTTCCCAATTTCCCATTTTTGGCTTTTTTTTCTCAAGGGCATTTCACTTGGTCATATCTCCTTTCCAGAGTCTTAGGGAGCCTTTCTTTTCGGACCCGCAAGATTTCGTTTCCCTTCCCGAAAGGAAACAAAGTTTCCTTTCGGGAAGGGAAACGAAATCTTGCGATTTCAATGGGGACCAAAGGGGCAAGCTTTGGTGCATAGCCCTGCTCTTGCTGCCATGCCATCACTTTTGCTGCCTTTGGCATGGGCCGAGGTTTTTCAGATTTTTGTTTCCCTCTGCATGCCATGTCACATCCCTCTTCCCCTCTGTGTCCTCTCTTCCTCCGTGATTTTTTCCCTGATTTTGCAGCATTTCTCAGCTTAATTTTGGCATGTTTTGCTCCTTTCCACTGCAATTCTTTAGCTCCCAGACCGATTTCTGGTGCTCACTGCATTTCCCAATTTCCCATTTTTGGCTTTTTTTTCTCAAGGGCATTTCACTTGGTCATATCTCCTTTCCAGAGTCTTAGGGAGCCTTTCTTTTCGGACCCACAAGATTTCGTTTCCCTTCCCGAAAGGAAACAAAGTTTCCTTTCGGGAAGGGAAACGAAATCTTGCGATTTCAATGGGGACCAAAGGGGCAAGCTTTGGTGCATAGCCCTGCTCTTGCTGCCATGCCATCACTTTTGCTGCCTTTGGCTTGGGCCGAGGTTTTTCAGATTTTTGTTTCCCTCTGCATGCCATGTCACATCCCTCTTCCCCTCTGTGTCCTCTCTTCCTCCGTGATTTTTTCCCGGATTTTGCAGCATTTCTCAGCTTAATTTTGGCATGTTTTGCTCCTTTCCACTGCAATTCTTTTGCTCCCAGACCGATTTCTGGTGCTCACTGCATTTCCCAATTTCCCATTTTTGGCTTTTTTTTCTCAAGGGCATTTCACTTGGTCATATCTCCTTTCCAGAGTCTTAGGGAGCCTTTCTTTTCGGACCCGCAAGATTTCGTTTCCCTTCCCGAAAGGAAACAAAGTTTCCTTTCGGGAAGGGAAACGAAATCTTGCGATTTCAATGGGGACCAAAGGGGCAAGCTTTGGTGCATAGCCCTGCTCTTGCTGCCATGCCATCACTTTTGCTGCCTTTGGCTTGGGCCGAGGTTTTTCAGATTTTTATTTCCCTCTGCATGCCATGTCACATCCCTCTTCCCCTCTGTGTCCTCTCTTCCTCCGTGATTTTTTCCCTGATTTTGCAGCATTGCTCAGCTTAATTTTGGCATGTTTTGCTCCTTTCCACTGCAATTCTTTTGCTCCCAGACCGATTTCTGGTGCTCACTGCATTTCCCAATTTCCCATTTTTGGCTTTTTTTTCTCAAGGGCATTTCACTTGGTCATATCTCCTTTCCAGAGTCTTAGGGAGCCTTTCTTTTCGGACCCGCAAGATTTCGTTTCCCTTCCCGAAAGGAAACAAAGTTTCCTTTCGGGAAGGGAAACGAAATCTTGCGATTTCAATGGGGACCAAAGGGGCAAGCTTTGGTGCATAGCCCTGCTCCCAGATCGATTTCTGGTGTTCACTGCATTTCCCAATTTCCCATTTTTGGCTTTTTTTTCTCAAGGGCATTTCACTTGGTCATATCTCCTTTCCAGAGTTTTAGGGAGCCTTTCTTTTCGGATCCGCAAGATTTCGTTTCCCTTCCCGAAAGGAAACAAAGTTTCCTTTCGGGAAGGGAAACGAAATCTTGCGATTTCAATGGGGACCAAAGGGGCAAGCTTTGGTGCATAGCCCTGCTCTTGCTGCCATGCCATCACTTTTGCTGCCTTTGGCTTGGGCCGAGGTTTTTCAGATTTTTGTTTCCCTCTGCATGCCATGTCACATCCCTCTTCCCCTCTGTGTCCTCTCTTCCTCCGTGATTTTTTCCCTGATTTTGCAGCATTTCTCAGCTTAATTTTGGCATGTTTTGCTCCTTTCCACTGCAATTCTTTTGCTCCCAGACCGATTTCTGGTGCTCACTGCATTTCCCAATTTCCCATTTTTGGCTTTTTTTTCTCAAGGGCATTTCACTTGGTCATATCTCCTTTCCAGAGTCTTAGGGAGCCTTTCTTTTCGGACCCACAAGATTTCGTTTCCCTTCCCGAAAGGAAACAAAGTTTCCTTTCGGGAAGGGAAACGAAATCTTGCGATTTCAATGGGGACCAAAGGGGCAAGCTTTGGTGCATAGCCCTGCTCTTGCTGCCATGCCATCACTTTTGCTGCCTTTGGCATGGGCCGAGGTTTTTCAGATTTTTGTTTCCCTCTGCATGCCATGTCACATCCCTCTTCCCCTCTGTGTCCTCTCTTCCTCCGTGATTTTTTCCCGGATTATGCAGCATTTCTCAGCTTAATTTTGGCATGTTTTGCTCCTTTCCACTGCAATTCTTTTGCTCCCAGACCGATTTCTGGTGCTCACTGCATTTCCCAATTTCCCATTTTTGGCTTTTTTTTCTCAAGGGCATTTCACTTGGTCATATCTCCTTTCCAGAGTCTTAGGGAGCCTTTCTTTTCGGACCCGCAAGATTTCGTTTCCCTTCCCGAAAGGAAACAAAGTTTCCTTTCGGGAAGGGAAACGAAATCTTGCGATTTCAATGGGGACCAAAGGGGCAAGCTTTGGTGCATAGCCCTGCTCTTGCTGCCATGCCATCACTTTTGCTGCCTTTGGCTTGGGCCGAGGTTTTTCAGATTTTTATTTCCCTCTGCATGCCATGTCACATCCCTCTTCCCCTCTGTGTCCTCTCTTCCTCCGTGATTTTTTCCCTGATTTTGCAGCATTGCTCAGCTTAATTTTGGCATGTTTTGCTCCTTTCCACTGCAATTCTTTTGCTCCCAGACCGATTTCTGGTGCTCACTGCATTTCCCAATTTCCCATTTTTGGCTTTTTTTTTCTCAAGGGCATTTCACTTGGTCATATCTCCTTTCCAGAGTCTTAGGGAGCCTTTCTTTTCGGACCCACAAGATTTCGTTTCCCTTCCCGAAAGGAAACAAAGTTTCCTTTCGGGAAGGGAAACGAAATCTTGCGATTTCAATGGGGACCAAAGGGGCAAGCTTTGGTGCATAGCCCTGCTCTTGCTGCCATGCCATCACTTTTGCTGCCTTTGGCTTGGGCCGAGGTTTTTCAGATTTTTGTTTCCCTCTGCATGCCATGTCACATCCCTCTTCCCCTCTGTGTCCTCTCTTCCTCCGTGATTTTTTCCCGGATTTTGCAGCATTTCTCAGCTTAATTTTGGCATGTTTTGCTCCTTTCCACTGCAATTCTTTTGCTCCCAGACCGATTTCTGGTGCTCACTGCATTTCCCAATTTCCCATTTTTGGCTTTTTTTTCTCAAGGGCATTTCACTTGGTCATATCTCCTTTCCAGAGTCTTAGGGAGCCTTTCTTTTCGGACCCGCAAGATTTCGTTTCCCTTCCCGAAAGGAAACAAAGTTTCCTTTCGGGAAGGGAAACGAAATCTTGCGATTTCAATGGGGACCAAAGGGGCAAGCTTTGGTGCATAGCCCTGCTCTTGCTGCCATGCCATCACTTTTGCTGCCTTTGGCTTGGGCCGAGGTTTTTCAGATTTTTATTTCCCTCTGCATGCCATGTCACATCCCTCTTCCCCTCTGTGTCCTCTCTTCCTCCGTGATTTTTTCCCTGATTTTGCAGCATTGCTCAGCTTAATTTTGGCATGTTTTGCTCCTTTCCACTGCAATTCTTTTGCTCCCAGACCGATTTCTGGTGCTCACTGCATTTCCCAATTTCCCATTTTTGGCTTTTTTTTCTCAAGGGCATTTCACTTGGTCATATCTCCTTTCCAGAGTCTTAGGGAGCCTTTCTTTTCGGACCCGCAAGATTTCGTTTCCCTTCCCGAAAGGAAACAAAGTTTCCTTTCGGGAAGGGAAACGAAATCTTGCGATTTCAATGGGGACCAAAGGGGCAAGCTTTGGTGCATAGCCCTGCTCCCAGACCGATTTCTGGTGTTCACTGCATTTCCCAATTTCCCATTTTTGGCTTTTTTTTCTCAAGGGCATTTCACTTGGTCATATCTCCTTTCCAGAGTCTTAGGGAGCCTTTCTTTTCGGACCCGCAAGATTTCGTTTCCCTTCCCGAAAGGAAACAAAGTTTCCTTTCGGGAAGGGAAACGAAATCTTGCGATTTCAATGGGGACCAAAGGGGCAAGCTTTGGTGCATAGCCCTGCTCTTGCTGCCATGCCATCACTTTTGCTGCCTTTGGCTTGGGCCGAGGTTTTTCAGATTTTTGTTTCCCTCTGCATGCCATGTCACATCCCTCTTCCCCTCTGTGTCCTCTCTTCCTCCGTGATTTTTTCCCGGATTTTGCAGCATTTCTCAGCTTAATTTTGGCATGTTTTGCTCCTTTCCACTGCAATTCTTTTGCTCCCAGACCGATTTCTGGTGCTCACTGCATTTCCCAATTTCCCATTTTTGGCTTTTTTTTTCTCAAGGGCATTTCACTTGGTCATATCTCCTTTCCAGAGTCTTAGGGAGCCTTTCTTTTCGGATCCGCAAGATTTCGTTTCCCTTCCCGAAAGGAAACTTTGTTTCCTTTCGGGAAGGGAAACGAAATCTTGCGATTTCAATGGGGACCAAAGGGGCAAG
Source organism: Anomalospiza imberbis (assembly GCF_031753505.1). Taxonomy (NCBI): domain Eukaryota; kingdom Metazoa; phylum Chordata; class Aves; order Passeriformes; family Viduidae; genus Anomalospiza; species Anomalospiza imberbis. Next base: position 64,641,732 of record NC_089683.1, on the reverse strand, counting down.
CTTTGGTGCATAGCCCTGCTCTTGCTGCCATGCCATCACTTTTGCTGCCTTTGGCTTGGGCCGAGGTTTTTCAGATTTTTGTTTCCCTCTGCATGCCATGTCACATCCCTCTTCCCCTCTGTGTCCTCTCTTCCTCCGTGATTTTTTCCCTGATTTTGCAGCATTTCTCAGCTTAATTTTGGCATGTTTTGCTCCTTTCCACTGCAATTCTTTTGCTCCCAGACCGATTTCTGGTGCTCACTGCATTTCCCAATTTCCCATTTTTGGCTTTTTTTTCTCAAGGGCATTTCACTTGGTCATATCTCCTTTCCAGAGTCTTAGGGAGCCTTTCTTTTCGGATCCGCAAGATTTCGTTTCCCTTCCCGAAAGGAAACAAAGTTTCCTTTCGGGAAGGGAAACGAAATCTTGCGATTTCAATGGGGACCAAAGGGGCAAGCTTTGGTGCATAGCCCTGCTCTTGCTGCCATGCCATCACTTTTGCTGCCTTTGGCATGGGCCGAGGTTTTTCAGATTTTTGTTTCCCTCTGCATGCCATGTCACATCCCTCTTCCCCTCTGTGTCCTCTCTTCCTCCGTGATTTTTTCCCGGATTTTGCAGCATTTCTCAGCTTAATTTTGGCATGTTTTGCTCCTTTCCACTGCAATTCTTTTGCTCCCAGACCGATTTCTGGTGCTCACTGCATTTCCCAATTTCCCATTTTTGGCTTTTTTTTCTCAAGGGCATTTCACTTGGTCATATCTCCTTTCCAGAGTCTTAGGGAGCCTTTCTTTTCGGACCCGCAAGATTTCGTTTCCCTTCCCGAAAGGAAACAAAGTTTCCTTTCGGGAAGGGAAACGAAATCTTGCGATTTCAATGGGGACCAAAGGGGCAAGCTTTGGTGCATAGCCCTGCTCTTGCTGCCATGCCATCACTTTTGCTGCCTTTGGCTTGGGCCGAGGTTTTTCAGATTTTTGTTTCCCTCTGCATGCCATGTCACATCCCTCTTCCCCTCTGTGTCCTCTCTTCCTCCGTGATTTTTTCCCGGATTTTGCAGCATTTCTCAGCTTAATTTTGGCATGTTTTGCTCCTTTCCACTGCAATTCTTTTGCTCCCAGACCGATTTCTGGTGCTCACTGCATTTCCCAATTTCCCATTTTTGGCTTTTTTTTCTCAAGGGCATTTCACTTGGTCATATCTCCTTTCCAGAGTCTTAGGGAGCCTTTCTTTTCGGACCCGCAAGATTTCGTTTCCCTTCCCGAAAGGAAACAAAGTTTCCTTTCGGGAAGGGAAACGAAATCTTGCGATTTCAATGGGGACCAAAGGGGCAAGCTTTGGTGCATAGCCCTGCTCTTGCTGCCATGCCATCACTTTTGCTGCCTTTGGCTTGGGCCGAGGTTTTTCAGATTTTTGTTTCCCTCTGCATGCCATGTCACATCCCTCTTCCCCTCTGTGTCCTCTCTTCCTCCGTGATTTTTTCCCTGATTTTGCAGCATTTCTCAGCTTAATTTTGGCATGTTTTGCTCCTTTCCACTGCAATTCTTTTGCTCCCAGACCGATTTCTGGTGCTCACTGCATTTCCCAATTTCCCATTTTTGGCTTTTTTTTTCTCAAGGGCATTTCACTTGGTCATATCTCCTTTCCAGAGTCTTAGGGAGCCTTTCTTTTCGGACCCGCAAGATTTCGTTTCCCTTCCCGAAAGGAAACAAAGTTTCCTTTCGGGAAGGGAAACGAAATCTTGCGATTTCAATGGGGACCAAAGGGGCAAGCTTTGGTGCATAGCCCTGCTCCCAGACCGATTTCTGGTGTTCACTGCATTTCCCAATTTCCCATTTTTGGCTTTTTTTTCTCAAGGGCATTTCACTTGGTCATATCTCCTTTCCAGAGTCTTAGGGAGCCTTTCTTTTCGGATCCGCAAGATTTCGTTTCCCTTCCCGAAAGGAAACAAAGTTTCCTTTCGGGAAGGGAAACGAAATCTTGCGATTTCAATGGGGACCAAAGGGGCAAGCTTTGGTGCATAGCCCTGCTCTTGCTGCCATGCCATCACTTTTGCTGCCTTTGGCATGGGCCGAGGTTTTTCAGATTTTTGTTTCCCTCTGCATGCCATGTCACATCCCTCTTCCCCTCTGTGTCCTCTCTTCCTCCGTGATTTTTTCCCGGATTTTGCAGCATTTCTCAGCTTAATTTTGGCATGTTTTGCTCCTTTCCACTGCAATTCTTTTGCTCCCAGACCGATTTCTGGTGCTCACTGCATTTCCCAATTTCCCATTTTTGGCTTTTTTTTTCTCAAGGGCATTTCACTTGGTCATATCTCCTTTCCAGAGTCTTAGGGAGCCTTTCTTTTCGGACCCGCAAGATTTCGTTTCCCTTCCCGAAAGGAAACAAAGTTTCCTTTCGGGAAGGGAAACGAAATCTTGCGATTTCAATGGGGACCAAAGGGGCAAGCTTTGGTGCATAGCCCTGCTCTTGCTGCCATGCCATCACTTTTGCTGCCTTTGGCATGGGCCGAGGTTTTTCAGATTTTTGTTTCCCTCTGCATGCCATGTCACATCCCTCTTCCCCTCTGTGTCCTCTCTTCCTCCGTGATTTTTTCCCTGATTTTGCAGCATTTCTCAGCTTAATTTTGGCATGTTTTGCTCCTTTCCACTGCAATTCTTTAGCTCCCAGACCGATTTCTGGTGCTCACTGCATTTCCCAATTTCCCATTTTTGGCTTTTTTTTCTCAAGGGCATTTCACTTGGTCATATCTCCTTTCCAGAGTCTTAGGGAGCCTTTCTTTTCGGACCCACAAGATTTCGTTTCCCTTCCCGAAAGGAAACAAAGTTTCCTTTCGGGAAGGGAAACGAAATCTTGCGATTTCAATGGGGACCAAAGGGGCAAGCTTTGGTGCATAGCCCTGCTCTTGCTGCCATGCCATCACTTTTGCTGCCTTTGGCATGGGCCGAGGTTTTTCAGATTTTTGTTTCCCTCTGCATGCCATGTCACATCCCTCTTCCCCTCTGTGTCCTCTCTTCCTCCGTGATTTTTTCCCTGATTTTGCAGCATTTCTCAGCTTAATTTTGGCATGTTTTGCTCCTTTCCACTGCAATTCTTTTGCTCCCAGACCGATTTCTGGTGCTCACTGCATTTCCCAATTTCCCATTTTTGGCTTTTTTTTCTCAAGGGCATTTCACTTGGTCATATCTCCTTTCCAGAGTCTTAGGGAGCCTTTCTTTTCGGATCCGCAAGATTTCGTTTCCCTTCCCGAAAGGAAACAAAGTTTCCTTTCGGGAAGGGAAACGAAATCTTGCGATTTCAATGGGGACCAAAGGGGCAAGCTTTGGTGCATAGCCCTGCTCTTGCTGCCATGCCATCACTTTTGCTGCCTTTGGCTTGGGCCGAGGTTTTTCAGATTTTTGTTTCCCTCTGCATGCCATGTCACATCCCTCTTCCCCTCTGTGTCCTCTCTTCCTCCGTGATTTTTTCCCTGATTTTGCAGCATTTCTCAGCTTAATTTTGGCATGTTTTGCTCCTTTCCACTGCAATTCTTTTGCTCCCAGACCGATTTCTGGTGCTCACTGCATTTCCCAATTTCCCATTTTTGGCTTTTTTTTTCTCAAGGGCATTTCACTTGGTCATATCTCCTTTCCAGAGTCTTAGGGAGCCTTTCTTTTCGGATCCGCAAGATTTCGTTTCCCTTCCCGAAAGGAAACTTTGTTTCCTTTCGGGAAGGGAAACGAAATCTTGCGATTTCAATGGGGACCAAAGGGGCAAGCTTTGGTGCATAGCCCTGCTCTTGCTGCCATGCCATCACTTTTGCTGCCTTTGGCTTGGGCCGAGGTTTTTCAGATTTTTGTTTCCCTCTGCATGCCATGTCACATCCCTCTTCCCCTCTGTGTCCTCTCTTCCTCCGTGATTTTTTCCCGGATTTTGCAGCATTTCTCAGCTTAATTTTGGCATGTTTTGCTCCTTTCCACTGCAATTCTTTTGCTCCCAGACCGATTTCTGGTGCTCACTGCATTTCCCAATTTCCCATTTTTGGCTTTTTTTTCTCAAGGGCATTTCACTTGGTCATATCTCCTTTCCAGAGTCTTAGGGAGCCTTTCTTTTCGGACCCGCAAGATTTCGTTTCCCTTCCCGAAAGGAAACAAAGTTTCCTTTCGGGAAGGGAAACGAAATCTTGCGATTTCAATGGGGACCAAAGGGGCAAGCTTTGGTGCATAGCCCTGCTCTTGCTGCCATGCCATCACTTTTGCTGCCTTTGGCATGGGCCGAGGTTTTTCAGATTTTTGTTTCCCTCTGCATGCCATGTCACATCCCTCTTCCCCTCTGTGTCCTCTCTTCCTCCGTGATTTTTTCCCTGATTTTGCAGCATTTCTCAGCTTAATTTTGGCATGTTTTGCTCCTTTCCACTGCAATTCTTTAGCTCCCAGACCGATTTCTGGTGCTCACTGCATTTCCCAATTTCCCATTTTTGGCTTTTTTTTCTCAAGGGCATTTCACTTGGTCATATCTCCTTTCCAGAGTCTTAGGGAGCCTTTCTTTTCGGACCCACAAGATTTCGTTTCCCTTCCCGAAAGGAAACAAAGTTTCCTTTCGGGAAGGGAAACGAAATCTTGCGATTTCAATGGGGACCAAAGGGGCAAGCTTTGGTGCATAGCCCTGCTCTTGCTGCCATGCCATCACTTTTGCTGCCTTTGGCATGGGCCGAGGTTTTTCAGATTTTTGTTTCCCTCTGCATGCCATGTCACATCCCTCTTCCCCTCTGTGTCCTCTCTTCCTCCGTGATTTTTTCCCTGATTTTGCAGCATTTCTCAGCTTAATTTTGGCATGTTTTGCTCCTTTCCACTGCAATTCTTTTGCTCCCAGACCGATTTCTGGTGCTCACTGCATTTCCCAATTTCCCATTTTTGGCTTTTTTTTCTCAAGGGCATTTCACTTGGTCATATCTCCTTTCCAGAGTCTTAGGGAGCCTTTCTTTTCGGATCCGCAAGATTTCGTTTCCCTTCCCGAAAGGAAACAAAGTTTCCTTTCGGGAAGGGAAACGAAATCTTGCGATTTCAATGGGGACCAAAGGGGCAAGCTTTGGTGCATAGCCCTGCTCTTGCTGCCATGCCATCACTTTTGCTGCCTTTGGCTTGGGCCGAGGTTTTTCAGATTTTTGTTTCCCTCTGCATGCCATGTCACATCCCTCTTCCCCTCTGTGTCCTCTCTTCCTCCGTGATTTTTTCCCTGATTTTGCAGCATTTCTCAGCTTAATTTTGGCATGTTTTGCTCCTTTCCACTGCAATTCTTTTGCTCCCAGACCGATTTCTGGTGCTCACTGCATTTCCCAATTTCCCATTTTTGGCTTTTTTTTTTCTCAAGGGCATTTCACTTGGTCATATCTCCTTTCCAGAGTCTTAGGGAGCCTTTCTTTTCGGACCCACAAGATTTCGTTTCCCTTCCCGAAAGGAAACAAAGTTTCCTTTCGGGAAGGGAAACGAAATCTTGCGATTTCAATGGGGACCAAAGGGGCAAGCTTTGGTGCATAGCCCTGCTCTTGCTGCCATGCCATCACTTTTGCTGCCTTTGGCTTGGGCCGAGGTTTTTCAGATTTTTGTTTCCCTCTGCATGCCATGTCACATCCCTCTTCCCCTCTGTGTCCTCTCTTCCTCCGTGATTTTTTCCCTGATTTTGCAGCATTTCTCAGCTTAATTTTGGCATGTTTTGCTCCTTTCCACTGCAATTCTTTTGCTCCCAGACCGATTTCTGGTGCTCACTGCATTTCCCAATTTCCCATTTTTGGCTTTTTTTTCTCAAGGGCATTTCACTTGGTCATATCTCCTTTCCAGAGTCTTAGGGAGCCTTTCTTTTCGGATCCGCAAGATTTCGTTTCCCTTCCCGAAAGGAAACAAAGTTTCCTTTCGGGAAGGGAAACGAAATCTTGCGATTTCAATGGGGACCAAAGGGGCAAGCTTTGGTGCATAGCCCTGCTCTTGCTGCCATGCCATCACTTTTGCTGCCTTTGGCATGGGCCGAGGTTTTTCAGATTTTTGTTTCCCTCTGCATGCCATGTCACATCCCTCTTCCCCTCTGTGTCCTCTCTTCCTCCGTGATTTTTTCCCTGATTTTGCAGCATTTCTCAGCTTAATTTTGGCATGTTTTGCTCCTTTCCACTGCAATTCTTTTGCTCCCAGACCGATTTCTGGTGCTCACTGCATTTCCCAATTTCCCATTTTTGGCTTTTTTTTCTCAAGGGCATTTCACTTGGTCATATCTCCTTTCCAGAGTCTTAGGGAGCCTTTCTTTTCGGATCCGCAAGATTTCGTTTCCCTTCCCGAAAGGAAACAAAGTTTCCTTTCGGGAAGGGAAACGAAATCTTGCGATTTCAATGGGGACCAAAGGGGCAAGCTTTGGTGCATAGCCCTGCTCTTGCTGCCATGCCATCACTTTTGCTGCCTTTGGCTTGGGCCGAGGTTTTTCAGATTTTTGTTTCCCTCTGCATGCCATGTCACATCCCTCTTCCCCTCTGTGTCCTCTCTTCCTCCGTGATTTTTTCCCTGATTTTGCAGCATTTCTCAGCTTAATTTTGGCATGTTTTGCTCCTTTCCACTGCAATTCTTTTGCTCCCAGACCGATTTCTGGTGCTCACTGCATTTCCCAATTTCCCATTTTTGGCTTTTTTTTTCTCAAGGGCATTTCACTTGGTCATATCTCCTTTCCAGAGTCTTAGGGAGCCTTTCTTTTCGGATCCGCAAGATTTCGTTTCCCTTCCCGAAAGGAAACTTTGTTTCCTTTCGGGAAGGGAAACGAAATCTTGCGATTTCAATGGGGACCAAAGGGGCAAGCTTTGGTGCATAGCCCTGCTCTTGCTGCCATGCCATCACTTTTGCTGCCTTTGGCTTGTGCCGAGGTTTTTCAGATTTTTGTTTCCCTCTGCATGCCATGTCACATCCCTCTTCCCCTCTGTGTCCTCTCTTCCTCCGTGATTTTTTCCCTGATTTTGCAGCATTTCTCAGCTTAATTTTGGCATGTTTTGCTCCTTTCCACTGCAATTCTTTTGCTCCCAGACCAATTTCTGGTGCTCACTGCATTTCCCAATTTCCCATTTTTGGCTTTTTTTTCTCAAGGGCATTTCACTTGGTCATATCTCCTTTCCAGAGTCTTAGGGAGCCTTTCTTTTCGGACCCGCAAGATTTCGTTTCCCTTCCCGAAAGGAAACAAAGTTTCCTTTTGGGAAGGGAAACGAAATCTTGCGATTTCAATGGGGACCAAAGGGGCAAGCTTTGGTGCATAGCCCTGCTCTTGCTGCCATGCCATCACTTTTGCTGCCTTTGGCTTGGGCCGAGGTTTTTCAGATTTTTGTTTCCCTCTGCATGCCATGTCACATCCCTCTTCCCCTCTGTGTCCTCTCTTCCTCCGTGATTTTTTCCCTGATTTTGCAGCATTTCTCAGCTTAATTTTGGCATGTTTTGCTCCTTTCCACTGCAATTCTTTTGCTCCCAGACCGATTTCTGGTGCTCACTGCATTTCCCAATTTCCCATTTTTGGCTTTTTTTTCTCAAGGGCATTTCACTTGGTCATATCTCCTTTCCAGAGTCTTAGGGAGCCTTTCTTTTCGGACCCGCAAGATTTCGTTTCCCTTCCCGAAAGGAAACAAAGTTTCCTTTCGGGAAGGGAAACGAAATCTTGCGATTTCAATGGGGACCAAAGGGGCAAGCTTTGGTGCATAGCCCTGCTCTTGCTGCCATGCCATCACTTTTGCTGCCTTTGGCATGGGCCGAGGTTTTTCAGATTTTTGTTTCCCTCTGCATGCCATGTCACATCCCTCTTCCCCTCTGTGTCCTCTCTTCCTCCGTGATTTTTTCCCGGATTTTGCAGCATTTCTCAGCTTAATTTTGGCATGTTTTGCTCCTTTCCACTGCAATTCTTTAGCTCCCAGACCGATTTCTGGTGCTCACTGCATTTCCCAATTTCCCATTTTTGGCTTTTTTTTCTCAAGGGCATTTCACTTGGTCATATCTCCTTTCCAGAGTCTTAGGGAGCCTTTCTTTTCGGACCCGCAAGATTTCGTTTCCCTTCCCGAAAGGAAACAAAGTTTCCTTTCGGGAAGGGAAACGAAATATTGCGATTTCAATGGGGACCAAAGGGGCAAGCTTTGGTGCATAGCCCTGCTCTTGCTGCCATGCCATCACTTTTGCTGCCTTTGGCTTGGGCCGAGGTTTTTCAGATTTTTGTTTCCCTCTGCATGCCATGTCACATCCCTCTTCCCCTCTGTGTCCTCTCTTCCTCCGTGATTTTTTCCCTGATTTTGCAGCATTTCTCAGCTTAATTTTGGCATGTTTTGCTCCTTTCCACTGCAATTCTTTTGCTCCCAGACCGATTTCTGGTGCTCACTGCATTTCCCAATTTCCCATTTTTGGCTTTTTTTTCTCAAGGGCATTTCACTTGGTCATATCTCCTTTCCAGAGTCTTAGGGAGCCTTTCTTTTCGGACCCGCAAGATTTCGTTTCCCTTCCCGAAAGGAAACAAAGTTTCCTTTCGGGAAGGGAAACGAAATCTTGCGATTTTAATGGGGACCAAAGGGGCAAGCTTTGGTGCATAGCCCTGCTCTTGCTGCCATGCCATCACTTTTGCTGCCTTTGGCATGGGCCGAGGTTTTTCAGATTTTTGTTTCCCTCTGCATGCCATGTCACATCCCTCTTCCCCTCTGTGTCCTCTCTTCCTCCGTGATTTTTTTCCCTGATTTTGCAGCATTTCTCAGCTTAATTTTGGCATGTTTTGCTCCTTTCCACTGCAATTCTTTTGCTCCCAGACCGATTTCTGGTGCTCACTGCATTTCCCAATTTCCCATTTTTGGCTTTTTTTTCTCAAGGGCATTTCACTTGGTCATATCTCCTTTCCAGAGTCTTAGGGAGCCTTTCTTTTCGGACCCACAAGATTTCGTTTCCCTTCCCGAAAGGAAACAAAGTTTCCTTTCGGGAAGGGAAACGAAATCTTGCGATTTCAATGGGGACCAAAGGGGCAAGCTTTGGTGCATAGCCCTGCTCTTGCTGCCATGCCATCACTTTTGCTGCCTTTGGCTTGGGCCGAGGTTTTTCAGATTTTTGTTTCCCTCTGCATGCCATGTCACATCCCTCTTCCCCTCTGTGTCCTCTCTTCCTCCGTGATTTTTTCCCGGATTTTGCAGCATTTCTCAGCTTAATTTTGGCATGTTTTGCTCCTTTCCACTGCAATTCTTTTGCTCCCAGACCGATTTCTGGTGCTCACTGCATTTCCCAATTTCCCATTTTTGGCTTTTTTTTTCTCAAGGGCATTTCACTTGGTCATATCTCCTTTCCAGAGTCTTAGGGAGCCTTTCTTTTCGGATCCGCAAGATTTCGTTTCCCTTCCCGAAAGGAAACAAAGTTTCCTTTCGGGAAGGGAAACGAAATCTTGCGATTTCAATGGGGACCAAAGGGGCAAGCTTTGGTGCATAGCCCTGCTCTTGCTGCCATGCCATCACTTTTGCTGCCTTTGGCTTGGGCCGAGGTTTTTCAGATTTTTGTTTCCCTCTGCATGCCATGTCACATCCCTCTTCCCCTCTGTGTCCTCTCTTCCTCCGTGATTTTTTCCCGGATTTTGCAGCATTTCTCAGCTTAATTTTGGCATGTTTTGCTCCTTTCCACTGCAATTCTTTTGCTCCCAGACCGATTTCTGGTGCTCACTGCATTTCCCAATTTCCCATTTTTGGCTTTTTTTTCTCAAGGGCATTTCACTTGGTCATATCTCCTTTCCAGAGTCTTAGGGAGCCTTTCTTTTCGGACCCGCAAGATTTCGTTTCCCTTCCCGAAAGGAAACAAAGTTTCCTTTCGGGAAGGGAAACGAAATCTTGCGATTTCAATGGGGACCAAAGGGGCAAGCTTTGGTGCATAGCCCTGCTCTTGCTGCCATGCCATCACTTTTGCTGCCTTTGGCATGGGCCGAGGTTTTTCAGATTTTTGTTTCCCTCTGCATGCCATGTCACATCCCTCTTCCCCTCTGTGTCCTCTCTTCCTCCGTGATTTTTTCCCGGATTTTGCAGCATTTCTCAGCTTAATTTTGGCATGTTTTGCTCCTTTCCACTGCAATTCTTTAGCTCCCAGACCGATTTCTGGTGCTCACTGCATTTCCCAATTTCCCATTTTTGGCTTTTTTTTCTCAAGGGCATTTCACTTGGTCATATCTCCTTTCCAGAGTCTTAGGGAGCCTTTCTTTTCGGACCCGCAAGATTTCGTTTCCCTTCCTGAAAGGAAACAAAGTTTCCTTTCGGGAAGGGAAACGAAATCTTGCGATTTCAATGGGGACCAAAGGGGCAAGCTTTGGTGCATAGCCCTGCTCTTGCTGCCATGCCATCACTTTTGCTGCCTTTGGCTTGGGCCGAGGTTTTTCAGATTTTTGTTTCCCTCTGCATGCCATGTCACATCCCTCTTCCCCTCTGTGTCCTCTCTTCCTCCGTGATTTTTTCCCTGATTTTGCAGCATTGCTCAGCTTAATTTTGGCATGTTTTGCTCCTTTCCACTGCAATTCTTTTGCTCCCAGACCGATTTCTGGTGCTCACTGCATTTCCCAATTTCCCATTTTTGGCTTTTTTTTCTCAAGGGCATTTCACTTGGTCATATCTCCTTTCCAGAGTCTTAGGGAGCCTTTCTTTTCGGACCCGCAAGATTTCGTTTCCCTTCCCGAAAGGAAACAAAGTTTCCTTTCGGGAAGGGAAACGAAATCTTGCGATTTCAATGGGGACCAAAGGGGCAAGCTTTGGTGCATAGCCCTGCTCTTGCTGCCATGCCATCACTTTTGCTGCCTTTGGCATGGGCCGAGGTTTTTCAGATTTTTGTTTCCCTCTGCATGCCATGTCACATCCCTCTTCCCCTCTGTGTCCTCTCTTCCTCCGTGATTTTTTCCCGGATTTTGCAGCATTGCTCAGCTTAATTTTGGCATGTTTTGCTCCTTTCCACTGCAATTCTTTTGCTCCCAGACCGATTTCTGGTGCTCACTGCATTTCCCAATTTCCCATTTTTGGCTTTTTTTTCTCAAGGGCATTTCACTTGGTCATATCTCCTTTCCAGAGTCTTAGGGAGCCTTTCTTTTCGGACCCGCAAGATTTCGTTTCCCTTCCCGAAAGGAAACAAAGTTTCCTTTCGGGAAGGGAAACGAAATCTTGCGATTTCAATGGGGACCAAAGGGGCAAGCTTTGGTGCATAGCCCTGCTCTTGCTGCCATGCCATCACTTTTGCTGCCTTTGGCATGGGCCGAGGTTTTTCAGATTTTTGTTTCCCTCTGCATGCCATGTCACATCCCTCTTCCCCTCTGTGTCCTCTCTTCCTCCGTGATTTTTTCCCGGATTTTGCAGCATTTCTCAGCTTAATTTTGGCATGTTTTGCTCCTTTCCACTGCAATTCTTTAGCTCCCAGACCGATTTCTGGTGCTCACTGCATTTCCCAATTTCCCATTTTTGGCTTTTTTTTCTCAAGGGCATTTCACTTGGTCATATCTCCTTTCCAGAGTCTTAGGGAGCCTTTCTTTTCGGACCCGCAAGATTTCGTTTCCCTTCCTGAAAGGAAACAAAGTTTCCTTTCGGGAAGGGAAACGAAATCTTGCGATTTCAATGGGGACCAAAGGGGCAAGCTTTGGTGCATAGCCCTGCTCTTGCTGCCATGCCATCACTTTTGCTGCCTTTGGCATGGGCCGAGGTTTTTCAGATTTTTGTTTCCCTCTGCATGCCATGTCACATCCCTCTTCCCCTCTGTGTCCTCTCTTCCTCCGTGATTTTTTCCCGGATTTTGCAGCATTTCTCAGCTTAATTTTGGCATGTTTTGCTCCTTTCCACTGCAATTCTTTAGCTCCCAGACCGATTTCTGGTGCTCACTGCATTTCCCAATTTCCCATTTTTGGCTTTTTTTTCTCAAGGGCATTTCACTTGGTCATATCTCCTTTCCAGAGTCTTAGGGAGCCTTTCTTTTCGGACCCGCAAGATTTCGTTTCCCTTCCTGAAAGGAAACAAAGTTTCCTTTCGGGAAGGGAAACGAAATCTTGCGATTTCAATGGGGACCAAAGGGGCAAGCTTTGGTGCATAGCCCTGCTCTTGCTGCCATGCCATCACTTTTGCTGCCTTTGGCTTGGGCCGAGGTTTTTCAGATTTTTGTTTCCCTCTGCATGCCATGTCACATCCCTCTTCCCCTCTGTGTCCTCTCTTCCTCCGTGATTTTTTCCCTGATTTTGCAGCATTGCTCAGCTTAATTTTGGCATGTTTTGCTCCTTTCCACTGCAATTCTTTTGCTCCCAGACCGATTTCTGGTGCTCACTGCATTTCCCAATTTCCCATTTTTGGCTTTTTTTTTCTCAAGGGCATTTCACTTGGTCATATCTCCTTTCCAGAGTCTTAGGGAGCCTTTCTTTTCGGATCCGCAAGATTTCGTTTCCCTTCCCGAAAGGAAACAAAGTTTCCTTTCGGGAAGGGAAACGAAATCTTGCGATTTCAATGGGGACCAAAGGGGCAAGCTTTGGTGCATAGCCCTGCTCTTGCTGCCATGCCATCACTTTTGCTGCCTTTGGCTTGGGCCGAGGTTTTTCAGATTTTTGTTTCCCTCTGCATGCCATGTCACATCCCTCTTCCCCTCTGTGTCCTCTCTTCCTCCGTGATTTTTTCCCTGATTTTGCAGCATTTCTCAGCTTAATTTTGGCATGTTTTGCTCCTTTCCACTGCAATTCTTTTGCTCCCAGACCGATTTCTGGTGCTCACTGCATTTCCCAATTTCCCATTTTTGGCTTTTTTTTCTCAAGGGCATTTCACTTGGTCATATCTCCTTTCCAGAGTCTTAGGGAGCCTTTCTTTTCGGACCCGCAAGATTTCGTTTCCCTTCCCGAAAGGAAACTTTGTTTCCTTTCGGGAAGGGAAACGAAATCTTGCGATTTTAATGGGGACCAAAGGGGCAAGCTTTGGTGCATAGCCCTGCTCTTGCTGCCATGCCATCACTTTTGCTGCCTTTGGCATGGGCCGAGGTTTTTCAGATTTTTGTTTCCCTCTGCATGCCATGTCACATCCCTCTTCCCCTCTGTGTCCTCTCTTCCTCCGTGATTTTTTTCCCTGATTTTGCAGCATTTCTCAGCTTAATTTTGGCATGTTTTGCTCCTTTCCACTGCAATTCTTTTGCTCCCAGACCGATTTCTGGTGCTCACTGCATTTCCCAATTTCCCATTTTTGGCTTTTTTTTCTCAAGGGCATTTCACTTGGTCATATCTCCTTTCCAGAGTCTTAGGGAGCCTTTCTTTTCGGACCCACAAGATTTCGTTTCCCTTCCCGAAAGGAAACAAAGTTTCCTTTCGGGAAGGGAAACGAAATCTTGCGATTTCAATGGGGACCAAAGGGGCAAGCTTTGGTGCATAGCCCTGCTCTTGCTGCCATGCCATCACTTTTGCTGCCTTTGGCTTGGGCCGAGGTTTTTCAGATTTTTGTTTCCCTCTGCATGCCATGTCACATCCCTCTTCCCCTCTGTGTCCTCTCTTCCTCCGTGATTTTTTCCCGGATTTTGCAGCATTTCTCAGCTTAATTTTGGCATGTTTTGCTCCTTTCCACTGCAATTCTTTTGCTCCCAGACCGATTTCTGGTGCTCACTGCATTTCCCAATTTCCCATTTTTGGCTTTTTTTTTCTCAAGGGCATTTCACTTGGTCATATCTCCTTTCCAGAGTCTTAGGGAGCCTTTCTTTTCGGACCCGCAAGATTTCGTTTCCCTTCCCGAAAGGAAACAAAGTTTCCTTTCGGGAAGGGAAACGAAATCTTGCGATTTCAATGGGGACCAAAGGGGCAAGCTTTGGTGCATGGCCCTGCTCTTGCTGCCATGCCATCACTTTTGCTGCCTTTGGCATGGGCCGAGGTTTTTCAGATTTTTGTTTCCCTCTGCATGCCATGTCACATCCCTCTTCCCCTCTGTGTCCTCTCTTCCTCCGTGATTTTTTCCCGGATTTTGCAGCATTTCTCAGCTTAATTTTGGCATGTTTTGCTCCTTTCCACTGCAATTCTTTAGCTCCCAGACCGATTTCTGGTGCTCACTGCATTTCCCAATTTCCCATTTTTGGCTTTTTTTTCTCAAGGGCATTTCACTTGGTCATATCTCCTTTCCAGAGTCTTAGGGAGCCTTTCTTTTCGGACCCGCAAGATTTCGTTTCCCTTCCTGAAAGGAAACAAAGTTTCCTTTCGGGAAGGGAAACGAAATCTTGCGATTTCAATGGGGACCAAAGGGGCAAGCTTTGGTGCATAGCCCTGCTCTTGCTGCCATGCCATCACTTTTGCTGCCTTTGGCTTGGGCCGAGGTTTTTCAGATTTTTGTTTCCCTCTGCATGCCATGTCACATCCCTCTTCCCCTCTGTGTCCTCTCTTCCTCCGTGATTTTTTCCCTGATTTTGCAGCATTTCTCAGCTTAATTTTGGCATGTTTTGCTCCTTTCCACTGCAATTCTTTTGCTCCCAGACCGATTTCTGGTGCTCACTGCATTTCCCAATTTCCCATTTTTGGCTTTTTTTTTCTCAAGGGCATTTCACTTGGTCATATCTCCTTTCCAGAGTCTTAGGGAGCCTTTCTTTTCGGATCCGCAAGATTTCGTTTCCCTTCCCGAAAGGAAACAAAGTTTCCTTTCGGGAAGGGAAACGAAATCTTGCGATTTCAATGGGGACCAAAGGGGCAAGCTTTGGTGCATAGCCCTGCTCTTGCTGCCATGCCATCACTTTTGCTGCCTTTGGCTTGGGCCGAGGTTTTTCAGATTTTTGTTTCCCTCTGCATGCCATGTCACATCCCTCTTCCCCTCTGTGTCCTCTCTTCCTCCGTGATTTTTTCCCTGATTTTGCAGCATTTCTCAGCTTAATTTTGGCATGTTTTGCTCCTTTCCACTGCAATTCTTTTGCTCCCAGACCGATTTCTGGTGCTCACTGCATTTCCCAATTTCCCATTTTTGGCTTTTTTTTCTCAAGGGCATTTCACTTGGTCATATCTCCTTTCCAGAGTCTTAGGGAGCCTTTCTTTTCGGACCCGCAAGATTTCGTTTCCCTTCCCGAAAGGAAACAAAGTTTCCTTTCGGGAAGGGAAACGAAATCTTGCGATTTCAATGGGGACCAAAGGGGCAAGCTTTGGTGCATAGCCCTGCTCTTGCTGCCATGCCATCACTTTTGCTGCCTTTGGCATGGGCCGAGGTTTTTCAGATTTTTGTTTCCCTCTGCATGCCATGTCACATCCCTCTTCCCCTCTGTGTCCTCTCTTCCTCCGTGATTTTTTCCCGGATTTTGCAGCATTGCTCAGCTTAATTTTGGCATGTTTTGCTCCTTTCCACTGCAATTCTTTTGCTCCCAGACCGATTTCTGGTGCTCACTGCATTTCCCAATTTCCCATTTTTGGCTTTTTTTTCTCAAGGGCATTTCACTTGGTCATATCTCCTTTCCAGAGTCTTAGGGAGCCTTTCTTTTCGGACCCGCAAGATTTCGTTTCCCTTCCCGAAAGGAAACAAAGTTTCCTTTCGGGAAGGGAAACGAAATCTTGCGATTTCAATGGGGACCAAAGGGGCAAGCTTTGGTGCATAGCCCTGCTCTTGCTGCCATGCCATCACTTTTGCTGCCTTTGGCTTGGGCCGAGGTTTTTCAGATTTTTGTTTCCCTCTGCATGCCATGTCACATCCCTCTTCCCCTCTGTGTCCTCTCTTCCTCCGTGATTTTTTCCCTGATTTTGCAGCATTTCTCAGCTTAATTTTGGCATGTTTTGCTCCTTTCCACTGCAATTCTTTAGCTCCCAGACCGATTTCTGGTGCTCACTGCATTTCCCAATTTCCCATTTTTGGCTTTTTTTTCTCAAGGGCATTTCACTTGGTCATATCTCCTTTCCAGAGTCTTAGGGAGCCTTTCTTTTCGGACCCGCAAGATTTCGTTTCCCTTCCCGAAAGGAAACAAAGTTTCCTTTCGGGAAGGGAAACGAAATCTTGCGATTTCAATGGGGACCAAAGGGGCAAGCTTTGGTGCATAGCCCTGCTCTTGCTGCCATGCCATCACTTTTGCTGCCTTTGGCTTGGGCCGAGGTTTTTCAGATTTTTGTTTCCCTCTGCATGCCATGTCACATCCCTCTTCCCCTCTGTGTCCTCTCTTCCTCCGTGATTTTTTCCCTGATTTTGCAGCATTTCTCAGCTTAATTTTGGCATGTTTTGCTCCTTTCCACTGCAATTCTTTTGCTCCCAGACCGATTTCTGGTGCTCACTGCATTTCCCAATTTCCCATTTTTGGCTTTTTTTTTCTCAAGGGCATTTCACTTGGTCATATCTCCTTTCCAGAGTCTTAGGGAGCCTTTCTTTTCGGATCCGCAAGATTTCGTTTCCCTTCCCGAAAGGAAACAAAGTTTCCTTTCGGGAAGGGAAACGAAATCTTGCGATTTCAATGGGGACCAAAGGGGCAAGCTTTGGTGCATAGCCCTGCTCTTGCTGCCATGCCATCACTTTTGCTGCCTTTGGCTTGGGCCGAGGTTTTTCAGATTTTTGTTTCCCTCTGCATGCCATGTCACATCCCTCTTCCCCTCTGTGTCCTCTCTTCCTCCGTGATTTTTTCCCTGATTTTGCAGCATTTCTCAGCTTAATTTTGGCATGTTTTGCTCCTTTCCACTGCAATTCTTTTGCTCCCAGACCGATTTCTGGTGCTCACTGCATTTCCCAATTTCCCATTTTTGGCTTTTTTTTTCTCAAGGGCATTTCACTTGGTCATATCTCCTTTCCAGAGTCTTAGGGAGCCTTTCTTTTCGGACCCGCAAGATTTCGTTTCCCTTCCCGAAAGGAAACAAAGTTTCCTTTCGGGAAGGGAAACGAAATCTTGCGATTTCAATGGGGACCAAAGGGGCAAGCTTTGGTGCATAGCCCTGCTCTTGCTGCCATGCCATCACTTTTGCTGCCTTTGGCATGGGCCGAGGTTTTTCAGATTTTTGTTTCCCTCTGCATGCCATGTCACATCCCTCTTCCCCTCTGTGTCCTCTCTTCCTCCGTGATTTTTTCCCGGATTTTGCAGCATTTCTCAGCTTAATTTTGGCATGTTTTGCTCCTTTCCACTGCAATTCTTTAGCTCCCAGACCGATTTCTGGTGCTCACTGCATTTCCCAATTTCCCATTTTTGGCTTTTTTTTCTCAAGGGCATTTCACTTGGTCATATCTCCTTTCCAGAGTCTTAGGGAGCCTTTCTTTTCGGACCCGCAAGATTTCGTTTCCCTTCCCGAAAGGAAACAAAGTTTCCTTTCGGGAAGGGAAACGAAATATTGCGATTTCAATGGGGACCAAAGGGGCAAGCTTTGGTGCATAGCCCTGCTCTTGCTGCCATGCCATCACTTTTGCTGCCTTTGGCTTGGGCCGAGGTTTTTCAGATTTTTGTTTCCCTCTGCATGCCATGTCACATCCCTCTTCCCCTCTGTGTCCTCTCTTCCTCCGTGATTTTTTCCCTGATTTTGCAGCATTGCTCAGCTTAATTTTGGCATGTTTTGCTCCTTTCCACTGCAATTCTTTTGCTCCCAGACCGATTTCTGGTGCTCACTGCATTTCCCAATTTCCCATTTTTGGCTTTTTTTTCTCAAGGGCATTTCACTTGGTCATATCTCCTTTCCAGAGTCTTAGGGAGCCTTTCTTTTCGGATCCGCAAGATTTCGTTTCCCTTCCCGAAAGGAAACAAAGTTTCCTTTCGGGAAGGGAAACGAAATCTTGCGATTTCAATGGGGACCAAAGGGGCAAGCTTTGGTGCATAGCCCTGCTCTTGCTGCCATGCCATCACTTTTGCTGCCTTTGGCTTGGGCCGAGGTTTTTCAGATTTTTATTTTCCTCTGCATGCCATGTCACATCCCTCTTCCCCTCTGTGTCCTCTCTTCCTCCGTGATTTTTTCCCTGATTTTGCAGCATTGCTCAGCTTAATTTTGGCATGTTTTGCTCCTTTCCACTGCAATTCTTTTGCTCCCAGACCGATTTCTGGTGCTCACTGCATTTCCCAATTTCCCATTTTTGGCTTTTTTTTTCTCAAGGGCATTTCACTTGGTCATATCTCCTTTCCAGAGTCTTAGGGAGCCTTTCTTTTCGGATCCGCAAGATTTCGTTTCCCTTCCCGAAAGGAAACAAAGTTTCCTTTCGGGAAGGGAAACGAAATCTTGCGATTTCAATGGGGACCAAAGGGGCAAGCTTTGGTGCATAGCCCTGCTCTTGCTGCCATGCCATCACTTTTGCTGCCTTTGGCTTGGGCCGAGGTTTTTCAGATTTTTGTTTCCCTCTGCATGCCATGTCACATCCCTCTTCCCCTCTGTGTCCTCTCTTCCTCCGTGATTTTTTCCCTGATTTTGCAGCATTTCTCAGCTTAATTTTGGCATGTTTTGCCCCTTCAATTCTTTTGCTCCCAGACCGATTTCTGGTGCTCACTGCATTTCTCAATTTCCCATTTTTGGCTTTTTTTTTTCTCAAGGGCATTTCACTTGGTCATATCTCCTTTCCAGAGTCTTAGAGAGCCTTTCTTTTCGGATCCGCAAGATTTCGTTTCCCTTCCCGAAAGGAAACAAAGTTTCCTTTCGGGAAGGGAAACGAAATCTTGCGATTTCAATGGGGACCAAAGGGGCAAGCTTTGGTGCATAGCCCTGCTCTTGCTGCCATGCCATCACTTTTGCTGCCTTTGGCATGGGCCGAGGTTTTTCAGATTTTTGTTTCCCTCTGCATGCCATGTCACATCCCTCTTCCCCTCTGTGTCCTCTCTTCCTCCGTGATTTTTTCCCGGATTTTGCAGCATTTCTCAGCTTAATTTTGGCATGTTTTGCTCCTTTCCACTGCAATTCTTTTGCTCCCAGACCGATTTCTGGTGCTCACTGCATTTCCCAATTTCCCATTTTTGGCTTTTTTTTCTCAAGGGCATTTCACTTGGTCATATCTCCTTTCCAGAGTCTTAGGGAGCCTTTCTTTTCGGACCCGCAAGATTTCGTTTCCCTTCCCGAAAGGAAACAAAGTTTCCTTTCGGGAAGGGAAACGAAATCTTGCGATTTCAATGGGGACCAAAGGGGCAAGCTTTGGTGCATAGCCCTGCTCCCAGACCGATTTCTGGTGTTCACTGCATTTCCCAATTTCCCATTTTTGGCTTTTTTTTCTCAAGGGCATTTCACTTGGTCATATCTCCTTTCCAGAGTCTTAGGGAGCCTTTCTTTTCGGATCCGCAAGATTTCGTTTCCCTTCCCGAAAGGAAACAAAGTTTCCTTTCGGGAAGGGAAACGAAATCTTGCGATTTCAATGGGGACCAAAGGGGCAAGCTTTGGTGCATAGCCCTGCTCTTGCTGCCATGCCATCACTTTTGCTGCCTTTGGCTTGGGCCGAGGTTTTTCAGATTTTTGTTTCCCTCTGCATGCCATGTCACATCCCTCTTCCCCTCTGTGTCCTCTCTTCCTCCGTGATTTTTTCCCTGATTTTGCAGCATTTCTCAGCTTAATTTTGGCATGTTTTGCTCCTTTCCACTGCAATTCTTTTGCTCCCAGACCGATTTCTGGTGCTCACTGCATTTCCCAATTTCCCATTTTTGGCTTTTTTTTTCTCAAGGGCATTTCACTTGGTCATATCTCCTTTCCAGAGTCTTAGGGAGCCTTTCTTTTCGGATCCGCAAGATTTCGTTTCCCTTCCCGAAAGGAAACAAAGTTTCCTTTCGGGAAGGGAAACGAAATCTTGCGATTTCAATGGGGACCAAAGGGGCAAGCTTTGGTGCATAGCCCTGCTCTTGCTGCCATGCCATCACTTTTGCTGCCTTTGGCTTGGGCCGAGGTTTTTCAGATTTTTGTTTCCCTCTGCATGCCATGTCACATCCCTCTTCCCCTCTGTGTCCTCTCTTCCTCCGTGATTTTTTCCCTGATTTTGCAGCATTGCTCAGCTTAATTTTGGCATGTTTTGCTCCTTTCCACTGCAATTCTTTTGCTCCCAGACCGATTTCTGGTGCTCACTGCATTTCCCAATTTCCCATTTTTGGCTTTTTTTTCTCAAGGGCATTTCACTTGGTCATATCTCCTTTCCAGAGTCTTAGGGAGCCTTTCTTTTCGGACCCGCAAGATTTCGTTTCCCTTCCCGAAAGGAAACAAAGTTTCCTTTCGGGAAGGGAAACGAAATATTGCGATTTCAATGGGGACCAAAGGGGCAAGCTTTGGTGCATAGCCCTGCTCTTGCTGCCATGCCATCACTTTTGCTGCCTTTGGCTTGGGCCGAGGTTTTTCAGATTTTTGTTTCCCTCTGCATGCCATGTCACATCCCTCTTCCCCTCTGTGTCCTCTCTTCCTCCGTGATTTTTTCCCTGATTTTGCAGCATTGCTCAGCTTAATTTTGGCATGTTTTGCTCCTTTCCACTGCAATTCTTTTGCTCCCAGACCGATTTCTGGTGCTCACTGCATTTCCCAATTTCCCATTTTTGGCTTTTTTTTCTCAAGGGCATTTCACTTGGTCATATCTCCTTTCCAGAGTCTTAGGGAGCCTTTCTTTTCGGACCCGCAAGATTTCGTTTCCCTTCCCGAAAGGAAACAAAGTTTCCTTTCGGGAAGGGAAACGAAATATTGCGATTTCAATGGGGACCAAAGGGGCAAGCTTTGGTGCATAGCCCTGCTCTTGCTGCCATGCCATCACTTTTGCTGCCTTTGGCTTGGGCCGAGGTTTTTCAGATTTTTGTTTCCCTCTGCATGCCATGTCACATCCCTCTTCCCCTCTGTGTCCTCTCTTCCTCCGTGATTTTTTCCCTGATTTTGCAGCATTGCTCAGCTTAATTTTGGCATGTTTTGCTCCTTTCCACTGCAATTCTTTTGCTCCCAGACCGATTTCTGGTGCTCACTGCATTTCCCAATTTCCCATTTTTGGCTTTTTTTTTCTCAAGGGCATTTCACTTGGTCATATCTCCTTTCCAGAGTCTTAGGGAGCCTTTCTTTTCGGATCCGCAAGATTTCGTTTCCCTTCCCGAAAGGAAACAAAGTTTCCTTTCGGGAAGGGAAACGAAATCTTGCGATTTCAATGGGGACCAAAGGGGCAAGCTTTGGTGCATAGCCCTGCTCTTGCTGCCATGCCATCACTTTTGCTGCCTTTGGCTTGGGCCGAGGTTTTTCAGATTTTTGTTTCCCTCTGCATGCCATGTCACATCCCTCTTCCCCTCTGTGTCCTCTCTTCCTCCGTGATTTTTTCCCTGATTTTGCAGCATTTCTCAGCTTAATTTTGGCATGTTTTGCCCCTTCAATTCTTTTGCTCCCAGACCGATTTCTGGTGCTCACTGCATTTCTCAATTTCCCATTTTTGGCTTTTTTTTTTCTCAAGGGCATTTCACTTGGTCATATCTCCTTTCCAGAGTCTTAGAGAGCCTTTCTTTTCGGACCCGCAAGATTTCGTTTCCCTTCCCGAAAGGAAACAAAGTTTCCTTTCGGGAAGGGAAACGAAATCTTGCGATTTCAATGGGGACCAAAGGGGCAAGCTTTGGTGCATAGCCCTGCTCTTGCTGCCATGCCATCACTTTTGCTGCCTTTGGCTTGGGCCGAGGTTTTTCAGATTTTTGTTTCCCTCTGCATGCCATGTCACATCCCTCTTCCCCTCTGTGTCCTCTCTTCCTCCGTGATTTTTTCC
Source organism: Anomalospiza imberbis (assembly GCF_031753505.1). Taxonomy (NCBI): domain Eukaryota; kingdom Metazoa; phylum Chordata; class Aves; order Passeriformes; family Viduidae; genus Anomalospiza; species Anomalospiza imberbis. The sequence continues at coordinate 64,620,170 of NC_089683.1, read as the reverse complement.
CTGATTTTGCAGCATTTCTCAGCTTAATTTTGGCATGTTTTGCTCCTTTCCACTGCAATTCTTTTGCTCCCAGACCGATTTCTGGTGCTCACTGCATTTCCCAATTTCCCATTTTTGGCTTTTTTTTCTCAAGGGCATTTCACTTGGTCATATCTCCTTTCCAGAGTCTTAGGGAGCCTTTCTTTTCGGACCCGCAAGATTTCGTTTCCCTTCCCGAAAGGAAACAAAGTTTCCTTTCGGGAAGGGAAACGAAATCTTGCGATTTCAATGGGGACCAAAGGGGCAAGCTTTGGTGCATAGCCCTGCTCTTGCTGCCATGCCATCACTTTTGCTGCCTTTGGCATGGGCCGAGGTTTTTCAGATTTTTGTTTCCCTCTGCATGCCATGTCACATCCCTCTTCCCCTCTGTGTCCTCTCTTCCTCCGTGATTTTTTCCCGGATTTTGCAGCATTTCTCAGCTTAATTTTGGCATGTTTTGCTCCTTTCCACTGCAATTCTTTAGCTCCCAGACCGATTTCTGGTGCTCACTGCATTTCTCAATTTCCCATTTTTGGCTTTTTTTTCTCAAGGGCATTTCACTTGGTCATATCTCCTTTCCAGAGTCTTAGGGAGCCTTTCTTTTCGGACCCGCAAGATTTCGTTTCCCTTCCCGAAAGGAAACAAAGTTTCCTTTCGGGAAGGGAAACGAAATCTTGCGATTTCAATGGGGACCAAAGGGGCAAGCTTTGGTGCATAGCCCTGCTCTTGCTGCCATGCCATCACTTTTGCTGCCTTTGGCTTGGGCCGAGGTTTTTCAGATTTTTATTTTCCTCTGCATGCCATGTCACATCCCTCTTCCCCTCTGTGTCCTCTCTTCCTCCGTGATTTTTTCCCGGATTTTGCAGCATTTCTCAGCTTAATTTTGGCATGTTTTGCTCCTTTCCACTGCAATTCTTTTGCTCCCAGACCGATTTCTGGTGCTCACTGCATTTCCCAATTTCCCATTTTTGGCTTTTTTTTCTCAAGGGCATTTCACTTGGTCATATCTCCTTTCCAGAGTCTTAGGGAGCCTTTCTTTTCGGACCCGCAAGATTTCGTTTCCCTTCCCGAAAGGAAACAAAGTTTCCTTTCGGGAAGGGAAACGAAATCTTGCGATTTCAATGGGGACCAAAGGGGCAAGCTTTGGTGCATAGCCCTGCTCTTGCTGCCATGCCATCACTTTTGCTGCCTTTGGCATGGGCCGAGGTTTTTCAGATTTTTGTTTCCCTCTGCATGCCATGTCACATCCCTCTTCCCCTCTGTGTCCTCTCTTCCTCCGTGATTTTTTCCCGGATTTTGCAGCATTTCTCAGCTTAATTTTGGCATGTTTTGCTCCTTTCCACTGCAATTCTTTTGCTCCCAGACCGATTTCTGGTGCTCACTGCATTTCCCAATTTCCCATTTTTGGCTTTTTTTTCTCAAGGGCATTTCACTTGGTCATATCTCCTTTCCAGAGTCTTAGGGAGCCTTTCTTTTCGGACCCGCAAGATTTCGTTTCCCTTCCCGAAAGGAAACAAAGTTTCCTTTCGGGAAGGGAAACGAAATATTGCGATTTCAATGGGGACCAAAGGGGCAAGCTTTGGTGCATAGCCCTGCTCTTGCTGCCATGCCATCACTTTTGCTGCCTTTGGCTTGGGCCGAGGTTTTTCAGATTTTTGTTTCCCTCTGCATGCCATGTCACATCCCTCTTCCCCTCTGTGTCCTCTCTTCCTCCGTGATTTTTTCCCTGATTTTGCAGCATTGCTCAGCTTAATTTTGGCATGTTTTGCTCCTTTCCACTGCAATTCTTTTGCTCCCAGACCGATTTCTGGTGCTCACTGCATTTCCCAATTTCCCATTTTTGGCTTTTTTTTCTCAAGGGCATTTCACTTGGTCATATCTCCTTTCCAGAGTCTTAGGGAGCCTTTCTTTTCGGACCCGCAAGATTTCGTTTCCCTTCCCGAAAGGAAACAAAGTTTCCTTTCGGGAAGGGAAACGAAATCTTGCGATTTCAATGGGGACCAAAGGGGCAAGCTTTGGTGCATAGCCCTGCTCTTGCTGCCATGCCATCACTTTTGCTGCCTTTGGCTTGGGCCGAGGTTTTTCAGATTTTTATTTTCCTCTGCATGCCATGTCACATCCCTCTTCCCCTCTGTGTCCTCTCTTCCTCCGTGATTTTTTCCCTGATTTTGCAGCATTTCTCAGCTTAATTTTGGCATGTTTTGCTCCTTTCCACTGCAATTCTTTTGCTCCCAGACCGATTTCTGGTGCTCACTGCATTTCCCAATTTCCCATTTTTGGCTTTTTTTTCTCAAGGGCATTTCACTTGGTCATATCTCCTTTCCAGAGTCTTAGGGAGCCTTTCTTTTCGGACCCGCAAGATTTCGTTTCCCTTCCCGAAAGGAAACAAAGTTTCCTTTCGGGAAGGGAAACGAAATATTGCGATTTCAATGGGGACCAAAGGGGCAAGCTTTGGTGCATAGCCCTGCTCTTGCTGCCATGCCATCACTTTTGCTGCCTTTGGCTTGGGCCGAGGTTTTTCAGATTTTTGTTTCCCTCTGCATGCCATGTCACATCCCTCTTCCCCTCTGTGTCCTCTCTTCCTCCGTGATTTTTTCCCGGATTTTGCAGCATTGCTCAGCTTAATTTTGGCATGTTTTGCTCCTTTCCACTGCAATTCTTTTGCTCCCAGACCGATTTCTGGTGCTCACTGCATTTCCCAATTTCCCATTTTTGGCTTTTTTTTCTCAAGGGCATTTCACTTGGTCATATCTCCTTTCCAGAGTCTTAGGGAGCCTTTCTTTTCGGACCCGCAAGATTTCGTTTCCCTTCCCGAAAGGAAACAAAGTTTCCTTTCGGGAAGGGAAACGAAATATTGCGATTTCAATGGGGACCAAAGGGGCAAGCTTTGGTGCATAGCCCTGCTCTTGCTGCCATGCCATCACTTTTGCTGCCTTTGGCTTGGGCCGAGGTTTTTCAGATTTTTGTTTCCCTCTGCATGCCATGTCACATCCCTCTTCCCCTCTGTGTCCTCTCTTCCTCCGTGATTTTTTCCCTGATTTTGCAGCATTGCTCAGCTTAATTTTGGCATGTTTTGCTCCTTTCCACTGCAATTCTTTTGCTCCCAGACCGATTTCTGGTGCTCACTGCATTTCCCAATTTCCCATTTTTGGCTTTTTTTTTCTCAAGGGCATTTCACTTGGTCATATCTCCTTTCCAGAGTCTTAGGGAGCCTTTCTTTTCGGATCCGCAAGATTTCGTTTCCCTTCCCGAAAGGAAATAAAGTTTCCTTTCGGGAAGGGAAACGAAATCTTGCGATTTCAATGGGGACCAAAGGGGCAAGCTTTGGTGCATAGCCCTGCTCTTGCTGCCATGCCATCACTTTTGCTGCCTTTGGCTTGGGCCGAGGTTTTTCAGATTTTTGTTTCCCTCTGCATGCCATGTCACATCCCTCTTCCCCTCTGTGTCCTCTCTTCCTCCGTGATTTTTTCCCTGATTTTGCAGCATTTCTCAGCTTAATTTTGGCATGTTTTGCTCCTTTCCACTGCAATTCTTTTGCTCCCAGACCGATTTCTGGTGCTCACTGCATTTCCCAATTTCCCATTTTTGGCTTTTTTTTTCTCAAGGGCATTTCACTTGGTCATATCTCCTTTCCAGAGTCTTAGGGAGCCTTTCTTTTCGGATCCGCAAGATTTCGTTTCCCTTCCCGAAAGGAAACAAAGTTTCCTTTCGGGAAGGGAAACGAAATCTTGCGATTTCAATGGGGACCAAAGGGGCAAGCTTTGGTGCATAGCCCTGCTCTTGCTGCCATGCCATCACTTTTGCTGCCTTTGGCTTGGGCCGAGGTTTTTCAGATTTTTGTTTCCCTCTGCATGCCATGTCACATCCCTCTTCCCCTCTGTGTCCTCTCTTCCTCCGTGATTTTTTCCCTGATTTTGCAGCATTTCTCAGCTTAATTTTGGCATGTTTTGCTCCTTTCCACTGCAATTCTTTTGCTCCCAGACCGATTTCTGGTGCTCACTGCATTTCCCAATTTCCCATTTTTCCCTTTTTTTTCTCAAGGGCATTTCACTTGGTCATATCTCCTTTCCAGAGTCTTAGGGAGCCTTTCTTTTCGGACCCGCAAGATTTCGTTTCCCTTCCCGAAAGGAAACAAAGTTTCCTTTCGGGAAGGGAAACGAAATCTTGCGATTTCAATGGGGACCAAAGGGGCAAGCTTTGGTGCATAGCCCTGCTCTTGCTGCCATGCCATCACTTTTGCTGCCTTTGGCTTGGGCCGAGGTTTTTCAGATTTTTGTTTCCCTCTGCATGCCATGTCACATCCCTCTTCCCCTCTGTGTCCTCTCTTCCTCCGTGATTTTTTCCCTGATTTTGCAGCATTTCTCAGCTTAATTTTGGCATGTTTTGCTCCTTTCCACTGCAATTCTTTTGCTCCCAGACCGATTTCTGGTGCTCACTGCATTTCCCAATTTCCCATTTTTGGCTTTTTTTTCTCAAGGGCATTTCACTTGGTCATATCTCCTTTCCAGAGTCTTAGGGAGCCTTTCTTTTCGGACCCGCAAGATTTCGTTTCCCTTCCCGAAAGGAAACAAAGTTTCCTTTCGGGAAGGGAAACGAAATCTTGCGATTTCAATGGGGACCAAAGGGGCAAGCTTTGGTGCATAGCCCTGCTCTTGCTGCCATGCCATCACTTTTGCTGCCTTTGGCATGGGCCGAGGTTTTTCAGATTTTTGTTTCCCTCTGCATGCCATGTCACATCCCTCTTCCCCTCTGTGTCCTCTCTTCCTCCGTGATTTTTTCCCGGATTTTGCAGCATTTCTCAGCTTAATTTTGGCATGTTTTGCTCCTTTCCACTGCAATTCTTTAGCTCCCAGACCGATTTCTGGTGCTCACTGCATTTCTCAATTTCCCATTTTTGGCTTTTTTTTCTCAAGGGCATTTCACTTGGTCATATCTCCTTTCCAGAGTCTTAGGGAGCCTTTCTTTTCGGACCCGCAAGATTTCGTTTCCCTTCCCGAAAGGAAACAAAGTTTCCTTTCGGGAAGGGAAACGAAATCTTGCGATTTCAATGGGGACCAAAGGGGCAAGCTTTGGTGCATAGCCCTGCTCTTGCTGCCATGCCATCACTTTTGCTGCCTTTGGCTTGGGCCGAGGTTTTTCAGATTTTTATTTTCCTCTGCATGCCATGTCACATCCCTCTTCCCCTCTGTGTCCTCTCTTCCTCCGTGATTTTTTCCCGGATTTTGCAGCATTTCTCAGCTTAATTTTGGCATGTTTTGCTCCTTTCCACTGCAATTCTTTTGCTCCCAGACCGATTTCTGGTGCTCACTGCATTTCCCAATTTCCCATTTTTGGCTTTTTTTTCTCAAGGGCATTTCACTTGGTCATATCTCCTTTCCAGAGTCTTAGGGAGCCTTTCTTTTCGGACCCGCAAGATTTCGTTTCCCTTCCCGAAAGGAAACAAAGTTTCCTTTCGGGAAGGGAAACGAAATCTTGCGATTTCAATGGGGACCAAAGGGGCAAGCTTTGGTGCATAGCCCTGCTCTTGCTGCCATGCCATCACTTTTGCTGCCTTTGGCATGGGCCGAGGTTTTTCAGATTTTTGTTTCCCTCTGCATGCCATGTCACATCCCTCTTCCCCTCTGTGTCCTCTCTTCCTCCGTGATTTTTTCCCGGATTTTGCAGCATTTCTCAGCTTAATTTTGGCATGTTTTGCTCCTTTCCACTGCAATTCTTTTGCTCCCAGACCGATTTCTGGTGCTCACTGCATTTCCCAATTTCCCATTTTTGGCTTTTTTTTCTCAAGGGCATTTCACTTGGTCATATCTCCTTTCCAGAGTCTTAGGGAGCCTTTCTTTTCGGACCCGCAAGATTTCGTTTCCCTTCCCGAAAGGAAACAAAGTTTCCTTTCGGGAAGGGAAACGAAATCTTGCGATTTCAATGGGGACCAAAGGGGCAAGCTTTGGTGCATAGCCCTGCTCTTGCTGCCATGCCATCACTTTTGCTGCCTTTGGCTTGGGCCGAGGTTTTTCAGATTTTTGTTTCCCTCTGCATGCCATGTCACATCCCTCTTCCCCTCTGTGTCCTCTCTTCCTCCGTGATTTTTTCCCTGATTTTGCAGCATTTCTCAGCTTAATTTTGGCATGTTTTGCTCCTTTCCACTGCAATTCTTTTGCTCCCAGACCGATTTCTGGTGCTCACTGCATTTCCCAATTTCCCATTTTTGGCTTTTTTTTTCTCAAGGGCATTTCACTTGGTCATATCTCCTTTCCAGAGTCTTAGGGAGCCTTTCTTTTCGGACCCGCAAGATTTCGTTTCCCTTCCCGAAAGGAAACAAAGTTTCCTTTCGGGAAGGGAAACGAAATCTTGCGATTTCAATGGGGACCAAAGGGGCAAGCTTTGGTGCATAGCCCTGCTCTTGCTGCCATGCCATCACTTTTGCTGCCTTTGGCTTGGGCCGAGGTTTTTCAGATTTTTATTTTCCTCTGCATGCCATGTCACATCCCTCTTCCCCTCTGTGTCCTCTCTTCCTCCGTGATTTTTTCCCTGATTTTGCAGCATTTCTCAGCTTAATTTTGGCATGTTTTGCTCCTTTCCACTGCAATTCTTTTGCTCCCAGACCGATTTCTGGTGCTCACTGCATTTCCCAATTTCCCATTTTTGGCTTTTTTTTCTCAAGGGCATTTCACTTGGTCATATCTCCTTTCCAGAGTCTTAGGGAGCCTTTCTTTTCGGACCCGCAAGATTTCGTTTCCCTTCCCGAAAGGAAACTTTGTTTCCTTTCGGGAAGGGAAACGAAATCTTGCGATTTCAATGGGGACCAAAGGGGCAAGCTTTGGTGCATAGCCCTGCTCTTGCTGCCATGCCATCACTTTTGCTGCCTTTGGCATGGGCCGAGGTTTTTCAGATTTTTGTTTCCCTCTGCATGCCATGTCACATCCCTCTTCCCCTCTGTGTCCTCTCTTCCTCCGTGATTTTTTCCCGGATTTTGCAGCATTTCTCAGCTTAATTTTGGCATGTTTTGCTCCTTTCCACTGCAATTCTTTTGCTCCCAGACCGATTTCTGGTGCTCACTGCATTTCCCAATTTCCCATTTTTGGCTTTTTTTTCTCAAGGGCATTTCACTTGGTCATATCTCCTTTCCAGAGTCTTAGGGAGCCTTTCTTTTCGGATCCGCAAGATTTCGTTTCCCTTCCCGAAAGGAAACAAAGTTTCCTTTCGGGAAGGGAAACGAAATCTTGCGATTTCAATGGGGACCAAAGGGGCAAGCTTTGGTGCATAGCCCTGCTCTTGCTGCCATGCCATCACTTTTGCTGCCTTTGGCTTGGGCCGAGGTTTTTCAGATTTTTGTTTCCCTCTGCATGCCATGTCACATCCCTCTTCCCCTCTGTGTCCTCTCTTCCTCCGTGATTTTTTCCCTGATTTTGCAGCATTTCTCAGCTTAATTTTGGCATGTTTTGCTCCTTTCCACTGCAATTCTTTTGCTCCCAGACCGATTTCTGGTGCTCACTGCATTTCCCAATTTCCCATTTTTGGCTTTTTTTTCTCAAGGGCATTTCACTTGGTCATATCTCCTTTCCAGAGTCTTAGGGAGCCTTTCTTTTCGGATCCGCAAGATTTCGTTTCCCTTCCCGAAAGGAAACAAAGTTTCCTTTCGGGAAGGGAAACGAAATATTGCGATTTCAATGGGGACCAAAGGGGCAAGCTTTGGTGCATAGCCCTGCTCTTGCTGCCATGCCATCACTTTTGCTGCCTTTGGCTTGGGCCGAGGTTTTTCAGATTTTTGTTTCCCTCTGCATGCCATGTCACATCCCTCTTCCCCTCTGTGTCCTCTCTTCCTCCGTGATTTTTTCCCTGATTTTGCAGCATTTCTCAGCTTAATTTTGGCATGTTTTGCTCCTTTCCACTGCAATTCTTTTGCTCCCAGACCGATTTCTGGTGCTCACTGCATTTCCCAATTTCCCATTTTTCCCTTTTTTTTCTCAAGGGCATTTCACTTGGTCATATCTCCTTTCCAGAGTCTTAGGGAGCCTTTCTTTTCGGACCCGCAAGATTTCGTTTCCCTTCCCGAAAGGAAACAAAGTTTCCTTTCGGGAAGGGAAACGAAATCTTGCGATTTCAATGGGGACCAAAGGGGCAAGCTTTGGTGCATAGCCCTGCTCTTGCTGCCATGCCATCACTTTTGCTGCCTTTGGCTTGGGCCGAGGTTTTTCAGATTTTTGTTTCCCTCTGCATGCCATGTCACATCCCTCTTCCCCTCTGTGTCCTCTCTTCCTCCGTGATTTTTTCCCTGATTTTGCAGCATTTCTCAGCTTAATTTTGGCATGTTTTGCTCCTTTCCACTGCAATTCTTTTGCTCCCAGACCGATTTCTGGTGCTCACTGCATTTCCCAATTTCCCATTTTTGGCTTTTTTTTCTCAAGGGCATTTCACTTGGTCATATCTCCTTTCCAGAGTCTTAGGGAGCCTTTCTTTTCGGACCCGCAAGATTTCGTTTCCCTTCCCGAAAGGAAACAAAGTTTCCTTTCGGGAAGGGAAACGAAATCTTGCGATTTCAATGGGGACCAAAGGGGCAAGCTTTGGTGCATAGCCCTGCTCTTGCTGCCATGCCATCACTTTTGCTGCCTTTGGCATGGGCCGAGGTTTTTCAGATTTTTGTTTCCCTCTGCATGCCATGTCACATCCCTCTTCCCCTCTGTGTCCTCTCTTCCTCCGTGATTTTTTCCCGGATTTTGCAGCATTTCTCAGCTTAATTTTGGCATGTTTTGCTCCTTTCCACTGCAATTCTTTAGCTCCCAGACCGATTTCTGGTGCTCACTGCATTTCTCAATTTCCCATTTTTGGCTTTTTTTTCTCAAGGGCATTTCACTTGGTCATATCTCCTTTCCAGAGTCTTAGGGAGCCTTTCTTTTCGGACCCGCAAGATTTCGTTTCCCTTCCCGAAAGGAAACAAAGTTTCCTTTCGGGAAGGGAAACGAAATCTTGCGATTTCAATGGGGACCAAAGGGGCAAGCTTTGGTGCATAGCCCTGCTCTTGCTGCCATGCCATCACTTTTGCTGCCTTTGGCTTGGGCCGAGGTTTTTCAGATTTTTATTTTCCTCTGCATGCCATGTCACATCCCTCTTCCCCTCTGTGTCCTCTCTTCCTCCGTGATTTTTTCCCGGATTTTGCAGCATTTCTCAGCTTAATTTTGGCATGTTTTGCTCCTTTCCACTGCAATTCTTTTGCTCCCAGACCGATTTCTGGTGCTCACTGCATTTCCCAATTTCCCATTTTTGGCTTTTTTTTCTCAAGGGCATTTCACTTGGTCATATCTCCTTTCCAGAGTCTTAGGGAGCCTTTCTTTTCGGACCCGCAAGATTTCGTTTCCCTTCCCGAAAGGAAACAAAGTTTCCTTTCGGGAAGGGAAACGAAATCTTGCGATTTCAATGGGGACCAAAGGGGCAAGCTTTGGTGCATAGCCCTGCTCTTGCTGCCATGCCATCACTTTTGCTGCCTTTGGCATGGGCCGAGGTTTTTCAGATTTTTGTTTCCCTCTGCATGCCATGTCACATCCCTCTTCCCCTCTGTGTCCTCTCTTCCTCCGTGATTTTTTCCCGGATTTTGCAGCATTTCTCAGCTTAATTTTGGCATGTTTTGCTCCTTTCCACTGCAATTCTTTTGCTCCCAGACCGATTTCTGGTGCTCACTGCATTTCCCAATTTCCCATTTTTGGCTTTTTTTTCTCAAGGGCATTTCACTTGGTCATATCTCCTTTCCAGAGTCTTAGGGAGCCTTTCTTTTCGGACCCGCAAGATTTCGTTTCCCTTCCCGAAAGGAAACAAAGTTTCCTTTCGGGAAGGGAAACGAAATCTTGCGATTTCAATGGGGACCAAAGGGGCAAGCTTTGGTGCATAGCCCTGCTCTTGCTGCCATGCCATCACTTTTGCTGCCTTTGGCTTGGGCCGAGGTTTTTCAGATTTTTGTTTCCCTCTGCATGCCATGTCACATCCCTCTTCCCCTCTGTGTCCTCTCTTCCTCCGTGATTTTTTCCCGGATTTTGCAGCATTTCTCAGCTTAATTTTGGCATGTTTTGCTCCTTTCCACTGCAATTCTTTTGCTCCCAGACCGATTTCTGGTGCTCACTGCATTTCCCAATTTCCCATTTTTGGCTTTTTTTTTCTCAAGGGCATTTCACTTGGTCATATCTCCTTTCCAGAGTCTTAGGGAGCCTTTCTTTTCGGACCCGCAAGATTTCGTTTCCCTTCCCGAAAGGAAACAAAGTTTCCTTTCGGGAAGGGAAACGAAATCTTGCGATTTCAATGGGGACCAAAGGGGCAAGCTTTGGTGCATAGCCCTGCTCTTGCTGCCATGCCATCACTTTTGCTGCCTTTGGCTTGGGCCGAGGTTTTTCAGATTTTTATTTTCCTCTGCATGCCATGTCACATCCCTCTTCCCCTCTGTGTCCTCTCTTCCTCCGTGATTTTTTCCCTGATTTTGCAGCATTTCTCAGCTTAATTTTGGCATGTTTTGCTCCTTTCCACTGCAATTCTTTTGCTCCCAGACCGATTTCTGGTGCTCACTGCATTTCCCAATTTCCCATTTTTGGCTTTTTTTTCTCAAGGGCATTTCACTTGGTCATATCTCCTTTCCAGAGTCTTAGGGAGCCTTTCTTTTCGGACCCGCAAGATTTCGTTTCCCTTCCCGAAAGGAAACAAAGTTTCCTTTCGGGAAGGGAAACGAAATCTTGCGATTTCAATGGGGACCAAAGGGGCAAGCTTTGGTGCATAGCCCTGCTCTTGCTGCCATGCCATCACTTTTGCTGCCTTTGGCTTGGGCCGAGGTTTTTCAGATTTTTGTTTCCCTCTGCATGCCATGTCACATCCCTCTTCCCCTCTGTGTCCTCTCTTCCTCCGTGATTTTTTCCCTGATTTTGCAGCATTTCTCAGCTTAATTTTGGCATGTTTTGCTCCTTTCCACTGCAATTCTTTAGCTCCCAGACCGATTTCTGGTGCTCACTGCATTTCCCAATTTCCCATTTTTGGCTTTTTTTTCTCAAGGGCATTTCACTTGGTCATATCTCCTTTCCAGAGTCTTAGGGAGCCTTTCTTTTCGGATCCGCAAGATTTCGTTTCCCTTCCCGAAAGGAAACAAAGTTTCCTTTCGGGAAGGGAAACGAAATATTGCGATTTCAATGGGGACCAAAGGGGCAAGCTTTGGTGCATAGCCCTGCTCTTGCTGCCATGCCATCACTTTTGCTGCCTTTGGCTTGGGCCGAGGTTTTTCAGATTTTTGTTTCCCTCTGCATGCCATGTCACATCCCTCTTCCCCTCTGTGTCCTCTCTTCCTCCGTGATTTTTTCCCTGATTTTGCAGCATTTCTCAGCTTAATTTTGGCATGTTTTGCTCCTTTCCACTGCAATTCTTTTGCTCCCAGACCGATTTCTGGTGCTCACTGCATTTCCCAATTTCCCATTTTTGGCTTTTTTTTTCTCAAGGGCATTTCACTTGGTCATATCTCCTTTCCAGAGTCTTAGGGAGCCTTTCTTTTCGGATCCGCAAGATTTCGTTTCCCTTCCCGAAAGGAAATAAAGTTTCCTTTCGGGAAGGGAAACGAAATCTTGCGATTTCAATGGGGACCAAAGGGGCAAGCTTTGGTGCATAGCCCTGCTCTTGCTGCCATGCCATCACTTTTGCTGCCTTTGGCTTGGGCCGAGGTTTTTCAGATTTTTGTTTCCCTCTGCATGCCATGTCACATCCCTCTTCCCCTCTGTGTCCTCTCTTCCTCCGTGATTTTTTCCCTGATTTTGCAGCATTTCTCAGCTTAATTTTGGCATGTTTTGCTCCTTTCCACTGCAATTCTTTTGCTCCCAGACCGATTTCTGGTGCTCACTGCATTTCCCAATTTCCCATTTTTGGCTTTTTTTTTCTCAAGGGCATTTCACTTGGTCATATCTCCTTTCCAGAGTCTTAGGGAGCCTTTCTTTTCGGATCCGCAAGATTTCGTTTCCCTTCCCGAAAGGAAACAAAGTTTCCTTTCGGGAAGGGAAACGAAATCTTGTGATTTCAATGGGGACCAAAGGGGCAAGCTTTGGTGCATAGCCCTGCTCTTGCTGCCATGCCATCACTTTTGCTGCCTTTGGCATGGGCCGAGGTTTTTCAGATTTTTGTTTCCCTCTGCATGCCATGTCACATCCCTCTTCCCCTCTGTGTCCTCTCTTCCTCCGTGATTTTTTCCCGGATTTTGCAGCATTTCTCAGCTTAATTTTGGCATGTTTTGCTCCTTTCCACTGCAATTCTTTAGCTCCCAGACCGATTTCTGGTGCTCACTGCATTTCCCAATTTCCCATTTTTGGCTTTTTTTTCTCAAGGGCATTTCACTTGGTCATATCTCCTTTCCAGAGTCTTAGGGAGCCTTTCTTTTCGGACCCGCAAGATTTCGTTTCCCTTCCCGAAAGGAAACAAAGTTTCCTTTCGGGAAGGGAAACGAAATATTGCGATTTCAATGGGGACCAAAGGGGCAAGCTTTGGTGCATAGCCCTGCTCTTGCTGCCATGCCATCACTTTTGCTGCCTTTGGCTTGGGCCGAGGTTTTTCAGATTTTTGTTTCCCTCTGCATGCCATGTCACATCCCTCTTCCCCTCTGTGTCCTCTCTTCCTCCGTGATTTTTTCCCTGATTTTGCAGCATTTCTCAGCTTAATTTTGGCATGTTTTGCTCCTTTCCACTGCAATTCTTTTGCTCCCAGACCGATTTCTGGTGCTCACTGCATTTCCCAATTTCCCATTTTTGGCTTTTTTTTTCTCAAGGGCATTTCACTTGGTCATATCTCCTTTCCAGAGTCTTAGGGAGCCTTTCTTTTCGGATCCGCAAGATTTCGTTTCCCTTCCCGAAAGGAAACTTTGTTTCCTTTCGGGAAGGGAAACGAAATCTTGCGATTTCAATGGGGACCAAAGGGGCAAGCTTTGGTGCATAGCCCTGCTCTTGCTGCCATGCCATCACTTTTGCTGCCTTTGGCTTGGGCCGAGGTTTTTCAGATTTTTGTTTCCCTCTGCATGCCATGTCACATCCCTCTTCCCCTCTGTGTCCTCTCTTCCTCCGTGATTTTTTCCCTGATTTTGCAGCATTTCTCAGCTTAATTTTGGCATGTTTTGCTCCTTCAATTCTTTTGCTCCCAGACCGATTTCTGGTGCTCACTGCATTTCTCAATTTCCCATTTTTGGCTTTTTTTTTTCTCAAGGGCATTTCACTTGGTCATATCTCCTTTCCAGAGTCTTAGAGAGCCTTTCTTTTCGGATCCGCAAGATTTCGTTTCCCTTCCCGAAAGGAAACAAAGTTTCCTTTCGGGAAGGGAAACGAAATCTTGCGATTTCAATGGGGACCAAAGGGGCAAGCTTTGGTGCATAGCCCTGCTCTTGCTGCCATGCCATCACTTTTGCTGCCTTTGGCTTGGGCCGAGGTTTTTCAGATTTTTGTTTCCCTCTGCATGCCATGTCACATCCCTCTTCCCCTCTGTGTCCTCTCTTCCTCCGTGATTTTTTCCCGGATTTTGCAGCATTTCTCAGCTTAATTTTGGCATGTTTTGCTCCTTTCCACTGCAATTCTTTTGCTCCCAGACCGATTTCTGGTGCTCACTGCATTTCCCAATTTCGCATTTTTGGCTTTTTTTTCTCAAGGGCATTTCACTTGGTCATATCTCCTTTCCAGAGTCTTAGGGAGCCTTTCTTTTCGGACCCGCAAGATTTCGTTTCCCTTCCCGAAAGGAAACAAAGTTTCCTTTCGGGAAGGGAAACGAAATCTTGCGATTTCAATGGGGACCAAAGGGGCAAGCTTTGGTGCATAGCCCTGCTCCCAGACCGATTTCTGGTGTTCACTGCATTTCCCAATTTCCCATTTTTGGCTTTTTTTTCTCAAGGGCATTTCACTTGGTCATATCTCCTTTCCAGAGTCTTAGGGAGCCTTTCTTTTCGGATCCGCAAGATTTCGTTTCCCTTCCCGAAAGGAAACAAAGTTTCCTTTCGGGAAGGGAAACGAAATCTTGCGATTTCAATGGGGACCAAAGGGGCAAGCTTTGGTGCATAGCCCTGCTCTTGCTGCCATGCCATCACTTTTGCTGCCTTTGGCTTGGGCCGAGGTTTTTCAGATTTTTGTTTCCCTCTGCATGCCATGTCACATCCCTCTTCCCCTCTGTGTCCTCTCTTCCTCCGTGATTTTTTCCCTGATTTTACAGCATTTCTCAGCTTAATTTTGGCATGTTTTGCTCCTTTCCACTGCAATTCTTTTGCTCCCAGACCGATTTCTGGTGCTCACTGCATTTCCCAATTTCCCATTTTTGGCTTTTTTTTTTCTCAAGGGCATTTCACTTGGTCATATCTCCTTTCCAGAGTCTTAGGGAGCCTTTCTTTTCGGACCCACAAGATTTCGTTTCCCTTCCCGAAAGGAAACAAAGTTTCCTTTCGGGAAGGGAAACGAAATCTTGCGATTTCAATGGGGACCAAAGGGGCAAGCTTTGGTGCATAGCCCTGCTCTTGCTGCCATGCCATCACTTTTGCTGCCTTTGGCTTGGGCCGAGGTTTTTCAGATTTTTGTTTCCCTCTGCATGCCATGTCACATCCCTCTTCCCCTCTGTGTCCTCTCTTCCTCCGTGATTTTTTCCCTGATTTTGCAGCATTTCTCAGCTTAATTTTGGCATGTTTAGCTCCTTTCCACTGCAATTCTTTTGCTCCCAGACCGATTTCTGGTGCTCACTGCATTTCCCAATTTCCCATTTTTGGCTTTTTTTTTCTCAAGGGCATTTCACTTGGTCATATCTCCTTTCCAGAGTCTTAGGGAGCCTTTCTTTTCGGATCCGCAAGATTTCAATGGGGACCAAAGGGGCAAGCTTTGGTGCATAGCCCTGCTCTTGCTGCCATGCCATCACTTTTGCTGCCTTTGGCTTGGGCCGAAGTTTTTCAGATTTTTGTTTCCCTCTGCATGCCATGTCACATCCCTCTTCCCCTCTGTGTCCTCTCTTCCTCCGTGATTTTTTCCCTGATTTTGCAGCATTTCTCAGCTTAATTTTGGCATGTTTTGCTCCTTTCCACTGCAATTCTTTTGCTCCCAGACCGATTTCTGGTGCTCACTGCATTTCCCAATTTCCCATTTTTGGCTTTTTTTTCTCAAGGGCATTTCACTTGGTCATATCTCCTTTCCAGAGTCTTAGGGAGCCTTTCTTTTCGGACCCGCAAGATTTCGTTTCCCTTCCCGAAAGGAAACAAAGTTTCCTTTCGGGAAGGGAAACGAAATATTGCGATTTCAATGGGGACCAAAGGGGCAAGCTTTGGTGCATAGCCCTGCTCTTGCTGCCATGCCATCACTTTTGCTGCCTTTGGCTTGGGCCGAGGTTTTTCAGATTTTTGTTTCCCTCTGCATGCCATGTCACATCCCTCTTCCCCTCTGTGTCCTCTCTTCCTCCGTGATTTTTTCCCTGATTTTGCAGCATTTCTCAGCTTAATTTTGGCATGTTTTGCTCCTTTCCACTGCAATTCTTTAGCTCCCAGACCGATTTCTGGTGCTCACTGCATTTCCCAATTTCCCATTTTTGGCTTTTTTTTCTCAAGGGCATTTCACTTGGTCATATCTCCTTTCCAGAGTCTTAGGGAGCCTTTCTTTTCGGACCCACAAGATTTCGTTTCCCTTCCCGAAAGGAAACAAAGTTTCCTTTCGGGAAGGGAAACGAAATCTTGCGATTTCAATGGGGACCAAAGGGGCAAGCTTTGGTGCATAGCCCTGCTCTTGCTGCCATGCCATCACTTTTGCTGCCTTTGGCTTGGGCCGAGGTTTTTCAGATTTTTGTTTCCCTCTGCATGCCATGTCACATCCCTCTTCCCCTCTGTGTCCTCTCTTCCTCCGTGATTTTTTCCCTGATTTTGCAGCATTTCTCAGCTTAATTTTGGCATGTTTTGCTCCTTTCCACTGCAATTCTTTAGCTCCCAGACCGATTTCTGGTGCTCACTGCATTTCCCAATTTCCCATTTTTCCCTTTTTTTTCTCAAGGGCATTTCACTTGGTCATATCTCCTTTCCAGAGTCTTAGGGAGCCTTTCTTTTCGGACCCGCAAGATTTCGTTTCCCTTCCCGAAAGGAAACAAAGTTTCCTTTCGGGAAGGGAAACGAAATCTTGCGATTTCAATGGGGACCAAAGGGGCAAGCTTTGGTGCATAGCCCTGCTCTTGCTGCCATGCCATCACTTTTGCTGCCTTTGGCTTGGGCCGAGGTTTTTCAGATTTTTGTTTCCCTCTGCATGCCATGTCACATCCCTCTTCCCCTCTGTGTCCTCTCTTCCTCCGTGATTTTTTCCCTGATTTTGCAGCATTTCTCAGCTTAATTTTGGCATGTTTTGCTCCTTTCCACTGCAATTCTTTTGCTCCCAGACCGATTTCTGGTGCTCACTGCATTTCCCAATTTCCCATTTTTGGCTTTTTTTTTCTCAAGGGCATTTCACTTGGTCATATCTCCTTTCCAGAGTCTTAGGGAGCCTTTCTTTTCGGATCCGCAAGATTTCGTTTCCCTTCCCGAAAGGAAACAAAGTTTCCTTTCGGGAAGGGAAACGAAATCTTGCGATTTCAATGGGGACCAAAGGGGCAAGCTTTGGTGCATAGCCCTGCTCTTGCTGCCATGCCATCACTTTTGCTGCCTTTGGCTTGGGCCGAGGTTTTTCAGATTTTTGTTTCCCTCTGCATGCCATGTCACATCCCTCTTCCCCTCTGTGTCCTCTCTTCCTCCGTGATTTTTTCCCTGATTTTGCAGCATTTCTCAGCTTAATTTTGGCATGTTTTGCTCCTTTCCACTGCAATTCTTTTGCTCCCAGACCGATTTCTGGTGCTCACTGCATTTCCCAATTTCCCATTTTTGGCTTTTTTTTTCTCAAGGGCATTTCACTTGGTCATATCTCCTTTCCAGAGTCTTAGGGAGCCTTTCTTTTCGGACCCGCAAGATTTCGTTTCCCTTCCCGAAAGGAAACAAAGTTTCCTTTCGGGAAGGGAAACGAAATCTTGCGATTTCAATGGGGACCAAAGGGGCAAGCTTTGGTGCATAGCCCTGCTCTTGCTGCCATGCCATCACTTTTGCTGCCTTTGGCATGGGCCGAGGTTTTTCAGATTTTTGTTTCCCTCTGCATGCCATGTCACATCCCTCTTCCCCTCTGTGTCCTCTCTTCCTCCGTGATTTTTTCCCGGATTTTGCAGCATTTCTCAGCTTAATTTTGGCATGTTTTGCTCCTTTCCACTGCAATTCTTTAGCTCCCAGACCGATTTCTGGTGCTCACTGCATTTCCCAATTTCCCATTTTTGGCTTTTTTTTCTCAAGGGCATTTCACTTGGTCATATCTCCTTTCCAGAGTCTTAGGGAGCCTTTCTTTTCGGACCCGCAAGATTTCGTTTCCCTTCCCGAAAGGAAACAAAGTTTCCTTTCGGGAAGGGAAACGAAATCTTGCGATTTCAATGGGGACCAAAGGGGCAAGCTTTGGTGCATAGCCCTGCTCTTGCTGCCATGCCATCACTTTTGCTGCCTTTGGCTTGGGCCGAGGTTTTTCAGATTTTTGTTTCCCTCTGCATGCCATGTCACATCCCTCTTCCCCTCTGTGTCCTCTCTTCCTCCGTGATTTTTTCCCTGATTTTGCAGCATTGCTCAGCTTAATTTTGGCATGTTTTGCTCCTTTCCACTGCAATTCTTTTGCTCCCAGACCGATTTCTGGTGCTCACTGCATTTCCCAATTTCCCATTTTTGGCTTTTTTTTTCTCAAGGGCATTTCACTTGGTCATATCTCCTTTCCAGAGTCTTAGGGAGCCTTTCTTTTCGGATCCGCAAGATTTCGTTTCCCTTCCCGAAAGGAAACAAAGTTTCCTTTCGGGAAGGGAAACGAAATCTTGCGATTTCAATGGGGACCAAAGGGGCAAGCTTTGGTGCATAGCCCTGCTCTTGCTGCCATGCCATCACTTTTGCTGCCTTTGGCTTGGGCCGAGGTTTTTCAGATTTTTATTTTCCTCTGCATGCCATGTCACATCCCTCTTCCCCTCTGTGTCCTCTCTTCCTCCGTGATTTTTTCCCGGATTTTGCAGCATTTCTCAGCTTAATTTTGGCATGTTTTGCTCCTTTCCACTGCAATTCTTTTGCTCCCAGACCGATTTCTGGTGCTCACTGCATTTCCCAATTTCCCATTTTTGGCTTTTTTTTCTCAAGGGCATTTCACTTGGTCATATCTCCTTTCCAGAGTCTTAGGGAGCCTTTCTTTTCGGATCCGCAAGATTTCGTTTCCCTTCCCGAAAGGAAACAAAGTTTCCTTTCGGGAAGGGAAACGAAATCTTGCGATTTCAATGGGGACCAAAGGGGCAAGCTTTGGTGCATAGCCCTGCTCTTGCTGCCATGCCATCACTTTTGCTGCCTTTGGCTTGGGCCGAGGTTTTTCAGATTTTTGTTTCCCTCTGCATGCCATGTCACATCCCTCTTCCCCTCTGTGTCCTCTCTTCCTCCGTGATTTTTTCCCTGATTTTGCAGCATTGCTCAGCTTAATTTTGGCATGTTTTGCTCCTTTCCACTGCAATTCTTTTGCTCCCAGACCGATTTCTGGTGCTCACTGCATTTCCCAATTTCCCATTTTTGGCTTTTTTTTCTCAAGGGCATTTCACTTGGTCATATCTCCTTTCCAGAGTCTTAGGGAGCCTTTCTTTTCGGATCCGCAAGATTTCGTTTCCCTTCCCGAAAGGAAACAAAGTTTCCTTTCGGGAAGGGAAACGAAATCTTGCGATTTCAATGGGGACCAAAGGGGCAAGCTTTGGTGCATAGCCCTGCTCTTGCTGCCATGCCATCACTTTTGCTGCCTTTGGCTTGGGCCGAGGTTTTTCAGATTTTTATTTTCCTCTGCATGCCATGTCACATCCCTCTTCCCCTCTGTGTCCTCTCTTCCTCCGTGATTTTTTCCCGGATTTTGCAGCATTTCTCAGCTTAATTTTGGCATGTTTTGCTCCTTTCCACTGCAATTCTTTTGCTCCCAGACCGATTTCTGGTGCTCACTGCATTTCCCAATTTCCCATTTTTGGCTTTTTTTTCTCAAGGGCATTTCACTTGGTCATATCTCCTTTCCAGAGTCTTAGGGAGCCTTTCTTTTCGGATCCGCAAGATTTCGTTTCCCTTCCCGAAAGGAAACAAAGTTTCCTTTCGGGAAGGGAAACGAAATCTTGCGATTTCAATGGGGACCAAAGGGGCAAGCTTTGGTGCATAGCCCTGCTCTTGCTGCCATGCCATCACTTTTGCTGCCTTTGGCTTGGGCCGAGGTTTTTCAGATTTTTGTTTCCCTCTGCATGCCATGTCACATCCCTCTTCCCCTCTGTGTCCTCTCTTCCTCCGTGATTTTTTCCCTGATTTTGCAGCATTTCTCAGCTTAATTTTGGCATGTTTTGCTCCTTTCCACTGCAATTCTTTTGCTCCCAGACCGATTTCTGGTGCTCACTGCATTTCCCAATTTCCCATTTTTGGCTTTTTTTTTCTCAAGGGCATTTCACTTGGTCATATCTCCTTTCCAGAGTCTTAGGGAGCCTTTCTTTTCGGACCCGCAAGATTTCGTTTCCCTTCCCGAAAGGAAACAAAGTTTCCTTTCGGGAAGGGAAACGAAATCTTGCGATTTCAATGGGGACCAAAGGGGCAAGCTTTGGTGCATAGCCCTGCTCTTGCTGCCATGCCATCACTTTTGCTGCCTTTGGCTTGGGCCGAGGTTTTTCAGATTTTTATTTTCCTCTGCATGCCATGTCACATCCCTCTTCCCCTCTGTGTCCTCTCTTCCTCCGTGATTTTTTCCCTGATTTTGCAGCATTTCTCAGCTTAATTTTGGCATGTTTTGCTCCTTTCCACTGCAATTCTTTTGCTCCCAGACCGATTTCTGGTGCTCACTGCATTTCCCAATTTCCCATTTTTGGCTTTTTTTTCTCAAGGGCATTTCACTTGGTCATATCTCCTTTCCAGAGTCTTAGGGAGCCTTTCTTTTCGGACCCGCAAGATTTCGTTTCCCTTCCCGAAAGGAAACAAAGTTTCCTTTCGGGAAGGGAAACGAAATCTTGCGATTTCAATGGGGACCAAAGGGGCAAGCTTTGGTGCATAGCCCTGCTCTTGCTGCCATGCCATCACTTTTGCTGCCTTTGGCTTGGGCCGAGGTTTTTCAGATTTTTGTTTCCCTCTGCATGCCATGTCACATCCCTCTTCCCCTCTGTGTCCTCTCTTCCTCCGTGATTTTTTCCCTGATTTTGCAGCATTTCTCAGCTTAATTTTGGCATGTTTTGCTCCTTTCCACTGCAATTCTTTTGCTCCCAGACCGATTTCTGGTGCTCACTGCATTTCCCAATTTCCCATTTTTGGCTTTTTTTTCTCAAGGGCATTTCACTTGGTCATATCTCCTTTCCAGAGTCTTAGGGAGCCTTTCTTTTCGGACCCGCAAGATTTCGTTTCCCTTCCCGAAAGGAAACAAAGTTTCCTTTCGGGAAGGGAAACGAAATCTTGCGATTTCAATGGGGACCAAAGGGGCAAGCTTTGGTGCATAGCCCTGCTCTTGCTGCCATGCCATCACTTTTGCTGCCTTTGGCATGGGCCGAGGTTTTTCAGATTTTTGTTTCCCTCTGCATGCCATGTCACATCCCTCTTCCCCTCTGTGTCCTCTCTTCCTCCGTGATTTTTTCCCGGATTTTGCAGCATTTCTCAGCTTAATTTTGGCATGTTTTGCTCCTTTCCACTGCAATTCTTTTGCTCCCAGACCGATTTCTGGTGCTCACTGCATTTCCCAATTTCCCATTTTTGGCTTTTTTTTCTCAAGGGCATTTCACTTGGTCATATCTCCTTTCCAGAGTCTTAGGGAGCCTTTCTTTTCGGACCCGCAAGATTTCGTTTCCCTTCCCGAAAGGAAACAAAGTTTCCTTTCGGGAAGGGAAACGAAATCTTGCGATTTCAATGGGGACCAAAGGGGCAAGCTTTGGTGCATAGCCCTGCTCTTGCTGCCATGCCATCACTTTTGCTGCCTTTGGCTTGGGCCGAGGTTTTTCAGATTTTTGTTTCCCTCTGCATGCCATGTCACATCCCTCTTCCCCTCTGTGTCCTCTCTTCCTCCGTGATTTTTTCCCTGATTTTGCAGCATTTCTCAGCTTAATTTTGGCATGTTTTGCTCCTTTCCACTGCAATTCTTTAGCTCCCAGACCGATTTCTGGTGCTCACTGCATTTCCCAATTTCCCATTTTTGGCTTTTTTTTCTCAAGGGCATTTCACTTGGTCATATCTCCTTTCCAGAGTCTTAGGGAGCCTTTCTTTTCGGACCCGCAAGATTTCGTTTCCCTTCCCGAAAGGAAACAAAGTTTCCTTTCGGGAAGGGAAACGAAATCTTGCGATTTCAATGGGGACCAAAGGGGCAAGCTTTGGTGCATAGCCCTGCTCTTGCTGCCATGCCATCACTTTTGCTGCCTTTGGCTTGGGCCGAGGTTTTTCAGATTTTTGTTTCCCTCTGCATGCCATGTCACATCCCTCTTCCCCTCTGTGTCCTCTCTTCCTCCGTGATTTTTTCCCTGATTTTGCAGCATTTCTCAGCTTAATTTTGGCATGTTTTGCTCCTTTCCACTGCAATTCTTTTGCTCCCAGACCGATTTCTGGTGCTCACTGCATTTCCCAATTTCCCATTTTTGGCTTTTTTTTTCTCAAGGGCATTTCACTTGGTCATATCTCCTTTCCAGAGTCTTAGGGAGCCTTTCTTTTCGGACCCGCAAGATTTCGTTTCCCTTCCCGAAAGGAAACAAAGTTTCCTTTCGGGAAGGGAAACGAAATCTTGCGATTTCAATGGGGACCAAAGGGGCAAGCTTTGGTGCATAGCCCTGCTCTTGCTGCCATGCCATCACTTTTGCTGCCTTTGGCTTGGGCCGAGGTTTTTCAGATTTTTGTTTCCCTCTGCATGCCATGTCACATCCCTCTTCCCCTCTGTGTCCTCTCTTCCTCCGTGATTTTTTCCCTGATTTTGCAGCATTTCTCAGCTTAATTTTGGCATGTTTTGCTCCTTTCCACTGCAATTCTTTTGCTCCCAGACCGATTTCTGGTGCTCACTGCATTTCCCAATTTCCCATTTTTGGCTTTTTTTTTCTCAAGGGCATTTCACTTGGTCATATCTCCTTTCCAGAGTCTTAGGGAGCCTTTCTTTTCGGACCCGCAAGATTTCGTTTCCCTTCCCGAAAGGAAACAAAGTTTCCTTTCGGGAAGGGAAACGAAATCTTGCGATTTCAATGGGGACCAAAGGGGCAAGCTTTGGTGCATAGCCCTGCTCTTGCTGCCATGCCATCACTTTTGCTGCCTTTGGCATGGGCCGAGGTTTTTCAGATTTTTGTTTCCCTCTGCATGCCATGTCACATCCCTCTTCCCCTCTGTGTCCTCTCTTCCTCCGTGATTTTTTCCCGGATTTTGCAGCATTTCTCAGCTTAATTTTGGCATGTTTTGCTCCTTTCCACTGCAATTCTTTAGCTCCCAGACCGATTTCTGGTGCTCACTGCATTTCCCAATTTCCCATTTTTGGCTTTTTTTTCTCAAGGGCATTTCACTTGGTCATATCTCCTTTCCAGAGTCTTAGGGAGCCTTTCTTTTCGGACCCGCAAGATTTCGTTTCCCTTCCCGAAAGGAAACAAAGTTTCCTTTCGGGAAGGGAAACGAAATCTTGCGATTTCAATGGGGACCAAAGGGGCAAGCTTTGGTGCATAGCCCTGCTCTTGCTGCCATGCCATCACTTTTGCTGCCTTTGGCTTGGGCCGAGGTTTTTCAGATTTTTGTTTCCCTCTGCATGCCATGTCACATCCCTCTTCCCCTCTGTGTCCTCTCTTCCTCCGTGATTTTTTCCCTGATTTTGCAGCATTTCTCAGCTTAATTTTGGCATGTTTTGCTCCTTTCCACTGCAATTCTTTTGCTCCCAGACCGATTTCTGGTGCTCACTGCATTTCCCAATTTCCCATTTTTGGCTTTTTTTTCTCAAGGGCATTTCACTTGGTCATATCTCCTTTCCAGAGTCTTAGGGAGCCTTTCTTTTCGGACCCGCAAGATTTCGTTTCCCTTCCCGAAAGGAAACAAAGTTTCCTTTCAGGAAGGGAAACGAAATCTTGCGATTTCAATGGGGACCAAAGGGGCAAGCTTTGGTGCATAGCCCTGCTCTTGCTGCCATGCCATCACTTTTGCTGCCTTTGGCTTGGGCCGAGGTTTTTCAGATTTTTGTTTCCCTCTGCATGCCATGTCACATCCCTCTTCCCCTCTGTGTCCTCTCTTCCTCCGTGATTTTTTCCCTGATTTTGCAGCATTTCTCAGCTTAATTTTGGCATGTTTTGCTCCTTTCCACTGCAATTCTTTAGCTCCCAGACCGATTTCTGGTGCTCACTGCATTTCCCAATTTCCCATTTTTGGCTTTTTTTTCTCAAGGGCATTTCACTTGGTCATATCTCCTTTCCAGAGTCTTAGGGAGCCTTTCTTTTCGGACCCGCAAGATTTCGTTTCCCTTCCCGAAAGGAAACAAAGTTTCCTTTCGGGAAGGGAAACGAAATCTTGCGATTTCAATGGGGACCAAAGGGGCAAGCTTTGGTGCATAGCCCTGCTCTTGCTGCCATGCCATCACTTTTGCTGCCTTTGGCTTGGGCCGAGGTTTTTCAGATTTTTGTTTCCCTCTGCATGCCATGTCACATCCCTCTTCCCCTCTGTGTCCTCTCTTCCTCCGTGATTTTTTCCCTGATTTTGCAGCATTTCTCAGCTTAATTTTGGCATGTTTTGCTCCTTTCCACTGCAATTCTTTTGCTCCCAGACCGATTTCTGGTGCTCACTGCATTTCCCAATTTCCCATTTTTGGCTTTTTTTTCTCAAGGGCATTTCACTTGGTCATATCTCCTTTCCAGAGTCTTAGGGAGCCTTTCTTTTCGGACCCGCAAGATTTCGTTTCCCTTCCCGAAAGGAAACAAAGTTTCCTTTCGGGAAGGGAAACGAAATCTTGCGATTTCAATGGGGACCAAAGGGGCAAGCTTTGGTGCATAGCCCTGCTCTTGCTGCCATGCCATCACTTTTGCTGCCTTTGGCTTGGGCCGAGGTTTTTCAGATTTTTGTTTCCCTCTGCATGCCATGTCACATCCCTCTTCCCCTCTGTGTCCTCTCTTCCTCCGTGATTTTTTCCCGGATTTTGCAGCATTTCTCAGCTTAATTTTGGCATGTTTTGCTCCTTTCCACTGCAATTCTTTTGCTCCCAGACCGATTTCTGGTGCTCACTGCATTTCCCAATTTCCCATTTTTGGCTTTTTTTTTCTCAAGGGCATTTCACTTGGTCATATCTCCTTTCCAGAGTCTTAGGGAGCCTTTCTTTTCGGACCCGCAAGATTTCGTTTCCCTTCCCGAAAAGAAACAAAGTTTCCTTTCGGGAAGGGAAACGAAATCTTGCGATTTCAATGGGGACCAAAGGGGCAAGCTTTGGTGCATAGCCCTGCTCTTGCTGCCATGCCATCACTTTTGCTGCCTTTGGCATGGGCCGAGGTTTTTCAGATTTTTGTTTCCCTCTGCATGCCATGTCACATCCCTCTTCCCCTCTGTGTCCTCTCTTCCTCCGTGATTTTTTCCCGGATTTTGCAGCATTTCTCAGCTTAATTTTGGCATGTTTTGCTCCTTTCCACTGCAATTCTTTAGCTCCCAGACCGATTTCTGGTGCTCACTGCATTTCCCAATTTCCCATTTTTGGCTTTTTTTTCTCAAGGGCATTTCACTTGGTCATATCTCCTTTCCAGAGTCTTAGGGAGCCTTTCTTTTCGGACCCGCAAGATTTCGTTTCCCTTCCCGAAAGGAAACAAAGTTTCCTTTCGGGAAGGGAAACGAAATATTGCGATTTCAATGGGGACCAAAGGGGCAAGCTTTGGTGCATAGCCCTGCTCTTGCTGCCATGCCATCACTTTTGCTGCCTTTGGCTTGGGCCGAGGTTTTTCAGATTTTTGTTTCCCTCTGCATGCCATGTCACATCCCTCTTCCCCTCTGTGTCCTCTCTTCCTCCGTGATTTTTTCCCTGATTTTGCAGCATTTCTCAGCTTAATTTTGGCATGTTTTGCTCCTTTCCACTGCAATTCTTTTGCTCCCAGACCGATTTCTGGTGCTCACTGCATTTCCCAATTTCCCATTTTTGGCTTTTTTTTCTCAAGGGCATTTCACTTGGTCATATCTCCTTTCCAGAGTCTTAGGGAGCCTTTCTTTTCGGACCCGCAAGATTTCGTTTCCCTTCCCGAAAGGAAACAAAGTTTCCTTTCGGGAAGGGAAACGAAATCTTGCGATTTCAATGGGGACCAAAGGGGCAAGCTTTGGTGCATAGCCCTGCTCTTGCTGCCATGCCATCACTTTTGCTGCCTTTGGCTTGGGCCGAGGTTTTTCAGATTTTTGTTTCCCTCTGCATGCCATGTCACATCCCTCTTCCCCTCTGTGTCCTCTCTTCCTCCGTGATTTTTTCCCTGATTTTGCAGCATTTCTCAGCTTAATTTTGGCATGTTTTGCTCCTTTCCACTGCAATTCTTTTGCTCCCAGACCGATTTCTGGTGCTCACTGCATTTCCCAATTTCCCATTTTTGGCTTTTTTTTTCTCAAGGGCATTTCACTTGGTCATATCTCCTTTCCAGAGTCTTAGGGAGCCTTTCTTTTCGGATCCGCAAGATTTCGTTTCCCTTCCCGAAAGGAAACAAAGTTTCCTTTCGGGAAGGGAAACGAAATCTTGCGATTTCAATGGGGACCAAAGGGGCAAGCTTTGGTGCATAGCCCTGCTCTTGCTGCCATGCCATCACTTTTGCTGCCTTTGGCTTGGGCCGAGGTTTTTCAGATTTTTGTTTCCCTCTGCATGCCATGTCACATCCCTCTTCCCCTCTGTGTCCTCTCTTCCTCCGTGATTTTTTCCCTGATTTTGCAGCATTTCTCAGCTTAATTTTGGCATGTTTTGCTCCTTTCCACTGCAATTCTTTTGCTCCCAGACCGATTTCTGGTGCTCACTGCATTTCCCAATTTCCCATTTTTGGCTTTTTTTTTCTCAAGGGCATTTCACTTGGTCATATCTCCTTTCCAGAGTCTTAGGGAGCCTTTCTTTTCGGACCCGCAAGATTTCGTTTCCCTTCCCGAAAGGAAACAAAGTTTCCTTTCGGGAAGGGAAACGAAATCTTGCGATTTCAATGGGGACCAAAGGGGCAAGCTTTGGTGCATAGCCCTGCTCTTGCTGCCATGCCATCACTTTTGCTGCCTTTGGCATGGGCCGAGGTTTTTCAGATTTTTGTTTCCCTCTGCATGCCATGTCACATCCCTCTTCCCCTCTGTGTCCTCTCTTCCTCCGTGATTTTTTCCCGGATTTTGCAGCATTTCTCAGCTTAATTTTGGCATGTTTTGCTCCTTTCCACTGCAATTCTTTAGCTCCCAGACCGATTTCTGGTGCTCACTGCATTTCCCAATTTCCCATTTTTGGCTTTTTTTTCTCAAGGGCATTTCACTTGGTCATATCTCCTTTCCAGAGTCTTAGGGAGCCTTTCTTTTCGGACCCGCAAGATTTCGTTTCCCTTCCCGAAAGGAAACAAAGTTTCCTTTCGGGAAGGGAAACGAAATATTGCGATTTCAATGGGGACCAAAGGGGCAAGCTTTGGTGCATAGCCCTGCTCTTGCTGCCATGCCATCACTTTTGCTGCCTTTGGCTTGGGCCGAGGTTTTTCAGATTTTTGTTTCCCTCTGCATGCCATGTCACATCCCTCTTCCCCTCTGTGTCCTCTCTTCCTCCGTGATTTTTTCCCTGATTTTGCAGCATTGCTCAGCTTAATTTTGGCATGTTTTGCTCCTTTCCACTGCAATTCTTTTGCTCCCAGACCGATTTCTGGTGCTCACTGCATTTCCCAATTTCCCATTTTTGGCTTTTTTTTCTCAAGGGCATTTCACTTGGTCATATCTCCTTTCCAGAGTCTTAGGGAGCCTTTCTTTTCGGACCCGCAAGATTTCGTTTCCCTTCCCGAAAGGAAACAAAGTTTCCTTTCGGGAAGGGAAACGAAATCTTGCGATTTCAATGGGGACCAAAGGGGCAAGCTTTGGTGCATAGCCCTGCTCTTGCTGCCATGCCATCACTTTTGCTGCCTTTGGCTTGGGCCGAGGTTTTTCAGATTTTTATTTTCCTCTGCATGCCATGTCACATCCCTCTTCCCCTCTGTGTCCTCTCTTCCTCCGTGATTTTTTCCCTGATTTTGCAGCATTTCTCAGCTTAATTTTGGCATGTTTTGCTCCTTTCCACTGCAATTCTTTTGCTCCCAGACCGATTTCTGGTGCTCACTGCATTTCCCAATTTCCCATTTTTGGCTTTTTTTTCTCAAGGGCATTTCACTTGGTCATATCTCCTTTCCAGAGTCTTAGGGAGCCTTTCTTTTCGGACCCGCAAGATTTCGTTTCCCTTCCCGAAAGGAAACAAAGTTTCCTTTCGGGAAGGGAAACGAAATCTTGCGATTTCAATGGGGACCAAAGGGGCAAGCTTTGGTGCATAGCCCTGCTCTTGCTGCCATGCCATCACTTTTGCTGCCTTTGGCTTGGGCCGAGGTTTTTCAGATTTTTGTTTCCCTCTGCATGCCATGTCACATCCCTCTTCCCCTCTGTGTCCTCTCTTCCTCCGTGATTTTTTCCCTGATTTTGCAGCATTTCTCAGCTTAATTTTGGCATGTTTTGCTCCTTTCCACTGCAATTCTTTAGCTCCCAGACCGATTTCTGGTGCTCACTGCATTTCCCAATTTCCCATTTTTGGCTTTTTTTTCTCAAGGGCATTTCACTTGGTCATATCTCCTTTCCAGAGTCTTAGGGAGCCTTTCTTTTCGGACCCGCAAGATTTCGTTTCCCTTCCCGAAAGGAAACAAAGTTTCCTTTCAGGAAGGGAAACGAAATCTTGCGATTTCAATGGGGACCAAAGGGGCAAGCTTTGGTGCATAGCCCTGCTCTTGCTGCCATGCCATCACTTTTGCTGCCTTTGGCTTGGGCCGAGGTTTTTCAGATTTTTGTTTCCCTCTGCATGCCATGTCACATCCCTCTTCCCCTCTGTGTCCTCTCTTCCTCCGTGATTTTTTCCCGGATTTTGCAGCATTTCTCAGCTTAATTTTGGCATGTTTTGCTCCTTTCCACTGCAATTCTTTAGCTCCCAGACCGATTTCTGGTGCTCACTGCATTTCCCAATTTCCCATTTTTCCCTTTTTTTTCTCAAGGGCATTTCACTTGGTCATATCTCCTTTACAGAGTCTTAGGGAGCCTTTCTTTTCGGAAATCTACAAAGTCTGAAAGCATAAAATTACAATAGTACAGCAAGCAAGGACATGAAACAATAGTTTGATTTTTTGGCTTGGCTAAGATAGGCCTTGAGACTGCAGAAAAATATGCTTAGCAAGACAGTAGAAGGCTTTAAGCTTAAAAATGTAGTATTGTGTTTTGTTAATAGAAAGCACACAAGCAAGCATTGTGTCGAGCAGGTGTACATGTACTTTTAGTGGTTGGCTAGAACAATTGTCTGTAAGCTTCAGCAATATGCTACTGGCTTGAAAGGTTTTAAAATGCTTTGTAACAAAGTAATCTTTGGCTGCTGCTCGCAAGACGTTAGCTGTTGCCATCTTTCAATTGTCTCAATCATGTAGTGAGGCTGATGCTGCAATAAAGCTCAAGGAACGTAACCCAGTAGTCCCGCTCTGTTCGTGAAAGACTACCAACACACTTATTCTGTTAATTATTTTCTCTGCATAACCTTTATCCTCTGGAAATATCATGTCTCATGACATAGCTTGTGCCTGACCTTTTTTTCCCAAATCAGTGATATGGGAAAGATTATTCAACTGAATCATTCAGGGATTTTTTTTTTTTAAACAGCGAGCTTTCCAACTGGCTGAAAGCTCAGAGGTTGGAGGCCTCCAAATGCATATCTTCAACTGTGTGGGATGAGGGTTTCCAGCTCTGGATTCAGACAGGGAAGCAATCTGCTCTGCATCTCTCCATGCTGAGATGTGGAAATGACTTCACTGTTCCACATACTGTGGTTGGAAACATTGGAAGGATCCAGTGATGATGTCTTGCTCATATACTTTCTCAGTTTCCTTGTCCCTGTCCTCAGTCTGGGGCTGAGGAACCCTAGACTTCTCTCTGCTCCTCAAGCAGAGGAAAGAGCGCAGCACAGCAGCTGATGGCCACAGCTGTGATTAAGGCATTGCATTACTCCTGTTTTGCCACAACATGTCAGTATAATCCCATATATGGTTCAGCCACACTTCTTTTTATAGTTCCTTGGTTTATTTAGAAAACATTGCCTTGGGATTTGGGGTTTATCTGTTTTCTTTTCATCTTTAATTTGCTTTCCAATCTGTGAAGTAACAGCTGCATGCACTGAGTAGAAATGTATCTCTTCTGAGAAAAGTAATGCTTTTCTCAGAATTCTCAGGAATAAATCCCTCTTTTTTATACTTTTCTTTTAAAAAGGAGAGTTTTTGAAGGCTCAGTTCTGAAATGTACTTTTTCAGGACTGGCTCCTGCCAAGCTAGGTACACTTATCAATGAAAAATTAAATTACACTCTATGACTGGTTTGATTTTTTTTTTTACTTGAAGTTTTTAAATTTCTTTACAAAGTAATTCTGATTTTTCTATGGTAGTGGAATATTCACATCTGGTGTTCACATCATGCTGACCATGGCTAAAATGCTGTCCCTAATTAAGTGAACAGATGACGTGTATCATTGTGTGAAGTTAGTCTTTGAACTGTGAAAGGTGGCTCTGATTTTGGCACAGCCTGTAGCAAGCAGGGAGTTTGTCCCTACTTCTGCTTCACAGCCTCTCGAAATAACTGTGATACCATCCCAGACTTATGGTCATCCACACCCGTTATGTCCAGTACCACTCACCAGTACCTGCTCAGTCCTTCCCTAAAATCATTAATAATTTGCTTTGTGATTAAATACACAGCCTCCTGAATCATGACAGTAAGTGCAAAATGACCAAGAGGGAAGAGTAAACCTCTCACTCTTTTATCCTACTTTGCCATGAAGAAACTGAAAATAGTTTGGGGGAATTCTGTCTTCTCCAAATCCCAAGGATGCCCTAGGACTTGAACCCACTGGAATAGCTGTCTTTCTCTTGTTGAGTTTGTTAATGCTGTTCTCCAGCTAGCTGCTTTAAACTGCTTTAAGGCTGGAAGGACATAATCTGCAAAGGTCTAAGTAAGTGCCTCAAAACTTGCTTCTACTTAAGGAATATTGCATTAAGACAGTATGATTAATAATATAAGCAGCTAATTTTCCTGTTCTGTTGTGCCTGCTTGCAGGTTGCTATCTGCAAGATGTGGGTCTAATGTCTTCCAGTGTCCTCTTTTTGCCTGCTGTTTGTGTCACTTCAGCTTGCTCAAGTCTTGAAATTCATTAGAAATACTAACACTGGTGTTTGGATTGTAAACATTAAACAGATGTTTTTAATCTGGACTGTTCGTGGGAACAGACTGTTCATGCAGAACCGTGTTCTGCACTGGTCACCAGCTGAAATGAAGTGCAGAGTGGGAGTTAATACTCAGTTTGCTGCACGTAAACCTCAGTGAGCTCTTTGGACCCTCATGATTACACAGCAGAGGCTTCTTGAGTGTTGTTTTTTCTTTTCTAGCCAGTGCAGCAAGGAAAGAAGGTGTAGTGAAGTGTAACTAGTGAAACTTGCACATTGTGAGCAGGAGCAGAGCCCCTGGAGCAGGGAAGAGGCCTGATCCAAGGCAAGAGAGACTCTTTGCTCTCTTGTCGCTGTAATGCTGGTCTGTCAGTCTCTGTTGGTGAAATCACAGGGCCTTTTGTCATTAACGAGAAGCTGAGGGTGACTGGGACAACCTCAGCTCCTGAAGTAAGGCTGACGAGTGTGCAGAGCAATGTCTTCTTTTTGCCTCCTGCCTCAGATTACCTGGGTATGCTGAATTCCAGGCAGGATTGTTGAATATTATATATTGAACTATACTGCCTTCAGAGAAATAGCACCTCAGTAAAAGCATTCCCAAAGGTCACTGATTGCAGTATGAGCTCTGACTGGATGTGTTAGATAAAGATTGATCAGAGCTGTCAAGGACAATTTTCATTCCTGTCCTACTCCAGGAAATTTAGACATGTCATTAGAAATCTCACAGCCTGGAAAATTAAGGACACAAGGGACTTTTTCCCACAGAGAAGAGAATCTTATTTTATTTTTTCACTCAAAAACCAAAATGCTATGAATGATATTTTTATAAGTGGTATTTTTTTCCTCTCAGCAAAATTCCATTTTTTCATTAGAAACATTTTTCTGGAAGTGTTTTGGTTGATACTGTCCACATGCAAGGCAGAGGCTTATAGAAAATCAGCTGAAGCTTCTATGCTATTCAGTTTTCCCTCCCCTGTTTGGCTCATTTTCCCACCTTACACCATAACGTAACTGGCTATCCTTGGACCTTGAGAGGTCATGTTTCTTGCCACAGGTCACCAGGTGTTGGTTGCATGTGCATGGCTCTTCATGTGGTGCATGGCTCTTCTGTTTGGTCAGATTGATGGCTTCACTCTGAAATGTTACTTTTCCTACTTTATCTGGAAGTAGCAAAATCTTTTTTTTGTTGTAATGGTCGGTCATGGTAAAAACATGAACATAATGTTCCTTTGGATAACTGATGGCAACTTGGGTTGATTCTTTCCGCTGTCTTTAATATACAGCAGGTATAAAAATTAGGGAAAATACCTTTTCACAGTCCTAACGGGCTTTCCTCCAATGCTTGACAAATACTGTGTTTGCACACACTGAAAGGATCACACAGCTGCAGTAGCTCTTGCTTGTTTATGCCTCTGGTTCTTTTTTAGGTCATAGCACAGCTTGCAGAGCAAGGAGGCGTATGACTGGAACATTCAGAATAACTGATCTTACTACTTCTCCCAGCTGGATTTCCTAGTTCTGAGCATGTCCTGCTCAGCTCTTCCCATTGCTTGTGCTTGACCCCAGCCTTTTGTGTTTTAAGATCTTAGGCACTCAAAGTGCATTGCACTTTATATCACTGTTTCCTGTTATTTCAGGGAATCTGTCTTTTTGTGGCAAACACCAGCGAGAAGCAAATTGGCGAGAAATAATGTCCTTGTGTGCTCAGGGACAGCATAATGATACATCTTGTGCAGCTGAGAGGATTTTAGTATTTATTTAATAAGTTTCTGCACTTTTAGCATAGATTTTCGTGGTACTTGTGAATGGAGAAACATTTCATTGAGTGAAAGAATCAGCTTCAAGAAAGTATTCAGAATGAATGTAGTATAAAAAAATACCAAGCTGAAATCTCAGTCCATTTCTGAAGTCTCTTCACATTCATTTTCCAGAGTTTCACTCATCCTACTCCATTTTCTGCAAGATTGTTCAAATTTAAAAGTGATCATTCAAAGGCAAAGAGAAGGTCCTTGGCACTAGACAGGCTATTGGTCCCAAGATGCCCTGCAGCTCCAGTGTACATATCAGCATTGCCTCATTATCATACATATCAGCATTATTTCATTCCCATAATCAGGTTTTCTCCTCAGATTTGTTAATGTAACCCTACAAATCAAATACACATGACTTCAGGGTCCAACTTATACGTGGTAAATATCCCATTAGTACATTACAGTAGTATTTCAGTGACTGGAGTAGAGCTTCAGTCACCCAAGCACAGATGTTGTGTGCATGACTTCAGCTGCCACCCCCAGGACATGAGGACCTCAAGCAGATCCCCCACTGTATCTGCCAAGCACGCATGAATTTCTCTTTGGCTTTAGAAATCTTCTCTGTAAGGGCTCTTCTCCCTCTAAGGCTGCTGCTGAAATAGCTGAAATGGTCTCTCTGATCAGAACTTATCTGTGTCCTTATAGGTGTATCTTCTCCTTGACTATGGACACATATGAAAGTGTTTTGCTCCATGGAAGTATGGATGTCCTTTTCAAAGGCAGAAACTGCTTAATGTCTGTGTTGTTCATCAAATTAGTTTGCTTCTATTTTGTATGCTTGTTGAAATACACATTTCTGCTCTAATTCTGCTCTTCCCAGCCCCTATGTGCACTTTGCCTTCTTTCCTTTTCTTTCTTTTCCAGCAATTTCTTCTCCAGGTATGTTTCTCTCAGGACATGATTTCACAGACCATCTGGAAGTCTTTAAGTTTGATTTAGCACAGACAACGCTATTTTTTTATCTTTTTGCTGATATCTTTTAGGAGCTTTATTCTTCCAAATATAAGGATTTCTATTAAGAAGTTAACCTAGAAATAAGACCTTGGCCCTATAACAATCATGATCTTGTCAGCTATTCAACAAACCCAGTGTCACCTAACAAGCAGTGTTAAAAAATAGTCCTCTGTTGTAAAAAATGAAAAACGAGAGCTTTCTTGGAAATTTGTAACATTTGTGATTTCTTGCACGCAAAAAAAAAAAAAAAGAAAAAAAAAAAAAAAAGAAAAAAAAAAGTATTAGAAAGGCATTGCTTGAAATAAATAAATTAAATTAATAACAATTTTCCTGATCCCCTTTTGTGGATATAACAATTAGCACAATGGCTCTTCATTGTCATCCTGTTCCTATGTTTAAAAGTAAAAACATTTCTGAAGAATCTGGTCCTCAGTGTGATACTCCTGGGCTGAATTTTTTCATTATTAAGGATATTTAGGCAACTCAGCATCAGGGCCCCAGTGCCTTAGAAAAGAGGGAAATGTTTAAAAAGGTAAAACTGTCTTCAGTATTTACCTCAGATCATGGAACTTCTTCAGGTATTTCTTTCTTTCTAAGCATCAGGGCTCAAGCTCCGTATTTTTCCCCATCCCAAGCCAAAATTCTGGTAGAAATGGCTCCTTTAATGTGGTTTTCAGTGGAATAAACACATAACACAATAAAACAACCACTGACTTCAGAATTTGGGGAGTTACATTTTAAAGTAGTTTTTTTTTCCTTTGGAAACCTTTTACAAAAGATTCTGAAAACAAGTTGCAAAGGAGACTGTAACTTTCCTGATCATGAACACCAGTGTCATTTCTTTCCCTTCCCTTCTCTGCAGAAAGTACCCTTGTTTTGTGTCCTGTGTCCTCTGTCACAAACTACTATTCAAGAGTTTGAGATTTCTCCTTTTCTTTGCTTATTTTTTTCTTTTTTTTTTTTTTTTTTAAGACAGGTTTTACAGATTAGTATTTTTGATCCTTGTAGCAAACATTGGAATCCAGAGAAAACCCCACTATTTATTATTAATTCCCTGCAGTCTGAAATACTTGCTAATGTCTAACAGCTCTGTGGCAAAAGCCAAATGTCATTTCATAACAGAGCCCCACCCTGGGCCACAAAGTGGTTCTTAGCTGAGATCAAGCCATGCAAGTGTGTAAACCCCAGGTCCACACCTGATTAAAGCAGATACATGGGAGGTGGGAACAGGACTGGCCAGATGCTGCATCATATGATAAACACCAAGGACCATGGCATCCTATAAAACTGGGCATTTATGTGGTACAGCTGGCTATGCATAATCTTCTCCTAATTTATAAGACTGAAGCATCTGGTTCATTGCTGTTGCTCTATCAACTTTTCTGGAGGCCTGTTCTTGAATTTCTGGTAGCTGAATATTGCTCTTCTGAGTGCCAGTGGAATGAGAAGTTAGATCCATTTACAGTAGCAGATAAGCTCTTATTCTCTCTGGCAGATCAGATATGTTTAAGCAAAGTCATGAAAGACAGGAGGGTAGGCCCTTGTGGGCTGGGTTCCACTTCACAACAAAATCCGCAACTGCAAACTCTAAAAGAATAATGTCTATTTCTCACTGGCAGGACCCTCCGCCGTGACAGAGAGGCTCGGCCAGATGAGGCCATTGTGACAGGCTGTGGCCGTCACTGCAGACATCTCAGCAATGTGGCAGCTGAGAGTCCACAGAATTAATCTCAAGTCCTGCTTTTGTTACTTGATCTTTCCCTCTCAGTGCCATGGCCCTAGAAGTCAGCATTTCTCTCTTTCCTGAAACAGAAGCTGGCACTTGGCACTTGGTTAGAAAATACCTGCTGTGTAAGTGACTAAAAAAAACAAGAGACGAGTGATCTCAGCTGGGTCTTGAAAACTTTTTGCAAGAAGGACCCAAGCCAACAATGCGAAAGCATCCTGAACTGAATGGTGTGCACATGCACAACTGCCTGTGCATCTGTGTGCCAGCCTGGGCAGTTCTAGAGGTGTGGACCCACAGCAGATGGTTTTCTTGTGCCCATGAGGAGAAAGAGAAAGGAGGGCTAGAACTCACTCCTCCAGGTATTTCCAAACTGACTTGTCAGCAGGAAAGTCCCAGGTATACTTAAGAGAACTCTTTCCCCATTCCACCCCTGTGGAGTTGTAAATAGCAGTGCAGCATGCAGTCTAAGGCACAATAAGTTTTTTTAAGTTACAGCATTACCCACTCTATCTAGAAGCTGTGAGTGCAGATCATTCAGCCTTTTGGGAGAAAAAAATACAGCAGCAATCATTCTACCAAACCCTTCCCCAGTTAAAATTACATGTCAGAACAGCCCTGACAGAAAACTTGCATTTCAAATGGAAAGGGAAAATTTGCTTTTGCAGAACATCATGGGGTTGGCAGTAATAAATCATGGTACTGTCAGAATGGAAGTGGCTTCCTGCAACTCTTGCACTGCTTTCTGTAAGTCTGTGTTGTTGCTGAGGAAGTGAAATCTGGTTAGCCCACAATTTAGCACACAACTGTGCAAGACTTCTTCAGATCTTTTATTGCTTTTCCCAGCATACATGCTGCACATTTTTCATAATCTTATCAAATTGAAAAAAAATCCAGATTTCAAATGTCTTCATAGACCCATAGCATGGCAGCTGCTATATTTCTAGCTAGGTCTGAATGCTTCAGGTACTCCTATGGCTCTGCATCTTCTTTCTCTCTCTTTTTTTTTTTTTTTTCTTTTTTTTTTTTTTAATGTTCTCTATAAAACAGTTTTATCCTCTGCATCTGACATAGGTACAGTATCTGGGATTGTCAGAATCTGTTCTCTGATAAAGCTTTATTTTTGTGTAACGATGGCAACACGAGCTGCCCTAAGGAAATAAATGAATTTTAGAAAGAACTTCAATTACTACAGATACTGTTTTCAGGCTGTGATAACCCACTGCTGAAATACAAGATAGACTATTTCTTAATTGTTTGCCTGGACAGTTTTTCTGGCCAGTGCAAGACAGGAAGCAGGATCTCATAGTTGTCTTAGCACCAGGTATTGCACAGAGATTTAAAGGCTTGCTTCTCAAAAAAATCTTACTTAAATGAAGAAACTGTGGGGTGTGAGTGGGCAAAGAAACAGGAAGAATTGAGAAAGGAGCAAAAAGGGAAATGTGGTGAAAGAAACCTGGTTTTATGGACTAGATGTTTGGATACGGCTGGATGTCTGCAAACCTAGTTGCTCAAATATATCATGTATTATAATCAGGTGGTGGAAATATATATTATGTAATGACCTCTTTCATTCTGTTAAAGGCAAGACTGGCCAGCATTAACTTCCTTAAACACAGCCTCTTCCCAAATGCCTACTGCCAGCATCCTGAAGCAGCTCTCAGCTCTGAGGCCTCCAGGGGAGGTGCTAGTGACAGACCACGAAAAATGCTTTGGATCTGGCTTCAGAGAACTCAATGTCTGTTACTTAAACTAAATTGATCCACTTTTGTGTACATGAATGAATGGAAAAGTGGTAGCTGGGACCTCCATTTTTCCCAGGTCTTTCTTTGCCCTTTTGTCTCTGGGTCTCGCCTTCTCTCATTTAATCTGCAATTACAGAACATAGTCAAGTACTAAGATTCTCATTACTTACAGACCTTGTAGATCTGCAAAAGCTATTTCACCCTTCCCTCCTGGAGTGGCTTAGTGAGTCGCTACCCAGACCTTGCCCAAGCAATTTTTTCCCTTGTATGATTAAGGGCTAAAATCATTAGAAATCACAGGTCAGCATTCAGTCACCATTTACTGTGAAATGGCTAAAATAGAGGTCACAGAATCACAGAATCCTTAGGCCTGAAAGGGACCTCTGGGAATCATTCAGTGCATCCCCCCTGCCCAGGCAGGGCTACCTAGAGGTGACACAGGAACGTGCCCAGGTGGGTTAGAATGTCTCCACGGAGGAAAACCCCATGACCTCCCTGGGCAGCCTCTTCCAGAGCTCTGCCACCCTCAGTGGAAGGAAGCTTTCCCTTGTGATGAGGTGAAAGTTCTTGTGTTTTAGCCTATGGCCATTGCTCCTCATCGTGTCACTGGGCCCCACTGAAAACAGTCTGGTACCGTCCTCTTGGCACCCTCCTTTGAGATATTTACATGCATTAATCATATCCCTTCTGTCTCCTCTCCTGTAGACTAACAGCCTCAACTCCCTCAGATGCTTCTTGCAAAAGAGATGCTCCAGAGCCCTCATCATCTTTTTGGTTCCCCACTGACCCTCTCCATCTTGTCTTTCTTGTACTGAGGAGCCCAGAAGTGGACACAGCACTCCAGATGTGGCCTCACCAGGACTGAGTAGAGGGTCAGGACCATCTCCCTTGACCTGCTGGCCACACTCTTCCCAATGCACCCCAGGATACACTGGCCTTCCTGGCCACAAGGGCAGTGCCAGCTCATGGTCATCCACCAAGACTCCCAGGTTCTTCTCTGCCAATCTGCTCTCCAGGAGGTCAGTCCCCAGCCTGTGCTTGTTGAACCTCATTCAGTTTCTCTCCATCCAATTTCCCAGCCTATCAAGGTTCCCCTGAATGACAGCACAGCCTTCTGGTTTATCAGCCACTCCCCACAGTTCTGTTTCATCATCAAACTTGCTGAGGGTCTCTTTCCTTTAACTGTCTTTCACTGAATGGAAGAGAGGATCTTTCCTGTCTTAGTTTACATTCATTCCTGGCTAATCACATACTGGTTTCACTGTCAGAAATATAATGCTGAAGACACTGTGAGCATGGAATTACTCCTGTATTGCACATTTCTTATTTTAAAGGAAGGACACTTTTTTCATTTTCTGTTGAAATCACTGTAGAAAACATAAAATATCTGAAACTTCTATTTTATAGAATTTTATAGTATTTTAATTTCAAGACCTAAAATACAAAACCCCTAAAAGCAATCTTAAGAATATTTCCACAAAGACTTTTTTCATGGTTTTATTTTTATATTACAAGTCTGTTACCTTTGAAAAGGCAAATATATACCATCATAAATTGTAATACAGGACATACAAAGACTTCTTGACCTTCATGTAGCATAAAAGGATTGTGATCAAATAATCAAATAATTTAATGCAGCAAAGGTTAGTTTAAAAAGTATCCAAGTATATATTCCAGACATAGACAGCAGATGTTGATTTACAGCTGGACCTGTGATGGAAGGCATCTTCTGCCTTTATCCCTGTAATGGGGAAGAAAAAGAGAATTGCTGTTAGCATGTGCATTTAAGCTGGGTGGTATTAAAGTGAATTGACATTCAACACATGCCGTTCACCTGCATTTGTCCTGTCCCTCTGCAAGCTGTTTGTAAGTTCAACTCTAACCTGAGTTCCCAGCTCTTTACAGTACAGGGCATGCAAGGAAAAAATGCAGGAAAGTCCCCTAGAAAGT
The DNA here is from genome assembly GCF_031753505.1 of Anomalospiza imberbis. NCBI lineage: Eukaryota > Metazoa > Chordata > Aves > Passeriformes > Viduidae > Anomalospiza > Anomalospiza imberbis. Next base: position 64,581,555 of record NC_089683.1, on the reverse strand, counting down.
GACTCCCTCCTTAGCCTAAATCCACTAATGAAAACTCAAGAGACACCAATGATATGTGTCATATTATGAAGCAGAAGAAAGAAAAACTTCTATGGTTTTAGGGTACAGAACTAAGATCAGAAGCCCAGGTTAAAAATTATGCTTTTCCAGTTTTCCTCTTTTACCCTAAATCTGAGCTTGCTAAGGCCAATTCCAATGAAGTCAAGTTTGGGTTAGGTCTTTGTACTCTCTGTGCTTTTGCACGTGCAAGGCAGGATTGCTAGCAAATCTTTTGGCTAGGCATATGATATGTGACAATAGCTTAGTGACTGATGTAAGTAAAAACCCAGATTTTTCAGTTCAGCTAGTAGAGATAATTCTTGCATTTTGGCTTATGGGAACTCATAACATTTGATAACTGATTTATTTTTTAAAACACTACACTGAAGAGTGTCCATGAAAAGGAGACAGGCTTATCTTAATTAATCCATCAGATCAATTTCTGAGCAGAAAAGGCTGGCAGAGCTTGCAGGAGAATTGCATGTTAATAAAGTTGGAGGTCACTCATTTTTCTAGTTAATTATTACTTGACAGAAAAGCATTTATGAAAGCCATGCTACCTATAACTATTTAACTATGCTATGTACAACTGTTTAAAGAAAGGGAAGAAGCAGATATTTCTGAGGACAGTGCCAGCATGCAAATAATCTGTCCCATTCCTTTAATCATCTTGGCCTTATCATTCCTACCTGGTGTGCATCTGAGATTATGTAAGTATTCCGGCTAATATTGCCATGTGGGATGGCAGTTTCTATGACACACTTTTTTCTCTATTTTAGGAGAGTATCTGCCTTTGGTGAGGGGATAGATCTTGACTTCCAGAGTCATCTCCAGTTTCAGACGGTGACTTACCTGTCTCAGTGCTGCCAGCCCTGTCACTGCAGCACGGTACATTGCCTGCTGCTGTAGGCACTGCTGTGGTCCAGCATTGGCATGTACATTTTAGCCACGATGCAGTAGCTGACTCCAGGCCTCAAATCTTCTATTTTAATAACCTTGTCTTTCCCTTCATACACCAGGACCCTGTGTTGCTTCATACAGAGTGGAGAAAGAAGAGCCAGTCAAGCGCATTTCCCTAGCAAGTGTGTCTGTGAGTAAAGTTTGATGAGAACAGAGGATGCAGAATAGCATATGGACTTACACAATCTCAACAGCATTAATAACTTTTTTATGCTTTTTAAAGAAAATTCCCTTTCCCCCCAAATTCCTCTCCTGTCCCAATTTTTTAAATAATCTAGGTCATAGATTATGAAGCATTAGGTTGATGGAAAATAATACAGGGAGGAATTACAACTCAATTCAATCAAATTCAATTCCTGAAAAATAAGCCTACTTTGTTTTCAAACACTTGTACGGTCATTGCTGCTCTCACAATCCCAGAAGACTGTTTCAACAGCAAAACAGGTATGGTGTGCCCACACATTTCTGGCTATTCAATGGTAAATGGCTCATATCTGAATATACTCTTACCTCATCTAGGAAGTTGTTAATTATGAAGACTTGAAACAGCAGATCATAATAATTTGTCATTGGTATTTTGCTCCCTCTCTTCCTTCTATAAGGAGAATGTGGAGCCTGGAGCTTTACTGTTATGGATTTGCTGCTATGAACCACAGTTACCATTGGAGGTCCTATCACAGCTATGGAAAAAAAACAAAGCTATAAACACAGTTATCATTTATGAATAATATTTCCTAGAATGCAATTTGAATCCATTCAACAAATGTTCATATTACCAACAATATATTATGCTGTATTTACACCTCAAGTGACACTTCGTAAATTCCTACTTCTGGGTGTTTATTTGGTTTGGTTATTGTTATTTTGGAGGTGGCATTTCCTGTGTAAATCTATCTTTGAGCCGAAATTTTTGAAATCCCTTAGAGCTGATATTGCTAAGTGCTGACTGATCAAGCAAAATTCCAAAATTGCCCTGATTTTCTTTTTCCCTCGTATTTGTTTTTGTGCTTTCTGCACAAAACATCCATTTAAACTATTTCAGCTGTGCCAAGGATGTAGTTTACGTCATCACTTTCAAATATTTTGCAATCAGCTTGGTTAAACACAGCTAAGACTTGAAGCCAGTACCTGCATACATGTGTGTGCAGCACCAGGAATGTGGGGACATGGGCAGCAGCTGCCACACGAATCTCTCCAGGAGGAGGATGTGGCAGAAGGCAAGGCGGTCTGCAAGGTACTTTATGTCAAAGCTTGTGGTTTCATCTGTGCAGGATGCTCAAGGTGGTTTGCACTTCGGGGCTGTGAAGTGACCCACACTGACAATTTGATTTTGCTTTGGTCAGTGAGGGGAAAACTAGTTAATTCATGGTGAATTTACTGGTAGGTAGACTGCTACTGTTCAGTGTTTGGGCAGTCCTCCATTTCTAACATACTGTGGCACTATAATGACAGTGCTAACCAAAAGCTTTGCACATGTCCTTTCTATGTCCTTTCCTGCAGTCAGGATAACACATAAATGTGAGAAGGATAGTGGCCACACACCACACAGCTCTGTTTTCTCTTCTCCCCACAAAGAAAAAATGCTTCCTTTTTTATTGTCTTGAGTCCTATCCTCCAGCAGCTCCAAAAATGCCTGAAAATGATTTGTGTATTTCCATGCCCAGAGGAAGAGGTTGAATTAAACAGATCTTTTGATCTCCTGATTACCGGTAAATGGCTATTTAGCCATAATCGCTTGGCTTTCAAGTGTGTGGAGAATTACTCTGGCATAACACTTCACCTGAGAGCTATTGACTAATTTCTTTACAAACAGCTTTGTGGCTAGAAAAGGATTACCCATGTTTGCAAGTTGTGAGCAGAAATGATGCTTTCCATGCCATGGAAGATCAAATTCCTTCCAGAGGGACATGTATGTTTGTACTTACTTTCTCTCCAAGGAGTGAATCTGCAGCTGAGGCTCCAGTTGGAGTAGACACCAGCCAGGGCTGCTCTCACTCTGCTGTAGTAAGGCTCCTGGATGTCAGAGGTCTCATGTGTTAGGTCACAGACATGGCTTGAAATCCCCCAGCACTCATCTTTGTTTTGCCACGTGCTCTGCCCATACCTGGAGAAAGAGGAGGAAGGATGTAAACTTTAGGGATCACTGCCTGTGTTCATGCAGATTCTCAGCCATCTGTTTTACTCTCTTGGCACTGACAAGCATCCTGCCATGGAAATTAACTGCCTTCAATTTGATAACAGGGAAGGTTGATTTCATGGGTGTTTGGGAGCTACAGGTTTCTGTCTTTTCTGAAAGAAATCTAAAGCAGAGACATGGGTCACCAGCCCTGTTGGAAGCCACCCCTTAGCTGCCCCATGGGAGAGGTGGGCAAACTTCGGCTTAGCCAGTGTGTTCACTGATGGGCAGAATGCCGGATTTCACCAAACCGTTTCCCAAGGGCAATAATGATTTCAGGCACTCACCAGTGCGCCAGGGATAGGAGCAGACCCTGGAGACCAGCCCCTAATGTTGCCTCAATCTTTCCATGCAAGGCACCCTGAGGCAGTGCTGAGGGCAAGGTAGGCCACTGAAATACCTTTAATGTTCTATTACAAAATAACTTGACCTACCTAGACCTACTTGAAGCAGGTGGCTGGACCCAGTGACTTTCAGAGGTCCCCTGAAAATTACATTTTGCTTCAAACCCTTGGTCAACGAGGGTGCAGAGCATAGTGCTGGAGGTGCTTACTCCTTGCCTGCCTCGTGGTGCTTGACTGCACCTCATGGGATTGGTAAGTGCAGAAACAACTGAGAGCTGGCAGTCAAGGAGGACGTGGCTGTTACCCAGGAATGAGAACATCTTGTCACCTGAGAAATCATTTTAGCCCCAGCAGGGCTAAGCCCCAGCACAGTCGGAGGCCCCAGTACTTACACTTTGTACTGCACAAAGTAGAGCGCATCTCTCGCCTCTCTGGCCCACCCAGGCTGCCAATGCAAAGTGGTGTTGAAATTTAACGAATGGAACTCTACCTTCTGTGGCTTAATCGAATCTTGCAGGTCTTGGTTTTCCAAAACTAAAAGCGCTGCAGATAAGAAGGAATGATAACATAACGTGTTTGTCACAGGCACACTCCTCCATACTGGAATCAAAGGGTATTGCTACAGACCATTTCGTTTCATGACTAGCAGACCACAGGAAATTAAATCTCCTGGATCTCACATTCAAAACTTTCCAAGTCACAAAGACAAGCAATTACAGAAGAACTACATTTACATAGTTACATTTAGAACTATGAAAGGAATACTTTTATGTGGTCTGAGTGTTTGAGGTGGGTTTTTTTGCTGTTTGTTTTAGGTTTGTTTGTTCGTTGTTCTTTTGTTTTTCTTTTTTTTTTTTCTTTTTTTTTTTGTTGGTTTATTGTTATATTTTTCCTTAGTGACTTTTCTGCTGTGAAAGATGCCTCATGCACATCCCAGGAAACAAACCCTTCGCATCTGTTCACAGAGTCTGCAGTGAGCATCCCCATCAATACTTAAAAGTCAAGTGCTCTTTCCCTCTTTACTCCACAACTCAACTTTAACCTGAAGAGATTATAGCTCTTTTAATTGTTGCCACAGCCATGTTTACCAGCTCCTGCCTAATAAACAACCGCCTGAAATTCACTTCTTTTCCTGTCTGTACCACTGGAAAAGCTGTCTGACAGTTTTCAAGATCATCTCTTTTCAAACTGCTATATTACTTATAACAGGTTCAGTTAACAACCTCTGAATCATTCAAACCCTAATATTTTTGTGGGTTTTGCAACCCAGATGACAGCAGCTTTTATTCTGGCATAGAAGAGAATCAGATAAGACTTGTACTGGCTGCTGAAACTGGTAATACAGCCATGAAAAAATTGAATGGGCAACACATTCATTTTATCTGCATTTCAGAACCTGGAAAGATAAAATAACAAACTAGTTTGAAAGTGACTAGCTTTTGAAACCCACCAAAGGATACAGAGATTTCTTGACTCATCCAAAAATTCAATAACAAGCCCTGTCCTCCCACCCCCCTCTCCCTTTCCATACAGGAAAAGAGCAAAAAGCCCTTACTTACAAGTTGTCTCATCCTGAAGCAGATGCATCAGTAAGCAGAGGAAGGAAAGCATGATCCTCCTCATGCTTAGGAGAGCAGCTCCATGACTGAAAAGCACCTCTCTTCCTCTTGGGCATGTCCTATGAGGAAGTAATTGTTAAGCACTCCAGAGTTCCCCTTATTTTCAGTGGTTTCCAAATTCCCCGGATTGGCTTTGGTTTAATTTAACTGCAAAACATATGAGTAGCTCTAAATTAAACATGAGCAATTGTTCTTTCTTGGCAGCTGTGGTCATGCAGAGTTTGGAAGTAATTATGAACCAAGCCATTATGAAAAATGTCCTTTTTAAAAGACATTAATTCCCAGATGATGTCTGCCAATATTGCTTTACCCCATAAATTTGTCACAGAAGCTTTATTGCTTTCTTGCATTCCTTAAAAATGCTAGGATTTTAAATATTTGTTTGTTTATTTATTTATTTATTTTTAGCTCACTAGTTGCTCAGAGCTGAAGAACACAAGAAATTTTGCTCCAAATATATAGAAGACCTACCCATGGGATGTGGTTTGGGTTTGATGGACTGTCTCTGGGCCAAAAGCAAGAGATGAAGTTTGCAGTTGTGCTGGTGGCAGGACATCATCTAGGGAGCTGTCACTGGAGGAATGAGGGGCTGTGAAATCACTTCTGGCTGTTGGGCAGCACATTCATCCCATGCTGGCTGCAGGAGAGATGCTGGGATGCTGGGGAAGTTGCAGGACTGACAGCTTCCAGACTGGAATTAGGAGGGTAAGCCCAGCCCATAGGGCAAAGTGCCACTCTGGGTTGGACTTTCAGACTGCTCGGAATCGTATGCCTCAACTCGTGCAGGTGTGCTGTGTGGCAAGCACATTTCTCTCTCTCTGCAACACCTCCCGCACAAATATTGCCATTTGTCAGTGTTATCCTCTGGATCCTGCCTGCCCCATATGTCCATCGCTGCAAGCTTGACCCCAGGGCTGGGGATGCTGGGGCTCTCTGGTGAAAAAAAAGCTTTGTGCTTGCAAATGCTTTAATGCCACATGCACGTCTGCCTGGTGGGAGATGAGCTTTGTACTCCCGTGATGTGTGGAAAGCTTAGACAATTTGGTTGCTGGTGGTGAAGGTGGTGCTACTACCTAGCCTTGCCCCTTACTCTTCCCTCCCCAAAAGCTCCCCGATACTGACACCCACTGGTACTTCACTGCTCATGCACTAGTGCAACTAAGCAAAAGTCAGGATATTTTCTCTTTTTGCAAACTCATGATGATAAGCAAAAGGAGAAGAATGCGAATTTTATAAGACATTGCGCAGCCCTGTGTAACAGCTTCCACAAAAGGAGTAATGGATGTGAAGTCTACCTGTCTACAAACAAATAATTGTCATGAAATCATCTTTACTTTGGGAAAATGTGGAAACAGAAGACTTGTCAGGTCAAAAAAAGTGCAAGTTCTGGTTCAAATGGACTTATTTAAAGGCCACCAGTTATATTGAACAAACTGAACAACATTTAGTCAAGATGCTGATTCTGGTCAGATAGATGGGCACAGGGTCTCAGTTCAGCTGATCACCTATGCCTCATTCTACTAGCACCAAACCTGCCCCATATATAGTAAAATGCTAACTGTGTAGCTTTGAATAATGAATTAGTCAAACCAATTAAGGGAATTAAAGAATTGCGAAAAAATTAAGGAAAGAAACCCCACAAAAATGAAGGCAGAAGTCAGTCTATCTCCGACTGCAGATTTTTTTATCTATCCATTTCCCAATGGATATGGATAGATAAAAAAACTTTAATTCATTTATTTACTTTAATAGTTTCCCACGCCAAATTCAATTAGTATTTCATCATGTTATATGAGCTCAAGTACGGGAATAGGGAATTTTTACAAACCAATCACTAGACTGAAAAGTCATCAGTGTTTAGTCACAGGTCATGTATTTGTTTACTTGAATTGTACACACCTTCCCATATCCCAAGAAGCAGCCCATTGCCAGGAGCTGAGGTGTGGACCTTTGTCAAAGTTCCCTTTGATGGTGGTTCCTCCTAGGAAAGCGGAGCTGGGGGCCAGCCTGCTGGTGCCAGTGGGTTTTGCTCGGAAAAGGCTGCTGTGCCATGTGGTGAGATGGGGCAAGAAATGCTTGTCACATGGGTGTTGGAAAACACCCAGGGTTTTCTGTGCACTGCACTCCGATAGTGTTTTATCTGCAGCTGGGCTCAGCATTCTGCAGTAATCTCTTCACGTACTTTCTGTTGTCATTGAAACAGCCACTCTTGCAATAGCAGGCTGTTAGCACCTGTGCTACTCATTGGCCTCAGTCAGCTGCTTCAGTGCTTTGTGTGATAAAAATCACCACAGTCAGAAGGACCAGCTGCACACACACACACACACACACACACACACACACCCATGTACATGTACATACATATATGTCTGGAGTCTCACAGAATCTGTATATAGTGCATCTACAGTGTATATATAGTGTATATAGCACATTTCAAAATGAAAACTATTGAGGAACACAGGATGATGCACACTGCAATGCTATTTAAAATACGAGAGCTTTTGTAAACAATATTAAGGGTACTCTGAACAGTACCTTATGAAGAAATGGAAAGTTAAAATGCATTACTTAGCCCAGCAGAATCCACATTAAGTAGTTATGCTACTAGCTCATCCTAGCTTACACTGCAGCATCTTTCTGATCCAAACCATTGTGAAACAGCAGAACTGATATTTTTGTGAACCAACATAGAAGACCATGTGTATGAGAATTTTTTTCCATTGCTGGAATAGAAACCTATTTGAATGCTGGATAAACAGCTTTCTTTCTCTTGAGAACAGATTATTGCTACCCACAGGTAAAAGTCAAGTACATTTTTGCTGAAAGCTGCTTGACTCATTTCATTTGAAAGGACCACCTCCTTGTTACTATTTTCTTTTCTTTTCTTTTGCCCTTGAAATAGTTGTTTCCCATACATAAGAGGAGAAAATGTAAGCCTGAAACTGCTACTGTAACATGACCTTTAGCGTTTCAGATGAGAGCGTGATATTTGCAGTGGGTGTGAGGGTGGGTTTTGCTTACATGCCTGGATGAGGATGAGGGAGGATGAAGAAAGAATACCCAAAGCATAGAGGGAATACTTACAGTAACTGCCAGAGGCAAGGCAATTCTCTCTCGTGTGGCATTTCACACAAAAATAAAAAGAAGTGAGTGTTACTCTAGACCTAAAGACTATTCACAATTGGAGCCATAGTTTTCAGTCTTCTCTAACCAGCCAGTGTGGACTCAGAGGAAAACCTGTTTTGGGAGGGGACTCTGGAGGTCATCCTGTCCAGCATCAGCACAGGGATAGTGACAATTTTATCCCACAGGTAACAACCTTTAATGTGAATTTCCTTCTGCATATCCTAGTGGGATTCCTCTGCTGTACTTTATGACACTTTTTTTTTTTTTTTTTGTGGATTTACTGGGAGCTTCAGACAAAGGTCTGCCATTTCTGCAAATGCTACAGTTGGCTATAGTTGGCAATTAGATCTCTCCTGAGTACCACCTCTCCTGGCTGAAGGGATCCAGCTCCCTCAGCTTCTTCTGGTGTATCGTGCAGGAGGACAGCCCTTCACCAGCTCAGTGGGGACTGGGAAAGTGAATCACTACACTACACAAAAATTAAAATGAAAGCAAAGAAAACCCCTATAGTCAGGCAGGAGGGACTTTTTGGATTTTTCTTCCCTGCTCTGTAGGGAAGAGACATTGCATCACACGAGTTCTTACAGAAGTTTCTGAGGAAGCGACACACACTTTAACTGCACAGTGTGTGCCTTCCCTGCTTCCGGCACACAAACTTCATTTCTCACTGTTAAAGACCTTGGGTCAACATTTTAAAGATTGCAGTTAGAAATTCCAATGCTGTAGCTGCATCTACATAGGGAGACTTTGGACCATATTAGAGATGAAGATCTGCTGAAGGCTCAAAAGTAGCAAGTCATCATTTGCACATGCAGTAATTATTTAACAATGTGCAACACACTGAATTGACCGGAAAGTTAGTAACCAACACTAACATTCATTAGGAACTGAAATTAGTACCAAGCCCCAAAATAGCTCCAAGTCTTTCATTTCAATGACAAGTTCCCTTAAAATTGTCCATTTTTCTCACTTGAAAAGCCACAGGATTTTATTTTTTCCTACCACTAAGGTGTGCTGTAGCTTGTTTAATCCCATCATGACACACTTTTTAGGTTGTGGATCCCTCACCAAATCATCTGCAGATAAAAAACTACGAGCTTGGAGACACGTGAAATTAATATTCCAGAATTTGTTGGTTTTTCTTAGGTAATCTTCATAGCATAATAAAGATGCCAAGTGCTCACTCAGCCAACAGAACTCACAGATAAAACTGCAGAGGTACATCACAAACATTGCTCATGCTTTCTTGGTCCACCTACTAAAGTAAAAAAAGGCTCAATTCTCTAGTGCCAATGCTCTCTGACACACTGCCACCAGAGGCAGCTGAGGCACCTCCTTATATATTGGTAGGATATGACCCACACACTGATTTTTTTTTTTTTTTTTTTTTTTTTTTTTTTTTTTTTTTTTTTTGGTAGGGAGTGGTTTGAAGCCTCTGCATGTAACCACCAGGTCCAGACCGCACTGGGCTGACTCAGCAGATGGCACAAGAAGGGCAAGGAGTTCCCGCCGCACTTGCGCACTTGGGAAAAGACACACAGAACTGGGATGCTTGCCTTCATATTTGTCATCAAAAATTGGGCAGCAGAAGGAGCAAGCACTTCTGGTAGCTACTTTGGACAATAAAACCTGGAAAGATACAAGTTCCAGGGGTTTCCCTGGCCAAGGGAAAAAAAGAAATAGAAGGAAGAAAAAAGAGAATCTGCTTTTCACTCATCTCTTCTGCAAGGAGAAATTTGCAAGCATCACACTTCCAAATACCTACTGTATTTGTATATACACATTTTACAAGCCTTTTTTGTTTTCCTTAATAAATACAATGCTGAAGATCTTGTGCGGATAGTCTCTGAGCATTAGGAATTGGTGTTCTGAGCTTTTCAGGACAGGACCCTTCACACTTAACTGGTTTTCACACTTCTCAGAGGTGTTAGTTTCGAGTCTACTGCAACATGAGTGTTAAACCAATAAGATCACTCTGTGATTCTTAAAGACAGAAAAGCTTTGTTCTGTATTTGTCTTAAATGAAGTTTAGTGTATCTCAAATAAAATTGCTAGTTTTGCTGCACATGCTGAAGCAATTGACAAATTAATTCTTTGTAATTTACCATTCAAATTCACAGTACTTTATTGCAATTTCTAGTCAGATTTGGGGGGTGAGTACAAATTAGTACTGTATTAAAACCTAATACAAGGCCAGACTGATACTTGAGATGAAGCCACATGGAAGAAGGGACTGAGAAGTGGCATAGATCCTCTCTACCTCCTTGCTACCACTGCCCTCTAGCCATTCAGGCAAGCTTTTGCAACCCTTCCTTCCTTGTTATAATTATCTCACACTTGATCACATTTGCAGCAAGTTAGCAGAGGCCTCAACTCTCACAAACCTGGTAGCAGAAAGCACACAACAATACATACAGTTCCTGTCTTCTGGAATGGAACTGCACACACCCTCCATCCTTCCTGCTATAAACTTGCAAAATGTGCCACAAAACAGCCATGCCCAGAAAGAAAACAACGTGAATTTATTTTTGTTCTTTTTCGCTCTGTATATTCAGTCTGAAAGGATTGTATTTACTCTCTTTGAAAGGGCATTTTTGAAAGGATGTTAAGTTTTTGGGTTTGTTATTCAAGCGATGTTGGCACAGAAAAAAAGCTTTATCAGTCATTACTGTTACTGCTGTACTGTGCACATTACAAGGATTTGACAACTGCAGGATTAATTTTGCAGGACACAGAGCAAGCTGGCAGGCAGAACCTCTTGGTTTGCCTGCTCATTGTTTGCTCTGCTTGTAATACTTTTCCTCTTTCAAGCTGTGGCTGGAGAGCAGAAATTAAAACATCACACAAATAAGACTTCTGTGATCTTTAAACTTCTATAGAACAGTAGCAAGTTCCTAGGAAGGCCGGCTTTCCTCGCTCTGTAGCAATGAACCCATTCAAATGGTTTGACCATTGAATCCTTGTTCATAATTTTAAAACAGAACATAAGGGAGCAGCCCCAGGCTGAAGCAATAGGACTGGACTTAAGTTACTGCAGGCTGCATCAACAGCATCAAAGGGCAGAAGAGAAGCTGCAACACCAAGGATGAAAATGGTCAGTAGGATCCAGGAACCAGCTGCACACATCCACACATATCTCCCCCAAACAGTGTTTTGATTCTCAATAAAGCTGAAGCATACACTATGTAAATAACATGAACTGAGAGAGCTTCAAAAGCGCATTTAGTCTTCAGAACAAAAGAACAGTCATAAAGAGGCAAGGACACACAATTTCCTTCTTAGATTTTTTTAAATTTTCATATAAGAACATTTTAACTTAAACTGTACAGTATTTACAGGAATTTCATTACAGATTTCAGCCCAACAATGACATTAATTTAGAGAAAGAGTATTAATAAACAAGAACTTTGTAGTTAAAGGACTGAACTATAAAAAAAAAACCACACTAAAGGAATCTACACAGGTCACCTTTCCCTGAGATAAAAGGTGTTTTGTGTTTGGTTTGTCATTTTGGTTGTGTGTTTTTGATTTTTGGGTTTTTGTTTTTTTTAAGACATGCTGAAACTATTAATTTGAGCCAAGTACAACATCTCTTACTTATTAATACTCAACTGTTTACATTGAATGACTTCAGAGCAACTGGTTACTCCTAACCCTGAGAAAAACAGGTTTTCTCGTGGAAGTTTCTTTTTCTACAATCTTCTATGAAGGATATAAAAAAAAAAAAAGTGAGTCTGTTCCAGGCAACTGTCTTGTTTCCACACATATCAGTAGATTTGACAATTTTTTTAAAACTATATTATTGACTTATGTGGAAAACCACACAAAACCAGATTTTATGTTTTTGTGCCAGCACTAGGTACTGCCCCAATACTTCACTGTTAACTGCAGATCTAATAATAGAAATTACAATGTCCACTCAAGAACAAGAACCAAAGAAGTTCTTAGAAATGTTGGCAGGTATGAGGCCAAAGTAAAGTTCTCTTTCACAGGATATAATGTTTTTGGAGTCTTATCTCATCACCCAAATCATCTTGAAGCCAGAGGAAAGGCGGACTGCTAAGCAGCCAGGACAAGAGTAAAATCAGCCAAAAAGGTTTGAAGTGGCAAAATCTTGTGTGTCACACTGGATAGCTGATAGGCCTATAAAAGGCATGAATATTAAATTATTTTCAATGTATAAATGTTAGGCACTTCCATATTCTGGATCAAGGTGCTTTGTATGAATATTCAGAAGCTCAAGCAAACTACTTCATCACAAGAATATTAATCAATTAAACTAACTCAATTAGGTGAAAATGTATAAATACTACCTGACAGGTTGCCAACCACATTGCTCAGATATGTGGTACTGCAGAACTGCAAAAGCAGGCTAACTAGCTGTAGCTGGAAAGGCATTTCCTTTCCCATCCCAAGAAATCCTCACACTGCAAGCTGCTGGACCGTATCCAAACTGAGATTACCACCATGACTTGTCCTACTCTTAGGCTTTCAATACCACTGCTGGCAACTGCTAAAAACAGGACTGGTGGTAACAGAGATTAGTGACCCAGAAACACATCCTGTCTCCCTGTGGCCTCACATTTTCAGCTAGTCACAGCTAGTAAAAGAATCCTGTGCTTTGTGCACCCTTAAACTTCCTTGTTTCACAACTATAAAAGCTGTAAGCTGGCCTGAGCAATTTAGACATCTAAACAATCCCTGTGCCACTAGGTAAGTATGCAGCACACAGAAGACAGTCTGCAGGGATGGTGCTAGTTCATTGGCTTCTGCATTTACAGTTCAGAAATTTTGATTAAAAAGTACATTTAACCTTGTTTTATTTCAAGAGCAATTCTGTTGTATATATATGTGATATAGTACAAAGCACTCATACCACTGTTCTTGATTTTCAGCTACTAAAATAACACCATCTTTCCAATAAAAGTGACTAGCTGCCATGACAAATTTTTCCCATGTTATGATATATTTTTGTGTCATTTCTTATTGATCTTAACATCACTGTTCTTAAAGATATCCTTATACTCACATTTGACTCCATGGGATTTGAAAGCTTCAGAAGAATGTAAAATGTAGTTGTATTGCAGGGGTAAGAGAAAAGAACCTGAGACAGTCAACTTGGTTTTAAAATGTGTCTATCTGCATTCCTCTTCCACTGTGTCAGCAAAGTAAAATCTTCCAGAACTTAGCTCACACAAATCTAAGATGCTAAGTCTTGGTTCTAACAGCACCAGGGTTTCCTGATACCCTGCTAAGAATGTAAATCTAATTTAAAAAAAAAAAATACATGCTTCTGACAGAATCTTGGTTTTGTGGCAGATACATCAAATCCACCAACTGCCACAGCTAATTCCTGACATTCCTAGACAACATCAACATTTTATTTCTTTTTTTGACAAAACTGACAGAAGGAAAACAAGCAACCAAGTGCAAGGTTAAATACTCTGAGCAGTTGCAAACAAAATACTCAGCAAATTGTCTGGTCAGAAACTTCTTCCCAAAAAACAAGACTAACTTTACAGTTTCTAATGTTCTCTTTATCCCTTCAGAACTAAGCTTAACTTAAACACTTCTCTGACATTTATAAATTCCTGAGGAATTTATTGCAATTCATATTCATCAACAAACCTCCAAACTCAGAAAGAAATTACATCAACTCCAATTTCTGCACAAGACACAGCCGCTCATCTACTCTGTAGACAGCCTGCTAGGAGCTTCAGTGATGAACCACATCACTACCTGGAAAGTCAGTTTAGTGGAAGTTTCAAGTGCAACTAATGCTGATTTTCAAAAAGCCTTCTTGTAACACCAAGAGTGTTGTTTTCTGCACCTCTGCCATGGGAAGACCTACACACTAGTGCATCCTCAGCAGTAAGTCACTAAGCACTGCCTTCTAGGAACTCAGCCCAGAACATGTAATTGAAAAAGTTGCTAGGGGGTCTTACTATGTTTGAATATAATGCAGAAACAAATCACAGCCAGCTAACAATTACTAACTGGGCTTTCCATGACATTGTAACTACAAAATTCACCTGCTTGATTTGGCTTTTCCTAAAATCATCAAAACCCTGGTAACCCATCTGTTACCTTCCTGTGAGTAGTGATGGGCAAAATAGCTATTGTCTTTAAATCTTTTGTACCATTGTGGTCAATATCTGATATATACAAGAATGGAAGCACTCCCGAAACTGCTGTATAAACTAACTTCACCTTAAGAATACTCACGTCACTGAGAAATGCAAGGGCAGAAGTACTATGACACTGGTTTTCCTTCAAAACCACCTGCTGTAACAGGCTAACAATTCTGATAATCCTATAGAAATGTCTTTTAAAACAAACCCACAATTTTGTGTGAATGGACCAACTTGTACCCGTAAATTGTTCTTTTTTTTCTGAACTAAACTTCATTAATAATTGCTATAAACATTTTCTACAAATAGAAAATACCTATCAAATCTTGATTAAAGGGAAATAAATGGATGGCATGGATTTCAATATGAAAAAATATATAAAAATGTAAAATTCTTATTACTCAGTTTTCAAAACTACAACTCTATGATACAAAATTCAGAAGGCTGTCAGATGACAATAAAACTTATGAAGTACAACTTAATCACACTATTTTCTATTGTCTTGAGACATATTTTTAGAGGGTGATTTTATGTAGTTCCTGAGTTATGTTATTAAAACAGGTGAAATGGCAGTGATTATCATCCTGCTAGAAAACCTGCTTGGAAGAAAATATAATAATTTCTATTTAGAGAACATATTGTTCTAAAAATTAGGATAAATGTGTCCCAGAAGAAACCAGGCTTTTGAATTTTGAGGACATCTTCTAAAGAATTTATGCAACCACCCATTAGTCTTTTTTTTTTTTTCAGTGATGATCAGTCAGCTTGCTAACTAACATATTCTGCCAGAATGTGACATGGTTACTCACACGACTAGGTGATCCAAATGGGTGCTGCTGTACTGAAGTTAACAGCAAAGACTACAAATAACTGGTACTTTCACAGGATTGTTAGGGTTGGAAGGAATCTCTGGAAGTCATCCAGTCCAACCTCCTGGCAAGGCAGGGTCACCTAGAGCAGGTGACACAGGAATGAGTTCAGGTGGGTTTTGAATGTCTTCAGAGAGGGAAACACCATGATCTCCTTGGGCAGCCCTTTCCAGTGTTCTGCCACCTACCCTCAATGCAAAGAAGTTCTTCCTCATGTGGAGGTGAACTTCTTGTGTTGTTTATGGCCATTACTTCTTACTTTGACATGGAATCAAATTCTTAAGATATACAGGAAGAGCTTATAGGCATAATCTTATTTAAAAGAAATAAGAGCATTTAATTTAATATAAAAATACTCCTCAAAAGAAAAAGATACCTCCAATAATGGTAAAAACTCTCAAACATTTCTTGCACATGTCTAATCTAGTGAAGGATTTCTTAAGCATTTGGTTAATTTAACTAATTTTGAACAAGATTTGAAGCAGAAGTGAATAATGGTACAGCTGCTGTTTTATAGTCAGTGGTATGTTTTCTATAGAGTATTGTTAAAAAACACAGCACTATTTCAATTAGGAAATAATGAGTTGTATCATATATAAAAGCATTTTAAAAAGTGGTTATTATGAATTTTCCCCACACTTTTTATGCCATTTTCAGGTACTATTTTCAATTGTTTACTGATCAGAACAAGTACAACTTGCAGATGTTCACAATTTAACCTAGACTTTCCATAACCTTCAGTAATGCTGTTCTTTCTCAGTTGTGGTTAAGCACTCCAGTTATCTTGGCTACTCAGTTGGCCTGTAAGCATTCACAGGCTGCTCTTCACCAACATCTATCATCAACATATCTAATGGAACGTGAGGCTTGTCATAGCCAGAAAAATTGAAGCAGCTGCTTGGAGTGACTGTTGGCTGTGTTTCTGCAGTAGAAATCTCTGACTCTGAAGACTTACTGCATGTATCCATTTGGCTACTGTTAGAAATGAAGTAACTCTCTTTTACATTGTAATTTTGTTCATCAGCATCAACAGAGACCTCCTCTGTGCTTTCCTGAATAGGCACATCCTCTACTTTGGCTGGTGCCTCTGGAGAAGGGACAGAAGATTCTCCGTCGCAGGAATTCACAGGACTAACAGTTTGTTCTTTTGGCTCTATCTCCAGCAAGGTTACTTCACCATTCACTGGCAAATCCAAGAGGCCTGATGTTACAGATATATACTTTCCCTCTGATCTTGGTCCCATTAAGGTGCCTGTGTTCAGGTTTCTCATCACATTGACCTTAAATGGGAAAAAAACAAACAACTTTGAGTTTAAAAGTTGGAAAAATATGCAAGTTGATAATAACAAATTTAACATCATTTTAACCAATTCCAAAACAAAACTGCAAAATTAAAATCAGGCACAGACACTGGCCTATGTCCGTAAGTTTAACCGTTCCAGTAACACTTGTATGCAAGATCTCAAAAATGCTTTCTTTGGGCAAGCATTTGCAAGAATCAAATCCATTTCATGTCACCCACTATATTGTGAAGTTTCCAATGTAGAGGAAAACAGCAAAAGAAGACAACATAATACTCTTCATCTGGGGAAACCTTTCATACTCTATAGCTAATGAGTGTAACTTACAGTGCCTGTGATAATTTCTGGTATCTGTCTCAACCAGGAGGGAAGTGAACAACACACCCAGTAACTATGCTGAAGTCTCTCAACTTACTTCACAGAGCCACTAAGCAGTCCCTCAAGGCTGCAAACTTCCATGTTTCACTTTGAAATCCCTCCACAGGTTGATAATATGAATTCTTTCAATGGCCAGGCCCCAGCTTGTTTTAAACAATTACAATATGCCTTCAGGCTGCTTAGATTCTTTAGACTTTTTTTTTTTTATGTCTTTTCAAGAGTACATACAAATGAAAAACAAAGTAGGGTAAATTTTCAGCTATTTGATGGTGTTCCCTAAAGATAATAGAACACCTAGGGAGAAAGAGTTAATAGTGTTCTTTCACAAATTTTGTAATTCACTATGTTTGTGTATCACACAGTATCAAGTATTATAGATCCATGAATTTCTTAATAAAACACACAATCACTGTTTTTTCAGATACTTTGTAAAAAAATAAACTGCCTGAAAATTCATATAGAGACAAATTTGGAAGAAAGAGATGTATACAAGAGAAGGAAAAATGAAGTAAAATAACATTAAGAAAAATTACAAATAGACACAAATAACCTCCCAGTCTGTACTAATGTAAGAACTGAGAGGGCCATCAAAACCAGATTATCCAATCTGACTCTGCTTTTTGAGTCTTCTCTGATTAAAAGGTTGTGAGACTGTAGCTGCACATTCATACCTTCAGAGTGTGCTAACTTCATTAGAAACTGCTTTCATCTCTCACTTCAGTCTGATTCTCTTACCCCTCTGTAGCCCTAATACCTGTTGATGCTACTCTGTGGCTAAGGCTGGATCCATAAAAGCATTACAATTTAGGAAAACCAACCAGCCAAACAACACCACCACAAGTCAAGCAAACACTCCCTGAAGAGCAGTTACTGGTCACCTAAGTTAGTTTTACAAACAGCTGTGTGAACATCACTAAGGTGAGGCAATCCCCAAGGGAATCAAGGTCTGACACTGAAGAGTGCATTCAGGTGGCTCTTAACACACTACAACTAGCTGCCACTCAACCATCAGTGTCTCTGGATCTTCATTTTCTGTTCTGGAAACAGAATACTACATAAAGAATATTCAGAGTCATTTTCATGAGAATTCATGGAAATGCTTAAAAGTTAGTTGCAATCAATATGTTAAGAACACCTTAAAGGATTAATGTACTTTTTGAGAATCTCTTTATACAGGTATATTGGATATATATCCAAAATATTAGGTATCTATGCTATACAACACTGATCTTGAAGGGATCAGCACCTATAGTTTTTTGGGATGGGGGTTAGCAAACATCTGACTCCAGTAATCACAAAGCAAGTGACAAGAGAAGGTAATTCTTTGTGTAAGGTGGAATACTTGAGGAATGTGAATTACAACAAAGTATTACAGAAACCATGGTCAAAAGCTGCATTTTCAGCTTTCCATCTCTCCCCATACTAGTACACGCTAAACTTAAAGTAAAAAACAAAACCCAGTGAGTTCTTGTTTCTGTCCTAAAAACAAGAACTGTCTTGTTTCTGTCTTGTTTCAGCTCTAAAAAATCATTAAGAAGTCCTAAAATCTGTTAAGGGATCACCTTGCATTCTACACAGGTCAAGCATTTCACAGTGAGCGCTGACAATACTTTGAGACTTTGGGGATAAAATGCATATTCTCTGTGCAACTACATCCAAGACTTCTCAAAAAAAGGAAACCCATTTTTCTCTTGACAAGTTTCTGACCAGGGCAAGATGGTGCAAAGACACTCCTATTCCCATTCATAAAAGAAGGAAGTGATCAGAAGAAAAAACTCCTGTGCATTTCCCGGTATCAAAGGTTTTTTAGAAGTCACTGAGTCATGACTAAAAGACAATTCAGCAACTTATGCAGTTGTTTCTAGCTTGAAAGATAAGAATCAGTTTATTACAGTAACTGAATGCTTATTACAGTAACATTCAAAAGATCTTAAGTAACAAGGGTAATTAAGACACGGTTGCTATTTGAAGTATTTACTATAGGTAAGTTAATATTTTTCTTTTATTCACATTACCTAGCAAACTGACAGGCAGTGGTGGTTATCAGCAATATTTCCTGGCATGTGCAGGTACTCACATAACTTCCTGTCTTCAATAAGAGCACCTGAGCTTTCAGGTCTTTCACTGTCTCAACAGACTAGTGAGACAACCTGCTGAAAGTGAGGCTCAAGGGCACAGATAAATAACATATCCCAAGGAATCCATAACAGTTAAAGTAATTACCAATTCCTTCTTAACTTCCTTTTCTAATGATGTGTCCACCTATGAATTCCAAGTAATTTTCAGGTGTACATTTCATGAAGGAGAGTTTGAGACTCCATTTGAAACCCCATTTCAAATCTTATTAGGATGATGGCAAAAATCTTTGTGGTCTTTGCATGGTTCCACAAAACATGAATGCTATGTAAATTTATAAAGAGAAGACTATGTGACTGCCCCCTAGAGATGCTCACAGGGAAAAAAAAAAGTTTTCACAAAAGCAATGAAGCAGCTTCTCTCTTGTAATATGACAATTATTTGTGGCAAGTGTCAATCAATATTTACAGGAACAATTAATTTCTCCACATCAAAAATATATGTTGTATAACCAAGAAAAACCAGAGCTGCAAAGAAAATTCCCAAGTGTTTTCTGAATATCCTTAAGTGTTCTACAAAGAGCACAGCCTTGTTGTTCCTGTCAGAACCAGAAAAAGCACCAGCAGAAAACAGAAAAGTGGGCTTAAGTAAGACTCAACTTTCACTTTTCTCTTGAGAGTAAATGTTTTCTACTCCCAAAAATATTTTCCACCATTCAGAGATAAAAGACACTGAAGAAGAAGACAGGGAAGTTAAAGCAAAGAGAGAGAGATGCCCACAGCACATCAGAAAATTATGGTCAGGTTCCTTTAAAAGTGGGTAAGCCCTTATCACAAATCTTAGAACAAAAATCTAGTACAGGAATAGCCACAGGACAAATTGCAATGACTGAAGACAATGGGTAGAAAGAGAAGACAGCTTCCTGCAATACTTTTTGTGAGATAAATGAAAAGGAGTTTCAACTCCTGAACTGCTGGAACAGATTCCTTTGATCCAGGCAGAGGACTAACATGACATCTTGTAAAGGAATCTGTCCCGTTTCACATATGCATGTTCCTGGTAGGATCCTATTGTTTATAATGATGCTTAGACATTTAAACAAACATGTTTTCTGATGAAGACAATCATTCATTGCCTATATCAAAAGACAGCTGCACTGTGGAAGTAGGACTAAGACATGACGGATATGTAATTCCTGCGAGTCACAAATAGCATAGAAAAGACAGTATAAAAGCTCTGGAGCTCTAATTAGCAATGGATTTTTTTTTCCGTTCTGAGTATGTAAGACTGGCAAAGGTAGCTGCTTAATGGGTACTCTTTCTTATTTTCCCTTCTGCTGGGAAATTCCAAGTGCTGGAGGTCACTCAAATGATGTTTTAGCATCTACTTAGAGGTGCCAGGAAGGAGATCACAGAAAATTAGCAGTCCTAAGGTAGGAAATCTTGCCCAGCCTTTTAACAGATGGAAAAACTCCCTAGATGTTTTATTTTCAGACAATCTCAGCTAAGGCACAATGATCATAACCTGTACAGAAAGAAATGCCTAGTATTCAAAGGTCAGTGACAGGCTCCAAGTGCCATTAAGTCTATAGAGATAATGTCATATAATCAAATGTATCATTCATATTAATTAAACTGTTTGTTCATTACTTTAAATGATTAACCATAAAATAATTATGCTTAAGCTATTAATTGCTCCTTTTACATTCCCACAGTATTCACATTACCTGTACTAGAACTACCTCTATGGGCTCTACAACTTATATTTGTCATTAGAGACTTCACTGGAAATGGACAGAAATACAAAATACCCTGATTTGGAAGGGACCAAAAAGAATCAGTGTCTACTTCCTGGCTCCATCCAGGACAGCTTAGGAGTTAAACCACACATCTCAGAGTATGGGCCAAATGCTTCTTGAATAGGACTTAGGAAGTGACCACTTCCCAGGAGAGCTTGTCTCAGTGTCTGACCACCTAGCTAACAATATTTATAAATAGTTACAGGCTTTATTCAGCTCCTTAGAAATAAAATATGATGTAGGATGTGAACCATACTGTGGTACTGGAACCTAGGAACCAAAAAGTAACATCTAGCCCAGTAAAATGAGAATATGGGCACACATACAATGACTGGTCTTCACAGAAATTACTGTTGTGTGTACATAAGACACAAAGTTACATATTCAGACAAGTACACACTGGTGTGAACATAACAAAAAGTCTCCAGCGTCCGCTTTGATATTGGGGCCTAGCTGAGGATATCAGAGAGGTTTCTTTCATCTGATTTTTTAAAGCCTACAGTGTGAATGGCTACCTCCAAACTAGTCCCCTGGCTCCATCACAGTCCATGGAAAGAAACAGGAATTTTAGAAAGCATTTTGTCTGACCAGATGTGCATGGACTAGATCACTGCTTTACTACAAAGGGACCACCTCTGGCTTGGATATCTTCATTTAGTTGGAGCAATCTCACCTCCTGATAGTCTATTCTAAAAAACATAGATTCCAGAGGAATCTTGGGCATTGACTATGGAGAGGCCATTTTAAAGGGTTTTGAAACTGAAGAGCATGGAATCAAAGACTGTTGTCTACTCTCTCTATAAATGAGACTTCCTCCATCCACTGAGAAGATACCCTTGCTCTGATTCCTTTTTACTACTGCCTCAGTTGGCAGCTCTTTGAAGTTGTGGTAGTTCATTTGTTGTGACTATCATGATACCAGGAGAATATTACAACAGTAGTTCTTAGATACTCCACTCTGGCCTGACATGAAACCAAGGAGTGCTGCTGCTCTTTAAGGAACATCCACTTTGTTTCCTAAGGATGGCTACAGGAAGTTTTAAAGATAGAGCAGCTGTTGACTTCTCTTCCCTGTGACTGCTCTGTGTGAGAACAGATTTCTGCATGTCCTCCTTCCCTCTTCCTACAGAACTATTACTCCCTCCCCTTACTCTGCACATTACTAAGAATATTGTAGTAATTAGCAGAATTGCCAAGACTACCATTTAATGAAGGAATCTCACAGCTCCTGTGACAGGACAAAAGGAATTGGGCACAAACTGAAACACACAGATTTTTTTCTGAAGGTAAGAAAAACTGTGAGGGTGGTGTAACATTGGAATAGATTGTCCACAGTAGCTGTGGAGTCTTCTTCCTTGCAGGTATTCAAAAGCCATCTGGATATGCTCATGGCTAACCTGCTCTTGCACTCGAGCAAAAGGCTTTGGGTAGATGACCTCTAAAAGTATCTTCTCACATCAGTGATTCTGTAGTTTTGTGTCTCTGCTGCTAGAGTGAACAGTGCTAGGTATGCACACACAGATTTTAAGAACCAAGTTCACAAACTAGACCAACTACTGCTACTTCAGTTAGAGACTGAAGTCTAGTCCTAAAAAACTAAGAAGCATCTGGTTGCAAATGCTATCAGAATATTAGACTGGTATAAATCCTAAATATCTATGAGACGATGGTAAAAAAGTAATAAATACCCAACCAAACAAACCCAAGAGATTGGCATAAACATACAGTAGTTACAGAACTTACCAAAGACTTAGGCAGCTGTATGTTGTTTTTCCTTAGTTTCTTGCAGCCACAATATACTGTCAGTATTACCGTCAAGATCCCAATAACAACACACAGAATGATGATACCATGTGCACCTAAGAAGTTAAAGCAAAATCTACTAGGAATTTTGGAAAAACAAGCCACTGCTGTATCATTTAGAATATCTTTAAAAATTGTAATAGCTCAGAATGCTTAGCTGTAATGTGTGAATTTGTCAATCTACTACCTTTTTTCACTCAGGAAAACTTAATCCATAAGACATTTATGGAGTAAATAAAAACTAGAATGGCAGAAGCTTTTCAGTTTATATAAACATAGTCACACTTTTATAGAAATAAAGGAATTTTCCAACTAATTTTTTGTTCCTTAAAGATGACAGATGGGGATAATGAGATTTGTACAACTTCTATGTGATAGCATATTAACTGACATAACTACACAGAGTTTATGTACAATAAAAGTAAAATATGGTATCTTCCAAAACACAGAATTGTTAACAATTACAGCAGGACTCCATTAGTCTGACTCTCCTTAATGCCCTCCCTCATCCAGCTGCTCCTGTGCATTCAAGAGGACTGCTTCTATATATTTTATCTCTTTGCTGAAATTACAAGCTATGATGAAGTACAACCACAGTGTGTGTAAGAGGTTCAGAGTTAAAAATTTGGGTCACTATTTGCCTTTTGTTCTCTTTAATTAAGAAAAAGACAGTACTAGTTTAATTTAGTGACCATAAGTTTATAGTTGCTTCCAGTTAAAAGTCTATACATATTACCCTCAGTGATGAGACTGAGCAAAAGGCCAGTTGCTAGAACAGACAATGCCTATGAAAACCACATAGGTCAATGAATGATCCATTTGTGATTTTTTTAATTACACCAGTGTTTATGTGCAATAGAAATATGTTTTGTAATACCAACACAGGAAAAACACCCCAAAAAAATTCAGTGTCACTTAAAAATAATACATGATTTGTAATGGTCAGAACTGTCAAAGTGCATTTGGAAAAGATTGACTAAGCTTTCCCTACTTTTTCTATTCTCCCAAGGGCACCCCAAGCATCAAATACTTGCTAGATCAGATCTGTCTTCAGATTCAGTTTTTTTTTTAATATAGCATTTGAATCCTCTTACTCGAAGTCTGCCTGAGAGGAGCAGGAGTGCAACTTTCCTCTGATGGAGTGCCAACCATCAGAGAATCAAAAATTCCTTTTGCTGAAACACAGTAAGTGGAACTTTCAGTAAGAACTGGGATTTTGAGGCTACACTTATGCATTGTACAGTTGTCCTCATAGAGCTCTTCAGTCTGAAAAAAATGGAAGACAAGTTATATCATTTGACTCACTAGAACAATGTTACAGTACCTTCCACTACTTCAAAAAATGTTACAACACTACTAGATGTGCTTCCTACATCACTCATATGCCTTGCAAAGGCTGAGTGACCATCAGCTTACTGGCTACCTTAAGATGCTATATTTGATCAGAGCATGGTATTTTCCACCTAAAATTTTTTGCTGTACATAGTAGAGATTCACATTTATAAAACTTGCACCTGGATGCATATGAAAAGCTAATATAAGTAAACACACTTGTTGTAATTTTCCCCACCTTCACCCCCCATGACTGCTAAATAACCTTGTATAAATACCTTGAAAGGCAATTTTCTTAAATGAAATGTCTCTTTAGACAAGTGAGAGGGGCACAAGTTAAGTTATCAGTGTTTTACCATGTATGAAGAAACAGCAGCATGTGATTGAGTAACACTTATCTCATGTACAGTTAATGTAATAATCTAATTTTTGTTGCAAGCACTCATTTGGACAACTAAAATACAGACCTTTCATTCACATATCTCATTGTAAAGCACTCAACATTTTAGGTGTTCAACTGTTTTCTTGGTACCTGTTAGCTCCATGCGTCATAGGCATAAATCCCTTGTACAGGCATTTAAGGTAAAAAAGTGGTTTCAATTTTGAATTTTATTTTTGGAACCTACCTTATTTTCACTATCCCGAACAGTCACCAAGTATGCAAGATTTGAATAAATGTCTTCAATACAAGAAAGAGGGAATACAGGATGGTAAATATCAACCATGATTTTATCACCATGTCTTGAGATATTCAGTTTTGGTGGTCCTATTTTTCCTGCAACATATTGCACCATTGCTATTAGGCCAAAGCTTTTAACATAAAATGCAGCATTTATTGTTAGCTTTCCAAAATTCAGAGATTTGAGAAGAATTACATCTTTATTTCCATGCTGTGAATATTGCATAGGTGTGGTAAGACCTCTCTGTTGCTTAGAAGTAATGGAGGCATTTGGATACATTAACTAATCAGCTTCTAAAATGGAAGCAGATTGTCCATTATGAATTTCACTAATAAGCAATTTAACTTCCCTACATGAGTCAGGCCATAAAAATTCAGCTGACAACAGAAAAAGCTAACAGCAATTAAACATATACATGAACCAAACACAAGATCCTGCTAACTAGATCCCACCATAAATCACCTCAGTTAAAAACAATACTGCACTGAAACAAAGGCTATATTAAAAGCTAAACAAATCCCACCACGAGCACCATTTGGAAACTCTGGATTTCCCATGGCAATGGCCTATGTGAATTTTTCGTGTCTAATGGTCTGACTGAATATAAGTTTCTTGTTCAATGGGAAAAGGATTTTGTCTCTTTTCTCCATATATGGCTACCAATTTTCTGGAAACTGTCACACTGACATTAGCACCATGACGTGTTCCTTTTGTCAAACTATAGAAACCAGCCAGTATTGCAAGTAATAGGACTGCTGAGTGGGAACAGAGTCATAGCAGAAAGCAAAGAGGGACTCCACTCCTTCGGCTCCAGCAATTCAGGGAATAGACAGAATTCAGACAGAATCTCATGGGCCAGCTTCTCCCTGAAAGCTGTTTTGGATGTTTGGAATGGAGCAAGCACGGTAAGAAGTCTCTCAGTCTTTTCTGACTCTGGTGCATTTCCTTTGCACTGCACATGCAATGCCAGGGCCTGCCACACTGGACTGTAGACACAAAATTTACTTTTACAGTACTGATGTTAAAGTCTGATTTTTTCCAAACCAGCCTAAAGGATTTACATGAAGAACTAGTAACTTAGTTATCCAGTATTTATCCAGCTTTTAGTATTCCCTAGGTACCTGAAGCTATCAGTATATGGCATTCTAGTGTCAAGCAATACATTGCTACTTCAGAGATGCCTAAAGGTCCATGTTGTCTGGTAACAGTTTCCTACCCTAAACTGGTGTCTGGAACATGGGAAGAATTCAGAGTGCACCATCAGCATCACCTTCTTGCCTTTGGACATTTTGAAACAAATACTCAGACACCAAAGAGTAAGAGCTAGCGAGCACCATGAAGTTCCTACTAAGCATCATCATGATTCATCTCATCCTGGACTCCTGGCTTTAAGGTATTCCCAAATGCAATGCAGTAACAGAGCAAAAGGAATAATTACTAACTCTCTAAATGCTTGGAAAAAATTACAAGGTTTAGTTTAGATACAACTTACCATGCCTTTGCAAAATAAACTCATTTGCCTCAACATATTCAGACTGTTGTGACCCAACAACAGCTTTAACTTGAAGCCAATGAGATGAATAAGGGTCACATATTTCCTTTGAGAGATCACAAAAATGAGCTGAAGTGTTCACACAGGTTGAGACATTCTTATAGTGACCTAAACTGCAAAACAGATCAAGTAATAATTAATACAATTTCAACTGCACAATTCTGTATAATACACTGCCTGTAACAAAAAACTGTGAGGGTGTCCAGGACCTGTGAGGGCACAGATTGCCCAGTGGCAATCTCTCAGATTGCCCAGTGTGGAGTCTCTTCCTCTTGGGATATTCAAAAGTCAATTGGACATAATCATGGATGACCTGCTCAAGCAAGGGGTTTGGACCAGATGACCTCCAGAGATCCCCGCCAACCTCAACCATTCTATCACTTGACAAATTTTGCCTTAATTTACACTTGAGCAACCTTCACCCTATGTGACTTCACTGCATAGAAACAAGAGAATTTACCATGGACTGACTACTTTTATGTGCTTCTAGAGAATATCCGGTATAGGAAATAATAAAATAGTAAGAACTTACTTGTAAGGCTTGATTTCCACAATAAAATGAGGAATTTCAGACATAGGTGGGTACTGCCAATGCAAAACTGTTTTGAAATTTTCAGATGTTACTACAATCCCCGTTGGTGAAGGCACTAGAATGAAGAGAACAATTGCACTTTGATAAACAGCCCTTGCAAACACAAGATTGGCCAAATGTACTTCTAAATTATTTGCAAAAGGCAACCTGCTAAACATAAAAATCACCAATACATCCCCTAAATGACCTAGTCTGTCACCAGTACAAATATCTATGAGCCCTGTAAGCTGATCTATTACTCACCTGTCCTGCAGAGACAGCTTTTGTCCGCTTTGCAACGTCAGATAACCCATGCCCACTGAAAGCAAGTCCATCAGACAGCCTGTATCAGGTGATGATTATACCTGTGTTGGTCTTTTACAGATATAACAGCAAGACAGGTTGTAAGACTTTACTCAAGTTAGAGGAGATTAGTCCAGTTCCTGTAGATTTCTCTTGCTGTTCAGAAATTGAAATGGAGTGGATGGGCTGGGAGATGGTACCAGAGCTGCAGTATCAAGGCCAGAATGCAACAGGTCTCCTAGGGTAAGCCTGGATTCCCTATGAATTTCTAACAGTCATACTTCTACCACTCCAGCAGTATCTTCAGTAAGCTGCGATGACCAAAATAAACTACAAACATCTGTAAGGAATTTGAACATTGAAGCTATAATGTAGTTCCTTTTGAAGGAACACATTTGAAGTACACTTAGCAAACAATGTCAGAGGTAATGTAGTAAAGCAATCCAAAAATAATGAGTTACACTGACAGTCTTCCTTGTGCAGCAAGTATCTGTTTCAAGCAGCAATCCCAAGAGGGATACCAAGGGACCAACTGCAGGGGAAGGAATAATACAGGATCCTGTAACTGTTAAAGACTGCCACATGACACTCAGGAAGAGACGAGAAATTACGGTCACTTAACTGAATTTAACTGTTACAACAGCTTCTCAATGTCTGGTTTGGCACCCCTAGTATTCTCAATGTGGCTTTTACAAAATGCTGAGTGAACTCAGACTTGCTCTTGTTCACAAAGCACGTACTATAACTTCACTCTGTGATATATTTAGGGAAAGTAAACAATTTTCACATCCTGAGAATAAGACCACAAATATAACACATTACTGAAAGTGATACGTAGAGGCTGAGATATGCTATTGACAACCACAAAGGTTTGATGTAATATAGGTCATTCTGCAAGCAGTACTGTGGTTTGTTTTAATACATACATGAGTGGTATTTCAGCTATTGGAAGAAAAGGAACATAATCATCAAATTCACAACCACAAGAAAAAAAAAGGTGACAAGTTGACAGAAGAGGCATCAAGCACACAGACAGGTGAAAGCACATAAACATTACTTCAAATATGCACTTTTAAGCCACAGTGTATCTAGCCTCAAAAAATTTAATTTTTGTGTACTATTACACAAAATAACCTGCTTAACATAAGGGGTTGACCCAGAGCACTGAAGGAGGTAGCAATTGTTACAGTAGGACTCCTCCATCATCTGCCTAAGGCTTGGGGAGGTCCCTGCTGATTAGTAACCAGCAATGCACTGCCTAAAGCAAAAATGAATTCAATGAACTGGACATTTCCAAGATATAAAAATGAGACAGCTTTCAAAGCCTGATCTTGTGCAAGACTGAACTTCCTTCCCTCATTCTAGCATTGTTGTATACACAGAGGGATGTGTCTTACACAAGCAGAATTCAGCTGAAGTGCAATAATGCACATAATAGAACAGGGCCTGATGAATCCACAATGCAGTTTATGATACAGCTATCTGAGACAACAGCGGCCCAAAAAGCAGCAGAAGTTCATTCAAGTCATATGTCACTTTTAAACATCATTTAGGCACTGAAATACAGACTGAAAAGCACAAACTGAAGCCTTGAAAAGACAAACTGAAAAAATAACAAGTAAAAATGTATTTTGAAAATTTGTTCCTTTTTTAGATTTCCATTAAAAACAAACAAATCCTTATACTCCCCAAGTGACACATCATAGGAAGACACTTATAAGCCACTTTAACAGGCCAAGAGGGACAACAGTTTGAACTTTGCCGTAGAGTCATGGTTAACTCATCATTTAAAGACAGACAGCTGCAACAGTAACCAGTTGGTCCCTTCTGGGCCCCTGACTGGGAGAAGTGTACCTTCCTTGTGCCAACGCTGTACTCTACCTACAGTTGCTTCAGCTCACAGATTCACAGAATATTCTGAGTTTGAAGGGACCCACAAGGATCACTGAATCCAAGTCTTACGTAAGCGAGTGGCCCATAGGGGGACCTGAGCTCACAAATCCATTTAAACTGCACCCAGAAAGGGTAGCAGTTCTGATGACTTCACAAATACAAAAAAGTCACTCTCTGTACCTTTTGCTACCCATGAAGAAAATGGAAAAAAGGTCAGATAAATTTGCACTACCTTTGAATGCTTCTGCAGTATTCTGCAGCCATATGCACTGAAAAAAAAACCCAAACAGAAAAAAAGGTGGCAATAAGGCAACCCATACTCTGAAAGATGGACTCAGAAAGCAGCAAGTCTATGCTAAGGATGAAAAGAAAACATAAAAAGAATTTAGTCTATCGCTGAAGGCTATATTTCCTTAAATTTTTTTTTGCGCCCTACTTGGGATTCAAAGGGTTTGAGATAACAACAGACTTGACTGGGATGTACCACACTAAATTTACAACTGTTAGTGCTGTTTAGCTACTGTGGCTTGCCCTGAGGCTCACTTTCCTGACTGTATATTCGAGCCCAGTGCTCTTTGCTTTCACTCACAGTAGTGTGCCTGGGAACATTCTGGTAACAGCCATGGCAATACACATGGGCTGGCAAGTGGCCATGGTATTGCTGTTTTCTGTGCTGCATCACACCCAGTACAAAAAGTGGGGGGAAGAAGGAGGAAGTGTGGGACATTTGGAGTGATGGTGTTTGTCTACCCATGATGGGGCCCTGCTCTCCTGGAGATGGCTGAACACCTGCCTGCCCATGGGAAGCACTGAATTAATTCCCTGCTTTGCTCTGCTTATATGCACAGCTTTTGCTTTCCCTATTAAACTGTCTTTATCTCAATCCATGAGTTCTCCAGCTTTTACCCTTCTGATTCTCTCCCCAGTCCTGCTGATAATGGAGTGAACAAGCAGCTGCATGGGGTTTGGTTAAACCTTGACAAAACGGTCCTCCTAATTACTTATATCCTCACTTCAATCTGTGCTAAATCAAACAAAACTGGCCTGCACTAAAAGCAGAGTTCAGCCATCTGGGGGCTAGACAAAAGTTAGGAGCACTGCCCAGCACCACAGGACCAAAACCGAGCAGGAAGAGGTCACTGCTCACCACAGGCTGCAGGAGCACCAAGCACATGCCGTGGGGAAGAATGGAGAATGTCTGTCAGAGCAGTGGTTCTGCCTTCTGCCACGTTCCCCTTCAAGGCAGCACACCCAGGTTAGCGTGGCCCCTCTCTGTGCACTTCTGGCCAGGCACTAAACAGGTCCTGCTCCTATCAGACTGCTGGAGGGGAGCTGCCTGTTGGCTGTGCTTGGCTGGGAGCTTGGCAGACTGGGAAGCACCAAGGAGCAAGGTGATGAAGAAATTTTGTACCTGAGAGATTACTGGCTTTCTTTTAAGAGGCGGCAGCCATGAGGTGCATGTGAAAATGCTTGCATGTGCTTGCCTTGGCCAACTTTCATTTATTCTTCCAGAAGAAACCCAGGACATACATTTCTCTTGTAATGCCACTCCCATACCTGAATGGTACTTCCTTAAAAAAGTTACTGAAAACAAGCCTAAATTAATGAGAGTAACAGCAATTTAAGCAGAAGGTTCTACCATAAGTTCTCGAAAGACCTCAAATTCACAAAGGAATTAGTTTACAAATTAAATGTGTACCATGATTGGTGTAAAATTTAAATATTGTACCATGATTGGTGTAAAATTTTAAATATTTACTGGACTGAATTTAAATTATTTCCCAAGTATCATGAATAAATATTATACAGAGTAGATAGAGCATTTTTACAGCTGCTATTTACAACAGAATGTTATTTTCTTAGGGCTCAGAGGTTTGACATTGTTCTATGGAGTTTTTATAATCGTTGTTTATTATAAAAATCTCCACAAGGTTGTAAGCTGTACTAAGAGGAGAGGTAGACTGAGATCACCATCTTGAGAAAAACCACAGCAAGTTGCACATGGTGGACACTTAAAAAATGGATGCAATAATACAAGCTAAATATTGTTTTATCTATTTTATGAGTGTTCATCCCTTTTGTTATAGCTGAGAAGTGTTGCAATTGATGATATCTAAATACAGCACTTTCTACCATCTAATTTGTTTTTGTTTGCAGCTTGACAGTAAATTGCTATGAATGTCAGTAATCTGAATCATAAACGACAACTCAAGGCCGCCATGATTACCACATACAACAGGAAGTCAGCTGCCTAAATGAACTACACACATCCTTGGAAATGTGGCTGACAATGTGCAGTAAGCACCTGCACCGCTACCACAGCCTCTAAATCTTCTTC
Source organism: Anomalospiza imberbis (assembly GCF_031753505.1). Lineage (NCBI taxonomy): Eukaryota > Metazoa > Chordata > Aves > Passeriformes > Viduidae > Anomalospiza > Anomalospiza imberbis. The sequence goes on along the minus strand of NC_089683.1, from coordinate 64,550,266 downwards.
ACCTTGACCACAGACCTTGTCTTCCACAATACTAAAATAAAGACTGAGAGCTCCCATCAGCAAGTGCCCAGCTCCACTGTGGAGGAGGCCTGTCAATGCAGGCACATTAGGCACTCAGCTGCAGGAAATGCAGGAGGTGTTCCAACTGCTGCTGGGTTGTCTGGCTTCATTCCTTTTCTAAGGAAACGGTGTCCTACAATGGAAGGTGAAGATGACTGAACACTTCCTCATTACACACTCAGCCTTGATATATGTATTATACTACTGGCACATTGAAAGCCCTATAAGATTTAAGGGGAAAAAACAGTCATACAACTGTTACCATGGAAATTCTGGGCTCCTCAGTACAAGAGAGACGTGAAGTTCATGGAGCGGGTCCAGCAGAGCTACAAAACTGATCAAGGAATTGGGGCATCTCCGTTATGAGGAAAGGCTGAGGGAGCTGGGCCTGTTCAGTTTCATGAGGAGATGACCGAGAGGGGACCTCACCAACATCTACAAGTACCTGAGGGAGTAGTGCCAAGAAGACAGTTTCTCACCGGTGCCAAGCAACAGAACAAGAAGCAAAGGGCAGAAACTAACATACAGAAAGCTCCACCTGACTATGAGGAAGAACTTATTTATTATGTGAGTGACCAAGCACTGGAATAGATTGCCCAGAAAGGCTGTGGAGTCTCCCTCACTGGAAATATTCAAGAACTATCTGGATGCAATCCTGTGCCATGTGCTCTAGGATGACCATGATTAAGCAAGAAAAGACTGGACCAGGTGACCCACTGTGGTCACTTCCAACCTGACCCATTCTGCTATTCTATACGTGACAGCATCATAAACATGGTTCAGACTTCCCTTTCTACCTTAATTCTTCCCCTGTAGGTCAGCACATCTGTTTGCATCAATAGTATAACAAAGCAAGGACATGTTATTCATCATTACATATAAAACCAGCATTTTCATTCAACTAATACACAGAATTGCCAATTAGAATTCCCTTCATGATGCTTTTGTTCACTAAAAAGAAAGGGTTTACCTATAGCAGCTGTGACCAAGCTGAATGCAAGTCACCAACAAAATACTGCTGGAGTTTTCAAAACTTAACTCAAAAATACATTCTGCTCCTTTGAGCTGAGGGTTTGCTGCACCCGCACACAGAAAAGTGAGCTTTCTGCTTCTAGGCAGCCTGCCGTTTTTAGCACCACTAGTCCATATCAGGCAAAGCTAAGCAGACTTCCAAAGCATGGTGTGGCCCATGTCCAGGGGCAATGAAGTTCAGTCACTTCACCTAGACATGGATCTGAACTCCAAGAAATCTCCATTTGAAGAATCCAAGGAGCCTGGGCACACAGCCAGCTCTCACTAGTCTCAATAAGAATTAAATGCATATGCCCTTTTGACTATTACACAGCAACCTCTGTTCTTAATGAACTTTTCCAATTTAAAATGAAACTAGTAAGCCTGACTATTTCTTTCGTAGTTTGCTTGCCGTGCAAACAGAGACACAACGCTGTTCTCCGTTGGCAAGCCACTCCTCCCCAGGAGTGCTTGGCCAAAATGTGCGTGTTCCAGGCCGTGATCCCGATACCTTCTTTACACTCACCCAGTCCCGTGCTCCCCATTTTCGCACCGAAATTCCCAGTTTCTCTACTTCTTTAGACATATGAAGTCATAAAGCACAGCGGAGCAGGCCTGTCCGACGCACACGCCGCTCCTGCTATGCGTGCCAAAAATCGCGCACACCCGAAACAAGGCTGATGTCACCAGCGCGCCGCCGGCGCGCCAGCAGACGGCCTCCGGACCCGAGAGAGCTCGCCGGGCCCCTCGGCGGGGCAGCGCGGCACAGCCCCGGGGAGCGGGGGCTCCTCCCGCCGCCGCCCGGCCGCTCGCACTGCCCCGATGGCTCCCTACGCCCGCAGCGGGCGGCGGCAGCGACGCGGGGCCGGCGGCCCCACCGGCTCGGTCACGGAGGGTTCCGGGACAGGGCGCGGCACGGCCGGTGCCGGTGGCGGTGCCGCCGGCCGTCGGGTGACCCGTGCTGCCATCAGTCGGTCGGCCTGCCCGGGCCGCCCCATCCTCCCGCCTCGCCCCGCCCCGCCCGTTACCTGCGGGCGGCTGCTCCTCCTGGGAAGCCGCGCTCCGGCGGGGCGCCAGCAGCGCCGCGACAGCCAGGAGGGACAGCAGCACCCACATGGCACCGACGGGGACCGAGCGGAAACCGCCCCGCACACAGAGCCCCGCGGCGCTCCCGGTCCCACGGCCGCTCTCCGCCCAGCCCCGCTGCGGCGCCTGCGCCGGGCAGGAAGGGGCGGGATGCCCGGCAATGATAGTGCGGGGGCGGGCGGCGGCCCCGGGGGTCACGGGCGGGCAGCGCCCGAGGGGCGCCGCGGGAAGGGGAGGAGGGAAGCTGCGGAACGGTGGGTTGGCGGCGGCCCCAGCAGGGAGGGGACGGGTTTGCTCCGCGATGCCCGCGCTGGCTTTGTCAGTGCTGTGTTTTGCGTGCTGGTGCTGGGCCATACATGTCAGCCCCAGCCGCTTGGAAAGCACCGTCCAGCTCGTCACGTTGTGACTTGTGCTCGCTCCCCATTTCTTAAAAAACACTAAGTGTTCATCCTGTGGAGTGTTTCAGAAACAGCATACTGAACTCATACACGTAGAGGAATCCTAATTTATGCTGGGAGGCTTTATTTTTCTTGGAAACAGCCTAAATGTATATGCACTTCAGAAAATTGAAGTTTGCAGAGCAGGATGAAGACTGTAGTTTTTGCCACCTTACTGTTCCCGTGTCCCAATGCCAGGTAATTCTGCACCTTAACCTTTCAAAGTCAAGGCCACCCTGGGCCAGATGAGTGGAAGGACACAGAAGAACCCTCTTCTGCTACATGCTTCCGCAGCTGTGGTGAGGATGTAACAGCTATATAAGCTCTCATCAGTGATTTTGCAAATAATGCTTTTTCCAGACTTAAAATGGAGGCACCTTGATGGATCCTTAACATCCACACGTCTTCTCAGGCTTTCAAAGAGACAAGAAGGAGGAAACAGAGCCACTTGCCAGAGCCATTACGCTTTCCCTTTCCCATACCTCTCTTTGAAACAGTTCAGCTGCTCCCTAACCTGTATTTCCTGTCCCGAGCATTAGTTCACTCCCTAGGGAAAGGTGTGGAGAAATTGATTTTCTTGCCATCTGCTATCCACACAGGCAAAACTCAGGAGACGGCACAATTTGCTGTGTGGTAAGGAATGAGTAGCAAGGAGAGAGGAGGTTACAAGTTAGCAATGGATGCTGAAGAAAGCACCTCACTGTTAACAGCCTAGAAATCAGGTGTTCCCAGAGGTGATGAAGTGGTGCTGTGGAGTGTAGGATCAGTGTGGGGTACAGAGCTAAGATCTCGTCCCAGCTGTGCTAAGGCTGAAGAAAATGAATTGTGAAACTACACTGACTTTGTGTAGCTAACGAGCCTCATAGGCTGACCTCTGTGCTTAATGCAGTGCAGCAGTAAGCTTTTTGCAACCAACAAGCACTTAACTGCCTTGACTGAAGTATTGAGCACTCACTGGCACGTGGATTTTAACTGCCTGAATGGTGTCATTCTTGCATAGTATTTTCTGGCACATAATGACAGGGCGAGAAGAAAACGGCCTCACATTGTGACAGAGGAAGTTTGGATCAGATATTAGAAAAAAATTTCTACATCAGTGCAGTTGCCAAACATTAGAACATGGCTTCCCAGGGAAGTGGTTGAGTCACTGTTCCTGGATAAAAGAAGCACATATGTTACACTTAGAGACAGGGTTTTGTGGTGGACTTAGCAATGTTTCAATAACAGCTGGATTTGGTGATAGTAACAGTTTTTTCCAGCCTACACGATTTTGTGATTGAAATGATATTTTACACAAAATTAAGTAAGAACAAGGCATCACCAGCCCTCAATAGAGTTCAGGTGTTCTGACAGTTGTGTCAAAGAATGACAGTGTGCCTAAGGTAGCTGTCACATAAACAGAGCTTGATAAGATTGTGGGTGTTTCATGAAAATCTTTCAGAGACTTGAAAAAACAGGAAAGGGGAAATGAATGAATAAAAATTAAGCCAGCTCTGCATGGAGAAAGTAAATATAATTCCACTTACGAAAGCTGTTCCCGGTGTACCGTCTGCCTGTGCCACCAGAACCATGTACACAGCTCCTGGCAGGCGGTGTTCTTACTGTGCCGTCAGTGTAGTCTATCACCACCAAAACATTGCCAACTTGCTCAAATTTATTCTTGTCTTGAAGTGTTATACATTCAAAAAAAAAAAAAAAAAGGCTAATATGTAAACTGTCTTGTAACTTCCTCTTTTGCTCTTCACACACTCAGCCCAAGTGCTCATCATGTGCCTTTCTGCCAGAAAAGGTCCTGACAAGATAAACAAGTTCACATATCGTGGGACAACTTTCCACAGCCTTTTGCATGCTTGTTTATTTGTTTTCTTAGCTAGCACTTAGTTGTGTCACAGGGTTACTGTGCCTTCACATGCACGTCCAGTAGCACTCCATGTGGTTTTGCCATCCTTGAAGAAGTAGGGACAGGATTTTCATCTCTCTTATACTGAAATGCCTGCTGCTTTTATTCAATATCAGAGGCATAGCACCACATTTTCTTTAAATGCTATCATAAAGAGATATCACAGACACAGAGAAGTTATGTCTAACCAGAACTTCCCCCAGTGATTAAAAGCACTAGCTGTCCTCACCTTCCAAAGGGAAAACCAATCAAATACATACACAGCCCCAAAAGAAATAAAATTTAAAAGAGATCATTTATGACAATTTCACTTTTATACATCCCATTAATCTGTTGGGAAGTTTAGTAATCTTCTCATGTGCACTTACAGTAAAAATACACATTTAATCTTCCAGGAGCATCATTCCTAACTCTCCAGCAGTCATTTCAAATGCATGCCCAATTTTGTCTTCCTTGGCTACCCATTTTTTCTAAATTAACAGTTTCAGGAAACAGAGAACTCCATTGGAGCCCCCTTTATTTTAATTTTAAAGTATTTTAAAAAATATTTTCCAGTCAGACAAAAGAATGCAATACATTCTCCTTGGCAACAACGACAAGATCTTGATATCTGACTGACTGTACAATGGCTGTAGAGTGATTAGCCAAGCAGCAGGTATGTGACTCACGCTGACCATTTAAAGTGCTGGTTTTGCATAGTGAAGGTATTGTGGAGCGCATAGTGTGAGCATGGAACTTGGGAATCAGCAACATAAATCCCTAGGAAAGCAGACTTCATTAATTCTGCTGTTCATGGAAAATTTTGTTGTGTGAATATGTGTTTGCTGAAGCAAGTTCTATTATCTGGAAAGGGAGAAGGCCGAATAAACAGTAATTGGAATGCATAGCAGAGGAAGAAGGTGAAGTCAAATAGATGAAGCAATATATGAAAGTGCCAGTGTGTGTACTGATACCAGCCAAGCTTTCATTCTTTTTCACAAATGCCCAAAGAGAATTAAGCAGCCATTGCAATAGGTGTCCTGCAGTTGAATAGGAAGAGGAAAATAAGGGTCTTCAGTTGCTCATTTGAGCACAATGTTAAGCTGTTACCCTTGGGTGAAGTTGACATGGAGTAGGGATCAGTTCAGGATCCCACAGGGAAAGGGATTATTCCTGAGCAGGACGCTGTTGGGCTTTTCCAGGAACATAAGAGAGAGTCTTGGAGAAAACTCAGATGGCAAAGACTTACAGAGACACCTACCTTTCCAAATTTATCAACGGTTTTTTGTTACCTTGGCCATTTATTAGATATAATTTGTTTGGCTTATGCTTCTGTTGTTTAAAAATAACAAAAGGATATTTGATAAATTAGTGGTGGGTCAGGAAACTGTCACTTCAGCTGAAGCCAGAAGAGACACCTGGTCTTTATTCTATCCAAAGATTTATTGTGTTGGGAGACTTGCCACAACTGAACTGTGTGATAATTAATAGACTGTGAAAAATGTTATCAGATTATGTTTATTTATTAGCAGCAGGCTAATAAATTATAAATGTGTTGGATCCAGTAGAAAGGGAAACAGCAACTCCAGCACTTGAGGAAGCAGATATTTTCTGCAGCAGTGCACTGGACTGCCCATGTCTGTCCCAAAAGGATGTTGCAGTCAGGAAAAGGGGCTGAAAGGAACTATTCTGATCAACAGTTGAAAGTGGGTATTCTGAGGAGAGGCTAAAAGTGCTTCTCTTGTCTAGTCTGGTAAAAGAAAAGGCTGAAATGGAAACATCTTGTCTCTGCAAAAATGTTCACTGTTTTTAAACCAAAAGATAAAGTTTAAACATAATCATGAAATACAAAATGTTCCTGCCTGAATTAAGGCTGAAAATTACAAGAACATTTCTAATTTTCATGAGATTAGACCTTGGAACAGCTTCAGACTAAGATTAATGGGAATAAAAATTTAGCTAGGTGTAATAAAGTTTGTTTATATTATAAATAATTGTGAAAAAATTAAAGAATATTTCACTGCTATAGCAGTAAAAAGGGTTCTGGCAATCTATCTGGATTACTAGTGAACTGAAGAATGTATATAAATATTAGCTGCTAAGAGTATTGTATTTCAGAGCTTCTTTTTCTTGTAAAGTATATTATTGATAGCCTCCAAACCTTTCCTTTTTAGACAAAAAGCAAACAACATCCCCATAAAAGAAAAAAGTTCTTCTGAAAATACTTTGAAATAATGCCAAAAGATAAATAAAACCTGGTAAAATAAAAAAAAAAAGCATTTGATTTAATAAGAAGTCTTTCTAATTTCTACTGGACATGTAGTTTCATTTGTAAGCATAGTGAAACAAAATACCCTGCAGAGCTGCACACAGACTGGCACAATTCTGACGTAGTAAGATCAACAAAGGGATGCATATCTCATTGCATCAATTAAGAAATTATTTGTTAAAAAGAAAAATGTCAAGAATGGTTTAGATTGTGGAATTGTGCCTGAGACTGATCTGTAACAAACTTATATAGCGTACTGTAGAACATAAGTAGAACATAATTGCTACTCAACAAACAGGCAGCTACGCAAGCAGTTAGTAGTTTGTGTGATTTTGTCCTCCTGATTTTTTCCTGAGAAAAAAAACTTTTCTAAACTTTTCTACAGTTATTTTTGGTTTTGCTGAAGAACAGCATAAAACTTGTGGTGGTTTTGGGAGGAGAGCTATATAAAGACAAGGAGTTAAACATCATGCACATGTTGGGAAATGGAGCGGTGTCTGCATTTTTGAAAGGTAAATTGCTTGTTGGTAGAATTGTGTCGTTAAAGTTTAGGGCTTGACGTGTTTCAGTGATCTCAGTCCTAGGTGGAGGTTAACAAAGCTTGGGAAGAAGGATGTACAGCTGAGTGGAGACAAGAAATACAGAATTTACAGTCCACAGGGACATTTGGCAGAACTCCTAAGGATGGGTCGTTACAAATTCACAAAACAAGGAATAAACAAACAGAGCCAACTCAGCAACTGTGCTGAATCCTCTCCAACTGGGTAAAAAGCAATTCCAGCAGGGAGAGATTGCGACCACTGACTCAAGAACCATCGACCCAAGAAACCCATTGACTCAAGAGAAGAGAAAGACTGAGCATTCTCACTAATTAGTGTAAGAAGCAATCATTCAACCAATTAAGATAGAATATTAATTAATAAGAGGACTAGGTAACTTGTAGCCAATGAACATTAATGCCTTTGTTTGCTAAAATGTAATAAATAGTGAAAAATTTTGAAAGTCAGTGTGCTGATTTTGTGGATTTGTCACCCAGCACCACCTTCTGTGCAGAGCTATAAATACATCAAACACCTCAGCCCTGTGTGGGGATCAGCCTCTTGCACACCAGGTGAAAGAACCCATTTTGGGACAACAAGAGGATCTCTGAAATTATGTGCAAAGATAAAATCACTCCTCTAAAATATGTAGAGCTGCCAGAGCCATGCAGGTATGTCTTGTCCAGACTACATGGGTACAGTTTTTTTATTGCTTTTTCTCTAAACTATTGATGTTCAGTCGCAGAGCTAATAATGAGTTTTCCAGGAGAGAGAATAGGAACCAGACATCACAGAGGAGTGTGTGCATACTGTAGCTATAACATCACAAGGGTGTGTTAGGTGAAACTGCAACTTTTGCATTCCAGTGTATTTTATTTGAGAGAAAAAGCTTTCTATAAATCAAACAACAGCCTTGAAAATCCTGTTGGAGAGCTGCTGACTGCACACATGGACTGGTTCACACTTTGGTTCCCTGACCACCCTCTTCCCAAAGGAAAACAGGACATTGACATTTAGGCAAATAGTTGAACCTACACAGTGAATCAGTAAGACAAAACTACCCATAATTGCATCAGAAAATCATATGCCAGTCTTTGTTCTCATCAAAGGCATTTTTTTATGGAAGTCAACTAGGAAAAAAACCAAACTTTTCTGGTATCTTTGATAAGAAATGCACCTTTGAACTTCTTGTTCCAGTGCAAATGTTCAGTATGCATATATATGCTTTTGTAGAGACACATGTAGAGACACAAGCCTACAGAATGGGTTGTAGAAAAGCAATTATTCTTGGCCTGATGATCCTAATTAAAGTAATCTATTCTCTCTTATAATTATCTGCTGAATAAAAAGGGAAGATGAGCATGGAAAAATTGCAAGTCAGATGCTCAAATCGTTAATTCCTTCTGCTGTGTGGAAGGGAAACAAGGCGTCAAGTGATGTTGAGTGGCCACCTCCTCCAGGTAAGGCACTGCTTTGAACAGCTCACATAGAATAGAGACAGTTAAGTCCCCTCTGCTTGGACTGGCAGAGGCAGAAGGTCACTGGTGCAGGCATTCACATCACGCTCTCTGGTGCATAAGCACACATGCGTTCATGGATCCCCTGAGCACCAGCATGACCGCTCTGATGGTCACCTCTCTGCATCCAACCCTCCCTTGCCTTCCCCACAGGTCTCCCAGTTGCTGGTTGGTCTGGATTGAGGCATGCAAACACCCATGCACTCATATCTCATTCCACAGACACCCCTTGTTCACAAGGCCCTCAGGCATGGCAGCAGTGACTCCCTGTCAGCGTGATGCCCCAGCCTGATGCCCCTTAATCACTGGCTGGTCCAGCTTGAAGTTTGCTGGTAAGCACACACACACCCTCCCCCCCACTTTGGGGAAGATACAGCCACTCACCCCCAGCAGCTGGCACAGGCACCCAGGCTGTGACCTACAGCCCTGCTCCAGCCCCTGGTGCCGAGCCCTTCACTCAGCTCACTCACCCCTGGGAGGGACAGACTGCTCATGCACAGGGCTCAGACAGACAAACACACTCATTGGACCCGTTTACATTCAACAGCTCCCTTCATAGCCTTTTCTGCCTACCACCCTCTTTGGTCTTCCATGCCTTTATTCCACCCCTTCACCTGTATTCCCACAGGGATTTGCACACCTTATCCTGTTCCTGTAGCTATTCTAGTCCAGGTCTCTCCCTGACCTACAGTCTCAGCTGTTGCAAAGCCCAGGGTCTTGGAACTAGATCCCTTCCAACCCAAACAAAGCAAAGGTGAGCCCCCTTTCCAACACTTACTTAATAAAAAAAATTGTTAGCACAGGTAGAACTTGTCTGATTTCTCTGTGAGGTTTATTCAAATCACCTAGACTTCATGGTGCAAATAAACATCAGTGAAATGAATAGAAAATTTTGAGCTGTCAGCTGAAAAGATCCAGGAGAATTTAAACACAGGAAAGTATCTTACTAATCCAGGCCTTAATAGAAACTTTAAATAAATTTAAATATTTAAATAACTTTAAATAAGACTTTAATAGGAGCCAGAAATTTATCTGACAGAAAAAAAAGAAGAGGCATAACTTGGAAGTCTGATTGATCTGTGGAGAATTTTATTTTCCTGAGATACCAGATAAAAATAAAGACATCCAGATTTGACTGGGAAGAAATGAAAGTATGTGGGCATGCAGCTACCTTTGGTCAGGTGCATTTTGGTCTGTTGAAGGAGGCTGACAATGTATGGACAGGCTCAGGATTGTGTAGCAAAGAGTGAAGAACAAGCAAATTTGAAGAGCGTCCGTGGGAAGATGCTGTTTCCAGATATTTTCGAGGACAAAAGGCACAGCATTGATGTTTGCTGGCCAAAAGGGGTGGCCAGCTAGGTTGCTGTCACACTGTCACCTGGTATGCTAACAAGCACATAAAAAGTATAATACAGCTACCAGTAAGGACCAGGGTCCAGGACTCCCCTTCTACTGAAGGACTCTGATCACTGGCCTTCACAGCCAGGCTTGATATCCCCCAACCGGATGCATCTTCAGCATGGGGAGTGGGCCTTGGGGAGTGCCACCCTCTGGAACCCTGCATCGGTGACACCATTGGAGCCCCTTGGGCAACAGCAAAGGTTTTGCTCAGCAAAAAATGTATAATGAAGTCTATGTGTGGCAGCATGTTTATACATGAATGCTCTTCAGAGTTTTGGCTTCTCCATAATTAGTTGCAGTTTTGCTGTTTGCAATCTGTTGTTATTTCTTTTTCCCTCACTTTCTTTGGTCCATACAGAATGTCATGCCTCTGAACTTCACTGGGAAGATGGGCAGAACTGAGAGAGAAGGTATTTTAATTGCTGAGACTGCAGAATGTCATTGCAGCTAGCAGACACAACTGCAGTAGTGCACCAAGGGCATGGGCACCTTTTACAGTGGAAACAGCCAGAACTACTGCTTGAGCAGAGGTCACTGTGCAAAGCAGATGAACTCTGTGAACACAGTAGTAAGGGACATGTGGCAGAAAACGACTCATAAGGGTGTGAAGAACAGGAAGGAATAGTAGAAAACTCCCCCAAACTGTGAATGGAGGAAATAATTAGTAGGGAATTAAATGAATAACAGGAACATTTTAGGAAGGGCACTGCTTCGGAGAAAGCTTGACTGTATAAGAAAAGACATTTCTTCTTGTTTGCTTCTTACTATTTTCAGGTTCTGTTAGAAAAGAAACAGTGCTCAAACTTAATTTTTTGCTTACAAAGGAAACCAAAATCCCCGAAAGTTTCTGTAAGTTAGAATCAAAAGCAGTAACAGTGTGTTCAGTACATAATAGCAGATATGAGATAAACAATGAAGACCCAAGGTAGTTTTTCATACACTGTGAATCTTGTTAATATAAAGTAAATATGAACTTTACTTTTACTTTACAGATCGAGGATAAAATCTTCATTTTTATATTGGTCTCAAAATACCAATAATGTGCTATGAAGAAAAAAATGGGTTTTTTAAAAAAAATTCCTCCTTTTTCTCCTAAGGCTACACATTTTGAGCAAAACTTAATAAATGGTTAGACATGCAATGAAACTCTATTCAGCTGTTAAGCCATGATATAAAAGTACTGCTTTTCACAGGATTATCTTTGTCAGTGATGTTGGGCTAAGGCTGAAGTTTGCCAGCAATTTTGGGCTGCAAAACAGTCCCTGTGTTTTCCATTAACTTTTTTAGTTTCTGGGTGGAAGCCAAAAATGCTTTTGTAATTTTTGATTTTTTTCTTTCTATGGCATCCTACCATGTGCTGAGATATTTCACTTCATCTTGTTCTGCAATCCAAACTTTGATATATTGGCAATGCACTGTATGCCCCAGAGTTCTGAAGAGGGGACCATGAGGTGCTGGTGCTGTGCCTGCTGTGGCTGGAAGGGAGTTGTCTTAGATTGGTAACACACAAATAAAGCTGCAAATTACACAAATGTGTTGTGGGTCTAAAAGGGAGCCAGAAGCACCAGAGGACTGTGTTCATTGCCAAGTTGTTATATTATTTTCACTAAAGAGGAAGTGGCTATTTTTCCCTCAAGAGACTGGAGTTTTAAATAGGCACTTGCTCATCGGGTTCCCACAATTCTGAAAGATCAATGACCTGGCTGGCAAAATTGAGTCAAAAAACTGAATGCTAGTCTTTGTGCTGACACTTAGAGGTATTAAGTTTTCTGCTCAAAAGCAAATGTTAGCTATTGATGTTTCAAAGCATAAAAAGTAGATTATTAGATTTAATCCTCTGTCATAAATTGGATGATTCAATTGCTTTTGTATTTAAATGAATGGTTATTATTGATGCTCCAAGAGCTGTGGTCTTGACATTTGTTGCTGAAAAAGGAAGGCAAGCAGGTAAAATTTAGCGATTGAAACCAGTGTACAGACTAACACAGAGGAAAATTAATATAAAACATAGTTACAAATATTCTTTTCCTGTCTTAACACGTGACTGTGTGATCTGGTTTGCCGTCAAAATGCCCATATTCATTGCTTTGCTATGTTATCATCCCAGAGGCATCTGTCAGATCAAACTGGAGAACTATTTGTATGTTATACAATACTTCATGTTGATTGAGGAAGTACTACAAGCTGGAGTTCTAATGTTGTGGCATTTATAAATAATGTTATAATGTTGTAGCATCTAAATAGAAAAGAAATAGCCTGATTTAGGGAGTAAACTTAACTTTTGAGTTTGCTGGGGAGGTGCATGGCCAGATCTAGGTTGTGTTATCAAGGAGAGGGTCTACCTTGTATCTAAATGAATGCACTCCTTAATCTGAGCTTCTACATAACCTGTCCTAAGTGCCACCATGAGGATAAGGACTTGATGGACTTTTGGTTTTACTTAGGATGCTGCTTCTTATGAGTTCCCAAGCTGAATATCAGAGAGCTAACCTAACTCTGGAATGCATAAATGGAGGAACAACAGACAAGCATCAAACAGATACTATGTTATAACCATAGATTAAATAACTGGGGTAGATGCTTCAATGTTGTGACTATTTATACTGCCTGGATGGCTTAAAAATTGAAGTGTGTCCAGGAAAGAGTAATTTAAGATCTGGAGATTGCTCCTGGTGAAAAGAAAGCAAACCAAGTTGGTTAGTACAATTTATCTGGCAAAGGGCAAATTGTAGTCTCCCTAGACATGGGAGAGTTTTCTGATAGAAGATAGATCTTCAGTCTAGGGAAAATGTTGTAAACAGATGCAATTCATAAAAGGTATTTACATATTTGTTAACAGTACATCCTGTTAGAAAAAATTATGTAGAAAACAGGATCTTTAGCACTTAATATTAAATCAAGATCAAGAATCATTCTTGAAAATATACCATAGCCTAACAAAAGTTCTAGGATTAACCCAGAAGCTAAGAAGTGTAATGCAGGAATTAAGAAGTGGTCACACTGTACAAAGGTGGACTAGGTGATCATGATTTTCTCTTCAATTCAATTATACAAGAGTACATGAGAATCTGCAAAAATTACCAACCGTGGTTGGTAAAGAGTTGTGCAAGAATGTTACATGATAGGGAACATTTCAACTACCACTTCCCTAAAGAAGTTATGAAATCCTTTTTTTGTGTTGTCTGCAGAACTGTAAAAAAATAGAAGAGAACCTCAGTTCCTAAAAAAACTGAGATTACACACCACAGGACATGAAGAAGACACAAGAACCCTTAGAGATTTCTAGGCTTCTTGTAGGAAGGAGAACTGATGACAGAGCATGTTATTTTCCTGACAAAGACATGTTTATTTGCAATAATGTCTCATAACTTCTTTATTTTGGTTTGGTTTGGTTTGAATTTGTTGTTGTGGGGAGAGTGGTAGACTTCAGATGAAGTTTACTAGAGAAGCCCTCCAGCTGAGTGACGAGGTGCAGAAACCTTGCTTTCTAAACACCTTCTCAGAGAAAAGTCTAGGTGCAGCTATATCCAAGCCCCAGACTTTGTCGATGGCTTCAGTTTAAGGAATTGGAGAGGTGTGATCTTTGCAGAACTTTGTCCCACAGGCTTAATGATGGCAAATCAGACATATTTCTATGAAAATGAATTATTTCTTATCATAAATGATTAGACAAAAAGATCTTAATCAGAATTATTTGCTAGTAAAAGTTTAAATTACTCATAGTGGATAGGATAGGATAGGATAGGATAGGATAGGATAGGATAGGATAGGATAGTGCTTTATATCAAACCAATTATATTAAAGCTAGCAAAAAGAGACAATAATTAAAGGAGTTGGTAACTCACCTATACCAACAGGGCTTAATCTCTTTCAGTCACACTTGAGGTGTCTCCTGGGGGATGTCCCCTACCCAAGGGAGGAATCCTTACCCACTCCAAGGAGGAATATGTTAGAAGAGCAGAACCATATGAGAGTAGACTGGGCTTCCATAGTATAAAGTGATTGATTTCCAGTTGCAGGTCTCCAGTTCCCTCACCATCTGTTGATAGTTGCCAACAAATCTGTTGATTTGGTGTTCAGGATCCAGACTTCTTTTAGCATAATTCAACACCAAAAGCAGCATATGATTCCTCCTCTCAATCCTTTCAAATAGGGCATTGTCCCTTGACCACTTTCCAGGCCAAAGAGTCCTGGTACACTTCTATATAAATAAAGGGCTGGAGATAAACTTCCTGTTTGTTCTTGGGGTCTTGTGTGTGCATGTGGCGTTTTTTCCGAATTCTTAAAACCATTGCAGTTGCCTCTTGAGACAAGAGGGGCGCTGTGGTAATGGCAAAATGCTTGATGGTGCTATTTATACAGTTCTGGAGGGTTTAGATTACTGATGTGATGCAACTTGATTTCATGCAGTGTAAGTGTAGCTTTTGTACTTTTTTTTTTCTGGGAGCTGTGCCTCATTGCCCAAGAGTGTGGCAATGTAGCTTGGGAGACCTAGTCCTCATGCTAGCTTTGCAGAAACAGAGGAGAAATCTTTACCCACAGATCACTAAAATCTCTGTATTGTGTTGGCCTACAAGCTCAGTCCTCCAAAGTTTAGAAGGCGGTTCTCCTCAGCTTCTCAAAGCCTGACTGACTTCCTCTATCACTTTTCCTACCATTGGCTCCTATCCCACAGAACTGAAAGGGGGTTTTGCTCACTCAGAATTAGAAGGACATGAGCTGGTGCTGGAGTCTGGTCAGAAGTGGCTTCAGAGAGCAGGTTTGGCATGATCGGGTTGTGCAAAATGTGCTCACCACAGCCACGCACAAGGGTTTCACTGCTCACTGCCCTTCCTTCACATCTCTAATGGACTCAAGTGTCTGGTGCTGCAGTGCTCTGTCCAGCAGAGGGGGAACAGCATCTCACAGACATGAGAGAGGTAATTTCATCTCTGCGTACTTCTTTCCCATGTATCTTTAACCTCTGTCTCTTTTTTTTCCAAGGCTGATCATGCTGTCTTGAAGATCTTCTCTACTTCCAAATGGCAAGAGCATTTCAAATGAACATTCTTCCTGGATATCCACTTGTTTGAAGTAGTTTATCCCTCTGAAATAAACATTCAATGTGGAAACACTTCTAAGCCAAGATTTATCTGATTTTACAAACTAGTTTATACTCCACCATTTATTATTAAAAGTGTTTGCATTTACTTGTATAAAAGACAAATCTTTTCCTCCTTCTCACTGATCAGGCATCCATCACAGATACCTTCCTTAGGAAACCCTGGCACAGCCCCTGACAACAGCACACCTTATTTTCTATGGCATAATTTCCATTCTGGCACCAGCTATCTATGGCAACAAGAAACTTAGTCTGCCTGTATGGGTCTTGGTGGTTTAGATACAACTAGTGCTTAAACTTTTCCTGTCATCTTATGCTTCTCCTACTGGCTTAAGGAAATGAAAATGCAAATACACCATTCACCTTTGAAAATTGTTCTTCTCAACCTCATAAACATGTGATAGCTCTTTAGAATATTTTTTTTTTTTTAGGAAGAACATCAGAGTTAATATTAGCAGAATAAAGTTCAACATTATGAAAATATGGAAATTAAATTGATACAGGCTCTCAACACATTTAGCATCAGAATGGCATCACTAAAAGGCATAGGCTGCCAAGTTCATCTGTTCTGGCAACTGTGATTTGTTTTTTAATCATTGCAGTACAAATGAGGCATTTCCAGAAATCAACATATCCTTTGTGAAGACCTTCAGGATAATAACATCAATCATATTGAACAGTGCCTGTTTTCTACCTTTTTTCTTGAAAGAAGCAGATATTTCTGTTCTTACAGAGACATCGTTACATAATTGTTTGAAAGCCAGCAGAAGCATTTGAAAAAAATTGCCAGCTGTTCATTACAACTTTTCATCTGGATATTGCTCCCCACACAGCTGACCTGCTGGAACAGATCTGAAGGGTGTTCTCTACATTAAAAACTCTATATATTAGTGCAAGTTTCAACAGTGGTTTCAGCTAAGTAAGACTAATTTTTCCAGGAGCATATTGGGGGTGCTTGTACAACCCATCAGTGCTGAGCTTCTAGAACTGGGTGTTTCAGCTGAGTGAGGGGCAATAAAACAACTGACCTTTAAAGTTTCATTTCAAGTGTGCGTGTTGGGATCAGCTTTTGCATCCTTTGTCATGAGTGGGGAAATTAAATTCAAAAGCTGTCTGGTTCTGGCTCTTCTGTGGCTGAGAACAGCCAGAGACTTCATTAACTAACAAAAAAAAACCTGAGGGTGCAGAGAACAACTGGTGTTTCTTCATAAACTTTGATATCTGTCTGCCCAGTGCTTCTATTCTACACCCAGTCCTGTTTCATATTTTTAATATCTTTGTTGATGATCTGGGTGAGGGGATTGAGTGTACTCTCATTAAGTTCACACACAACACTAAGTTGTCTGAGAGTGCTCATCTGTTGAAGGGCAGGAAGGCTCTGCAGAGGGATCTGGACAGGCTGGATCAATGGGCTGAGGCCAACCGTGTGAGATTCAACAAGGCCCAGTGCCAGGTCCTGCCCTTGGGTCACAACAACCCCATGCAGTGCTACAGGCTGGGGGCAGAACAGCTGCCCAGCAGAAAAGGACCTGGAGGTGGTGATTGAAAGTGTCTGAACATGAGCAGGCTGTGCCCAGGTTGGCAAGAAGGTCAATGGCATCCTGACCTGCATCAGGAATAGTGTGGCCAGCAGAATCAGGGTAATGATTGTTCCCCTGTACTGGCCTTGAATCCTGTGCCCACTTTTGTGCCCCTCACTATAATAAAGACACTGAGGTCCTGGAGCAAGTCCAGAGAAGAGCAACAGAGCTAGGGAATGGTCTGGAGTACAAGTACTATGAGGAGCAGCTGAGGGAATTGGGGCTGTTTAGCCTGGAGAAAAGGAGGCTCAGGGAGGACCTGATCACTCTCTACAATTCTCTGAAAGGAGGCTGTAGCCAGGTGGGGTTTGACCTCTTCTCCCAGGCAACCAGCGACAGGACAAGAGAACACAGCCTCCAGCTGCACCAGAGGAGGTTCAGGTTAGACATTAGGAAGAATTTGCGATGGAACAGATCTGAAAAGGCTTGTTAAGCATTGGAATAGACTTCCCAGGAAGGTCATAGAGTCACCACCCCAGAGATGTTCAAGAAATGACTGGATGTCGTGATCTAGTTGACAAGGTGGTGATCTGTCAAAGGTTAGACTTGATCTTAGAGGTCTTTTCCAGCATAAATGGTGCTGTGATATTCTGATGTGGCCATGGTCTGAGGAACAGCACAGTAGGGCCATTGTAGCTTGTTTAGCCATGGATCTGCATCTCCTCTGGTGTCTAATAAGGCCTTTCCTGCAACCGGAAGAGTCCCAATGTGTGTATGTGTTTATGTGCACATGTCTCCCTTTTCTCAAATTTCTGCTGTGTAGCAAGGGGGGAGCTTGCATTGCTGCTTTCTTTCAAGCAGAGGCTAAAATATCTTTCTTCCTTCTATCTCTGATTTTTGTTTAAAAAATTCATTATATTTGTAAGAATTTACATGGTATTTAATGAAAGTTGTCCAATTAACTTGCAAGCTTTTGGAAGAGAGGATGACCACTTGTGCAGAAGTACACATGGTGAGAGTGGGGCAGGGGAGGACTGTCACTCCTGTGTGCACATATGCAAGCATTCCTCCTCAAATGGAAATGAAGCTATAAACATTTTTTGTTTTATCTGTAAACTGTGTTTGCAGATAACACAACATTTTTAAGATTAAAAAAAAAAAAAAAAAAAAAAAAAACCAAACACAAACATATGGGCAAAGACACACCAGTTTGGTTTTTTTTGCTGATTCCAGGTTAAGTGGGAAAACCAGAAATCAGCACTAATACAAAAAATAAACATCCATTTAACCTTTTGTTTTTGTTGTTGCTGTTCTGTTCATCTGGTATAAATTTGAAAAATAATAATAAATCTTTTGGGGGCTGTGATTGTTTTAACCTGCCAGTAACCCCCTTGAGTTCATCAGAGCAAAAGACAGGGAAAGCCTGTTTATTGTCCAGCAGGCACCTACACATGTTGTAAGTGAAGTTCCATCTGGTCACAACATCGTGGATCATCTGGGTAACAGCCAGGCTTCATTTGCTTCATGTCCTGGACAGCATGAAGGCAGCCGAACAGGAGTATTTAAATGACTGACCAACCGCAACCAAGTTTGCCCCTGAGAATTCCTTTAATAATGACTGCTCACTATGGAGCAGTAGCGGCTCTGCGAGTTGTTTTCTGTTTTAAATGAGCCAAGCTGGGCTCCATGGAATGATTTAGCTTTTTTATTAGGTGCCAACAATTTACTGGAGGCACACTCTTGCTCTTACCTTGGAAGATCAGGAGGTAGATACTGACTGTTCCTAAAATTTTTCCTGAAACTTGTTTTTAAGAAAAACTGGACTGCATAGCACAGCTGACAGAGCAGTTGTATGGAGTGTATTTTAGACCTGCACAGAGGGCACCTAAAGCTCTTCCATATCAGAATTTTCCAGGCCTTTGAAATTATTCATACCTATTTTGCACAAGGGCAAAAGACAGAGAATGCAGATGCACCACTTAGTTTTTTGTAACCCATGACCTGAGCACCTTCAGAGAGACTTTTGGTGGCCAGCACTGCCATCCTGATGTCAGTGGTGGATGGGTGAGGACCCGCAGAGGCGTACTGCTTCTGCCTCCAGAAGTTCCCCAGCTGGGCAGGGGTAGCTCACAGCTGGCTGTGATGTCCTGCTACCAGACGTACGTTCCCGTTGGAAGACTCAGGTCTGCAGATGTGGATTTGGGTGCAGGTCTATGACAGGGTAGCAGACAACTGCCTAACAAACACCTGCAGCTTCAATTACAAATATTGACAGAGGCAGTGCTTGCTAGGTGAAACATATCTTTCACCTGGGGCCAGGAGGACACATAAATCCCAGCATGCTATCTGAACAGTAATGAGTGCTTCCAAAAATTCATTCTCTCTTTAAATACTTGGCAGTGCCCAAAGAAGCCTTTTAAAGCACAGCAAATCTTTTGAACTTCTGTAGGTTCCTCACTGTTTGTTTACCATAACAAACTTATTTATAAATTATATAGAGAAGTATCTGAGTTTACCTTCAGAGGTGGCTGTGAAAGGTATTCCTTTCTGCTTTAAAATGTGGGCATTTTCTACAAAGATGTCATTCCTTTAAGATCTTGGAGTAAAAATTATCCAGGAAAAAATGGCCTAGATACCGCCTTGACATCTGTCAGAATGGTTTATGAGCCATTCCTGTCAGAAAATCTCAGGAAGTAATGAATGAAGATTACAGGGGCAAATTCATGACAAGTTGGTTGCTGTAGAGGCCATAGAGTATTTAGGGGTTATCGGGTGGCCCACAGCTGGGCATACCTGTGCCTGCCACCTCCCACAGCCAGTCCTGGTGTACAATCTCAACAGACAAAGATGTGCTTAAGAGTTTACAAAATTAGATTTCAGAACCTCTTTGCACCTGTATCTCTCTCTACATATAATCTGAATGTAAGGACGCGGACGCAGGTGTGCACGTAAACATAAACTTCAGGTCAGTGGGGCCAATAACACTGGCGTCGCCACTGCAAGATAAAGCAGTGTAGGAGCTTGTAAGGAAGCAGTAAAGTGAAGTTTGGCTTGAATCAAACTTCCCCTAAGTATCCTCTCCTTTCCCGGGCACGGCAGTATCTCCCCAAATCCACTTGGAGTCACTGTAACACAGCGGCCGGGCCGGGGCCGGCCGGGGGGCAGAGCCGGGCTCCATCCCTGCATCCCCCGAGGGCGCTCCTGCGAGCAGCGGCACTGACTGCCCAGGTCCGAGCTGCTGATAAACACCGGACCTTGCTACATTTGCCTTACACGATGTGCTTGAGTTTATGGTTATGAAAGCAGATATTGGCAAAGTGCATTTTCCTGGATGTTTGAGGGATATCTTTATGCTTCGCAAAATAGTGTAAAAGAAAAGCATTAATTTGTTAGAAAAAGCAATTATTTCATTACTGCTTATGCACTGAGGTATGTGCTTATATGAGGTGCACAGTCCCATGGAGGGGATGGGGTTGATCGTGCTATCCCGTTTCTGCATACATGTGCTTCTGCGGAGCTGGAAGCTTTGGGAGAGAACGAGACGTGACTGGGAAAGAACCCAGCTCTCTTCTCAAATGAAGATTGCAAAAATGGACAGAGATTGACAAAGCACAACTACTGAGAATGGCATTGTCTTCGGGTTGTGAGCTGTACACAGTGAACAGTGTATTTTACCTAAGAATTTTAATTTAAAACTTCTTTCATTTTTTCCGCTACTGTTATACAGTAAATCTCACAAATGCGACAAAGGTTACAAGGGAGTGCAACACAAAGCACTGTACACTGTACAAGAGTCTAAATTCATACAATGCATTTTTAGCGTGCCTTTTAACAAGAAAACATACTATATAACAATAAACCCATTTTCAATGGTTTGGTTGGCAGAGAGGTAAGCTGTAAGGAACAGAATTAAAAGTCTATTAAATTATTACCTTACAGTTTCAGTCACTAAAAATTACTTGAATGGACATGAATCCATTTCAGTTTTATAAAGAAATCTTGGGTGTATTTCAGAGATGGGATGATTTTCCCTGGGCAGGAACAGCATAGTCATGTTTCTTGTGAAATATTCTGCTATCCTCTGCCCCTTCTCCACATTACCATTTGCAATCCAGATATTTAGACCATGCCAAAGTATTGAATGAGACATTTACAGTAGCTCTGCTGCCATAGTTGCTATGTGTGTTTTCGTCTCAAGCATTATAATTTCAAAGGTATCTTCTGAACAATATCCTAAGCCACCAGACAAATACACATTGAGTTAGTTTAGCAAAGGATCAAACCAGAATACAGAAGGGATGCTGA
The DNA here is from genome assembly GCF_031753505.1 of Anomalospiza imberbis. Taxonomy (NCBI): domain Eukaryota; kingdom Metazoa; phylum Chordata; class Aves; order Passeriformes; family Viduidae; genus Anomalospiza; species Anomalospiza imberbis. Next base: position 64,529,141 of record NC_089683.1, on the reverse strand, counting down.
GCAGACTGTGGGCACAGGCTGCAATTCTCTGGGCAGTCCCAGAGAGGCTGTGGCAATTGCTATTTAACAGCATTTGTCAGAATGGTAAATGTGGTGTAAAATGCTGAATAGGAATGAAGCTACTGCCTTTAGCCTATTAAAAGCAAGATATATTTTGAATCTAACTTTAAAAATACACACCAACCCTTGTTATTCTGAGTAAAGAATACATTCTATTTCTACCTGAGTAATTAAATAATAATAGTTTAAAAGTCATTTCACTCAACAAAAACCAAAAAGCTGTTTAAGAATAATCATCACATAATTATATCCTCACATATATTTACTTTTATTTTTATGAACATTACAGTATGTTTAGGAATGATTCATTTATTTGAAATTGTTTTCAACATTAAAGTTTAAATGATTGTCATAACACTGATCTTGTCATCAGAATATGCTCAAAGAAAACAGAGGATTCTAGCATGAATATTTGTATAAATTTGCTTCCTTACCACAGAATAGAACACCAGTATTTTGCAGTGTTCCAAGGAGAGCACAGCCTGCAGTGCTGTGCAGGAGGACATCAAAATGGAGACTTTTACAGTGTCTAGAGAAATCTGAATACCTCTTCCATATAACTAGTAGATCTGAGTCTTAAGGATGCAAATGGCAATATATAATTATATCACTTTTTTCCTTCAGCTACATACTTGACCTGAATTATGCTTTCCATCTGAAGCCTAATTTGTCTCTGCTGAAAGGCATAATTTCCACTGTCTGTATAATTAAAAATGAACAAATGCACACTATAGAGTTTCCTCTGTGGCAAATGACATATTTAATTTGGTTTCTTTACCTTCATCGGGTATGCTCAATCCAGGCCTAGTTTGCATGCAATCCATTTCTACGGCAAACCCTCTTTCTATATATTACATATATATAAGTTCTGTATAACCTATAGTGCATATAGGTTATACAGTACTTGTGACTTTTAGAATTCCATAAAGAGCCTGGAAGCAGAGGAATTGACAAATCTGAAACATTCCCAAGAAATACAGGTCCAAGCAAATGCAGACATTTTCAATGTGAGCATTTTCAAAATGAAGATATAAACTTCCATAACTGTGCAGTCTCTTTTCTAAGAAGTGCTGTTACAGAAACTATATTAGCTGCAATTTAGGATTGTATATACTATAAACGTGGTCATTTGGCTCTTTTTAGCAAGTGGTGACAGCTTAAAATTTTCCAAATGAACTGCATCACAGCATTTTTCAAGGTAATTGTTGCACTAATTTTTTATTTGCTAGATAGAAAGCACTCAATGTTCAGTAAAACACAACTTAATGAATTGTTGGATACTTGAAGTACATATAAACTTCCCTTTAACTTCATTAAATCATATGTTCTTTCTGACATGGAAGGTGAAGAGGGAGGGCAGGTACATTTTACTGGATGCTGCTGATACCTATTGAGCCATGAAGGATTTTTCAGTGCACAGCCTGGAGTTTAGTAGTTGGCAGTGAAACTGCTTCAAATTCCTGGTAAATATGTTTAACTCATGTGTCTGTGATAATTTTCTGGGTTAAATTGCTGACATTAATTTGACCTGAAAATTGCAACAGGATTTCAAGGGACATTTGAGATGTTCGTAATTTATATAAAGGGAAACCAATTGCCATTTGCATTCTTAAGTCCTCCCCCCATGTAAACTTTCTGGAGCTTTTAAAGCTAAATATGCAACACCTGCCTAGGACACTGCACTGGGGCACCTCTGGAGTGCTCCCTGAGCTGCTCTGTAGTAATGGGCTGCTCCCTCCTCTTTGCAAGCAGAAAACTACCTCAAGTGAATCCTTCCTGGAAACAGAAGGAGGATTATTTAATTAAGAATTAGGAAGTGTCTCCAAAGGTTAAGGACCCTGTTTTTAGCTTCTCATGGTCATATGAAAATGAAGGAGATTGAAATGCAGCTCAGGGAGCCCTGGGAAAGGGCATGTCTCTGGATGCTCTTGGAGACATGGCACCGTACAACACATGGCTGCCCTCAAACCCAGTTTGTAAAATGTTGTGGATAAAACTCATTTATATGTGAAATCTCATGGTGCTCCTCGGTGTTGAACCACTCAGAAAGAACAGGCTTTGGGATGATGGAATGAAAGGCACCTGAGCCCATCAAGGTGCAGGGCATCCCCCATTTTGCTAGGGAATGTGCCCTTGTGCCTTAGGCTTTCAACATCGGTATTATATCACTTGCTTTGACCAAGAGTCCAGTTTTGCACTATGCCAAAAGCCCTTCAGAAAGCAGATTGTCCTGTCAAAAGACAGCTACAGCTTCCCAAGACTACTGTAAGGTAAAGATTCAATCTAAGGGTGTGATCTTGCATTAAATGGAACCAGGGACAAAAATCCCACTCATCTCAATAAGGCTGGACTGAGGTCCCCGAGTGATGACTTGGAGGTTGATTTCCCAGGGACTAAGTCACCACCATAACTTGGCAGTGCCCTTGCAGGGGCACACTTCCCACCAGATCCCTGATGTTGCACTTTCTCCCAAAATACATATATTTAGCTGTAAAATTCTTAACTTTAAAAAAAATTCCTCATAGATTGGGAGCCCTTGTGGGAAAAAAAAAAAGAAAACAAATTTTAAATTACCTCTAACAGACAAATTGAAGTTTTTTTAGTGGTAGGAAAGTATTTACAATTTCCTGGTGAAAATTAACTTGCTGGATGTTGGAGTTTTTAGCATCTGCTTTATTTGCTTTTCAGGTTTTTAAAAGTATAATAATGATCTTGATAGTCTTATGTGAAAAGACGACCCCTCCAGAGATTGTCAGTTAAACAAAACTAGTAAAATTAATTTTCTACTCATCTATCTGAAGCAATTGAAGCAACAATACACATAGTTTACTTGTGGTAGCTCAAATAGTTTAAAGTGCTTAAAACCCTGGACTTTTTATCTATAAAAATAATTAAGAGGTCAATAGAGTAATTTCTTTTGCCATGTGACAAAACCAAAACTCATCAGAACAAGGCCCACTCATCCTAGCTGTAGCATGAGAGTGTTACTCTGACCTTATCCATGTGTATATTGACATGCATTACAAATACTAGGCTGCCATACAGAGTCACAAACTGACATGGTGACCATAAAGTTTGTGTCCCTCTTCGGTCTCCAGCAGCCTTTCCCCTTGGCATTCCCCAGCCAGCTGCCACTCCCTTGCCTCGTAGCCCTCCTTCCCAGCACTGCCAGCCCCTGGGATGTTATTGCCTCTCTTCCAATCCCTCTCTCTGCCATCATGGCAGCTTGGCAAAGCCTCGGCTTCAAAATGAGACAGGATTTTCTTGTTGACAAAGGGGTGAAGAGAAGGTGAAAAAGTTGGCTCCAAAGTTCTGCCCACCAAAAAAACCTTCCAGATCTTTCATAGATGTTAAATTAAGCTCAAAATGTTGTTTACTTTTTAAGCATTTAAAAACACTCATTGTGGTTTGTTTTGGTGTATTTTGTGGTTTGGGGTTTTGTTTTTAAACAGTTAGTGGTCTAGGGTTCTTCATTATTTCTCTGAGATACTGACAACTCAAATGTTTGCTAATGAGCTATTGCTGTTTTTGTTTGAGATCAGTCTGACAGTTCTGTTCACATCTGCCTGATCCCATTAACTCTTTCATTACTTTCTGTTTTTCACCAGTTTGAGAGATGAGGCAGATCTTTTTAGTTCTGTGTTTATTCATAAGTATCTGACAGGCTAGCTCCTGCCTTTTTACCTGTAGGTCCCAAAAATGTTTTATGGAATCTAAACTGTAACTTGTCATAGATATAAATGAATAGAAATGTCTGACATTGTGGGGGGAGGGAGGAGGAAAAAAACCCCAACAGTGAAATCACCAGAGAATGGAGATTAAAAGCTTTGCAGACAACCTTTTTTGTTAGCACTGTGAGCACAACTACAGTACTACATGAGTACAGTACTACAGTAACTCACTGACCTCCTTTATATATCACAGGAAGATTTTATATATCTTCCTGTGAGTCTTTGCATTCAAATCTGGCAGAGACCTGCAGGCAAAGCAGTTGGTTTCAGTCTGTTCTTTTGGGCAGGCTGGGCAAAGGCATCTGCCTCGGAGAGCACCCTTGGGAAGGTTTTTAATCAGTCTGTAACTGCATAAAGAGAAAGCGCATTTCTGATAGTGATAACAAATTGTAGTGCCACCACTAAACAGTGATAGAATTGATGTCTGCAGCTCTGATGTTGAATGCCACCGAAGGCATGGAAAGATAGTTTTCAATACCTCCTCCTTCCCAGTGATTTGAAAAGGTAGCAGAAAGAGAAGAAAGGAGCATTAGGATGGATGTTTATCCTACAGGAAAAGAAACATTTTTATTTCCCATCAAAATTCCAGAAGCTTGGGTTTTTTTTGCTTAATGCCATTTCAAATATTTTTGCCGTAGGTAGGTAGAGCACTATTCCTATTTCATTGCTTGGGTTAAGAGTTTTTAAGTATCATGTCCCACACAGCTGTGCACCAAGTAAGTCTTCACACTGAGCTGGGAGCAGATCCCGTGGTGAGGGAATGATGTCTCCAGAGGCTGGGAGAAAGTGAGAGTAGGCTGTGTCATTCCCTGTCTCCTTATCCTCCCTAGTGGTGTCTCTGATTTGGGTTCCTTTCAGCCATATTCATGAGCAGATAACTGAGGGAAAGGCATGGGGAAAGTTGTTTGCATTCCAACATTACATTTAAAAGCAATAAATTACTGGCAACTATAAACAATCTCCCTGCTGACAGCACAGCTCATAAAAATCTGGGTTTGCGTATTTGTTGCATTTGCATGTGTGTGCGCATATTCAGCCTTGTGGGATTTCTCTCCCAGTATTTATTTTTCTGGACTCTGAATGCAGTGCACGGTGGAATGAAGATTTTTGCTTCTTCCTCTCATTTGATGTGGGTCTGGCTGAAAAGTATGGTTGTTACCACTGCCTTAAGTTTCAGCTTTAAACAGGGAGAAAAGGTTGTGAAGACCTGGACTAAAACCTAGACAAATGTCAAGAATGCTTTTGATCCTGTGATACTTACTGTAGCCAGAAGGCTGCACACTTCAAATTGCTGCTGAAGAGGAAAGAGTCTTAGGGAGAAAAAGGAGGAGGAGGGCAAAGTCGATGTTTCCTATGTGTCCACACTCTGACTACTGAGTGCTTGGGAATGGGGCTTGCAAATGAAGGGAAAGCTACTCTATTTCTGCCACTAAAGATGGCCCCAGCCTAAAAATGTGAATGTGAGAGTAAACTGAGAATGGTGATGATGTGAGGTCTGTGTCTCTGCTCTGCAAAATCTGTCAGGTACGTATGATGGTGTCACAGCAATGCAGTGATCCTTCAGCCTGGTGGATTCCTGGCATCCAAGTATACTTTTCAAAGCATTTTCAGTTAAATGCATAGTGGAAAGAAATTCTGATGGAAAAAAAAATCAGGGTGTTTCATATGTATTTTATATAAACATTCTCTTAAGTAAATGTACAATAGTAAAGTAGCAGATTTTTCCCTTGTGGGATTTCATTCCTAGCATTGCTTCAACTTGTACTTGTAATGTCCTCAAGCCAGCACAGTCCTCAGTCTTTCTGCTTGGGAGGTATGAAGGTTTTGATTGTCACAATCTGTTTCTGCACTAAGGAAGCAAAAAAACAACAAAAAAGAAGAGATAATTCCATTGCTGCTGCACTAGACTGAATGTCATCTGTGTACATCAAAATGGGGCTGCTTTGGCTGAGGTGGCCTGACTGATGATTAAAGAAGAAGTAATGTGTTTTTTTTTTTTTTTCTCTGTCTCTTGCTCTCATGTGTCCCAGTAGCAACATTTTTCAGGCCACTTTCCAGATTTGTATTGGACAACTAACCTGGAGCAGGAGGCACGGCGGGATTATGGCTGCCTTTCACAGGGCTGGTGCCGTGTGCTGGAGACCCATCAGCTTCTCTCCAGAGAAGGAGGTATTGGCTGGCTGGGCCATCACCCTGACAAAGGCAGGGCTTTCCTTAACACATAGGCTATGCTGAGGCCCAGCTGACACATTGAGAGATGAAATTTGGTCTAGATCAGCTCAGGGCAGTTTCATGGCTAGTAACACTGGCAAAAAAATTCTCTCTCTTTGGTTTTGTGATGGTTTGTGATATCAGCATGACAGGAGCATGAGCCTGGACACTGGGCACCTCCAGCTGGATGTTGCAGTTCACAGATGATTTCCCCTTAATTTCCCTTCAGCCCTACAGGCTTTTGCTAGAGGAAAGCAGCAAAATGAAAGTCAAGAAAAAGTAAGCCAGGCTTTTACTCGGGTGTTTGTATTTTGCACGGTAGTGTGATTTTTCCTGAGCTCCTCCATTGCTGTGCTGCTGCTTTTCCCATCTACCCACAAGATCAGACGGAGACTTCAGTGGGAGTTACCAAGGTCTGATCTCCCATGCTGTGGTTTAAAGAATGCAGTGTTGTGTGCATTGGCAGATAAATGTACCTACACTGATCTGTGGCTGAAGCGAGTCATGGCAAGGAGTGTATGATGCTCTGGTGGCTCCTATGCTGGGTGTAAGGGACATGTTTAAAACCTGAAAAATCAGAAGCAGGTCCTGGGCAGCCTTTTATGGGCACTGAGAGGGAGAAAGCAGGCCCTATAGATCTCCATGAGAAGCGCCGCTCGCTCGGCAGGGAGAGTGGAGCAGGCTATGCCTGTGGTTCACATCTCTTTGTCAATGGCATCCAGCCCCTGGCCTTGGGAACTGACTGGCGGCAGTTTGCAAATGTATGTGCTTGGCTGGGAGCCTGCAGTTCCCTTTGTCCCAGCGGCACAGGGGGGCTAATAGGGAAGCCGGAGCGTGTCATCCCTGACTGCCAGAGCCTCCAAGCAGTAACATGACGGGCAACTTTTCAGACAATATCCAACATGAACATTCAAGGCTGAGCCTATTCTTCTTCTAGACACTGGTACTGACTGATTCCACATGCTGTTTTCCAGACTCTGTTGCAGTAACAAGCTCCAGTCCTGAATATGGACCATCCTCCCAGTGAAAAGTCCCATTAAATCTCAAAGAGTAGAAACTGTTTGGGATAATAAAAAGTTGAATGTCTCTGAACATCGTGTATAATGCTATAGATGTAAAGAAGTATTTGTACAGAGTCTCATATAATGTTCACAAAATTATTCGCATTTGCTCCACTCTGCTTTGCACACTTTGCTCCTAGTTCTTATATGTCATTTGCATGAATGTGTGTGCAATTAAATTGTGCCGTGCTGGACCTTTTCTTAAAGTGAAGTAATTACCAGTTAGAGAGTGTTTGAGATGGGAGTGATAATGGGAGGAAATGCACTCCTCCTTTTCACTCCTGGGAAAATCTGAATCAGGTGGCTGTAGGGAAAAATCTTTTGGAGCTTCCACTGACCTTCCAGCTTAAGGTAAGAAATTTTGTTTTCCTGGAAGGCTAATTCTTTTGGGATTTGCTAATGGGCAGATCATGTGCTAGTGGATTTAATGTGATGAAAGCAAGGCAAATGGAAGCGTCCATAAAGACACAAGTTGGCTGTGTACCTAATGGATGAACTATATGTAGACTTACATCTAATCTTCTGAAGACTGGCACAAGGGCCATGGCTGACCTGATCCAGGGCTAGTGATGGTCCTGCTTTGAGCATGGGACTGGATAGCATGACACCCAGGGATCCCTTGCAACCAGCATTCTTCCAGTCCACATGTGAGGTGCCTACATTTGCAATACATTGCAATTCCCTTAAACCAGCTACTACTTGTAAATAACTTGGAAGTCCTGCTGAGTTTGATGCTTTCTTGCTGCTTGTTTCCTTATTGCCAAAAGCTAAACATAAAAGCATCCCAAACAATTTATAACTAAATGATTCAGTCATCTGAAACACCAGCCTGAATTTCTTCATTGCTTCCCTGGAAGCAAAGCTGCAATCTCATACCCCTGTCTGCAAATGCTGTCAGGTGGCTGTGAAAGACAGACGTTTTTCAGTACTGCAGTTACAGCTCTGTTTTCTTCTGCCAGAAATAGAGTAGCGGTGGCATGTGATTTGCAAATCTGGCATACAGGCATCAGCCTGGTTAAAAACAATCAACAGAAGCCATTTCCTCAGTGCAAGTAAATATATTGACATGTGTTGACAATAAACTCATTTTGTGCACTTTTGGAAAGGCAGACAGCAGCTCACATGTTTTAACTGCTTAGTTCCTCTAAAGCAGTATGCAGAAAAATATCTTTCATAAGCTATATTAGGCAGTTCATCTTCTACATCTCTGGAGCAATTGTGGTATCATCTAATTATAAAAATATAATTTTTACAGACTGTTCATGCTGCAGTGACCATGACTATAATATATAAAAAAGTACGTGTGAAGCATATGTTTTAGGGTATGTGATGGAGTTAGGGTTGTTAAATAATAATTTTTATCCTGTTACTTCCACATAAAGTATTAGAAAAGGCTTAGAAACCATTTGCTATCTTTGTTGTGTCTTTAATGCATTAGTTCCTTGCTGAATAGTCAATCATGGTATAAACATCCTTCTGCCATTGTCAATAATGAAGAAATATGGCACTTTGTAAACTGAGGCCCCAGTCCAGCAAGGACCTAAATCTCATGTTTAATTATACTGCTCTTGCTTTGAGACAGGCTGGCAGGCAGGCAGGCACCACAGCATGGCATGGAATTCAGCTGGCAGCCCAGAATGATGGGAAGTGCCCATTGCAGCCCGCTCTGCTGGCAGCCGGCAAGCCCTGGCAGGGCAGCTGGGCTGAGCCACTTGCCCTCAGGAGCCAAACCTTGGCTCTGGGATGGCGCCTGAACTGCTATGCAGAGTTACACACCTCCCAAAACAGGATAGGCCCCGTGTGAGCACACCCACAGCCCTAGGGAGAGGCCAGAATGCCCTGGCTTTGTACGATGCCAGTGAGAGGTGAGCAAGGCTGGACATCAAAGTGCCCTCCCTTTCCACGGGGGTGTTTTCAGACTGCAGCCTGGCAGCAGCCAGTTTCAGGCAGCAGCCTGCTGAAGGGGAAGCTGCCTTGTTACAATCATGAGACAACCAGAAAAAAAAAAATCCAGTCTTGTACTTCTCATTGCTAGATCTTAAACTGAGTCTGTCCAACCAAATGATCACCTCCATGAAGGATTATCTGGATTCCTTGGGAATCAAAGATTTAGTGACCCATCTGGCAGATTAAAGAAGGAATGCTAAGAGAGCGGTTTGTGCTTGGATTTTGTGGTAGATATCTGACCAAAAAAACGTCTGGATCCTGCCCAGATCTATGCTGGAGTTGCAGGGGCACCTCCAGCCCTCCCAGGGGAAGCAGAACTTTGCTGCTCTAATTGCAGGCTTTTCCACCAGTATTCACCTGTCAGCACAAAGTTGTGCCAGCACATCTATATTAAGTGGAATTTGGAACAAGTCCCTAAAATGGCACTTCTCTACTGTAGGGATGCTGTGCCTGCATGCCTTTGGACTCCCTGCTGCTAAGCTGGAGGGACCATAACTGATCTTTTGAGGGGAAATTTTTGTTCTTTATGGATACAGAATTATTCTTAAAACCAGCTGAAGCCTGGAATAAAGTTGGCTTGAAGGAATCTTGATGTGGGTAAAATGACCTGCCACCACAATGGAGAGAAGTCCTGGATCTGAGATGCAGACTTCAAATGGCCCAGGATTTGGCTGCATCCCTCAGGCTTTGTGGAAGTGAACATGTAGTAAACTGATGGGAAGAATTCTAAGGCTGCAACCAAAGTGCCCTAGCTCTGGGTTTGGGCAGTGTTGGAAGATAAAGGGAGAAGACTGCGCATGTAGTCATGTATTATCTGAGACAGGGAGTCCCTCTGAAAACAGGTTGTGATCTTGTCTCGATAATAATCATGGCATTGTTTGCTTATAAGCAGATATTCCAGTAAATCCCATTTTCTCCCTCCAACTCCTACCAGGGTTCAAAGCTTTGGATCTGCAAGAGACTTTTTTTATGACAGCCTGGGAGATTCTTCCCTCTTCTCTGCTCCAAAGAATGCAAAGATTTCTTCACCAGGTTAAAACAGATTTGTTTGATCCACTTTCACTTCTCTGTTCTAAAACTTTCTTTTTAGCATGGGCACTATAAACCTCTCAGTGAAATTTTCACTTGCAAAAAGAAGTGATCCTACGGCAGTCCTGTGCTGCAGCTGTTCCTGTCCAGGCACAGGGCTCCCCACGCAGTGGCCACTGCACTTGAATGCACTTGCTGAGACAAAGACCTAATGTCAGCCTCCACTTCAGAAGCCAGGGATTTGGTAGCTGCTGTGTCAGAGAGACATGTATTTAAATAAAACAGTACCTCAAACGCAAGCTTTTCACTCCTGCATAAGCCCGATGTAATGACAGCTAATAGCACTACCGCTCAGAAGGAGAGCTTAATGCTGCCCTCATCGACACCTTTAGAAGATTTTTACCTCATCACCTCAATCAGAACTGCCACAGGCAGTCAAATCTGCACCCATTGTAATTGTATTTACTCCTCTAGCTGTTAATATTGCCTGGAGAGATCTGTGAAGGAAACAGACTCTGAGTGTGCAGACAGGCTATTTGCTAAAGGCATTAATTTAGTAATTAATGAAGTGTCAATGCAGCTATTTAGCATTACATTTAGGCTTTATTTAACTTTGCGCTTGTGCTTCAGCCATTTGATGTCAAGGATGCTGCTAATGCCGAGCTGCCACCTAAAACTGGAGTAAGCGGTTCTGCAGTGGGTTTTCAGGCTACTCTGCACAGGCTACTGCCCTTTGAACACCAAGAAGCATTTTCAAAAAACTTGTGCAAATTCTGACCAATAATATCTTGGGCTGTGTTTCACAAATGAGTTAAGATTTGTGTTAAGATTAAAGTTAAGATTAAGCAGAGCTGAGTGGAATATGCCAGCTATTTTTCTTTGCAGGTTATTTTCCCCTTTTCTCATTTCTGTCAAAATTTACAGTGTTTTAGGCTTCTGTTGTCATTACAGAACTAAAACTAAAACAGTAAATGTCTAATTTTTTCAAAAAAGCAGTTTCAGGTAAACATTTTTACTCTAGATAAAGAGCAAATAAGTTGACCGAAAAAAGGAAAATCTTACAGACATTATTTAACAGTTTGCATTTTCTTCCATTAAAAAAAAAAAAAACTGAAAAAAATTGTGCCGTAACTTTATGACTAAGAATTAGTTCTCATTTGAATTACTCTTTGAAAAAGGAAAAATTCAGCCAGCTTTCATTTCAAGCTGCCTGAGAACAAGTTGCTCACAGAAGGGAAAAAAGAAAAAAAAAGTGCCTTTGAAGCACCAAGCTGAGGGGAATAATGGCACTTCCAGTCATCTCTAAAGGTCTTCCCCAGAGATTATGCTTTAATTTAGGGGAATTTCACAGGGTGTACTCACTCTCATCTCTAAGGCCTCTCCTTAAAACTACCCAGTTTATCTCATCTAACTGCACTCTGAAAATTGTAATATACTCACTGATGGCATCTTTTCATCAGTACAGCCCTGACCTACCCCAATGTTCCAGAGAACTGCATGACAGCCTGTTTAAAAACAGGGCTGGGCTGTAGCAAGCAGTTAAAAAACTATGAACTGTACACTTTCTGCTCGCATTTAACAGAAAATAGTTTTTGAAATACTTGATTTGCCTGGACATATCCAAAGCATTTGTGCATTGTTTTAGCCTATATCTGCTGTTAAAATAATCGGCTTAAACATTGTAAATATCATAAAAAAAATCTTTTTAAAACCCACAAAAAAAATCCAAGCTAGAAACATTTAAAATATTTCTCTGTGACTCTGCTTTTCTGTGGAAATAATGGACAAAATTCCATCCAAGGTGCATGAACCTCGGCTCAACAGGCCAAAAGCTCAACAGCCATTGCAGACAAGTAGAAATCCCAGTATTTTTTCCTATGTATTCTTATGACCATACTGTTTAATATAAATTAACCTCTGTTATCATTTTCTCAGAGCTCACACTAAGTGAAGAAAAATGACAATAACATTAGACTGAGTCAGAATTTAGCATGAACTTGTTTTTATAAACAAAAGGGAGAAAAAAAGTCCTGATTTTTTATTTTCACAAGCACTTAACTCCCCCAAATTACAGCGGTAGCTGTTTTGTTTCAGTTCCATTGGCAGACACATTTAGCCTTACCCACACTCCATCTCAAACGATGCAAGCGACTTTCCCGAGCTATTTGCAAAGTGCACCAAACATTGCGAGTTATGTGGTTTTACTATGAGCATGATTGAATTCTTTTGCAGCACAAGAAAGCAACTAGTTATTGTACCGTGCCAGAAGATTGGTAACTATTTATTTACACATTTATTATCTGCTCCACTCTGAGAATAAAGAATGAGCCTGAACTACAAAAGCTGAGTCTGCATGAAGGCCCATCAGTCTCTCCACACTTCTGCTGTCAACCCTATTATGGAGGAAACATTATTCAAACTGCAGGCTCCAAACTCCCAGGTAACTAGAGACAGCAGGAAGCTCTGTTTGATATCAAGTATATTCTTTATCAACCTTTTTGTTGTGATGGGAAGAAATGATCGAACTTTACTTTCATCTTGCTCTGTCCTCACATCACCCAGTAGGTGAATTGCTTTATTGGTGAGCTTTGGCCAAAAGCTCTTTGATATACGCTGCCCTTTGCAGCCATAAATTTTCCATCTTTCAGACAAGGTTTGAGACTTTCCCTGTCCTGCTATTCTGCCCCTAAGTGATTAGATGCTCTTTTCAAAATGAAAGATGAGCTTTCAGGGAAACTCTTGGCCCTCTCCTAGGTACCATAAAATAGCCATAATTTGATTTTCCTAGCACTGAGGAAAGTTGTGGGTTTCAGACCAAGGCCCATCATGTGGATGCTGAGCCTCACACCAGCACAGCTGCAACATGGAGGGACACTGAGCACCTCCCCTGAGGCATGTCCATACTGAGAACCTGGGACGTGCTGAACATGGCTCTGTGCTGAGCACAGTGTCTTCAGGCCAAGCCCTGGCCAGTCCCCCAGCTCTTGCAGAGCCTCTGTCCAATGCCAGCAGCTTGGCTCTGCAACCCACCCCCTCAGGCAGAACTGATCCGAAGCCTGGATAACAACCATGCTGCATATTTCGTTGCTTTTGGAGTGACATGAGGCAGGGAAATACACCCAGCCCAAAGAAAACAGATGGAGGAGGGTCAGTGGTCCCTGCCGTGGGGAACAGAAAGCAGCCAATACAAGGCTTCAAAGAGAAGGTCACCTGTCCTGGCACAGAGACGTGCCATGCTTTGAGCAAGTCTCTTAAAAACCTCCATGATCCAGCAGCAGCCTCCAGATCTTCAAAGGTGTGAGCTCTGTGCATCATGACTCTTCATGCTCTGCTCTAATAGACCTTTGTAACATGGGGAATATGGCAACTAACTGCTCCCTCTTCTGCTGTCTGGAGGGGTCAGCTATGTGGGCAGCGTCAGTACAGGAGCAGCCTCTGATGTAGCAGGTTCCGGACACCAGAGAAAGTGATTTCCCAGGGACATCAAGAGGAGAACCAGTGAAGATCTGACAGCATCCTGCCTTCACAATTAGCTGTCTGTGGTTTAACAAAGACAGCTGGGGAACTTTTATTTATTTCTTCCCTAGAAAAGACTAATAAAAGCAATTTTTCTCTGCCTAGAGAAAATATTTGACAGCTTTTAAATTTTCACTGAAAATGAAAACATAAAATGTTTCATGAAAACTAAGCATAACAGCCTTTCAGATGACAATAGTACTAATGTGTGAACACTTCTGCTCAGGCAGGAGGTTTTAAAGAAAGCAGAAGGCCAAGCACCAACAGCATTATGCCCCAGTCTGAGAAGAGCTGTCACAGCCAAGCTGTAACCTGTCCCCAGGCTGCTATGTTCTTTCTCTGTGGTTTCACCCTTGCTGTGACTCAGATGCTTGGTGGTGGCTAGGTACTTTAGGCAAGTGAGGTGGTCCCAAGTCAGGACCTCCTGTGTACTCCTCTGCTCCAGGGCTGGCTGTGCACCGTGTGGATCCCTGCTGGAGAAGCCCAAAATCTGCTCCCAGTTGTGGTGCCTGCTAGTCCTCCTTGAGACTGTAAAGATGACATAGAAATAAATGTATTCACACATCTTTCAGCAATGGCATCAGAGAACTAGGTGATCCACCTGTCTCTGAGGTGCTGAAAGATCCTCCTGGTATTAGGGACTGTGGAACTGATTCCGGTGATGAGGTGGTAAGGATCATAGGCCTTTACTACTGAATACATCCTTAAGCAGTAGAATTCAGTGATCTAAAATGGTATTAATTCAGTGAAATATAAACCCCACATGCTCAAGGAAGGTCAGTTATTTGGTTGACTCCACTGGAGATGAATACTGTTTTAATAAAGGGGTCCAGATTTTTTCTCTGCACAGCCTCTGACAGCCAACAACTGAAATACCTGTACAACTTGCTCAGCTAGCACCCTGTCTCTCACAATGTGCCACTCCAGCCCCTTCTTTCCCCAGTTCCCAAGCACTGTTTCAGCTTCCACGAAAATGTGGACCCTGCCCTCTGTCCCCATGAGATGCCAGTGTCCTGTCAAAATTAACCTATTAGTTGATTATTCACTTTTGATTGGGAAAGGAGTAGGAATGTCATTCAGTGTTTCCAAGCCACAGTGGCAGAAAGGGTGTTTTCTGGATGAATGGAGATCATTGTGCACAATCTCTGGCATGAGGCTGAGCATACACGTCAGGAACCATAAGCTGACATCCTTTGCTGTAAGAATAAGGGCCAGCCCCTTTGCTCTGGGGTTTTGATGCATGAGACTATCATACTTATAGCTCCTGCTTTTCCTAGAAGATGTGGTTTTGATCTTGGTTTTGGCAATTCGATGCTGAGATTAGTTCCAGCTGAGTCTGGTGTTGGTGCTGGAGTAGAACAGGATGGAGGGGACCAGAGTTAGCCCATCGATTACCTGAGCAAAACCCAGCCTTTTTGGCAAATAAGCTGCTGCTCAGAGGATGCTGGCTGTCATCTGGCTGTGCTCAGCCGGGATGGCTGGGCTGACCCCGGGCATGCTGTGAGGACTGGGGACCAGAAGGCTGCCCAGTGCCAGTGGCAACCGGCTAAGAGTTCTGGCCAGAGCCCTCAAGAATGGAGTGGGTCCTTCAAAAGGCGGCCAACCTTCGACCTGCAGTCATCATTTTGGCCATCAGGTCAACAGTTGTTCCACAGAACATCGGCAATTGTCTTTCTCCTTGTGTCAGGAGGCTCTTGAAACATTATACGAGGATAATTAAGTGGTGAATAAGGGTCAGCGTGGACAAATAAATCAAACTGATAGTTTGAACACAGACTGATTGAGCAAAAACAAGGAATTGTGCCATGCCTGTTAGCGCTGCTCTTGATGCTAACTGACTTTGTTAACATTACATCCAAAGGCAGCAAGTGGGAAAGCTTTGTGAGGAATCAAAAGCTGAGCAAAGAGACATGGGCTTTAATTGTTCAGCTTTATTTTTGAAATAAAGACATGCAGTGCATCAATTTAGCTGACTTTAATGGACCACAAAACTGAACCTATTCTTTAAAATGCTAATTGAGTTTGAAGATTCTCGCCTCTCGCAGAAGAGGGATGCAAGAAATGCCAGTGCCACATTCAGATGCGTCGGGAGCTGTTGTACAGTTTCATTCAAAGCAAGTGGGTGAAGCACATGCCATCAGGCAAGAAGAATATGTGCACATAACAGGATAATCTATCCACAGAGAAGATAGCATCCAGGCAAATAACACGTCTGTAAACACAGACTCATAGAGAGGAGTACATCTTTATATGTACTATGATACAAAATTTATTTGTGGGTCTTTAATTTCCTGTATGGCAAACCTCCAAGGTGTATGAAAACTTTCACTCTCAAATTCACAAAAATAAAGGTCATTAACATATTTTAAGAAGAAAAAAGGAGCAGTCAGTACTTAAAAACTTTGTTAAGGGAAACAATGTGTCCACAAGTTCATGTGTTTCTAAGGAAAAAATGCAGTTAGACAAGGGGTTACAGAATTTGCATTTTACTCTGCCATCCCTAAAAAGAGTGCTGGGTACAAATCATACTGGTTTTGATTCCCAGGATCAAGGTGATGCATTTAAAGAAGGAAGCTCATCTTTACATATATTATTCTAGAAACTAGTCAGTGTCTTTACACACTGCTATATTTCCTTATCTGCACACGTAGCTACTATTTCACTGAATTATTGATGCTGGTAAAAATAGATTCTGAAATGAAAAATGAAGATTTAAAGAATATTTTTTACTCTTTTATACAACCTTAATCCTCTCTAAAGCAGAGTTTGCAGCCAACATTAATAATGTCATTATTATGTTCTTTCCTACTCATGTGGTACTGTGCATGGCACATTGCAAATGCATAAAATGTGTCTGCCCTAAACACTTCACAGTCTAGCTCAGACAAATTTAAAATATGGACCTAGTGTAATAAAGTTTACAGCTTTCATGTGTTTGGGGTGTCTTATTTTTCCACTGCAGGTCATTATATTGCATCTTTGCATGTATTTATTTCTGTGCTGCAGAAACTTTCCTTCTGACTGGGTTCCCACAAATTTATTCTTGCTGGGTTTTCACGCTGCAAGATGCAGAATTACTTCTTAGGCAGGACACTATGAATGCTTCAACATGGGGAACTGACACTTCACGTCGCAACTGGACCATACAAAGGCAAGTAAGTTTTAAGAGATAAATTTAATGATAAGTATGTAAAAAAATTCTATGGGAAATGTATCTGCACAGCTACATGAATTACGAGGGTTTGCCGAGAAAGGTGTAATGGATTATGGTGGAAGATGAAGGGGAGCTCCCACCATATCCAATCAGCCTTTTACTTAAAGGTCAGGACATTCTGTCTGGGTCCACTTGAGTTTTTGATTCTGCCGTTTCACTATTCAGTGGCACAATGTAACTGTCAGTCTCAACAACGGTTCCTCGAGCCACTGGCTCCACTGCTCACAGGGCAACACACAATATTTCACAGCCACAAAACAATTCACTGTCTGCATAGGCAAACCATATGATTTCCATGGGGAGCAATATTGACACACCCTACTGAGCGCTCTTAAGGGGACTCTTAAAAGAGTTACATCTTAAAAAAAAAAAAAGAAAAAGGGCCTATGGTTCTACTATTCTTCTCTATGACTAAGTTACCAAATAGCATTTTAATGTTCTGTCTCCATGAGACAAAGTTAAATGCAAATATTCTCTATGCCTTCTACACCCTTTCTCATTTTACCAAAGGGAGACAGTTTTACTGCTCTGCAAAGTCTTTCTGGATAATAAGTAGTGTTATGATAGATATTAGGAGAAAATGTAGCACATTAATGATATTCTGTTTGGATTTTCCCTAGTGAGTATTTACGGTGTTATATTACTCATTTCCAGGTTTAAGATAAATCCAGAGACTAGTGCAAATTTATAAAGACAGAGGACCCTGCTCATGACATGTGAAGCACTGTGACGCTGGGGCTCTGCTCTGCTCCTTGCCTTCTTCAGAGGAAGTTACCTGCAGGAAGATTTGTGAGCACTGGGAGGGATTTACTGTGATACAGCAGGAGGATTGACCTGGAAGTTGAAAGAGAAGAGCAAAACATGGAAGTAAAGAGTAGAGGCATGAAGAGATGAAGAATCACTGCAGAAATCTGTGGGCTCAGCTGCTCTTTGGAAACTTAAGCAGACTTTTTTTTTAACTCCTGTACCTTGCTTATTACAAGCATGATGTGTTAGGTAGGGTGTAGTGACACCTGTCCCAACCCACCAACAGACCACTACCTGGGCTGGTTTTCTACCTGACATGTCTGACACTGCCAGATCTTTTTATAAATGAATTTTCTCTCATTGTCCCTGTAGCACTCTCAGCTCTATTCAGATCATGCAGCCAACTGCAAAATGAAAACAGCACCAGACTATTGTCAATGTCTCACTCTGGCCCCTGATTTCAGGGAAAGCAACATCCCGGTGCTGCAGAGAAAGGAGAGGGGTGAGGGCTGCCTCACGGAGACAGAGGAGCAAAGTGCTGCATTGCCACGGGGTGAGATCCTGGGCACTGCGCAGGCTGCAGACGCTTGGCTGCCAAAGCTGTTCAAGGGGAGCAGGCTTGCCTGATGCCAGGTCTGCTACCCTTGGTGGGCCACCACTGCGGTGTCTGTGTGGGCTGCAGTGCTTGAGAGCACTACAAAGAGACATTTCTTGGAAGAATCGCACTTGGGTGGTAACCCTGACTTGGCAAGCACCTTTCTAAGCCTTGCACAAGGGTCTCTGTGCCGGCACAAGGCACAGCTCAGCAGAGGCTGGCTGCCATGATGGGAAGTGAAGCTGGAACCCAGCGATGGCCTGGGCTGCCAGGCCTGTGTTAGCTGAACACATTCCCAGTGGCCCTGAGACGCCTCCCCCAGCTCACTTCACTCAGTGCTGGGAGGTCACCTTACCAAAAGGACAGGTAACCTAGATGACCTGGAGCTGCTTGAGCCCCCCAAATCATCCAGTCCTGGATGGTTTCCCCCTGCCAGCTGCATCCCTGACAGCTTAAACACCAACTCAACCACCTGGAGAGGGCACATTGTGCCGCACAGCTCCATGAGCAGTGGCAATCCGTGGCTCCTCTGAGGACATACAGCTTTGAAGCAGCATGGTTTGAGCCTTCAGCAAAGCCCCGACCCACTTGAGTACCCCCTACCAACAGTGCTGCACTATCCTATGGCTGAAAATCTTCCCACTGTTAAAAGGGGGTATGAAACAGTGTGGCAGCTGCCAAGACCCCAAGGGACCCTGATTTGTTTTAAAAACATCATGTTCCGATGTTTCCAAAGGAAAATACTGCAGGGTTGGATTTTCATTTTATTTTGAAGGTAAAACTCTGTATGGAATTTTAGGATTTCCTGTGTTTTAGTTTCTTTTTTTTTTTTTTTAAATTTATTTTTACTCTGGAATATTATTGTAAAGCAGAATTTTTTTCCTGATGAGCTTCACTTGCATGCCAGCCATCTGTTGCCTGGGCAGTCCCAGCCAGGGCTGGTGACAGCGTGATATAAAGGTCCCTTCTGGCCTTCAAAGCTCTGAAACCAATGTGGCAGAGTTTTGCTCAGCAGAAAGAGCAGGACAAACATATGGACCAAGCTCCACTGCTGCTTCTTTGGTCATGCTGGACTGCTGATGGCCAGCACACACTGACCTTCCTTGGCATCTCAGTTCAAGCTATATAATGTGATAATTTTGCTTCAAGCAGCAACTTGATCCCTAATGATTGCACCAAAAATGGGACTGCAGACACTACTGCAACAAATATGATTTAATCATCTGCAGACATTTCTTTTAATGTTCTTCCCACACGCAGGGGACACTGAAATGCACCACAGTACCTCATTTCCTTCACATTGGAAAGGGTTTGGCATGAAGAAAAAGAGTTCTACACTTGTTTTGCATTGGTTTTCAGGTGAGATGCACTCAGTTTATAAGAAAAAGAAAATGCTCATTTTCCTTTGCAATCTATGAAAGGAATGTGAAAGTCTGACTTCACAGTCACCCACAGATTTTCACCAGTACCACAAAAATGTCCCTCCAAGCCTCCCTTGCTAAACTGTTCTCTTCAATGCACAGAACTCTTCTCCCTGTGTTAGTTCTTCACTGTGAATGGGGGTCAAGCAGAGACCTTTTTATTCAGTAAAATCAAGAGTGTTTGCTGTTTAAAAGTGGTACTTAGTACTCTTATGCTACTGTTAGATGCAGAACATACAGTCTGTGGCTGAATATAGTCCATGATTCATCTCATCCAGCCCATCATCAGCTGGAAGAACCCCTCTGCTGACTACTGCCAGAACAGTGTAAACTAGATTAATCCACAGGCTGCTCTAAATTTAGCTGGGAGCTGAGACTCAGCAAGTCTTGGGGATGAGCAAGAGCATCTGAGATCTGGCAGTAACTCCCTAACACCTGCCCTTTTCCACTGTATGTAATTCTATCAGAAAAAAATCTCACTTTACTGTGCAGTCACTCAGGATTACAGTGTTTGCTATCAAGCAGTCAAATGCTGCTATTGTCAGAGAAGAGATGTGATTCAATAGGCATTGAGGTCTGAGTCCTTAAAAAACTTCTTACAGCAATTGCAATAAACTTAGAACCTTGTGCCACTTCTGCAGTGGTAGGAAAAGGGGGGGAAAAAAAGGAAAATAAATAACACTAGAAGCCAAATACACATGTGTGTGCACTGTAGCAACGGCTAGGTTATTTATGAAAAGAAGATAGCTGTAAATAGACTTGTTTCTTGTCAGGAAGGGTATGGTCAAAATATCTCCTACAAGATGGGAAAACTTGCATGTGCAGCAGTCCATGACAGGCACATGTTGTGCTAGACAGCTCTGTGCTGGAACAGTGCTTGCCTGATGGACATCCAACGTTGGAGTGATTTGTGATGGTAATGGCTCTGTCTGCTGCCTTCAAGCCCAGGCAGCAAGAGACAGATAGTGTCTCCAAGTGCTCTAACTTATTTCTTGTCAGCTGGGAGCGGCTCAACCATGCTGGCTTGGCCTGAGGGGCTCTCCTCCCCCTCAGGTAGGTCCCACGGTTTTGCCTGACAGAGGAGGAAGGTGATATGTGTAAATCTAGATTAAAATTGCCCTAACAAATCTGAGAGGCTACAATAACACAGATGCTGTGAGACTTCCTTCAAATAGCAACTACCTAAGCTTTCCTTGATTAGTAGGCAACCATCAGACTAAAAAGGGCATCAAGCCCTCCATGTATTTTTGGAGTGAATATTGCCCCATGATTACAGTCTGGAGGCACCTCACAACCTGATGTATATGTTCACTTGCAGCCACCCTGCAGTGGTGTAGGACTTTTCTTTCTGGTTCACAAGCAAAGAAACCAGGGTTATGCCTACATTACTAGCTAGACCCAGGGCTGAGCCCCAAATTGCCCCATTGCTGGGGTCTCTGGAAGAGAGGCTCAGGGTTGTTTATTTTCCCTTAGAGCAGAACTGAGGACAAAATGCACGTATCTGTTTTCACAATGATTTTTAAATGCACATTGACGCTGTATGCTACAGTCTGTAGGATACAGTTGTGTCCTACAATCCTTTCTGTAGCTGTTGACTAGGGATTTCCTCAGCATATTTGGCCTTCAGAGTGTCACAGATATGCAGCAATGGTGAAAAAGAATAATTTAGACACATGGCAATGCTCTTTTTAAAGCTCTGTTCATGTTTGTTGTTGTGCCTTCTTCCAGCCAAAAGACAGAAGCAAGCATGCACTGTGCAGTTTATTTCCCCCTTCCTGTGCTTGTTCATTAAAATCAGCCAAGCTTTTAAAAATTCTCAAAAACTTATAAATGGCAGAGGTAAGAGAAGGGGAAGAGGAAGGGTAGGAAACTCTCTGGGAGAAAAGGACCACTTCTTCACAGCTTCACATGTTCAGCCTCATTGGCACATTAAACTCTTTCATTTATACTTCCAAGCCAGGTAAGTGAGGAGCTGCCGTGCAGCAGTCTAGTCACTGGGTAGCACTTCAGCTGGTACTGTAACTCCAGTATTGGCTCTGGGAAGGCTAGAATGACAAATAATATCCTATTTTTAAAAGTGTTTTATCTCTCACACCTGTATTCCCCTCCCCAGAACACTCTCAACACCTCTGTGAAGGTAAAATGTGGTGATGAAATATGTTGATCTGGAAAAGCTGGAAGCTCTGATTTGCATTATTAGATGTATTCACTTGGTTTTTATTATTTCTGTGCTGAATTAGATATATGTTCAGTCTGTCCTTTTGATTTAAACATATGATTTTTATATACACTAAGGACACATTAGATCACTCTGAAAACACAGAGGGGCCTTAATATGAGAGTAAATTATTTTTTATACCCACTTTAAGGTCTATTTATTCAAATTGAGCAAAATCCTAACTCTACTGTGAATGAGTGGGAATTCTGCCATTGATTTCAGAGTCTCCAGGATTTGCCCAAGCACAGTATAAAATGATTTATGTAGAAGTCGCCAGCAGTCTTTTTTTCTGGAAATTGGGATCTAAAAGTGCAAAAATCCCCCAAGACTTGCACTTCATTCTTTTTATGCTGTACTGGAGCATTCACGGTTTCCTGCTCAAAAAAAAAAAAAAAAAAAAAAAATCAATTAAATTTCGGAGTATTAGCACATTTTCCTTTTGCCCAGGGGGACATGGAGATGGGTGGGAGGTGAGAGAATCTTGCTGCTTGCATCAGTAGATATTCAGTGTACAAAGCTGCACAGGAGAGAATTTTAAAAAACAAGAAGTCAAATCTACCCCATAACATGGTAGAGAAGACAATGTCTCCCTGGGGTGCCTCTCTGCCAGGCTGCAGAATGCCATCCCTGGGCTCTAACAGATGCCCAGCAGAGAAGCTCCAGGCCCTAAACCTTACCATAGTCTCTTGTGTTAATGAGGACTCTTGATGCAGTTTAAGGTACACTGGTGAGCGGCCCTAAATCAGAGCTCATCCTGCTCAGGAAATATCCCAGCGGCTGCGGAGGCGGGTCTGTTTGCATTCCAGATGTGGTGCCTCCAGCCTGCCTCTGACCAGCATTCATTTCTGCACTCCACAGCTGGTCCATGTAAATGTGCCATATTGCAGCCCATCTGCTCAGAGAGTGCACAGTGGCACATCTCTCTCTGACAGTGGACCATTTTATTGAACGCTATAAATATTGAAATTCATAGGCATGAAGCAGCAGATTTTTAATGTTACTTAGAGAGACATTTGAGCCACAACCTTTGGCAGCAGCACACGCTGCTAGTATCTCAGTACACTGCACGCCATTTGGTTCAGACTCATGAACAACTTTTCCAGAGATTTCATGGCTCTCCAATCCCAGGTAAAATGGAGTACAGACCCTGTGGGATGATATTTAGTGTGAATGTCACCCTGCATACAATATGCATTTGGGATATGGACTTTCCAGCCCTGTGCTGTGTTAAACCATATGTTAATGTTTTCATACTCAGAAAAGATTAGATCAGGGACCAATAAAGTTTCAAAACTACAAATAATAGGCTAACCAAAATGAAATGTGAGGTATTCCTAAGCCTGAGTGTTGTTTTTTTTTCATCCCAAAGTCTCCACAGTTTTTGTTTTCAAATGGAAATGCTGTATTTTGCAGTAAGAAATGGGCACATTCATATTTTATAAGCTAATACATGTAAATTTTGTATTAGAGAGTAAACATCTCTATTAATTTGAAATTCATGGCATCTGATATGGAGCAGAAGCAAAACACCACTCTGCAAGTTTTCTATTTGTCAAGTAGTCCCTAGTAAGTGTTCAATGAGTTGTAAAGAGCAAACTCCAAACTAAGATAAACATATATATTATTTTTGATGGATTTTTTTCCTCTTGCCAAGCCATCAGTATCTGCAGAGCATCAGGAACCAGCCTTTTCCCTTTTGGAACCAAAAGGAATTTTTTCATCTACATTAATTAGAGGAGGATCAGGACCTTAATGAAAGAAACTGCATTAAAAATTGAGAACATATTTAAAATTCTCCAAAATGCTTTGAAGAAAATGTTCCTTTTTATATGAGGTGTTGAGCCTGCTGTGCCATCCACAATGTTTTCCTCTCCTGGAGCTGTTTGGGCAGTAAATAACATTGTGCTGGCTGAGCAGTGGCTCAGGGAGTGAAACAGGGCATTTGCTTTAGTTAGAGGTGTGGATCCCAGCTCCTTTGACAAGCAGGTTAAAAAGTTTTCTGAGCATGTGGAGTAAAGTGGGGACTGGGAGGAAAAGAAAAACAAGCAGAAAAGACCTGCTGAGGATATTACTTTGGCACGTACATTTCTCAAAACGGCACTGCTTTTTAAGTTTGCTTCAGTATCTCTTTTGCAGTTGCTCTATTGTCTTCATTACAATGTAAAAAGAGGCAGGGAAGGCAGCATCTTTAATAGTGAAGTCATACTGTTTGGACAATAAGCTGTGTCACTGCTCAAGCCAGTCCCCTGGTTCCCAATCAGCAGTGTTATGTAAGGTGGCAGGTTAATAAATGCGACACACTGAAATCATTTGTACCAGATTATCTCTTCTTCCAAACTCTGACAGATGCTAAGTCCAGCTGGTAAAAAAAGTTTATAGGCGAGTTGGATCTGGGGCCTCCATACACTCCACAATGTTGGCTACCAATGCTTGTTTTAATGAGTCACGAATTGCCTGTTTATCTTCTGCTCCCTGCTGTTTCTGCATTTTCTCTTCCAGAACAATCCTAGAAACACATGCTGCTACAGACGCTGGAGCAATGTGTGTAGACATTTGAGCCAAATTATTATAAAGAACTCTTTCTTCTTGGATATTAAAAAAAAAAAAGGCGAGAATTGCACATTGCCTAGCAAATCGTTATCTCAGATGTTTGCTGTGACATGCTCAATATGGCCTACCAGAGAAAGTTGGAGACATTTGAAACCTTAACAACTACACAAAATGACACTGTAATTGGCGGGTTTTGTTGTTCATGTTCTGGCTCTGTGAAAACTGCTCTAAACACTTTGTTTAATGATGTTACATTATGACAACACATGGCTTCTATAGAGCAAGTCATCACGTCGAACATGCAAGATCACAGGAAGGGGAGTGGGGGGCCAGTGGGGCTCAGCATCCCCTCAGAATAGGAGGGTGCCCACGCATGCCGGGACACAGCTGTGTACATATGGGGAAAGGCAGGATGCACTCCCATAGACAGGCTTCTTAGCACCTCCAGGAGAACTGCTGGCTGTGGGATGCAAGGGGGCACTGACCCCTTGTGATGCAGCAACTTCCATCACCCTCTGGCTCTTCTGCTGTTGCAGTCATAGCCCTATGGCCAAGCTGATTCAACAGAGCACTGCCCTCGTATACAGCTGGGGTGGGAGCAGCCGCGCTCCAGAGAGGACTGTCTCCCAGAGATAGCCAGGCTTCAGAGCAAGAGCTCACGTGGCATTTCTATGTGGGTCGTGTTGCCCTGCAATATGATCTGTCACTAGAGATCTAGTTGTCATGATCCTGTTTAAAAGAGATTCCTCTTGTTCTCTCCGAAACAATGTGCATGCATGGTGCAGGTGCAAGACATGCCCACGTCCACAGAGGTGCCCTGTATAACTCTGTGGAGAGACCCAGGATAACTGGCCTGAGCCCCTTAGCAAGGGCACTGCTCCTCTCATGCAGTGTGGTGAGATGCCTTTATCCTGAAGGACACCTTCTGCCCAAAGGGATTCAGAGGCAAGGGGTATGTGCAGGAGGTAATGGCACAGAGCATGCCCAGGAGGGCTGGCTGAGCTTCGGGTAGATTCTTGTGGTGCAGAAATGCACAGGTAGGAATCATTCATCACACCTTACAACCCAGTTCTGTAGCACATCCATTTTGTCTGTTTGTGCTGAGCACACAGGGCAAACCACCACATCTGATGTCTTTGTGGAAAGGAGGCCCAATGCTGTGAACCTTGACACAGCCTCAGCTTGTTTGGGCGTGCTGGAAACACCTGGTTGGAACATCTCCTCAGTGGCACAGAAAACTGTCACTTGCTCTGTCTGTTGCATTTAGCATTGCTTTGCAAGGGATGCAGCAGTGGCTCTTCCATTTGCAGGTTTTCCAAGGTTTCTTTGTGTGTCAGCTGCCTGACTGAATGGCCTCCCTGACACCTGCAGAAAGGAAATAGCGAGAAACCCATTTTTTGCTAGTGCTTCTGATTATTAATAGAATGTTTCAAATTTGTCTATTCTTTGCACATGGGAAACTGTATGGTCATTTGACAGATGTTGAAACTCGCTGATTTTATACCCAGCAGCTAAGAAAAACAATGGATGTCATACTCTGTTTGACAAAATATGTGCTGGGCAGAGTCCATCCTCTGTGCTAGCAAAGTGAATCTTACTCCTACCAATCGCTCACTGTCACAAAGCCAAAGGAACCACTGTAATGCTGTAAGATTATTTGTTTGCAGCAGTAGCTTTCACCTAAAATGGTCCAGCTCTCCTGTATAGCCAAGATGCAGTTATTGCAAATGCTGCCTTACATCTGCTTTCTCCTTCTATCTAGCTGCTTTAGGAATATGCTAATGACAGGAAGAAAACATACATATAAAATATTGCAAGCATCAAGACATGGAAGGAGAAGGTAAATTTGGCTCCTAACCATGAAATCTTATTCTGCAGTTGCCTTCTTAATGGCATCTCTTGAGGTCAGTGGCTTTGAATTCTCCCAATTGTATAGGGTCACTCTGGCAGCATTGACCAAGTAGAAAAGATTCAGCCAGGGGAAACAATGGCAGAAGTCACCCTTTAAATGTCCTGCCTTCTATATCATGCAATTGATTCCAAGGCTCCCCACCACGATGTCACTGTTTGACCAGTTTGCTTTAAAACAGCTTAATTAGCTGAAAGAAAAGCTATGTCTGAGCATGTTTGTGAGAAAAAAACAAAAAGCTCTCGCCTTTCAGAAAGCTCATGCTCTGTCTTGTCGGAAATCTCTGGTTCTGAAATGAAACAACATTCCTTTCATACAGAGTTAAGTCCCTGACAACAAATTTTCCCGGATCAGGGAAACAACCGATCGTGCCACATGGTAGATCTGGTTTGGTTTGGTCTGGGGGACTGAGAGCTCTGCACCTCTGTTAACTTCAGAGACACTGCGGGAGGAGATCGTGAGAGGCATACACAGCTCAATGGCTCCTGGCTGACTGCTTCGGTATATCGGTGCCACTTGTGTCTTAACATCCAGGCTGCCAGTTGGAGAGGGTGCGCCACAAGAAAGAGCAACAGAAGCCTTACAGTGCTTGAAACCAGATTTTCTTATGGAGTTCTTTGTTTTCCCAAATCTCAGGTGCAAGCAAGTGGGTGGGAAAAGAACTGATAGGAGAGGGAAGCAAGGCTTCTGGTGTCTGTTGGGAAGAAACTGAAACCAGAGGTCCCAGTCCTGCCTCCCTTAGCACAACCCGTAACAAGTGATGCTGCCTCGGGATCTGGCAGCATTAAAATACTCAGTGCAACAAGTGATGCAGCTTCTGAAGTAAAACACACAGAGAGATTGTGCTGCCTTTATTGTGCAGCACAATCATCTGCTCTCTAAGGTATAGCATTTGCAAGGAGAACATCAAAATACAGTCTTTGTCCCACTACATGTTTTCTCCAGCAAACTAATCTCTCCTGAAGGAAAGAACATTAGCACTGAGGGTCTTTGTTTTGCGGCAGCTTGTCAGCATTACCAGGCTGCTGAGCAGCTCCCTAAGAACTTCTGTCCCTCCTGAGGGGTAGAGAGATTTGAGTAATTTGCACATGGCTTTAGGAAGAATCAGTTTCAGAGCTGGATCTACTATGCAAAAAACAAAGGTATGTTCTTTTAGTTCAGCCTATTAATCCACAGTTCTTTATCAGGCTTTTTTTTTTTTTTTTTTTTGGTGTGTGTATTTACACAGTGTGCTAGCACCAAAACTGATGGAAAATAGGGGAACCCAGCATCAGGGGTGCATGGGGAAATGAGGCACATAATGTCAGAGTGTTCAGTGAAATAATGTGCCTAAGGTATTTATGAACCGGAGCAAAACTTTGCAGAATCAAGCTCCTAGTGTTATTTTGACATTAAGGTTACTACGTTTTGACAGCCTCTCATCCCTATAATCTATTTTCCTGGGCATTTATAAAAAAATTCAGTCTATTGTGGCTCATTTGTTCATGTCCAGAACAGGAAAAATATTTTTAAGTCATTTTGCTTTCATTTCATGAAGGATTCTGACTGGAAATGAAGTAAAGAGAGCCTCATTGCTGAATCATAAGCTTCAGTTAAAATATTTCCTACGTAACTGTTTTTTCAAAAAAAAAAAAACCCAAATATCTTTTAATTCATGTGCTTATATTTGAAACAATATCCTGCTGAAGATGAGGTGTTTATCAGGTTTTTTTCCCCTTCTCATCTTTACAGAAAGGTGAACGAAAGGATGATTAAACCAGAAACAAAGTCAGTAATTAGCAGTATAAATCTCTCAGTGATTTCAGTAGGTCACGAAATTAACTGGTACAGGCTTCGGACACATCTGCTCTTTTGGCAAGTGGTGCCCTCCATGAAGCTGCTCATTGGCTCTCGCTAACCGCACGATGGGTCTCAGGGAACTTATTTGCACTCCCTAAGCTAAACACAGAGCAGCAATGAAACCTGACTGTTTCTGGAATGATGCAGCACGTACCAGGGCTGAGCACTCCCGCTAACTTAGAGGAGTCTCACAGGGTTTGGCAGTGCTGTGCCATCGTCCTGGGTTCCCTGGAGGGAGGGGGAACATGAGAGTTTGTTATGTGTGGCCAAACGCTGCTTTGCAAGGCTCACACTGAGGAAATTATTGGAAGGTTATGGAAGAGAGACATGGCTGCCATGCCACAGGCTATCAGGAAGGTGGCTATGCCCACAAGTCAGTGAGGAGAGCCCCAGCACCAGAGTTAGTGCTTGGTTTTCATCTTGACCACAGCTTCACTCTTCTGATGGCAGAACAGCAGAGGAGTAGAAGCTAAGTACCAGAAACAGGGAAATGGAGGGCAGGGAAAGGAAGGAAACAACAGTTTTGTGTCCCTTCAGCCCCAAAAACTCAGCAATGCAGAGTTGTATTGCATCAAGTCTAGTTGGCCACAGAGTCAGGCCAGAGGCCAGAGGTCAAGTGCCCACTGCAGGCACATCTCTGGGCTGCTTGTCTCAAGCAAAGCCTTCACCTCTCTGGCTGTGGGCAGGCACGTAAACACAGCAGCAAAAGGTCTCAATGTGCTTGCCTTTCCGTATGTAGCTATCCTTGCTGAAGGAATTCTTCAGTTCTGGGTTGACTACTCAGCCCACTTTGTAGGGTGGACACTCTGACCTGCTTTTCCAAGGCACTGCCAGTGGGATCCTGGTCCCTTGTTTCACTATTTCATTTCAACTTAGAATGATGACTGGGCTGTGTCACAGTACCCAGAAACAGCAGAACTGTCTGCAACTGTCAGAGCAGGAAGGGTTGGTTCTGTCTGGACTGCCTCCTAATTCATAAAGCAGATTCATCTGGAAGCTTGGACATTCTCACATTTGTGTAGAAAACCTGGAATTACATAAATTATGGAATTTGTAGCTCTGTTTCCAAATACATGTGCTTTGTATGCAGCAACTTTAGAGCTAGGCTGGGCTCCTGTACTTAGGGCAGCCTGCTAGAGAAGACATTGTAGCTGTAAGGGAGCACATGAGACTCTTGGAAAATAGGCAGTGTTTGTTCCCTTGCTAGTTTCACTGCAGACCTCTAAGTGCTAAGGCCATCAATGTAAAGGCTGTCTGAGGGAAGCCTGCACAGCCATTGTGGCACCAACATTAACCTGTTACAGAAGGAAAAGAACTGAGAAGAGAATCACCAAGATCTTCTCTTTCTGAAAGCTCTTCTCATATTTTACCATTTGGTTTGAGCTCATTTTCTTTCCCTCTCTTTCTCTCTCTCTTTCTTTCTTGGCTGGCATAATGCTGTGTCCTGCTACCATTTCTTCTGCTTTAGAGTTTAAGGCATAAAAGCAGTCAATCTTACAGAACTTGATGCAAGCTTAATGTATTTGTACCTCAGCATCCATGTCATAAGATTTTTTTGCTTTCTTTAAACAGTGTTTGGTTTCATGCATATTTAAAACATATTTTGACACTGCTCTTAAAAACTTTTTGTATTCAAAGTGTAGTTTCCCAGTATTGGATCTCATCAACATATTATAGCCAAAGAAGGGGAAATTATTATCCTGAGACAAAAATACTCCTCTGTAACAAACAAACTGGGCCTCCAGATCTGCTTTGCATATTTTTACATGTAACTATCTCCCATTTTTTGTATTTCTCTTTGAATTGTATCAATGCAAAATAGCTGGTGATAGCCTTTTAATTCCTGGTTAGCATTTTATTCCACTGGATGGAGGCACTGGATGCTGTACTATTTGCCATGATGATAGTACAGAGTCCATGTGGTCACCAGACTCATCATTTTCCTAACAGTTCTGGTTGTTACTGCACCAGGGAAAGGCAGTTGACTGATGCAGGTGAAGTTTATTGAATTCCAGCTTTCCAGAGCACAGGGCAGCCAAGCCACAGTGGTTTGGAAGGATTAGTAAGCTGGACCAGGTGAGAGCTTTCATCAGTGCTGTGGTGAGGAGCTGTGAATGAAATATTTTGACTTGAAGTACACTGAGATGCTCAGTTACGTTTGGGGATTGTATTGCACCATGCAGCATCACTGCTTGAACAAGTCCACACTGACTCAGCAATAGGCTGCTAGCTGGAGTATCATCCAGTTCCCTTTTATGGCCCTGTAATACTTTTAAAGTTCCTCCAAGGGCCTTAAAAAAGTAAGAAAGTCACAGGAAATCCTGTTTTGCTGACAAGCTATAGTGCTGTATTTTTTTGGCCATGCCAGTAAGTCTTAAAAATCATCTGATCACTAAAAAGACACAAGTAGATCTACTGGAAGTGGGTTAGAGAGCTCTACAATAACATGTATTTGGGTTATTTTTTCTGTCTTGGAGCTCTGGTAAATGAGATCTTAATGGAGCCATTATACCAAAGCACAGCATTTGTTTCCCAAGGCTATTAGGCACTTTACAGATTCCATCCCCTGGGGAGCAGAGCTGGCTACTTAACCATCTGCAGAGCAGCCGAGACACCCGCCCCTGCTTCTACTGGGCTTGGGATTGGAGGCCAGAGGGCTGTGAGCTATCACTTAGGTGCCCTCTCACCAAGATGCTCTTGACAGTGAATGTGAGTCCCTGACAGGCCTCTGGGAACACAGCTGTAGAGACACAGCCTGCAAACTCCATCTTGTTGCTGTGCCCCTGGGAAGTTTGCACCCTCTGCTCCAGCCAGCCCCCGCCTCATGCTGGTAGAGAAGTAGGAGCCAAGACTGGGTTTCACAGCACCTTGCAGTGCCCACAGCCCTCCCTGGGCTCCCACAGGGGTGCAAGGTGCCCTCTCCCACTCTGCCTTTCGGTTCACAAGACCTGGACGTGAAGTTGGTGACGGCCTGGGCCCGCCTTGCACGGTTCAAAGGGAAGCGGTTCGCAGGGGAGCCCCTTCGCTTTCTCTTGCACCGCAGCCATTGTGTGAGTGTCAAAGGAGCATCCCTCTCATCTCTCAGATTGATGGCATCGTCTAGGACTTCCAGCATAGACAAGATAAACTAAAGGCTTCTGCAGACAGGTATGTAACTGTGGAGACAGCAGCGCTGCAGAAGAGGCCTCCGATCAGGGGAGTGTTTGTCCCACAGTCGACTCTCTGGCGTAGCGGTCACCTTTGACATGACTTGTTGAATAGGAGTTTGTTTTCTAATTTCCATGGTTCAGCCATAGGCCATGCAAAGTAAATACAAGTAAACGGGCAATAGTGGGTTCAAAGGAACATAAGACAAGTATTTGCCCCCTTGGAAGACAGTTTGGGTAGTGTTCACATGTGAATCAATCTGGTTTGGGTCTTTGAAGTGATTTTGTTTAAGAAGAGTGGGGCAGACTACTGAAAACTGATGGGGTCAACAAAAAAATGTCCATCTTTTGGGGCGTTCTCTGGAGGGGAGCTGCTGGCATGCCAGTGCAGGGCTGCCAGTGATGCTGCAGTGCAGATGCAAACTTCTGAATCATTTAAGCAGAGAGGCAAGAGGCCTCCCCTGGCACCAGCACTGTGCCTGGATGGCCCAGGAAGGGGATGCTGTCAGGTCACTGATTGCTGTCATGTTCTTGTCAGGCCTTTTCCCTTATGCTGACTGGCCTTGCAAGCACATCTCTGAACATGACAGTGCTGTGTCATCAGGCATAGGTCAGATCAGTGGGTTTAAGTGACTTCAAGCTGTTCTTAATACATAAAGAGCTTCACTCCCTGATTGAATGTGCTGCTACAAGTTGTCAATCTCTTCCACACAATTCAGAATCAAAATAAACTTACCAGGCAGAAACTGAGACTTATGTTTTTGGAAGGTGTCCTTCTGCAAATTGCTTGAGTTGCAAAGGGAAACCTTGGCCAGCAGCTTATTCCAGTTCCACACAGCCCACAGACTGGCTGTTTTATGAAGAAGGGCTGTTTTTCTTTATTTGTTTGCTGTTGTCCTGGTTTTACCATTACAACTTTCTTCCTCCTAGTGCACAGCATATCCCCTTCAGGGAGCTATCTGGTAAGCAAAGTGTGTTGTGATTGATTTGGTCACTGAAATTAAGAGTATGTTAATCCCACAGAAAAGTAAAGGCTTAGTCAAAAGGAGTGACACATTTGAGATTAAACAAGATGTGGGTCCCAAGAGTGACTGGTCAGTTATCATTCCACAAAAGATATCGCAGTGCAACATGTAGAGTGACTTCAGCAAAGAGAACAAGTGAACACATTTCTAACTTGTTTGTCTATAGTAGTTATTTATTTCCTGTGTTCAGCAGCAATAGCTAAATGGAGACTGTGTCTATAATTTGAGATTTTAAAAGGATTTTAATATCTCTTAGAATAAAAGCAATTGCCTGAATATAATGAATCCTTGCTTTAAAATAGGCAAATTCTTCTGAAAACCTGCAGGTGAGAAAAGTTTCCATAGCTGCTCATCATTGTGCCTTGAAGGCTCATATGGAAAAGTAGAGGCTGGTCAAGGTGAGGATGTGCTGGTTTTGCAATGCAAGGAAAATCAGTGTGCAAATATGCAGGCAAGTGCTGGCAATTTCATAGTGGAGCCCCTGAAATCTTGCTGAAAAAGCCTCAAGGTAGCCATTCAGTTGTTCATAGTCAGTCTCACTACTGGAAAGTTGCTTCCGAGATGAGGGAAATGCACTTGGCTGATTTTGATTTTTTTTTTCATTTGTCCATTTTAAAGATGAACATAAAGCTGATGATGCCAATCCTGAAACCCAGTTGCTGTCTGAAATCCTGGTAGTGCTTGACTGTGCCTGAAGAAACAGGGCAGGAGATGGCATAGGCACATCCCTGTAGCTGCTGAGACCAGAGCCCTGATCTCCCCATGTACGAGCCTAACTTTCACTGTATGAGCAGGAAACCAGCTAGGGATAAGCCAGGGGGAGAGGTAAGCATCCATGTGTCTTATCCCAGTGAAAATGCAGAGCCTTCTCCAAGAGAGTGCACTCTGCAAAACTCCCAGGAAGGCTGACTCTCAAGTCTGATCTTAGCAGACCTGTTCACATATGCCCACACATGCAGATACACCTGTACAACACACACTCTTCCCCAGCGCTCCTCTCGCTGCCCAGGAAGTGTGAGTGTGGGATAATGCATTGACAAAGGCAGCTGCATCCAGACAAAAAAGACAAGCAGGAACAAACCAAGCCCCTTGTGCTGGCTTCTCAGCGGCCAGGGCACAGATGTGCTCTGTCTGCTGTCTCATCCTTTGTTAGCTCCATCTCCCGCCCCTTTGAACCTCATTAATTGGTTACAGAAGAGAGGGCACCAATTATTGCCCCAAGTGATAATCAAATTTATTGGGAAAATAAAGTGCCTGTGTCTTTCTACAGCAGAGTTTGGAGCAACTACTTTTGATTGGAAAAGTGAAAGTAGTGAAAAAAATTGCAAAAACACTCCCAAGACTTTTTCCCCTTCCCTGACTCACAGGATTGGTTTCCAGCCAGTCCTAACCCCTGCTCATAGTGCCCATCTTAGATAACCTCCTCTGAAGCTCATCCCCTTTCCCAGCACAGATCCCTGACATTCCTGACTGACATCAGAAAGGGCCCGGGAAAGCAAAACAATGGTGAAAGGAGATAATTCACACAGACGTGGGGGAGAGGATGGCAGAATAGACCCTGCAGTTACTGCTGAGGTGAGCCTCTTGCCATGTGCTCATTCCTGCAGTGTTTTGTCTCCAATGACTGCAGACACCCTCGGGGTGCCCAACGCTGAATTTACTGGGTGCAGACTATAAATGCTATAAATGGAATTAATTCTCCAACATGGACAAGACTAATTTTAATTCAGAATGGTGAGGGAACTTATCCCATGGCTAATTGCACTGCCCACAGGCCCAGGCATTGAAGGTGCCCCTGGAAGAACCCTTGCCGCTTCTCGTAAAAACAAAGTACTGATGCGCTGTTATATAAGATGCCATTTCAGATACTGTGGAAAAAAAACAAAGATAATTTATCCATTCCAAAACAGCTTTGCAGATACGTTGCTGTGATGTTGCTGTACAAAAAAAAAAAAAAGTCTGTATATAGTCCCAGGCTTTCCCAGTTGAAGGAGTCCAGTTCCTAAGAAAGATGAGTGGCACTTAACTTATTTTGCTTTTTGCTTTCTCCAGAGGATGGAAAATTGTGAGGAGGGTGTAAGTTTGGTGGAAGCTGGGGTTGCAGGAGTAATGGGAGAGGACAAAGGGTTCATTGTTGGTCTAGCAATCTGTCATGGGAAGGACTGTCACAAGAGTCTCCAAGGGGCTGGCAATGAAACGCCATTGGTGAGCAGAGGGAGACTTTGCCTCACCTTGGGCTGCCCAGCTCCCCTCCCCAGGCCAGACCACCTGCCAGCAGCGCTGGGGCAGGTTGACCCAGTGCCCTAAATCACAGGCAGAGACAGAGCAGCATGCCGGGAGAGAGATTAGATTTATAACTATACAGTGTTTCTCTCTTTTGAGAATTAAATGGCACGTTTGAGAAAATAAAAGAATGTTGATGGGAGGGACTGAGCCCATGCACGGCCAGTTCAGCCTTCAGGGCTGATGGTACACTGGTTTAAGTACAATAAGTCACTGTAGTGGAGGGGAAGAGCTACACCATGAAGGGCAGTCTTGATTTCTATGGGTCTCTGGTGAATTTTCAGTCCTGAAGCCATGGTCACCTATGGAGCAGGATGCCAGTCGTATCAGTGACCCTTCTGTCCCCTGCTACCCACAGCACAACATGGTCAGGGATAACAACTGGCATCCACCAATGCTCTGGCCCTTGGAGCAGCTTTCCCGGCTGCCTGTGGGGACACCAGCCTTTGGGCTTCACACGTAAAAGAGGCTGAACCAGGTTTTGAGTCTGCAAAAACAGTGAAAGCTTTGAGTTTTTCATCAATACCTGTGCAATTGGTTTTTAGGTTGCTTGTGAAGCATCTGGTGGTGATTTACTTTGGTAAAACACACTTCATCCCTGGGATGGAAAATGGATATGTAGCCTAAAATGAAGTCAAGAAGGCCATGCTGAACCTTGGAGCCCTGCCTGAATGTTGGGGCCACTGTCAGCTGGTGTAAAGCAGCATGAGTTTTGGAAGGCAATCCTTTAGTGACCGATTTACATCAGCTGAGGATCCAGGCCTTCGTGTCATTTAAAGACATAGTAGAAAAATATGTGTTGTAAATGAAGGAAGCTTTGGCTAAAAAGTGCCAACAAGTTCGCTCTTTATTCTTTATCAGTGAAGTCTGCACACAATGAAAACACGGACAAGGGAAATTTGCACAGCATTTAACTTAGGTCAAAAAAACAAGTAATTTGTTAAGTGGCAAGGGCACCAACGCGTGCCATGTCACGCTGGATTTTCTTTAAAAATAAAAAAAATAACAAAGTTAAACTTTCAGTCAACCTGAAAATATCTGCTTTTTATGGGGGCAGTGCGGAACGAATGGGACAGCAAATCTTTCTTTGGTCGCTCCTTTACAGAGACTGAAAAGCTCTATAGAGACAGTGGGAAAAGAAGGAAAAAGGAGGGCTTGTAGAGGGGGATGGAAGGAGAAGAAAGAAAGAAAGAAAGAAAGAAAAAGAAAGAAAGAAAGAAAGAGAGAGAGAAAGAAAGAAAAAAGAGGAAGAGAAGAGAAGAGAAGAGAAGAGAAGAGAAGAGAAGAGAAGAGAAGAGAAGAGAAGAGAAGAGAAGAGAAGAGAAGAGAAGAGAAGAGAAGAGAAGAGAGAGAGAAAGAAGAGAAGAGAAGAGAAGAGAAGAGAAGAGAAGAGAAGAGAAGAGAAGAGAAGAGAAGAGAAGAGAAGAGAAGAGAAGAGAAGAGAAGAGAAGTGGAAGGATATGCTCTGAGGTTGTTAATAGAGTATTATGAAAGGTAGTTAGAAAATATACCAGACTGAGAAAACAAAGCCCTTGGACTTCCTGATGCATTTCTTGATGACTAGAGAGGAATCTCTTACAAAAACAGAGACTGCAGGAAAAGACTCTGATCAGGAGATCAGATAGAAGAGGAAATGTGAAATTTTCCCAGGAAGGAAAGTAGGAGCTGCCTAGAGAAGGAAGAGAGAAACCCTGATGTCCATGAAGAAACATACAGGTATAAATTCAAGCTTTGAAGTGCCAGGCATTCTTCCTAATTATTCTAGTTTAGCTGATTTATTCCTGTTTTAAAAATATTACAGATGATCAACAAGTGAACTCTCAGAGGGAGTGATGACTGGTCATCAACAACATTGCAAATGTGTTGTTTTATTGAACTCATCTGACCTAATGTAAAAGGTAGAACCATCAAAACATATACTCTCATGTTTTGATTTCTTTTCCCCCCTTCTGGTGCTATCACAGAGAAATGAAAAAATTCTCTTCCCCTTTCAAATATGCATACCCTGATCTTTGTAATTAAAAATCTTGTTTCTGAGCTTTGAACTTCTTCTGTAGTTTTTCAGAATTTTTTAATCTCATCTCCCTCACTAACAACAGATTCACCCAGGAAAGAGTTCTATTTATTTAATTTTTTTAATTCATTGTTCCCCTTCCCTTTCTGTATGCATATTCAGAAGGCCAAACACCTCTTACTGCCTACCTATTGGAATATGAAATCCCATTTAATCTGCGTAGTTGTGCAGAATCACTGTACTTTAAGATAGCAAGGGTGTATCTCTGTTTCCATGTCCACGTCATCTTCATCATCTCTGTTTCTGTATAAAACATACATACACACTTCTCCAGTGCTTTTGAAATGGGTTTCATACCCTGAATTACTGTGCAAAATAAGGAAGTAAAACAAGAGTGTGATGTAGTCTTGTACTGCCTTCTTTTTCACCCTGTGGCACACACAGGAGCACAGACACAGAACTGTGTAGGGAAAGCAGGAATGCAGGCAAGTTTTGACCTTCGGTGTCCACACAATGAGCTGCGGACAATGCAGAAGGTTGGCTGCTTCTATACAGACCTGCTTTTGTGCTCTTGTCCAGGGCTTGATCCTTGGAGCCCTGTGTGCTCAGTAGATGCCAGAGAGATAGATGTGATCTGTTAGCCTCATCCAGTGCCGGCAGCTGAGCCATTTTCACACAGGCAGGCAGGTATGGCAAAGCCTGGGTAATAGATGAGAACCCATGGGGAGCTCTTGACTATGGAGAATGAAAAATCAAAAGAAACCATATTGGACACAGATACAAAAGGAGTCCCCTGTTCCTTTTCTATCCCTCCTTGTTTCTTTTCTCCTCTTCCTTACCAGGCTGTAATGAATGTGGAAAAACAGCTTCCCTCCTCAAAGTATTTGAGGACTTGTAGATTCCAGATGCTATTCTATGCAAATACTTCCACCCTTCCCTGCCCACAGCATCCTGAGTTAACCCTTCTGTCTAGCTCTTTGCTGCCTGTTACTTTCCATGCTGCAATAGGAAAGAAACACATACTTGTAAGAAAACCCTTAATCATTATTCTCAAAAGAGAGATTTACACCCTAAGTAGTGTATTTGGGCTCAGCACAGTTGGAAGCGCAAAACAGCAGTTAACACATTTCTGGCACTGAAGTTAATTTGATGTTTTAATCATGTCACATCTTGAAAAAAAGAAAAAGAGGTTAATTCCTAATAGCATTAACACCGAGCTCTGTCTTGAAATCACTGTTTCTGTCCTGCCCAGAGTCAGATATTTGTCTCAATGAAAACAGGCTGTAGAAGACTTTTAGCATAAATGCATGCAATTTAGAGGAAATTAAAAGAGTGTACTTAAATCACAGGAACCCTAAGGATCTGTTCCTTGGACATCTTTGAGTCTTTTGTCTCCCTAAGGCAGATTTTCTTCACACCAGCCATAATGCAAAATGTTAAGATACTAAGAATTAGGATACTCCTAATTCTGCTACTTGTGTATAAGCCTTATGAAAAACATTTCCATACACAAAAAGAAAAGAGATGTGGAGAGCAACAGGAAAAGCTAACCTAACTGAATTACTTTTCTTCCAAAGGAAAATATAAACCTCTCATGAGATTTTATCTCTTGAGACTCTTCTACTATCTAAATTGCTTTAATGGGCTTCCTCTCTGTAATCCCTGAACTCTTGGGCAGGTCTATCTGGGTGCACATGCCCCAGGATCACACTAACAGCAGCAGTGAAGCTTTAGGGTTTAGATCAGTATGAACTACAATTTGATTTAGTTCCTCCCTGAAGTTAAAAATGGATCACTTACATTTGTTTTGACAGATTGATGGTGAGATTTGAGAGATTATGGTAAGAGAGAGAGGGTCTCAGGTGGGAGCACAGAAGGCTCAAACCTTCAGACATTTATTGATAGAAAGACAGATACAGTCTCTTCCACAAAATAAATATGCTTTTTGTATGGCTCTCACACACTATGCTTCCTAGCAATAACCCTCTGCATCTGGTCGTGTGGGAATGAGACACTTATGAGGATGTTTTGTAAGCATTTCATTAGGCTTCTCAGTGTTTCCTTAAATTGCAGGATATATTTTGCTCCATTAAGTATGCTTTATCTAATTTGCAGTTGAGATCCTACATAGAGATGATGTGGATTGTCTGTGTTGATTTGCACTAGATATCAAGACCACACAATACTTCACTATGAACCTTACTTTGATCATACAATTTAAAAGCAATTTGAGGGGGTTACCTCTTTGGTTGTTATTCTTCCCTTTCCCCTTGCTTTGCCTTGTCCTGCCCTGCCCCTTGTCTTTTGCCTTTTGCCTTTCCTCTAAATTAGAACCCTATGCAGTTGGGGGTGGGGTAGGTGGTTGTACATGTGACTTTGCCTCTGTATGTGGTAATATGTGCTAGCATTTAAATTTCCTCTAGGAACCATGTTTTAACAGAGCAGAGTTATTTCTCTGTGTACCTTTTCTCATCTCAACTTTGAATGCTACACTGAGAGCTGATTATGTTACCTGGAAATCTGTGACTGCCATGCTAAAGCTTCTGTAACAGTCTCCATAGACTCTCCATACCTCCATTTGTTGTCCAGGCTCCCTGCCTTGGGATATATATGTCTTTCCAGGCTGCAACTTCTTTCCCTTCAGAAACTCTCTGTTGTGTTCTTTCTATACAGATTTGGGATTTATCTTATGATGGTTCTTGAACTTCTGAAAATCTCCTGAACTTTGAAGTTATTCAGCCCCTAATGACTGCCTTGATTACCCAGACTGGTAGGAAAGCTGTCCTTCCAACAAGCTTCACTGCAGAGGTTATCACAGCAAGATCTTTCCTGGGTGTGCCACTTTCTAGCGACAAACATCAAAAATTTCAGACATTAACTTGGAACTTGGCAGATCACTAAATCACTAAAAATTCATAATAAAAGGTCAACCACCAGACTCAGCTGATGATGATGAAGGTCACCAAATCATATGGCATGTGGACTCTGTGTTTCAGATGCTGCTACAGCAAAGATGGGTGAGTCAATAAGTAAAGTGGGACTTCCGAAGGATGAATGAAAATCACTGAAAATAGGCTTGTGAGAAATTTTCTATTCTCTTTGGAAAGATGTGCAATTTCATTTAAATAATAAATAAAAGCAGAGCTTCACAGCTTTTCTAAAGTGCATGAACTAGAGAATCCTCAGCCTGAGAGCAGGCCAGTGCACATATATTCAATGTGCCTAAAAGACAGTGTTGTTCCACTGAAATAAAATCTGTTGGCCATAAATACAAAGTAGTACATATAAGAGGCAGGCTTTACTGGAATTCTGTTTGTGGAAGAAGATTGTTGAAACCTTCTACTTTTCAAAGTGCTTCAATTTTTAAGAGTCAGCATTCAAAGATACAAAAACAGTCCAGTATGTACCATATCTGAATGTGTCAACATCGTAAAAGGTAATGGAGAGTTCCTTGATCTAAAACGGTCAGATTTTCCATATAGCTTGGATTAAAATGCTATGAAAGGATCTGAGAATTAGGAATCAAAAATATTGTGATACAGGAAACAAAGAATAAATGTCATTTTGTCATTGAAGCTAATGATGGTGTCTCCCAAGGTTACACACATTATGTTTCATGTTGCAAAGCTCCTTAGACAAACACTGTGCTGGGACTAAACAGCTCCCCAAAAAGTAACATATCTCACAAGATCTGATCAATTAAATTTGGAAAAAACTTGAGAAATATAAATTCTGTCAATATTCCATGTGAATGATTTGGAAATGAAATATGCATCTTGCATTTGGCAACATTTTCTTCTAAGAAATAAAGATTTGTCTTCAAATGCTATATTGTTTTATATTATGTCTTATCAGTACAAAAAATTGTGAAGTTGAAACCCAGTTTGTGTAGATAAAGTGTTTTAGGTAAGCCAACTGATTCTTCTCCTGTAATTTTCTTTTGTAGACAATTTCAAAATAAAAGCCCATGAATGACAATGTATAGCATGTTGGCAAAAGAACTGTGGTAGCATGAATTAAAAAGTTTATTAAAGGAAAAAAATATTAGACATATTAGAAGAAAAATAACCATGTGTTAGTACAGTCAAATAAACATTAATGTTTATGGCTCCCATTTTTATAACAAAACAGATAACAAGGAGCTAAAAAAGTCTGGATTACCTGATTTAGAAATGTAATTGATCCCAATCACCCATAATAGACTAGACAGAGCTGGTGTGCCATCTGAGAAGGTGTTTCTGGAGTGGCAAAGCCAAAGCAAGTAGCTCTAGTGAAACCTGCCTTAGAGAGATCCTGCCTGAGAGAGACAGCATGACATGACTTTGAACAATGGCTGTGATTTGAGGATCTGTGTATTAGAAACCCCTGGTGCTATTTTGCAAACTGCTGGGATGGGGCAGGTCTGATGGAGGGAAAAACTGGTTTATGGAGAAGTGAGATTGATTCACTAAGGAAAAGCAAATCAGCCAATGGAACAGGACATTACCAATTTGTTCAGACACTAAGATGGTTGCCCATGTGTCCTAGCATTTTGATCCTCACTTGGTCTCTGGGGCCATCTCAGACCAGCTCTGCCTGCCAGTGCTGCCATCCTGATGGCTTTGATAAGTGTTAAGTGCACTCCAAAACAAAATGCAGCACTGGTAGATTTAAAACACAAGATTGGTTTACTTATATATTTTATTAGTGACAGCTCATTTCTTTTTTCCCTTTCCTGTCAATAATTTCTCTGCAGAATTATTTGATTACATATTGTCACATCAACCTTTATATATCAAGTACAGGAAATGTCTCCCTTTCTGATCTGGTGGCTGAAAAGAACTGCAACTTCATGTTAGATTCACCTGCTGAGCAAATTCCCTTTCTAAATCTGCACAACAGCAGCAACAAAACAGTCTTGGAACTCCTCAGCATAGGGGGCAGTTTAATTACAGGCATGGGATTAATTATAGGTGTGAAAAAAAATTTAAATGTTCCATTTAGGACACATGAGGCCTCCCTTTGTGCTTCACAGAAGTGTTTAGAAAGGGTTCTGATTAAACACCCAAACAAGGAGGAGTCATTGTTAGTGTTGTGCTGTCACATAAAGGGTCACTTCCTTCATTAGTCCAGCAATAGCCCAAACTGCTACATAACCAAAGC
The DNA here is from genome assembly GCF_031753505.1 of Anomalospiza imberbis. Lineage (NCBI taxonomy): Eukaryota > Metazoa > Chordata > Aves > Passeriformes > Viduidae > Anomalospiza > Anomalospiza imberbis. Next base: position 64,487,483 of record NC_089683.1, on the reverse strand, counting down.
ATATTCAGAGGTCGATATAAGCTTTGTTTAAGATTAGTCAAGTTTTCCTAGTTTTCCATATTTTATGTCTAGCTCAGAACAAGCTGGAGTCCCATGCATGCAGGTTGACTTGTTCCCACAAGTTAAAGAAGAAAAACAGCAATTATGGGAGATTGTTGTTCGCAGCTTTGCGAGCTACACATGGAAAATCATGTCCAGAACAGTGCAACCCATGTCCTGCAGGGTGTCATCTATGGGCTGGGCAAAATAATTTAAGTTCTCTCAGACCCATACATGGCAGTTATTATTTATGGCATTTTGATCTGCTCTTCTCCACCGATCCATCAGCATTAAAGAAATGGTTTCTCATCATTATGGTGCCTTGTGACAAAAAAGGATGGTGTTCAAGTGGCTGACATCACCTCTCCTTGCTCTGCAACATATGAGGTCATTTACTCATCATATTCATTCTCCTGGAAAACATATAACCATCAGCTCCCATTACAGCCTGTTTTGGGAGTTCTTCCTTACCCAGGTTGTATTCTGAGCATGAACTGGATAAACTCAATCAATGCAAAAAAGGCTCATGGTGTCAAACTGGCAGCTCCTAGTCCCAGATGTGTCATGCTCAGTTAGTGAATAACAGAGTGTCAAATAAAGCAATAAATCTTCTTACTTGCTGACTGCTATGCAGGGCTGTCATGAGAACACACTCACATGCTCAGTAATTCTGTGTGATGAGTGAGCCTGGCTGCATCCCCATAATTTCCAGAGGCCAGCAGAGAGGTGCAAACATATTCAGTTGGGATGAGTGCTGGATCAGTATCCCTTTCTCAGCACCTTGAGGCCACAGTTGGAAATTTGACAGCAGTATGCCAGGGACACACTGTCAATTTTAAGCTGAATTTCAGCAAGGCTGTTCTTGGTGCAATGTAGTGCCTAGAGCAAGAAGGAATCCTACAGATGGGCTGTGTGTTTCCTAAATAACTGACACTGTTCTCGCTTCTTAGCAAATATTTGTGCTGGGGAACACTCTAGAGCGCTCTGGGAAAAGGGTGGTGACAGACAGGGCTCAGAAAGGAGCTCCAGTATGGACCACACTGAGTTCCTCAACCATGTCTGGATGAACCCTACTGAAAGAAAAGTGAACTCAGTATATGGGGCCTACCAATCATTGAGGATTGTGTTGAATCCCCAGATAATAAAGCTGAGCCTATAGGACTGTTAGGCAAAAGCCACTGATTTACGATAGACAAAAGGCTGCCAAAGAAGCCCCTGAGTAAAAGCATGAGAGCAAGGAGTCTTAAATTCCTTAGGGACATTCCAGTGGGAAAGCAAAACCCCAACAGGTTGCTGCGCACTTGGTATCACACGGTGATGACTCTCAGTAGACAGTGGACTGCCTGATTCTGACTGATGTCCATTTCTGTAATTCAAACTCCAAAACTGGTTGTGTTAGGACTGACATTAGAGAGACTTCATAAAACTCTTACATCATGCAAGGACATTGGGCATCAGAGCTGGAACCATCAAAAATTAGGCCAAAACTTTTTCTAGTGTAATGTGTAGGCAGAGGTTCATGTAGGTAAGTCAATGTGAACATCATGATGGAAAATTTGAGTTCTAATAATTGCTGGCTTTTTAAGCCCCTTGCTGCAGTATGTTTTGCCTGCATCCATGCCTGTGTGTGATAGCTGGGCTATGCTCTGTGTATTTCAGTGACAAATGTCAGACCTGCCCCATATTATACTTTGCTCCTCTATTCAGTTTGGATAAATTACTCTGCAGTTTCACCATCTCCTTTTCATCTCCTTTTTTCTGTTGTCTAAGCCCTGAATCAATTTAACACTGTACTTGAGAAAAGAAGCAATGTTGAAGGCAGAGAAAAAACACAGTTTTTAAGTTCCCTGGAACTGGTCAATACTTAATGTCTCTGAGGACACAGAATTACCACTAGCATGAAGTGTCAGTGCTTGAAAGTAAATACTAACAATTAACAAGATAAAATCAGACTGCACAAGTTTTTTGCTTTCAAATAGTTACTGTAGCTTTCATTCACAAAAAGCACTTGATTCTATGCCTCCTTTTAAAGATTCATTTTAAAAATTAATCTAACAGTATGTTGGTAGATACACTTAAGCTGGAATAGAAGTGGGAACCCTGCTGGGCAGGGCTGGGCACAACTGCACCCTTTGGCCAGCACCAGTGGGGTTGGGGGTCTTGGACAGCCTGATGCTCTCTTATGATGGGCCTAGTAGATTGTGGGGGGGTTCTGCTGTTAATGATAGCACAGGGAGAAGAGAGACAACAATGCAAACTTGAAAGACTTAGATTTGTCCCTGGAAGCATTTACAACTTGGCTATCTCTCCTAACTGAAATATTTTGTCACTTTAAAGGAGGTAAAGGGGGAAAATAGAGGGGGAAAATGAGGAAATGCAGCAAAGGCTTTGATTTGTCTGCGGCATAAAACTGGATTATAATGTCATTTGCTAACTGACAGATCATTTAGTGTCCTGGAAGAGCCTGTTTTCACACCGCTGAAGTTCTCACAGGGGAATTCTGTGTGGGCTCCTTATTGTCAGAGCTATTTTTCACCCAATTTGTTTCCAAATGATGTCTAACCTGAGGTCTTCCCACTGAGAGGGCTTTAAGCAATGATTAATGAGAAGTGTTTTGCCAAACCCACCTGGGGAATGGCCCATCTGCGAACTCAGGTAAGATGGAGCTGCCTACAAGGCACTGGCTTGTGAATGGCAGGCAGCTTCCCACGGCTTGAAGCACAGCTCACAGCAAAGGCAAGGTGTACTCTGTTTGTGTCTCAGTGATTCATAAAAGGACTGGAGATAAATGTCACTCACTCTACCATTAACATCTCATTTGAAGAAACAATCTCCCTCTCTGGGGACTGATCCCCTTTCTGTCCCATATTCAATTATATTATGCATTCAGCATATGTACAGCACATACATGGGATACATTTGAAATGGCCTGAGACCTCCAGACATGCTGAGTCTATTTAAAGATGGCAACTTAAAGCAGACACTTCACATGACTACCTGGCTTTTACATACTTTTCTTAATTGAGCTACAAGTTCTTGTCCCTTCGTTTCAGTGGTGGCTCTGCATGCAGCTACCCATTCTCCCCTACCTACCCTATGCAGCATGGTAAAGCAAGTGGGGAAACAGTGATTTTTAGTCTGCATTCATTTTGTCAATTGGACAGTTTTGTTCTTCCAGAAAATCCAGTTATCCCTGACCTCCAAAATAGAGATCTTTTCACACTTCAGCCTCTTAGTTACATGTAGATGGGACAACCTTATCTTTTACTTTCCTGAGAGACTTCTCTTGTGCATATCATTACTAATAGTGAACGTGAATTCTTTGGTAGCTGCCTAAAATGATCATTAAAATGCTCACATAAAAGTGAAGAAGCCCTGAAAACTTGGTTTCTCTCTGTATTTATGAGGCTGCAATCTGAACATATTTCTTACAGAATAATTTCCCTCCCCTGATTTATGTGGAAGCTCCAGGCCCAGTTATCATCTGGAAATACATTCCTATACAGTCTGTGTCATTTAAATGCAGCATCCTACTGTCCCGTCTGTCAAGACCAAAACATAATGGGTCCAACTGTCTATGAATAAAACAGATTGTTTGTAGGGAATATTTATAGCTGATAAAGAGCAAGAGTTTATATTGGCAAAAGCCGTCCTTCTTGTAAATAGCTAGAGGCTCCCAACATCCCCTGACTTTCAGCAGCGTTTATTCTGTTGAATGTGGATCAAAAACATTCCTCACTCACAGCTTGGCAAGATGAGTTTGACAACAGTTTTCTAACCAACTGTTGTGACACCAGCAGTGCATTTTGCCGGAAATTTCACCTGCAAAGCAATGTCCCACTTTCTTTAACTACTTCTCATGCCAACAACATGTTTACCATGATTTAGATGTCTATTATACGCATGAATGACTTGTCTACATAATTTCATCAAAAAAATGAACCCTCATAAGTGGCACAGATGCTGGTATGATGGTAATCAAATTAGTTTTTGGACAGGTTTATGGCCACTTGCTGTCAGTTAAGCTCTCTTTGGCTATCTTCACTCCTAATACAGTTTTGATGGTGATTAATGGCTCCATTAATACACTGTTTGTGCTGTGATAGACACCACATTATGGTCTTGTTTGCTGACCACAGCTGAGCATGTATTTTTGTAAACTCAGTTCTGAAGAAAATATTAATCATATTTAATATGTCACTGTTACGTATTGCCAGGCAGAGGTCACACAGGGAGACCTTGCCCTTCTACTTTCCTCACCACAGATGAGCTTCTGGCTGCTGAGAGGCAGAAGACCCATGAAGAATGTGGTTGGATTAAATGTTCATCAAGTTTCCTCAGGCTGGGAAGATGCCAAGGGTCTCACTACAATGTTTTTTTCTTGTGTGTGCTGCCATGCTGCTCATCCTCCTTTTCTCTCTTGCATCCTCCAGCTTAATTTCTTTGTCTTGAGATCCAGGAAGGATGGCTTGGGTTTTTCAGAGGGTTGATTTGTTGGGGCTTTTTTTTTTTTGGTTGTTTTTTTCCCCTTTTCTAGATCTGATCTCTGCTCATTTTAACATTCTCTTCTCAATTCTTTCCCTTTCACTGGCTTTTCTGAGCCATTTGCAATCAACAAGTGAGTCTGGTCAAATGATTTTTAACTCATTTTGGTCAATTTCCAATCTGCCATTGGCTCTGTGGAAATAGGGTAGAAACTGATAATCCATTTGGAGTATATAACACGGTAAGTTGTTGGTCACAGTAGTGATGGACAAGTTATACCCAGAAGGTGACTGTGAAAGGCAGAAACTGCTACTGAATTTCCCATCATACATTCTGGGACTCAGTGCAAGAGCAATGTCTGGGTGAAGTTCTGATATTAAAAAAGCTGTAGCTATCTTTTAACCTGAGTGTCATTGCGGAAAAGACGTTATCTGGAAACAGTGCTGTAGACCCTGGCATTTTGCCATTCACCCTCAGATCCCTGCATATCCACAGAAGCACACAAGTATACTCTCAAACTATTTGCTTGCAAATGAAATAGTGCATAGCTCTGGAACAAACCCACAAGCTTTTTTTCAGTCAGTGAGGAACAGAAAGAAATCTATGACCCTGGAAAGAGGCAAATTAACTAATTAGAATATTTGCACTAATTCTTTTAAGTAATTGAAGAAATATGTGTGTCTGTGTGTGCGCGCTTTTGTTGTTGGTGTTTTTTTTTGTTTTCCTCCTGTAATTAAGCCTAGTTTCTTTCCAGCCATATTTGATTTTTATGTTCATCTGTGCACTTGCCTAAACCCCACCCACTTGCTCCTCTGCAAATATTTATTATGCAAATGGTTTGTTTTGAATTGAGTGATCTGAGCAGCTGCCCAATTCTGCATAACTGTTCTTTAGGAAAATTGCAGACTAGCTGGGTAACATATTATTGAACTAGTTAAATAGTTATGATTGGTGTTGAATTGCTATAAATGCTCCTTGTAGAGTTCTGTTTTCCAGCAGTGATGTTTAGACTTTTTCTGCCTACAGTTACCTCAAACCATATCCCACTCTTGGGCCAGCACCTAAGATTCTTCAGCTCTTTTCCTGGAAGTAATGGCTGTGCCCACTTTTTTAAAATCCAATAGATTTTCTGGAATATCCTTTTGCAAAGTCAACCAGAGTCCCATTGGCCATTAAAATATCTTTGAATTTATATTGACTTTATCTCTGATAATGAAAATCTTTATTAAAAGCTGTTACTAAATGTCCCTTCCTCTACAAATTCTAAATCCTGTCTGGCCCCCACACTTCATTTCCTGATAAGTCCAGGAGAAAAAAAACATGGAAAAAATTAAGAACGTCTGTGCTTGGAAAAGGCAGAATCAAGGGCTGGGATGGGACAGCTTTCACAGCACAGCCATCTAGATGGAGCACAGGAAAGTCTCCAGATAAGGCAGTGGAGAAGAGAGAAATACTAAAGTCATGCAGATGTGATGACTCATTTCATTTGCTGATATTAAAGGTAACCTAAGAGATTACTGAATCTCTTTTGCATGCAGACACACAGATCAGCATGTGCTCAAATATGCATACACAAGAACAGACACACACATGCTTGTGCACGTGTACTTACATATAAACATACACAGTTTCTGCTAGACAGCTACCTCGTGGGCTTTCTTGGACCTCTCTGTCACCTGATTATCCCATCCTTTTTTCCTCCTTAGCTTTTGTTAGCTTTTGCTAAGGTAGTCACATACTTCCTCATTTTTTTCTAAGTGCTACATAAAAACCATAGCTCCAGAAAATATCCTCCGGTTTGTCTGATAAAGCACTGTTATGAAATCAGGAGAAATAACCAGAAGCCAAAGTTATGTCACAGGCTGTTCTTTGTTATCCTGTTATATTGGTGGTTCTCCCTGTTTATTACCTGCCATGCACAGGCCTGTCTTGAGACCTTGGCATTATTTCTTGCTTGTTTAAAAAGTGAGAAAGATCTTGTTTCCCTTCTGCAATGTGGTCCCCTTCCCACTTTTCATCCCTTGGCCCTAAAATAGATATTATTAGTGTGTTGTAAAATCACTTCTTTTGCATAAGAACAAACATTTTTCAGTCTATTACAGTCTCAGCTGTGAAAACCATTGTTGTTTCAGTGAAATAATACATATTGATATATTGTTTGAGAGTTTAATCTAAATAAGTCATATGTGACTTAATAGAATAGAAAAAAAACAGGCTTTTAATTTTAATTAGGTGATTGAATACAACTAATACTTAACCATTTCTTAATAATTCCATTTGGGCCATATCCTACTCATAACAAATAACTAAACCACAAAGAGTTCAGAATTTGCAGTTTCTGTATGAATATGTAAATTAGCTTACCTTACTTTATTTGTATGTTTCTTGGTCACTACATTTACTTCTTCTTTCACTTTTTAAGTGGAGAGATTACATATATTACATATACACACATACAGTGCAGACATAGATGCACACAAATGATCACGCATATATTTACACACTTCTACTCATAAACTCCTTCATGAAAAAATCATTAAACTCATACTTGCTGATGACTTTTGTAACCCCCATATAGAAAGCCTGGCTGATGGGATGAAATATTCCAGTATAACCCAATATTTAAGAATTTTCTGATACTTAAAATTCAGCTAAAACTACACATAGATATATAACCATGTTTACAGGTAGGTGTACACATCCCTAAGGAAAAGAAGTCTGACTGTTTCTTGCCACACATGCATATAAATATATGAGCCAGGGAAGAATCTGCAACCCCTTTCTACCTTGGATGTCCAAGGAGACAGTATAAAGAATCTCTGGCACTGTTATCTTCGCCAAAAGCTGTTTAAATACTTTGCATTAAAGAGTTCAGAATCTGCCTGATGTCTCTACAGCTTTCTGTTTTACACGTGCACATAAACATACATAAGATAGCTTTGCGGAAAGGTTTTTAGCATTATTTTAGGAGGATTGGGATAAGAAACAAGAAAAACAGTCAACAATTCACAGCAGGTAAGAACTGACTATGGGTGTTTTGAGTCCTCAGATAAAATGTGTTTCTCCCCAGTGACGCCAAAATCCAGTGGTGTCCCTGTGTGTGGCTGTTCTGGAAACAGGCATTGCAGGTGGTGCACACCAGCCACCCCTGTGCTGGTTTTCCTGCTGAGCTCTGCAGTCCTGCATTCTGAACCCACAAGGAGCACCTCCACCTGACACAGCATGGGCATCTGTGCTTTCACCAAAACAGGCTCCCAGGTTTGTGCAACAGAAGATGGAATAGAACCATTAGATGGTTTGGTTTGACCCCTGCTCCCAGGCCCTCATATTTCACCCAGTTTTTCTTCTATTCAGCCAAATGACTGTGTCCGGGTTGAGCACAGGTCTTGTTTGGCTACAGCTTAATCGTTATCCAATGTAATGGAGGATCACTTAAAATTTAAGAGAAAAAAAATCTTCTTGTCTAGGATACAGATTTAGCAATACATGGAGAAACAGGCATCCAAATTACCACTGGTAGCTATCACTTTAAAATCAGGCCTTCCTGAGCACACAAAAAAAGGGCCAATAAAGACATACAGAGAAAAACTCCCAAGATCTTTGAGGGTGTATTTCAGTTCTGAAGGAAAGGGTTATAACAGGTGAGCACGCCATGAACTTTCAACCAACATCATTTAAAGACTGGTCAATTTTTCTCACTAAAACAGCTTTTGAATGAAAAACCACTGGTTTTGATTAAACATTTATGAAAATGTTTTAGTTTCCTAGAATATGTCCAGCTTTTAATAAAAACTTTTGCATGAACACAGACTATTTTTTAGGCCCTAAAACTCAGTTTCCCAGAGGAAAAGAAATCAAAATGAATTTGAGGAGGTTCAATAAATAAATTATTTACACTAGTTATTTTATTAAGACTAATCTGTCCTCTCCCTTGAACTATGTGAACTACATGGAGTCCATTTAAAAGCAATAATTCTTTTATAATAATGCAATAATTATTTTAACATCCCATTGCCTTTGCTGTTATTCTGACACACCCTCTCATCACCTTTTTGTGGAATGCAAGAAATAAAAAATACTGTGGTATAACCCTGTCTTTCTCCCTTCTCACGTCCAGACTCCGGTGTTGGCCAGAGGCTGTTCTGTACATTGATATCATTTTAGCCCCTGAGATGCATTACTGTGCTGTGTTATTTTCTCCATTTATTCATCCTCATTGTGCAGCAAATCCTTCATCTGACTGAAGTTTGTAGCTCATCAGGTCAGTGTGAGATCAGCAGGCTTCATGGAACAGCAGAGCTCACCAGATTTCACAAGAGGCAGTGGGAACACATTTACTCTGTTTGCCATTCACTGTGCTGTGACCTAAACCAGAGGAGGGGTGCAGCCTTGCTATGGACTTCAATGCAGGCTGGAAATAGCACACCTAGTACAGGGCACCAACTTGGCTTCTGCTTGAGAACCAGGCATGGCTAGTCTGTGGCTATGAATGTTATGGAAAAAATAGGTCTGCAGCCCTGTATGCTTCAATTTTGCACATTCATGGGTTGTGGCAGGTTGTGGTTCTTCTCCGCAGCACTAAACAGATTTTCTTGTTCTGGCAGGGGGAAAAGCAATTATTACAATTCTCCAGAAGACAAGAATAATCTTCAGAGTTAAAGCACCATCATACCTACTGCTAAGGGTGGTGATATTGTTTGCCTGGCCACTTCAAACCATTTTTTCAGATTGTGTCAAAGTAAAATAGTTTTCTATGATGAAACACATTGTAAATGGATGGTGGGCTGGGGGGGAGCTGGAAGAAAGGGGAATCAAATTACATTTGGAAACAAAAGCTTTAACTTCTGGCAACTAGACAATTAGTTTTTCTTTCTGTTGTTGGTCCTCGTGGTTTCATCTGTAATATGTATGGTGATTGTTTGCAGCCTGGCAACAGTGTGAAGTTGTGTGGGGGAGGGAAATCTCTAGCCCTTGTTAGCTGCAATCCAAACTTCAAAGGCTTTGGGGACATTGAGCAGACAGGTTTCAGCCGCCGTTAAGGCAGACATGGGAACAAAAGGCCTCCTTCCATTGCTGTGGAGCAGAGGTGACTTTTTGGCCCATTTTTGTTGTCGTTTTAATTTTGTCAGGAGCGAGGGGGAGGAAAGCCCCTGGCACCAGGGACGATGCTTTCTGCCCATGACTGCGTGCCCTTCTCCTTTCCACGTCAGAAGCAGATATGGGCATTTATGGCCCCATAAATCACAGGCTAAACCATACATGAGCAGCTGGTACATGTGCTAATAACTATAATTATTAATCATGTCGATTTCACACCCTTCAAATTTCCGCGCAGGGCTTTCTGCCGGAGAGGCAGCCCCGGCGCCTTGAGCTGCTTATGGTATGAAAATATGATGAGCTGATGGTCTTTGATGATTGTCCTATGACAGTATTGATCTCCCTACAATTGGGTTTGTGGGGTATCGCTACCCAACAAAAGTGGCTCTCCTCGCCTCCTGGTATATATCATTGTCACACATGCCCCATTGTTATCGAGGGGAGTGAATTACTTTCAGTATTCGTCCCAGTCTTTAGCTACTAGGTCACCATTATTCTAGCCTTATGTCAGTGTGGGGACATTTACTTTGATGTTTTCTTTTGTATCTTTCTTAGGGTGAAAGCATTTGGCTATATAGAGCTGCTCAAAAAAAAAAAAAAAAAAAAGGAAGAAAAAAGTCAGTGGTTCAGGTTGGGGTGCCTGGTGGGAGCCAGGGAAATATTCCTCACAAACACAGCCATCTGACCTCCCTGGTCCTTCGTGTTGTCTGCCTTTTCCACTGAGAACCTCACCCCAGGAGCAGCATAAGCACTGTATCTAACCCCAGCTAGGGCCCTGGCTGGTGACTCTTCAGCCACCAAGGAGGACAAAAAGTGAAGCAATCTCGTCCCAGCCTCACTCCAATGGTAAACTCCACTGTAGGGCTTTGCCCTCACTAGTGCTTGGCTCTTTAGCAGAAGCACAGACAGTGAAATGTGGCGATGTACCAGAATCAGCTTTATGGGTGACATGGCTGGAGGACCAAAAATTGTAGAGACAACAATAACCTCCCTTGAAGCCAAAAACCCTTTCAAGGTGGTGAGAGCACACCTCAGACTAATATGCTTGATAACGTGACACTGTGGTGGCCAATCATCTCCCACTGACCTGAACAAGGGCATGGGACTCTCCCCACTTGTTCCAAAGTCTGCATGGCCCCCATCAGGCAGCTTCTAAATTGCTCCTGCTGTCTTTACAGCTGCTCCGTTCCACTGACCCCCAGAAGGGCCCAGGGATTGTCAGGAAAATTTTCTATTAATCAGGCCCAAACAGACTGTTAAAATTTCACACTTTTTCTCCTGTCATTTCACAGATTTAATGAATTTTGGGGTCTGCTACTTTCGGAATGGTTACTCTCAAGGGCGCAACAAAAAAAAATTAATTAAACTTATATACAAAAGTAAAATACTGAGGAAAACAAACACACTTACATACACACACAAGACTGACAACACCAGGACAAGGAGCATAGCTTCTAAAGCATTGCTTAAACAGACCTGGAAAAGTGCTGAAGAGGAATATGGTGCAATCCAGGCAGCAGATTCCCACCTCCTTTGGGCCGGATCTTGCCCTGATTTTAACAAAAGGAATTTTGCATTTCACATCAGTGTAAGCTAAATAGGTTGGGAGTCAGTTATGGACAAAACACACAAACATTGTTTGCTTCAGGACTGACGCCCACTCACAATTACCCAGGATTAAGTGACAGCCCACTGTGTCAAAGGCTTGCATGATCCCACAGCTGGTTCATGTAAGGTCTTTTGCTCTTTTTCCTGGGGGCATAAACACATCATGGCTGCCCGTGATCAGGGGTGCCCAGACTGGGCGGCAAATGTCACCTCCTGGACCATCACTTTCACTCCTTATGGTGGTGCAGGAGTCTGCTGAGAAATGGTGGCTGGGAAGAAGGAAAGCAATGTGAGAGTATGTCAGGCTTCACAGATGTGGAGGCTGAATTTCACTATCCTTATATTCAGCCTTGCGTGCTCTACACAGGCTGGTAACTTCCATCTTCAGGTCTCTAAAGCTACTCTAAGAGTTTATCGTTACAAAGATCATCAGAGAGGCCAAGAAAATGTCTTGAATTCTCATCCCTCTGGACTGAGGCTAGAAGAAGCACCTCCCCTGACTTTGACATCTTCTCTAGCCATAGGAGACATAATGCTCTTGAGCTCTGCTTATGACATCCTGTACATCTTCTCTTTCCATTTTCCCTCTGCAAGTCCAATGTATTGCAGGAAATAAGCAGCAGAAAGGAGTATAAGCATTTAACCACAAGAATAGCCATCTAGTATAGAGAGTAGTATAAATCAGTCAAGCCTCCAACAAATAAGATTATAATGGTTGGACATCCATTAGCAACTGCAACCCTCCAACATCACAGTTTCTGTGCCCATGTGTTCTCTTCCCATGGTCTCTGCCTGCTGCTCTCCCCTTGTTACCAGGCCCCAAGGCAAGCATACACTACTCAGTGCACCCCAGACACTACAAGAGAAACAAGCATAGGAGTGAGTGCACTGAGTCTGGGATAAGCACTGAGTGTGGGACATGATATCCCTAAGCCTTCACTGAGTGCTGCAGATTGTTGAATTTACCATGTTATTTAGCAGTCAAATGGACTTGACAGCTAACCAGTGCAACCTATGCAGTGAAGTCTTGGCCTGATGTGCTTGGAAGGTATGAGCAGACAGAGGTGCTCAGAGCTCATCTGGAACCACTGGATCCATTTCACAAGTGAGACAGCTTGCAAGAGTATAGCTTAGGTCAAGGAACTCAGACCAACAATGAGAGGAGACTCTTTGCTTCCCAAGGGTTACCAGAGACTAGCAGGATTTCATTTTGTGTCATGTTGATCACTGTTGAGTACCTTAGGCTTAACCCAATACCTCTGGATTTCCTATGTGGAAATAACATGCTTTTTGAGATTTCTCATATATCTAGTAGGGCACCACTTCTGATTCTTCCTTGGAAAAAGAGGGCAACCCTCTAAAACATCCAACCCTTCACTAAGCAATGTCCTACCAGGGGCTGGAGTCAATAGGGTCTTAAATCCCTGATCTGAATCAGCCACACAACTTCACACATGGGTTATTGCCCAATTCATGTTCCAGCTCCTCTGTCCTTCTGGCAATTTGACCAAGAAACCTGTATGGCCAATCTAACCCCTTCATGACAAGTTTGTCAAGTGCTAAATCTGTGGTTTCCATTACAAATTCTGAGCTCACTTGTGTTTTTGCTTAGCTGAATTATTTGCCATCTCCTAATTCTTGGCATACTGACCTGACAATCTCTGTAAGGAATCTTTCAAGCACAGCAGATTCATCTACAGATCCAATACATTGCTTTACAAGGAGGAAGTCTTCTCTTGGTCAGCCAGCTATCATTATTTCTTCATGCCTCCACACAGGCACTCTTTATTTTACTCCTCTGTGTGGTAGCTGTCTCTATCAGAGGCTGGGTGGCCATGACTAAACTGGTAACTATGGTCAGAGCATGGCTCAGGCACCCCCCTATGGTTACCCCCAGCCCTGGTAGCTCATACCTGCCTCAGCAAAGCTCTGTTTGAGTTAGGCAGTGCTTAACTAGGCATGCCTTCCTTCAGAGCACAGCGTGAAGCACAGATTGTCCTTGGAGGGTACTGTGGACTAGGTCATGGGGAGAAGAGAGTTTAGTCCTAAGGACATGAGCCTCATCTGCCACCTGCAGCCCTCCTGTGAGCTCCTATGCCTACTGCATGTAAACAACCTAGAGCTCAGTTTCAACCTGGGGAGTCATAAAAATTGCCCAGATGTCCACTGTCACAGGGAAATTATTCTACCTTAATCTGGCTTTACCAGATTTGTCTTGTTTCATCTCATCTACACTCCCTTTTTATTGCAAATGGATGGCAATATGGATGCTCCCCCCATAGCAATTCCAACTGACCCCCATCTCCTGACTCTCACCAGCTGGACAGAACAAAGGACCCTCTGGAAATCCCCTAGCAGATAAGGAACAAAAGAGGCCCTGGTGATGAGCTGAGAGCACAACCCAAATATCTGCACAGCTCAAGTTACTGCAGACCAGAATTTCCCCTTAAGTGCACATCCTACTCAGTCTGGTAGACATCCTTCCTCATTTCCTGTTGCAGACCAAGATGGTGAAGATATTTTCTTTGTGTTTCTTTTGAAGTTGCATCACCACTTGGAGCCCGGTACCACCATCCCTGCTATCCCAAGGTGCTCCCATTAGGAGTATCCCAAGTATCCCCTGTGCTTGCTGATTACTAGTGGTGCCATTACAGACACTTCTTAGAAGGATGCTCAGTACCCTTGACTAAACTACTTCTGAGATGTGACACGGAGGGAAGGAAGAGTTAACTAAGTTTACAGTAGCCTGAAGTTGACAGGCATCTTGGTCCCTATCCATTTAGGCAGTACAGAAAGCCAGAGCTATCCAGAGCTAGGTAATTCTTCTGAGAGTGTCTAAAATTAGATGTAGCACATTTGGGGACTGTTGAACATTTATCCAAGGTACAGTGCATCCCCACTTCGTGAACATAACTTTATTGCCAATGTCTATAGCTAAAATGCCCCACAGTTGGTTTCTTGAATAGAAAAGGCATCTATACATTATCCTTTCATGGATGACAGTACTCCTGGAATGTGTTAAAGATTTGCCTAGTGGTCTTTGTCTCACAGTCTGCAGTCTGCCACACACTCGCACTACCCCAGATTTCTGATGCTGGTGTCTCTGGGCTACCATATAAAGCAAAGTGGGGATTCAAATTTCTCTGGCAGAAAATGCAAGTACTGCATTTGCATCAGTGGTCTGCCTGGTTCCTTTCCCTGGCAGCTTCCGTTCCAGGGATCAAAGTGGGTTCATTTGCTGTACTTCTGCCAAAGCTTCTTGGTGCTGTGTTATGGAGGATTGGACTAACGGTGAGGTGCCGATGTTTAATGTGTTACACAGATCAGACTAAATTTTTGTATCAGGAATCTTTACTTTTTGGGGTTTTGCTGTTGTTATTGTTAGGTTCTTTTGTTTTGCTTTGCTTTGGTTTTTGGTTGTGTTTTTATTTTAAGAACTCGGACAACCCATTGTCTGTAAAAGGAAATTATTGCACGTGGTTTTGTCTGTGTATGAGAGGGAAGTTTCTGAGTTGCAACTACATTGTTTCAGGACCTTCAGTTCTTGGCTATCAGTCCTTTCCTATTCCCACACTGCTTGTTTGCTTTCTGTTTCTCTCCTCCATCCTCCTATTTTTTTTCTAATACATGTTGCGTTGCAAGGAGAAAATAAAAACAGAAGGAAAGGAAGATGGAAAATAAATAATAGGCAGAGAAATAAAGCCAAGATTTTTAAATGCAATCTTTGCTTTCACTCTACACTTTCAAGGAGATGAAGTCTCCTCACTTTAGAGATCCAGTCTCTTCTTTCATTAGCTTTGGGGAGGTGGATCAAGATTCTTGTGCATGAGAAGGGTGCTTCATTGCCACTCTCCACCTCCACAGTGACTAACAGTTTCTCAATAGCCCTCGCCTGTGCACTATCCCGACAGTGACAGTCACAGCAGCCATGCTGCTCTCCTCTCACTTCTGCCCTCCTGAATCTACTTTTTCACTTTCACCACACAAACGGAGAGGGCAATTAGACAGCAGTCATTCTCTGCTTTTGGAGGTTTACCACCCTTCCCCTTAAGAAATGGAACGGCTGCGCTTGCCTGGGAGCGGGGTTTCAGAAATGCTTGCAAGGGAGCTGAGGCTCACAACCCGGGGCTGTCGTTTTTATTTGCCCACCGCTTCCGTGGGGTAGGAAACAACAAAACGCCGGGAGCAGGAGCGGGGCCGGGTGAATGGGCTTCCTGGAGGCTGGCTGGCCCCAGGGTGCAGTAGGTGTATAAAATGCCATTCAAGCGATTCAGGCCGAGAGGGTGCGGCGGACGGGCAAGGCTGCTCCCTTTGAAGATGCTTCTGTCGGGCTGGAAATACAGGAGAAAAGCACAGCTTCTTTCAGCTGTCCCCTTTTGTGTGCTTTCCCATACGAAACTATGTTGCCACCGCTGCTCTGCACTTTGTTATTATGACAGGAAAAAATGAATTTCTAATGAGGTATCTGTGCCAGCTGCAAGCACCTTGTGGATCTCCGTGGCCCAGGAGCTTTGTCAGCCGCCCCTTGCTAAATGTGAACCAGCCTGGGGGAGGACGAGACTGTCAAAGCAAAGCCCCTGTGAAAAACCCTTTTCTGTACAAATCCAAACAAACGGAAACACCCTGGTTTCCCTAATAAGCTATGCTGTGACATGTCCTCATTTCACAGTGATCGACTCCAGGGACAGAAAGGGCTCCGGGAGGCTTTAACAATATGCAGGGAGCCCTGATTTTTAAAGGCAAGGAATGGTACATGTAAAATTGATTAATACCCTCTGATTCCCAGAAGGCTTTTCATATGCAATGCAGAAAATGTTTTGCTCAGCCCCTAAAATGCAGCTGCATTTCCCAAAGCCTGCGTCAGCTCTCAGGAAAGCCGCAGGAGCACAACCACTTTGGAAAACTCTGAAGAGAGGGTACCAGATCCACCATCTGCTTCAAGCTGCTGAGCAGGCTGAGAGAGCTCGTGGCTATTTCCAAAGAGGGTTTCAGCAGCCAGTTCAGAGACTGAAGTTTTAGAAGTTGTTCAGATGTTAGCACTGGCTTAGCCAAGCAGTGCAGAAATGGGTTTCCTTTCTCGTGGGCTGTCCCACACAAGTGGCTTCCCTGTCCCATACAAGTGGCTCTTCAGTGAGCCTTGGGCAATACAGGGCCACTGAGGCCAGCAGTGCTCTCTCCAGCAGTGGTAGGGCATGTGGGCTTTGCTGGGGATCCCGCTTTCCCTGCACTTGCTGATCGGGCACGTTCAGCCAGTGATGTAGTGAGTGATTCACTGCAGGGAGGGGAAACTGAGGAGTTTTGTAGGAGACCTAAGGCTCAGTTTGATCCAGGTGTTCAAAAGAGACCACTGCGTTTCCCTTAGATGATAAGACTCTCCTGAAATACAGCTTTTCTGTCTTTCTCCAGCCAAAGGCACTACATTTTGTGCTGATTAATCAGCAGTAGCCTTGGGCATTTGCATGGGGAGTACAATACTGTATCTGACCTTCCAAAGGCTTCTTTATGCTGATAAACTAAGCCCAAAGTCCAACTTGCCTAAGTCAGCAAATGGTCTTCAGTACCTCCACTGCCTTAAACAAACCTCAAGAATTTTGCCAGTTCTGATACTGACCACTTACATCCTCTCCTTCTGCTCATGTTGATGGACAGAAATAAACGACCAAGTGAGTGAGTGATTGGGGGTAATGCCTCTGCAGGTGGTGGTGACATTGATGGAGTATGATGGATGAGGGTGACAGGGCCCCACCCCACCCACTTGCTCATGTGCATGACAGAAGGTCCTGCAAGCCAGCCCCTGATCTCTGAACAATGCCTCCAAGTGCATATTTGGAAGTGTAAAAACAATGGGTTTGGCTCCAGCAGTGATTGTGCTACAAGTTTGGAACCATTTAATGAGTTGCTAATGTGAAAATAATTTTCTTTTCTGACTTCAGAATGGAAGGAGTAAAGACAGATGGCCCCAAATGCAGGGAAATGCAGCCATAGAATTGGTAATGGCTCTGCCAAGACTTGAAAGGCAGCTCATCAGGAAAAGAGGATGTTTCTGCCACTGTCAGAAGTTGACAGAAACTCTCTGACTTTTTCTCTTCTCACCTCTCTGGTTAGGGCATTCCTGCCATTCTTCACCAGACATCATCAGGCTGATGATTGCAATTGCAAAGGCTAAGCTGCTGTTTCAAGTTGAAATGCATCCTGTAGAGGGGAGGGGAAGATGTTCCTGGCACATGCCAGAGAACACAGATGATTGCTAATCCAGATACAGGGGAAAGTATTCAGTGATTGATCATTGGATCTCAAGTGTCAAAAGAAAAAACCTACAGCTCTTGGGGGACCACAGGAATAGCAAAAATGTCTGCAAGGAATGTCTGTGTCTTGAATAGTTTTTTTCTTTGTTTGTTTGTTTGTTTTAGATGCAGATTGGAGTTAGGAAGAGACATTTGGCATTTAAATGGGAACTGTCAGTTTTGTCACATTGTCTAAGCTCTCTCACACAAAAAAAATGTCAAAAATGTTCCCAGAGAAAAATAGATCTCATATTTTTAGAAATAAACACCACCGAAATTGTCATTCAGGGAAGAAAAGTCATTGAAATTTAGTGTTAAAGGTGACAGTAAAAGGCTGACACATTCTTGGGGAGCAGTGAATTGTGTATCCAGATTCATCTGCAATAACAAATCTGGTAACATCTGATTTCCATGAGATTCCAGGTCCTTGCCAGCTATGAATGAGCAGAACCACACAGCAAGTAATTTTTATGGTCAATGTCCCTTTCAGGAGAGCTCTTTTTGGGCTGCCATTCCTCTTAAAATCCAGAGCCTGGATTTCAAAAGTAATGAAGAGTTTCCAGTTCCCAGTCTGACCTGACACAAACAAAATGTGTAGTTGTCTTTATTTTCAGACAGGAAGTGCTTAACGTTTTCTGAAACCCAAATGTCAAGGTAAAATTGAGGTATCCAGAACAACTGAAGGAATGGTAAACCCTGCCAATGCCAAGGACTAAAGAAATAAGCTCTGAAACCCCACTTGGGAGTATAGGAGCATTAACTAATGGCATTAGTTTGCCATTTAGTCTCAAAATCTCCGAGCTTTATTCTCTCACTCTTACTTACACAAGCTCCCAAAGAAGAGATGACAAGTCCCTTCTGCAGGGGTGGAGACCAGACTTCAGTGTGGCTGGAGACCTCCACTGTCTCCAGCCACACTGAAGCCCACTCAAACCCAAAAGCACAGTAGGCACACTCTCCCTGAGCACCAATATGTGTTGATGTCAGCTGAACTACATAGTGTATATTTCTTTTGAAAATATCTAGGATTATTCCTACAGTTCTGTTATTATTATACAATTTATGAGTGTATGAGTTACCATTATAGACCTTGCTTATCAGAGCTTCTTTCTTCTCAGACAAGGAGGACATGAGTAAACAGAGACTGCCTGCACCTCTGTTTTAGATGCCTTGGTCAGGATCTATAAGATGCTTTAACTGAAAAGAAGATTGATATTTGCTCAATGTCTTCAGAGGCCATTCATGTTATAGGTCCTCTGCAGAGATGGGCCTTTGCTCATGAAAAAGCCCAAGTCCTGTGATGGAAGATGAAGAGATCAGATAGGAGAGACAGCTCCCATCTATCTGAAACTGAAACCACATCAGTCAGCATCCGAAAAGAGAAAGAGCAGACCAGGTTTGGCAGTGCTGAAAACAAGGCAGGGGGAGCCCTGTGCTCTGTGGCCAGCACTGGCAGTGATGGGCCCCACTCTGCACACATGAATCCCTCAGAACAAGCCACAAGCAGCATGGCTCACACATATATTCATCTTATTTTAAGCAGCAATTATATTTAATGTTGTGACCGTCTTCTATTCCACTTCTGACTTACTTTAGGCAAAGTCCTTGATCCTCTTTGCCCACTCACCAGGCTGATTACCTAGTCAGTTTTGATTCCTGCACAAAACCTAAACCACAGCCACATCATCCCTCCAAGCTATGGCACAGCACAGAGTGCTGCAGCTGGCAGCAGTGCTGGTGGCAGTGATCTTAGCAGAGGCTTAGCTGTAAATCCCTATCTTTTCAAGGAAGCTTATTATAAACAATTAGAGAGGTGTAAGATAATCTTGTAAGGCTAGATCATGGCCAAACCCAGTCTGAGACCACGACACATAACATCAAGAGAAAGGTCTGCTTTGCTCCTTCTCTGAATTCCTCCTGTCTGTAGGCCCTGGACTCCTGGAGAGCCGTTTAAGACTTTCTCTGCAATGCTCCTGGGGGAAAACATTCCCACCCCATTCCTTCCTACCCACTTTGCCAGTAAAACCTTTACAGCTGTAAAACTCTGCAGGGAAATAGTCAGTACTTTGCAGAGCAGCATCCCTATTAAAGATCTGTGTGGAGACAGCCACCAGTGATTTGATCTATTGCATGACTAGCTTTCGGTCATTCGTTCGCGTCGGAACAAAATGAAGTGCTGTGAATCTAAGGCATACAAGTCATGGAAATGCTCCTCATGAATGCAAATACCCCTTAAGCTGAGGAAAGGGGCTGTAGCATCACCAGATAGGTATGTGGAATAGGCACTGACCAGCAGCCCCCTGTCTTATTAATAGATGAGAGCCACGCTCCTGCTCCTGGGGAGCTCGCTTGGCGGAGCTGGTCTCCAGAGAGCCAACGTCTACAAAGCGCTAACATCTGGTGCCCATTATTTCACCAGCTCTGTTGTGATTAGTCCATATGATAAGTCTGGCCAATTGCTACTGGTGAGGGATTGCTCCACTCCCTCCACCAGCCTCCTTGAGCTGTCACTTCTGGTTTGTGGCCCCTGCTAATTTGCCACTGCAATTTCCAATATTTGCTCAAATCCCATAAGGAAATCTCCCTGCCTTTCAGACAGAAGGGTAGCACTGATAATAAAAAGGGAAGGTTTATCAATTAACTCAAACTGCTCTATTGAATCAGACTCAAATCCCCTCCTATTTCAATTATGTGAGACTCAAAAAATGTGCTGGAAAAACTTTTGCTCAGGCAAGCGTTTCATGACAGAGCTGGTGGGATTTACACAGGCTTTAACAAGTTAGAGAAGAGGTTAAAAAAAGAACTCCTCCTGCTTCCCAATGGCTTTTTCAGTCATTGTGCTAGCTGGATAGTGCCCACCCGACCGAAAGTCTGCTTCTCAGAGGTGTATGAGTGGGAACTGGGGCCTTCAGACAGAGGCTTCCCCATAATTTTATTCCTTTCTCTTTTGTTCCTTTGCTTGTTCATTTCCTCATTTATCCTTTCATTCTTCCCTTCTTTCTTTTGTTTTCCAAATGCTACCTGCCACACTAGAACACTTGTACTATAGGAAATTTCCATTACCCACATTTCACATTAGTGGAGGTAGACTAAAATGAGTAAGTCACTAGGGAACAGAATGGGAATTGCAGGTTTACACAGATTTCTGCCCAAATATGTGAAACTATTCAATAAATGAATCTGATGGCTTTGCATGTTATGAAGGCTCCTTGGGAAGATATGAAAGAAAAAACCTAACACAAACAGGCCTAAATAGCTCACAACAATACAAGGATCAAATTTTAAATAATGTTAATGAGCATGTAATATTTGTTTGATTAAATAATTCCTATTCTTTCCCACTTTTTTTTCTATAATTTTTATATTAAGGAATTTTCTTGGGACAGAGTTCCACAAGGTGAGCTCCAGAAGTGAATTCAGCAAAAGCATTAGCTCCAGGCAGTGCCTCATGTTAGTAGCTTTATTACACATATTACACTTCACTCCTGAAATGTTCAATTCAGGGCATGTGTTTACCATCTTTAAGTTCCATCATAAACTCATGCCTTTCAAGAGTGGCTGATGTTTAAGTATAAATCAGATGCCAAATGAGACAACACTCCATGCTTTTGTGGAGATGGCAGCACTACATTTTTCTTCTGCTGAAGTCCTTGCAGAGCTGAGGTGATAAGCACCACTCAACCGGAAGGGAAAGAAGTTAATGTGCTTCCCAAATGAGTCACAGAAGCAGAGGCCACAAATTCCCTAAGATTTGCACTGTCTTCCTGGACCCTTTCAATGTATGATTTGAGCTGAGCTAGTCACTTCTCATTGACTAAGATTTGACCTATAGCAGGTCCTGTGCTCTGCCATCAACAGTCATGGCAAACATGGCATTTCATTCTAAGAGTGTTCTGAGGAAGCAAGGATAGTCCTGTTTAGTAGGTGTAGAAACGAGGTACAGAAGAGTTAAGTGAAATGGCCAACATTGAGAAGCGAGTCACTGCTTGTGGTACCGCCTCACACTTCTCACTCTCTAAGCATTCCAGTATCTCAATTTTGTGGTCAAAATGCATAGCTTGTCTGAGCGAACACAGCACATATGTGCACACATATGTACACAGCTCTGTGTATCACACATGTACACCAAGAACTTGTTATGTTCAGAGATCCGTGAGACTAAAAGAGAGGCTTAACCACAGAGGGTGCCATGTTCCAGATAATGACTCCCAGCAAAACTTCTATGAGCCATCTTGCAGGGATAGCAGGTCTTCCCCTTGCTCCTGATGACACTCAGAGCAATCTTGAGCAGAATACAAAAGGATGATCTCAGAATCTCTCATTAAACCTCTTGTTTTTCACATTTGTCATGCTCAAATTCTATATAGATTAGAATGTAGATCTGCAGATGCGGATGCAAAACTGTAGAAGAAGCCTAAATATAATTCCATATATTTAATACACTTAGTTGTGCTTCCTTTACAAGCAGGACACTTTGCTTTCTTATGTCAATGCAACGACAGCTCCTCATGAAAGATCTGGTGAAGGCCTTAGAGAACTAACAAGTGCTGGCCACCTGTCTCACTTTACTAAAGGGTTTGGTCTCTAGTGTTTATAAACTCTCTTATCAGACTTTAAAGCATACCCAAGCATTTTCATCTTCCTTTGGAAGAGGGCTAAGTATGTGAACCTCGGGGACACACAGAGGGAGACAGTGAAGAGAAATGGTTGGTTTGGAGAAGAATAGAGGAAGGATGCAGTGGAAGGAGTTACCAGAAAATTTTTGCATTTGCTTTACTCAGGGTATAAGAAACTGGCGACGCATATTTGCTAGGAAAGTGTAGCAAAGACCCTCTGGTCCCAGAAGATGGGCTATGGCCTCAGGTTTGTCTGAGTCCTCAGCCTGGCCCTGGAGCTGGCCCGTATCGCAGGACTTGGCTGATTGCTTTGCACAGTCATTTTCATATGTAAAATATTAACAGTAATTCATATTTACAAAACTCTTGAGAAGCCAAGAAAGTAACTTTGTTCTTACAAAAGACCAACCATAAAATTGTAATATGCTAAAATGATGTAGTTTGAATTTTTTGTTTGACTTCTTGGTTACAGAAATGGTCCTTTCTGGTATTGCTAATGATCCTTTTTGCTTTTTCAGAAATTTTCCTTGCCAGCTTGGAGAAAAGCATTCAAGGCCATTTAAGAAGTCAGGAACAGAGGCCTACAAAAGGTCTGTTTTACCATTTTACTGGAGTTTGGGCAGCTCTTACCTACTCTGAGCTCAGCTGCACCAGGCTAATTTCCGTAAGCATCATGTGGTGTTACAGAAACCACATTTTGCCAAGCTGTCAACTGTACAGCCTTCTCTTTGCTAAACAGACTCCCATTAAAACTGTCTGCACAATTTGTCAGTTAAATGAGGTACAAGAGGGACGCTCTATTTGCCCCTAATTAGCTGTGCAGACTACCTTTGTCTGTTTGATTAAGTATTCACATTATCAATTTTGTTTAATCTGATTCATTTCACACACCTCCCCAGGGACTCAGCCCATACGGTTAACTAATCTCTGATATCATCTCTCATATCAGCCCGCAGTGGTCTCCCACGGCATGCTCTACCCACACACTCACTGCTCACCAAAATCTTTCCTGGGAACGATTCTTCCCAACCCATGAAACCAGCACTGTCTCCCTGGAGCTGAGGACTTCTACCTTTAAGGGAAAACAGAAAAAGCCAGTATTGTGCTTGCTATCTTTCCTGGGGACCTCTGCAATGACTTTTTTAATCCCAGAAGCTTTTCAGGTGCAGCCAGCTGACTCCAGCAAGGTGTGATGTGCGTCCTGAATCGGCACACCCCTTCCCACTCCTCACAGATGCCTGCAGTGCAAGCTGCTCAACTCTTCAGCAGGTCCCTGATTTTGACAGGAGGCAACACCGGTGTCCCTATCACACTCTAAAATAATACATAATAATGGGGGATGGACTTTAACCAGCAGGACCTACCCAGTCCAACGTTGTTTGAGAGAGAAAAAGAACCACAGGTATTCAAAGATAATCCCTTTGCAAGCTTGCAAGTGTACAACTAACTGCACCTTTGAGAGAACACAACCCATTTTAAGAGATAGAAGGATTCTCCTGGGGAAAAAATGGACCAAAAAGATGTTCTCAAAACCACTTTTGTGGTTTTGCTCAAGACAGGATCACAAATAGCTGGGGAGAAGCAAACAGACCTGAGCAGAGACCAGACAATGGCTAGGAATGAAGAAGTATTGCCTCATCTTCACTGGATGGGTTACTCCACCAAAAATTTGATGCCCATCTGCACGTAAACTGAGTGCATTCCCATGCGCACACCTACTACACACATATATATGCTTGCATGAACATTAGCATGAATGCCATTGAAAATATTTCCAGCAAAAAATTTAAACATTTTAAATTTGATATACTATTACGCTGGCTTCTGTTAAAAATTTTCTTAGAAGATGTTAGTCAAACTTTCACCACTGGTCACACTTTTGATAAAAATAAAGCTTTCGTAATTTTGCAGTGTCAAGTTTTAAGTGAACAAAAATCAAACTTTGCCATTAGTCAATGTACAAACTCTACCCCACATGTTTTTGGTGTATTTCAGTGTGGAAGAGTTTGGCTTCTAATACTTTTCAGAACTGCAATTTTCTTAAAGGAAGACTGGGATGCAACTTGGACTTCAATACTTGGACTTCAGGTCAACTACACCAAATTCCTTTCCTTGTGCTACTAATGTCGCATGCCTGACAAGAGCAAAAGAAGCGAGGTGATGTACACAACAATCAGTGCCACTCTTCTTTGGGTCAGGTTTCCTCACGGCGGTATATGGAAAAGACCTTTCCAAACTCTGATCTGGCTTCTGCCCTGAGGTAAACACTGTCAGACAGAATACAGGTAGTCAAACATTGCTGTTGCTGTTACGCTGCCCAGAACACCCAAGGCCCCATGTACTGACATTGACATTAGATAATAATTTTAAATGCTAGATTGCAATATGAAAAATCTATAGAATAGTGTTGATTGGAAAAGCCATGTATCACTATATTTCACTGAGTTTCGTTAGCATAATTCAAAGAAGTTTATTTTACAAATCCCCTGCTGACCCTGGGAGAGTGGTTTACAGCTGAAAAACTCCTCAAAATGCTTTGTAAAAAATCTCTCCCTTGGTTGTTCAATTTTTTATTTTCAAGAGAACAAACTGTTTTATGGTTAATGCAAAAATTTAACACCAAGATTTAGCCTTGTGAATTACTTGACTGCTCTTCTGTGCATTAAACTTCAGTGAACAGATACAGCTTAAGGGACTCAAAACCAGCAAACATCTG
Source organism: Anomalospiza imberbis (assembly GCF_031753505.1). Lineage (NCBI taxonomy): Eukaryota > Metazoa > Chordata > Aves > Passeriformes > Viduidae > Anomalospiza > Anomalospiza imberbis. The sequence goes on along the minus strand of NC_089683.1, from coordinate 64,462,638 downwards.
GCTTTTGGTGCTAATAAAATGAGACTTAAGTTTTTTCTTTTAAAATTTGGAAAGAAAAAAAGGCTCATAAAATACTTTGGTTTTATTATTCCTAGTTCTACAGATCTTAAAAGAAACAAAACAAGTTTTGAGCAATAACTGTAGAGAAAAAATGGCATGAAATGTCAATTAAATACCAAATTGAGAAAGCATCCATATTTGGAAGACTATTTGAATTTAAATGTAGGCAAAAATACTGTCCTGAACTACAATTATAATGAACAAGTATTTAGCTGAGTGCATAAACAGGCCCAAAGGCAGGAAGCTGAAGAAATTACATGGTGAAGGAGTAATAGTTAATCTTTTAATTAATATTTAAATCAATTAGTCCCCGGCATCTACAACAATAAATCGAGGAAGTAACAATTTCTGCTAGGATTCTGTTAGCATTTCCCCATACTCTGTTCTCTGATGTCACTATTAATACTTATGCTCATTGGCATTGCCATAATTTTTCTACCAATCTAATGAGTCACTGCATAGACAGAGCTTTAATTAAAAGTGGCATTGAGTATGAGAGAGTATAGTTTCACTCCCACTTGTACCAGTCAGCTCAAGAATTACAGCCAGTTAGGAAAGAGTGACTGGACTGGAGTGTTCAAGGAATTTGAGCACCAAGGAGGAAGCACCAAAAGTATTTTCACAGAAGGAAATAAGATACATATTCTTGGAGTGGTGGAAATTTGAGTTTGAAAAGTAAAAAGTTTTACATCTATGAAAATGGATGAATGGAAATGAAGAAAACGGATGTTTCATTCCCTCAACTATGGCCTGCCCTGTGCATACATCTGTGCATACATCTGATGCAAGATTTTCAGATTCCTGGAGAATTAACAATAGCATAAGAGTAATTTTCACCATCATTATTCAAAAGTAATGGCAACTACAGAGTAGTATTGTGGAGCCTGAATCACAGTCTACAAATCTTTGGCGCCAACACCTTAGAAATACAGGGCTGCAGGAGAATCAGTGCATCAAGGAGAGTACATCTCCTGCTTAGAGTCTCCTAACTCATTGTCATATCAAGTGACACCTTGGCCTCATGAAGATGAGTGTTAATACTGGGCTGTACTATGGGGTTATTTTGAGTTCTGTGTTTTAGCAACTCACTGAAACATATGTTTGCTTTAAAATTAATTGAAAACCTTGGTTTATGCTAGTCAAATACTTGAATAATAATAATGTCTATATTTGGAAAATTACTATGAAATAGAAGTTCTGAAAAGCACGTATATCACTTACATCCTAATCCAAGTTGTACTGTCTGGGTGGGCACTGCAAAGGAGAGTGCTACTTTTCTTTCTCTGTTCTCTTAACCTCTGTTATTGAGCTCTGTGTTTGCTGAGGATGGTTTGCCTGCAGGAGTTTTTCCCATAAAAATACCTGCAGAATGAGGCTGATGAGTTTCTAAACTTCCTTCAAGTTCCTATTTTACTGTTGCTCTCAGTTGTACAGATGAAAGCAGGGCAAGGTGCAATAAATCAGTGGACAGGAAGTTATCTGTTCAATGACATTATTAATCTGGACATACACATCAGGATCCAGTGGAAGAGATGTAAAATTTAAATCTCAGAGCTTCATTAGCCAGCATCCTATAACTGAGCTGATGAAAACAGAGGGTAGCACGTCTGCACATAATGGGACATATTCCTTAGGTTTAACAACATCAGCTTTTGTTTGCTATATACAATGCAAAACTTGGCTGAACATGTGTGAGCTGGTTAGAATATAACCAATAACATCAGCATCCTCATTTTTGTAACTGGTGTCATGACTAAAAATGACAAGCAGTTGGCATTTCTGATTCACATCTCCTCTGCAAAGTGCCATTCTTTAAGAGGTCTGGTGCTGCTGTAAACCATATCCTTTAGGCTCTTCTATGTTTATTTTGTCTTGAAAAATCTTACAGAAAATCTTGAAGAAAAATCTTGAAAAATCTTGAAGAAAAAATCTTACATTTTTTAGTGGAAACATGACACTCATCTGCTATCCTGGAAATATCTATACACTCTGGCTGGCAAATGCATTTTACTGAGACTAATGGATTTTGAAGAGGTAGACTATCACTATTCTATGTTCTAGAGTACAAATTTTCACTCCAGTGTTTTTCAATACATTGAAAATTCAAATACCATTATTGCTTCACAAAGCTCCCCAAATGTGTCAGGTTCAAGGTGCAAGCACTGATACAAATTATTCCATCAAGTCTGAGGCAAAATAGGAAAATGGAGTATTTTGCTGTTATCATCACCAATTGATGACTTTCAAGGGGTTTGAGACCAAATTTGCTACTTTTTTAGCAAGAAGTAGCAGATGTAGTTTGCTGGGAAATTTATGAGTTGCTAAGTTGCTTTTTCTATTTCCAAGAAACAGTGGTAACTCTGGGAGAATGCAGTCGTGGTTACTTAGCACAGCCAGAGCCTTTCACTGGTATGTCGCTGTCTCCGAAGCTTTGCCAAAAGTCTGAAGGATCCAGTGATGACCACCAAGTGTCTGACAGGCCTTGGCAAGTTCCCCTAATTAACTTGAGAGCCCTTGCAGAGTTTCTGTGCCTCATAGTCAACATTTAAAGCCATGTTGAGAAGCAGATCTCCTCAGTCCCCAATGGAGTTCCCCTTAATCTCCTCAGCCCCACCAAGATCTTCAGCTGGAGAAACTCTGTCAGAAGGCAAATGCTGCAAGGGACAGCAAACCCTCAGAGGGATTCTTACAGGTGTCTGAGGCAGATCTGGTCAAGTTAACAAGGTTTGTGAAGGCCCTGCGAGTACCTTGGGAAAAAGAAAAAAAAAAAAAGGAAAAATACAAACTTTGGGTCCAGTTGTAGACAACAGGAGCCCATGATATGCTAATTAACACAGCTGCCATCAAGGATGTAATCTAATTTACATACTTGGTAGTGAATAAATGCTTCCATATGGCACAGTACCAGCATTTTTCCTTGACAACTTTATCAAAAAGCTAATGGAATTTGCATGCAAAAGAAAACTTTATCCATCTTGACTAAAGACAGCAAACCCAGTAAAAATACTGAGAGAAATGCATTGGAAAAAGGTGATGTTAAGCAAGGTGCATATTAGCAAGCTAAGAAACTATGTTTTAAATATTTTCTAATGAAGCAGTAGGAAAACTCAGAAATGGTCTACAGTGTTCCCCAATTAACTTGTTTCCTCATCTTCTTGTCCCAACCAAATCCATGAAATGGCCTTATGCTTGTTCATCCTGTACATCCACCACTGCCAACATGAGGCAGATGCTCAAATGCTCAGGTGCCCAAAATGAGCCAGATGCTCAGATGCTGTACTACTGGACTTCCTGATGCGTGTAAGCCCACAAATCCATCCCTGCCTTCAGAGTCCTGGACTAGCACATGATTCACTGTGTGTGGCAGAGGAGCTCCCCATAGTGCATGAGAGCATTGCAGACTGCCTCAACAGTCGTGTCATCTTCCTGGTGCAGGCCATCTCTCTTAATCAAATTGGTGACTTCCCAAACTCTGTGCATGCCTCGCATTCAGCTACAGGATCCAACTTTCTTGACCATGGCAGCTGGCTGTTGAAATGGCCTCAGTGATGGGCCACAAAATGGACCACACTGCTCTGAAGTGGCTTCTTTTTTTTTTGGACTAAATTGGACCTCTGGGTTGGAAGTGTTTGATCAATCACAGGCTGACCACTGAAGTGGCCACTGTGTTATCTCTGGGCATCAGAGGTCTTAGCCAAAGTCAACAATGTGGCTTAAGAGTGAAGATACCAATTCAGGGGAGCAGTTTTCCCTAAGCATGAATGCCTTTCACACTGGAGCAGAAAGTGGTGGTTTGGGAAGATATAAACTCACATGGCCACATGCATTCTCCAGCCTTTCAGACAATTTTTGTTCTTTCCAAAGGGAAAGTAGAAAACATTAGTCGTGTGTTCTGAAAACATCTGCAAAGCAAATTCTGCCACCGTGGACTTTCCCAAAAGGGAATGCCCTCTGTTTGGAAGATGCTGGACTCTCTGGGATTTTCAACAGCCTTTTCTTTTGGGATCTTTGCCTGAAGCAGAGCTGCCTGAGAAATGGCTACTCAGTTTGTTGTATAAGGCCCTTCACTGTGGCCCTAAAAAAAGAAACTCAAGATATTGGGCATGTTTGTCATTAAGTTACTCATAGTCTGTCTGTAAGCGGTCAAGGACATGACCTTCCCAGTCATATGCCCAGTACCTGCACAAACACAGTAAAATACCCGAGCAAACCAAATTCAAGGCTAAATGATCTAGCAGGTAGTAGTGTAAGCTGACCTGGGTTTAAATGTACCCTTATAAGGAGCCATACAACCACTCTTAGCTAGATTCTATAAATTTTCCCAACTGAAATGTCACAGGAATATTCATACATATGCTTAACCTTAGATATTTGTGTTGTCTTACTCAGACTTTGTGCTTGAACACATTGCTGGATGCAAGCCAGGGCACAAGGCCCCTACTGAGGATCAAGCTTGGTCTAGTCATCATTCTCCTTTTGCACTCATTCTGATCTGTCATGGAACAGATACTTCATAATCCTCACGGGGCACCTGAGTTAAAATCACACCACATTCTGCAGGTAGCCTTGCCTCGTCTATGTTCCCTCTTAATTTTTCCCAGAAAAATCTTTGTAGCCAAAGGAGAACAGAAACAGACTTATTCATAAATGAAAAAGCAAAATAAAAAATTAGTGTTGAAACTCAGGGAAAATAAAATACCGCTATATCATTATAGATTTTAAGCAACAGGACCATGATTGGAGACTATATTTTCAGCTTTCCTTGTAGATTCCACCTTCAATAGTCTTTAAAAAATCTCTTTTGTTGAAATATTTGAAATTTCATTTCAAATGTGATTCCAATTAAGCAAAATTTTTGTGGATCAAAATGTTAATTGGAAATCAATATTTGCACTTTCAACTATTGAATAACTTAGTACCTTTTATTTTTAAGATTAGTTCAGTGAGAAAAATATGGAAGCTGAAGCAAATGGAGAGCCTTCAGCTTTGATCCAGGGACTCATCTTTAAGACTTGTGTTGAAATAAAATACTTGGAGTTGTATCTGCAAGTGTTTAAAATGTGGATGTGCACCAGTAAGGTAACGACTGCCACTACAAGTCACTGCAGTATTTCCAAAACTGTTTTCGAAATACAGATGTATTTGGTCTCCATCACTGTTGTCTCTCTTTCTCCCATGCCTCCCATTTCTGGCTGCTGGGACAAGGCAGCAGTCACAGCAGATGCCGGGCTGCCTGGCTGCCTTCTCCTCATGTATGTGTAGACAGCAGCAAACCTGGCTGGTGCACTGGGAGCTTTAGCCCATCAAAAGCTTTTTTCCTGCTACAGGGCAACTTCACCAAAGGTCATATTTTTCTCATTGCTAACACTGGTCAAGAGAAATCTAAACTGAGTTTAGGAAAGCTGGAAATGCCATGCAAAATCCTGACACCAGGAAAGGGCTGTGCTTGTATCCCCACCTTTCAGCAGAGGTCAATATTTGCTGTGGTAAAGGCAGCTTCTGCTCTGTAACCAGCACTTGCTGCCTCAAACCAGAGCTGAAAAAACATCATCTGAGCCAGCATGGCCCTTACTTCTTTCATATCCCCCTTGTCAACAGTTTGAAAATGAGATAGCTAATTTTGTGCCTGACAAGAAAGGACGGATCATTTTCTCAGATGCTGCTATCAGCAGAGTCAGTGCTGGTACACTCTCTGAGGGAGTCCCCAAACTACAGGTTACTGGCAGGCAGACAAACGCTCGCTGACAGCCATTTGTGACCAACTATGAAACACCATCTGCTGTAGTTGGAGGGAAGGAACATATCCAGCAAGTGATACCACTGTGAGAAATGATTTTGTGTGTTGACACACAGCAGTCTTTAGATAGCCCCAAAGAATAAGCCTACTTTGTTTTTGCAGATTTGTGGATGGGGGAAGAAACATTTTCTCTTTTGGGGGTCCATGGGTGAGACTTCTTGGATCTATTTGCATTGAAGCCAGAAAAAGAAAGGGTTTGATATGTCTGTATTAACAGGTGTATTAAATACAACTGTGAACTGAGCCAAATGCATCTTTAGCAATGTCGTGTTGGGGGGTGAAGCACTATCTGACAGCTAAAACACCCGCTGGAGTGTGAATCTGCCACAGACTTGCTTGTGACATTGGGCAAGCCTCATCCCTTCTTTTAGGAATTGGCTCTCAGTTTTGAGGAGCAGCAATAACACTTTTCTTCAAGTGAGTGTTGGAAGGCAAGGTAGTGTTTGTTCAGCCCTTTGAAATCCCTGGAGAAAGGAGATAAGTAAATTTTACTAAACTTCAGAGAATGTTGCCGGGTTCAGAGGCTGTTAAGCAGACAAACACAAAGGCTTTACCTTCAGGATGTGGAGGGGGAAAAAAGACACAACGAAACAAGACATTTTCAGACTTGTAAAGACATTCTTGAAAGTTTAAGTGGCTCAAGTGCACAAAAAATACCCATGTGTCCAAAATGCTGTTGAAAAGCAAAAGACTTCCCTCAGTAACTAACCCAGGCAGCAGATCCCAAAAGTGTCAGGAGAAGGGATGCTCTGCTCCTTCACAGGGGGAAGGAGTCTTACTTGCTCATTAACATAAATAAGGCATGCAGCCAAAGGCATATGCCAACTCTTGCCTCTATGGTCAGAGAACAAGGCTTTAATTTTTAAGAGTCTTAATAGTCCTATGTCTCATGATTAAGTAATGAGAGCTGGCATCCAAAGTATCTGAAGTTCAGCTGATCTTGCATTATCCTTCTAGGCCCTGGCAGACTATAAACCAAAATATTTTCAAGTAAAATCTGCAGAGGTAAAAATAAATAAAAGATAGATCTTAAAACAGCTAATTAGTCTTAAAGCAGAAAAATATCAAATTATTATGTCAGATTATCACCTTATTTCTTTCAGTTTTCTTTGAATTATAGCAAAATTCTTAAAAACTGGTACATATATACATTATTTTGTATTTTATATGTGGTTTTGTTCATATACACACACACATAGATACATATATGTTTTTCATACCACTTCTTTCTGATCGGGCCTGCATGTCTGTGAAATTGCAATGATAGTGCTGTTTGTCATCAGAGGCTTGTAAGGATTAAATACTGTTTTACTGTAGAAATTCTTTCTGAAGGTTAACATAGGATGTCTGGATTCAATCTCTTTAAGCCCATATATGTATATATATATGGCTCATTAAATCAGCTATGGGAGGGCTTGATCCAGACCCTGTTGAAGTTGGAAACATGCTGTGTGCAGTGTCACCCAGACTGGAGCAGAAGGGTCTGGATTTCCCTCTGGCTCGGGACTGAACCCAGAGGTGGCCTGTGGAAGCCCAAACCCTGCACGTCCCCAAGGAAGATAGGAACAGGGAGCACAAGGGGGGCTTAGCAAGGGCAGTGGAGGGGAGGCAAACCCACCTCCAGGGTCCAGCAGGCAAGGAGATGGGAGCACTGCCAGCCAGCTACAGGGGACAGAGAGAGAAAGTGGGATAGAAGAGGGCTTTCAGGAAACCTTATTTATGATTTAAATATGCCGTCACTGGTGCCTGTGCGATATGAAAACCAAATCTAAACATTTGTCTGTAGAATCAGGTGATGACTGGCCCTCTACTGTCTCAAGGGGGGCAGGAAAATGGTCCATGCACCTGCCACCTAATTCAGTTTAAAACCTGACACATTTACCAAGAGTGGGCTGGCATAATGAACTTCATTCATGCTGTCAGTGGAGTCAATAACTTATCCCCAACTGCTTTTGTCTCCCTGGCGGCAGTGCCTCTGATCGGGCTGAGGTACTTATTCAAGTAAAATTTATTTTCAATTGCAGGCCATAATACTACTGGCACAAGCCTTGCTTTGACAGAAGCTTTTGCTCAAGGCTAAACTATTGTTAAAGTTTGTGCCCATTGTCCGGGGTCTTTGATCTGTCAAAGCTGCTTAACAAGCTGGTTAAAAACTGTTTCAGATAACAGGTGTGTCCTTTGAGGATGCAGGGCCATTTTTCAACTTCTTTAAAAGACTAGTCCAGTAGCTGACTAAAATTTACATGCTGGTTGGTGGTGATATATGTAAAGCACTTTTAAAGCAAGAAATTCGATTTAGGGGTTTATTTCCCCGAACTTCCTTGTGGTTTGTTGTTGGTTTTGTTCTGTTTTGTTTTGTGGTTTAGGGTTTTGGGGTTTTTTTTTCTGAGGAAGTAAAAAGATTTACAAGGTGTTTCTCTGTGGCCTTGGAAGTATTTAGCGGAAAAATTACTGAGGTGTTAAATCTACCTGTGGTACTGACAATGGCACACAGTCACAGTAAAGTCATGTTTGAAGCAGCAAGCACCAGTGAACACAGCTAGGAGAAAGCGTATGATGGAGAGGAGCAAAAGCGGGGTCACATGGGGCAGGCTCTGCTGGGGTAGGCTCACAGGGGAGACACATTTCCCCTCCAAGCCAAAGCCTGCTGCAGTGTAACTGTGCTGCTCCAGCCCACCCCTGCCCCTCAGCTTGGTTGGCTACCAGCTCTGAGAGCCTGCAGCATGGTTAGCACCTACAGGATCTGCTCTTGCTACATAGAGAGCCCCATTTCTGGGAGAAGATCCCAGTCGTATCTTGGGTCCCCACTGTATAAGCTCGGCCTCTCATGCGTGGCCAATGGCCTGAAAAAAATTTCCTTTGAATGGTCCATATGTCAGCTATATTCTTCAGGATGTGCAAAAAATGGTTCCTCCCCTTCACATATGTTTTAAAATACTACTGAGGTCCTGAGGGATTTAACCAGTTTTAACCCAACCTAGTTGGTTTTGTTTTTTGTGAAAAAAAAAAAATTAAAAACATGTCCACAGTAATTCTGAAATGCACAGAGCTGGCCTAAAAGTTTAGGGAGAAGGGGGAAAGGGAAACTCACTCTATGTGCACTGTGTGTGTTAGGGAGGTTTTGGAAGGAAGGGAGAATGAGCACCTTCAGGGGTCATTCCCCCCCCCCATCTTTGGATCAATACCACGTAATTCTGGAGCTGCTCCTACTGGGACTTTGGTCCAGACCAAGAATTTCTGTGCCTTTCCAAGTTCCAGTTGAACACATCACCTGAGCAACCAGTCAGTCATAATTCCCAAATCTGTGTGTATCTGCAAGGCCAAGGAGTGAACTGAGGTCAGCACTGCCATTAGAGGTGTCCTGTACACCCCCAGCCTGCTGACTGCAGGCTGCCACACAGCTACCCCAACTTCTCCACAGATGTACAGAGGGTGCAGAGCCCTGGGAGGCTCACTTGCAGCTCTGGCCAGAGAGCTCTGGTTGTACAGTATGTAGAGCATCTCTTTACAGGCAGTCCCTGCAGTCCCCAGTGCTGGTGGGCTGCAGGGTTTCCACAGGAGAGAGCTGAGAAGGGGAGGGGCAGACAGCATCCTCACAGGCAGCTCCATAGCCAGGAGCAGATCATGAATAAAATGAGGTGTTTAGGAAACACCTGCCCATCTTTGACCTGCAGGAAATAAGCACCTTCAGCAAGTGAGTTCAAGGTCGTCTTCAACAGAAACAAAAGAGCTGAAAGCTCCCCTTATACAGCAGGAAAGCTCTGAGACTTATTCTCCTCCTTCCCCTGAGCTGCATCCAGCAGCTCCCCTTGCTGGAGAAGCTTACATACCTTGAGAGACAAGCACAACAAAGTGAAATAACTTTGCTGAAAAAGTGAGCCTGCTTCCTAGGCACATTTTTCTTAAACAATCCCATCTGTACCAAAAATCTGTTGTCAGCTTGCTAGTTCAAGGAAGCTGGTGAAGAAAACAAGCACTTTGTCAAATGCAGCAGTTTTATGAACATCCCTAAAATGAATCGAGAATAAGTGAAAAAGCAAAGCTTTTCAAATACCACTCAGCTATGCTCACTATTAGGATCATCACAACTGTTCAAAGATTACTTTGGCTTCTGTCTGTGCCATCAACTGGCTTCAGAGATATGTTTAGAGCAATTAATTTTCAGCAATCAAATGTGGCCAGAAAGATGTGAGATGGAGGACAAATTCCTGTTGTAAGGCTGCCTCTAAGCAAAGCTGCCCATGACTTTACTGGATGAAGCATCTGCTTAATCAGCTGCTATATCAGCTACAAAATGTTTTCAACACTCTAGTGACCAAGTCAGTGTCTGTGGGCAGGTTAAAGGCCTCAGTGAGGTAAAGATCTGTTATTGACCAAACAGAATAAGGCAAGTTTTCACTTTCTCCATAACCTATATTAAAACATTTTCTTCTCTGTGAAGAAGGATGTAGAGAAATCTACTAGTCTCACTTCTTCTCTGCATTTTTCTGAGGTAAATTATTAAGCATAATTGGATTTAAAAGCTGAATTTCCCCTACTTGTTACAATTAGATAGGTATCGTCAATGCTGTGTTGAAGCATAGAATAAGGCCCTGTTGTGATCTCTCCAGTGGGAAGAGTATCACAGTTGTGAACAAGAGAAATTGAACAATAGCAAACACTTATGGGGAAAATGTGAAAATTATATAAGGTAGCCCAAGGACTCCAAACCACTTTAACATTACAACCTTCTTAATATTACCAAATAATTTTGACTTGCAAAGTAAAATAACAAGATGCTGTAAAGTGGCGAGTGTCCAGTGAGACCACCAGACTATTACAGGAGGGTATCTGTAGCTATTATTTGTCACTAGCTGTTATTTATACTGCACATGATTCAACAGATGGCCAGGCAGATGCAATGGCAAGGTGAGACAACCACAGCAGTGAAGGCTGGAATAGAAGATGCTGCAGCTGGAGGAAGAGGGATGCCCATGGAGAGAGATGGATGGAGCTGGTGGTCGGGTGAGGGAATGAGCAGGAGATGTTCAAGCAACTGAACCTGACAGTGTCAAAGAAAGGGTCACCTGCTGACTGTGGGGCCCTGCAAGGTGTGGGACATGCTGGTGTTTTCATGGGGCCAGGCCAGGTAAAGGAGCCTGACCCAATATGACCAAGAGAGAAGGAACTGAAATACTGATATTGCATTTACAGGAGAGCTGTCCTTCTGCTGTATTGCTGAGTTAACAACGAGTTAACCTCAGAGATCTAGGGTAAAATCCACATGGGTAGATGTGAAGAAGCAATCAGTGCTGATCTGGTTCAGGATATTTAGTTAGTGCTGGCTTTGTCAGTAGGCAGGATTTGGGGCAGAAACCTTGGACACAAAGACACTGTCAAAAAGTGCTGTGACTCAAAAGCATGGATGGAGTACAGCCAAACTGATGAAATGCATCAGTAGGAAGAAAAACTCATTGCAACATTTTAGGAAACACAATACAAAAAGAGAAAAGTAAAGTTTCCTCTTTGGATTATAGCTTTGTATTGATAAGTGGAAATGTGCTGAAACCATTGAAGGATGGGGCATTAAATACAGATTGCCTGGTCTAAGCAGGTGGAAAGAAGATGAGTCCCAGGGGAAAGCCCTAAGCCTTTCATTCAGCCTGTGCCTGGAACCGCTTCTCCCACAAGGTATGTGGTTCCTTCATAGCAGAAAGCCAAAGCTCTCTGCTTTCCCCAGCTGCTTACAAATTTGGGAGTGGATTCATTTTTCTTGGTGGAGAATTGATGATAGACAAGGATGGACTCTCTCTGGACATATGAAGAATTCTGATACTGAGGGCTATTTTATGTCCATGTGTCATATTTACGAACTGAAAAAGTGACTGTCATGGGCATTTTTTTGCCCCATGTTGATGTTAAACCCACAAGAGGGGAAGGATTTCTTGCACATGGCACAAAAGTAGAAATAGACATTCTTTACAGTTTCATAGTTCAGTAAACCAATCATGCACAACTGGGAAAAGCTAAACAGAGAAAGCCAAAAAAGTAATGGAAACAAATCAAATACTGGGGACCTTGATCAGTTAATAATTCTGATAAATATCTCACTTCACAAAGAAAATATATTCTCCTGGTAATATGGAGAGAAAGAGATGACAACAAGCGCAAAAGCTTTCTGTGAGGGAAAAAGACTGAGACTACAACTATACAAAACATGCCTGTGACCATTACCTATCTCTGAAGCCTACTGGCACAGACTGGCATGTGTCCACATTATTAAATTCTTGCTTTCCAGGCAGTGTGGCTGAACACAAATTGCCTGCTGGGATTGGCCTTTGGCCTATGCTATCCCCAAACCATGCCTGGGAAATGTTCAGGAGAGTGCTAGCTGCCTGGAGCCAAAACATGCCAGGAACTGTTGTAACAATTTGACTCTATAAATAATTGAGCTACAGTGCCTGAAAACATTATGTAGCACTGGTTAATTTACTAGAAGAGATGAAGTCCATGATTCTAGCTTGGAATGGAGATCTTGGACATCTTATAGAACCCTGAAAATGGAAAACCCTAGAGCACCGTCAGACGCAAGAGAGTGCTGATGTGAGGGAGGCAGGCATCCACAGGTGCACTTAAGTCAAATAAGAAAAAGCTCATATCCTGGCACAAGTAATGGAAGTATGAAGTAGTGGGATGAACATCTACACCTATGGAAAGGGCAAATGAACCATGCTGGAGTGACTAGGGAAAAGCAAACCAGGAAGATCCTGAAGCTTTGAAAACACTGTGCTCAAGTGCTTTTGCAGAGCATACCTCGTTCTGCTTCAAAATTGAACACAACTAAACCTCCCAAAGATACTCAGTGAGAAAGAAAAAGGGGTGCATGCACTGCTAACAGATATGGTCTCAAGGCCACAAGAAGCAGGTGGCCCAGAGGGCTAGTATGGGCTGGAGCCTGCTCAGGAAGCACCCTCCAAAACACATGGAGCATGTTGGACCTGACCATGCCTAAAGGTTGGCTGGGCTATGGACACCTCAGGAGACCAAGGTCCCAGCAGTCATTTAGAGAAATGCACTGAGAGAAGGGGAGGCAGGGCAGGCAGCACACAGCAGGCTCACAAGAAGTCCGCAGACCGCTCCTGCAGGGCAGCAGGGACTCAGCTAAACCCACCCATAGGCACAGAACAGCTGCCCCACAGTAACTGCTCTCCTAATTCCCTGCAAAGCCAGCATGGATGTGTTGGGACTTCAGTGACAAAAGTCTGGAAAGTACTGCATCCACCTCCCATGGAAATGAAGCCTTCAGACGCTTCTAGTTTAGGTCCTTTGCCAGTTAATGAGACTCAGAGAGGTTCAGACATTGGTGACAAGCTAGGCCTTTGCATAGAAGTGTGCACAAGCTTTCCATGGTTTCTAGCCCTGGCAGGTCTGTGTCTGAGATATTTGTAGCCCACTACAAATGTAAGTATCAGCACTTACAAGGAGTGGTGTCCAAACTCAATTTTCATTGTGCTCAAGCAAACCATAATGCCACTGTTGTGATTCATTTCTGTCACTGTCACTTGCAGTTTTAAGAGGCAAGCCAGGTGCTCAAACTGGGGATAGAAGCTCTCCCAGTAAATGTTTCAAGCTGCCTTTCTCCTAGTGCCTGAAAATTCATTTGCTGTGTGAAGATCTGACAGCACAGGCCATAAAATCCACCATGGCCAATTCCCCTGCAAAGCATGAGGAGGGCAGCACAAGGAACAAACTGCGTGTTTAGTTGTCTACTTCCTGTATGGCACTTGACAGGTCTTTGTTTGTCAACAAACATTAAAAAGTCAGGAAAAAGGATGTTTCATGTGGTCATGTTATTGTCCTTCCTCTGACCCCATGGATGAGGGAGGGCTTGCAACTCCCTCAGGTTGAAGGTTAGATTTTGTAAAATAAGTTTTTATTAGTTGTGAAACATTCCTCTGCTTTAAAAAAAATACAAATTAAATCTCATGGTTTTTCAGAGAGACACCTAACAATTTACAGCTGAAACACAGCAAAATAGCACCTGGTGTGTGATAGTCAGAGCCCCTGGGTAGAAAGCAATCAAAAGAAAAGTAAAATAAATTAAAAAGAAAAAAGTACACACACACACACAAGAAAAAAGCCCACAAAGAGTAACTATTCAGAAAAATAATTTAGCATTTCCAAAAACACAATCCACTTTTTATAACACACACATCAACTTCCTTTCATGAATAATTTCTAAATATTTATTCTGGTGGTGTGACTAAGGCAATTTTGCACCCTCATGTACATACCTGACATGGGAGAGGGTTTTCTGGAGGTGATAAATGCATTCAGAGACCACAGTTCCATTTGTCTCCTGTTTTGTGGGGACTCTGTTATCTCTATCTTAAAAATGCAGTCTTATCTGCTTTTATTATCTTACAAGGCATCAGGACCAGGCCCTGTGCAAATCTCTTGGTTTTCAAGGGATCCATTCGTTTTTGAGTTGTGGGTCTCCACAAATCATCTTCACTCTAAGCACTAAATTACTGCATTACTTGTAGTTTTTTCCCTTGCTCATCTGGCAGCCCCTGATGATGCTCTGCCAGGTAACTTTCAAGATGTGTCAACAGTCACAACACTTTGGGAAAAAGCAAACATAAAAATCATTAAAATAAATCATTAAAATAAAAAATATTAAATTGAATATAGATCTACAGTTTTTTTTTTTTTTTACCAGGGCTATATAGAACCCTATTGTGAACCTACCACAGGTTCAGAGACTTGGGGGATCTAGGCATAGATTTTGGTCACATGGCCTCAACTGATGATATTAATTTTTAAGAAGTTTTGCCCATCAGCCAAACTTACTCTTCTGCAGTTGCACTGTGCTTATCTGTGTGCCTACTTCAATGTAATATCAAGCAAAAAAGTGTTTGTTTCCACTTCAGAAGAAAGAAATGAAAGGCATGAGAAAGAAGGTTTGTTGGTGTAAGCAAGCTACAGGCACTTCCATTCACCCTTCTGGTGTCTTCAATTCAGTGTCTTCAACTCAGCAGGTTTTGGATGCTGAGCAGTTGTTGGATGGGAGCACAAATATGGATATAGCTTCATCAAAAACTGTATCTTCTCCCTGATGTGATGTTAGATTGGCAATTCCTTTTTGTTTTATTCATTTGACCCTAGAACTTTATAGTGTTAATCAAACTGATTATTTGAAAAAACAGAGAGCACAAAATTATTAACAATTAAACAACAATTAAGTTTCTTTGTTTAAAAAGTGGTTAAGAAACTGGAGGAAGATCCTTCTCTAAAATTTGGGGTGGTTTTCTTTTGTTTTTTCTTTTTGGTTAAAGTATAGCTTTTTACTCAAAGATTCCAATATGCAGATTTTTTTTTTTGAGACCATTTTGTTCTTACTCTGTTTTCCTATTCATAATACATTAAGGTGGGACTTAGGGACATGATTTAGTGGTGAACTTGGCACTGTTAGAATTATGATTGGACTCTGGCCTTAAAGGTCTTTTACAACTTATTTTTCCTACAATTCTATGATTGTAAGGTTCAATTCAGCCACTTAAAGACAGGTATTTACTGCCTCTGAGATGCCCTAGGATGTCTCACCTGACCTGTCCTGCTGGTCCAGTAAAATATGAATGTTCAGCAGGTTCTGGATTAATTTTAGTGTGAATGTCTCAAGGTATCTATAACACACTGAAAGAAAAGCAACAAACTCAAATCCTTCAATTTCACAGAACTTCGGTGAAAAATATCTGTTTATATTTTAGTATTTATCTTCTACTTAGCTACTAGTTGTCTGCTTCTGTTTCAGACCTGAGAAGGGGGTTTTGTGCCCCCGAAGTACGCATTTCCGCCTCTCAATCTTGCCCTTTTGTTTTCTCTGGCAGCAGCATGATGTCATCTTGTGACAGTACTTTCCAGCTCAAATCCATGCCTGCCTGCTTCTGCAGGAGGGAAAGTGCGGCTTCAGAGAACAGAAAATACAAAATTAAAAAAGTTAGTCAGGAGCAAGTAGGAAAATAGAAAATAAAGTAGGAGGGAGGCAGAGCAAGACACAAGCATTTTAAGAGACACACATCCTTAATAAACTCCTTATTAAACTCCCAAGTTTTGCTTGGAGAGTAGGGGCACAATCAGGGCAGCTGGGCAGGCAGACGAGGTCTGGAGCAGAGGAAAGAGGTAGCAACCTATTAAAAAAATACTCCTTTTTTTCCCCATTTTTTTCCCATCTGTGACTGCAAAGAAAAACGATTTGCTCATTTGGTAATAACTGATGGGAACCATGAATTACTGAGCAAGGCCCCCAGCCTAGTGTTTATCTCCTCACCAATAAATCTCTAAACTGAAGCAATGAAGCTAAGTACTGCTGCTATTTCTGCATTTTATTTCCATATTAATCAAAACACAAGCCCACCCCCACCTTTTCCCTAGCCTCATGTAGCTGGAGAAGAGGCGTGAGGGAACTGTCTGGGTTGGACTTGTCAGGTGGGGCATCTGGTAGGATGGGAGAGTAGGGAGAAAACCCCACAATTTAGAGTTGAATACCAGTGCCTGGTGTTTTGGCTTCAGATCTGTGGCAGAGACAGTGGGGTCCTCCCCCCATGGGAACTGGGAAGCACTGGGAAGGGAGGGGTTGTTGCTTTCCTGTGAGACAAGGAGCAGCACCTGCCTTCTCCACAACACAGCTGTGCCAGGACCCAGTGGTCAGCAAAGGGATGCACAAGTGAAAACCAGCAGTGTCCATCCACCTCTGATTTAGATTTAGGTTTAGGTTTAGATTTAGAGTGTACACATAAATGTATTTGATAAATGTGCACACAGATATTATTCATTTTTGTGCTGGAAACCAAAGGAATTTCCTGAGAACACCAAGCTCCCCTCATCTATCCCAGAAACTGGCTAAGTCAAGCTGTGCTGTGTGATAGGAAACCATGCTGTGCCCCATCCCCGCAGCTCCATCAGCAGGCAGGGACAAGCCCAGAGGGTGGATGCTGCCAGGTTCTGCCACCATCAGATCTTTCTTCTTTTCCAATTTCTATCCCTCAGCCACCTTCCCCTCTCCCTTTTTGAAAAAAAAAAATGTTTTATTTATTTCTCATGTGTGTTTGTGAAGGGAAGCCCTCCCATAGAAAACCCACAGTTCCCCTTCTGTCCCCATGGGCAGGTCTCTGAAGTTGTTCAATTGTTGGTCGGTCAGTTGTTCTTTTTCCGGGGAAGGGGAAGGTGGGCCAGAACCTGGAATGTCGGTGTGTGGCTAAGTGGAGATCAAGTGTCCCCAAAGAGTCCTTTCGCTGAGGCAAAAGGCTCTCCATCCCCAGGATCGAAGGGACCGAGCGATGGAGATGCTTCGGGGCAAGGCAGCACTGCTGGGATGGCAGCGGGTCCGAGTACCCGTCTGCCGACTCTTGCACGAAGGGGTGACTTCGTTCTCCTCTCGGCTGCCCTTTACAGCCCAGCCCCGTCCAAGGCTACCCCGTTTGCCCCGCTCCGAGGGGAGGGATGCAGGACGGGGAAAGATGCGGAGTCGGGGAGGATGGGGGCCCCGATGGAGCCGTGGCTTTGAGCCGTGTCAGCCCCGCATGGAAGGTGTGTCGGGTGGGCTGAGGAGGGGCCGGCAGCCCCGCGTCCGGGCCGGCGCTGCGCAGCCCGCTCCCCGCGGCTCCCCGCTGTTCTGCCGCGTTTCCCCCGCTCCCGTTTGCCCGCTGCTCGCTTTTCCTCCGCCAGCAGGGTCGCGGGCTGCCGCTGCCAGCAGCGGAGAAGAGGGAGGAGTGTGTATGAGCGTGCTTTGGCTGTCGGGGCCGAGCAGGGGCTCCAGCCCAGACTCTCCCTGGGACGGCGGGGCGGGTCCGCGCCTTGCACAGAACCCCACGCACAGCTCCGATGGCACCTGGGGGTCAGCCCACCGGGCCCCTCCTCGACGACAGCCGTCACTGGTGCACCCCATGGTCACCTCCCGGTCGTGCGTCTCCTCCCTAGGCAGTGCCGGGAGGGCAGGGAAGAGGGAGGGAGGGAGGGAGGGAAGTCAGGGAGGGAGGCAGGGAGGCGGGAAGGCAGGCAGGAAGGCAGGCAGGAAAGGCAGGCAAGGAAGGCAGGCAAGGAAGGCAGGCAGGAAGGCAGGAAGGCAGGCAGGAAGGCAGGCAGGAAGGCAGGCAGGAAGGAAGGCAGGCAGGCAGGAAGGCAGGCAGGCAGGCAGGCAGGCAGGAAGGCAGGAAGGCAGGCAGGCAGGCAGGCAGGCAGGCAGGCAGGCAGGCAGGAAGGCAGGAAGGAAGGCAGGAAGGCAGGAAGGCAGGAAGGCAGGAAGGCAGGAAGGCAGGAAGGAAGGAAGGAAGGAAGGAAGGAAGGAAGGAAGGAAGGAAGGAAGGAAGGAAGGAAGGAAGGAAGGAAGGAAGGAAGGAAACTGCAGCCTCTCTTGATCATCTTGCTGAATTACTGTAAGGATTTACCTTAGGCAGGGAATGGCTTCTTTACGTGATTTTTTAGTTCGTGTTTTCGACGTAAATACACGTTATTTTCAGTTTCAAATGTTTGTGTATGCTTGCTTATGTCTTAACGCTGACTTGGATGCTGCAGTATTGCACAGCCCGCTCACCGGCACGGATCGCCCACAGATGGCTTTCTGAAAGTTTTTTGGCATTTCGGTTTAAATGCCCCATCCACCCCCTCCACTGGGGTTTAAATGCCACATCCATCCTTCCTCTGTCACTGCTCAGCTTACGACTCAGGGGGAGTCGCCTTCCCCTGTTTCTTCAGGTCCCTCCCGGCCATCCCCTTTCGCGTGAGGCAGGGGGCCGGGGTTGGCCGGGAGGGCAGCGCCGCGCTCCCGTGTGCCGAGCCGCAGGGCGCTGGGAGCCGCCAGCCGCGCTCATCTCCGCCGAGAACCGCCTGCCGGCGGGGCAGAACTGCCTTTCCCAACTCTGTCCATCCTACCATTTCCCTCCAGAAAAAAATGGGACTGAAAACTGGTTCTCAAAAGAAAAAAAAAGTTATTGCCCATAAACTCCCCGGCGCTGCCCGCGGCCCGCCCTCCCGCGCCCGGCTCTGGCTGCGGGACTGGCCATGGGCCACCCCAATTCCTGACGGCTCCCAGCCCGCTGGGAAGCTGCCGGAACCTGCCCGGCAGCTCGCACACACCTGAGGACTTCGGGTTCGTGGCCGCTTCCGAGGCAGGGCACACGGAGCTGTGCCAGCCTCCTCCAGATGGGCCCGGGGAGTCCTGGAGAGACCCAAAGCCATCAAATACGGCGCCTTTTCTCAGCTTCCAGACCCGGACAAAGGCGAAACAGGCATCTTGGAGTTAATTTTTTACTTTATTTGGAAATCTCATCCAGAAACACTGGTCAATAATAAATATATCGATAGTTATTATCAAGAATATATAAAAAATAAAGACATGGTGGTGTCTTTGAGGCCCCAACCGAAAACAAACAAACGAACGAAATGAAGAATAACATTATTTCAAACAATGTCCCAGGAAAACACATCGAAAAGGAAATAAACAGCAACAAACCTTCTGATTTAGATACACAAATCACCGACCTGGCAAGAACTGACCCCGCATGCAAAAACAAACCATAACAATTTTTTTTTAATAACACAAAACCAAACAAAACAACAACAACAAAACCAGCAAATACTAATAAACCCAGAGCCAGCAACAGAAATTTGTACCTCAGACAGCTAAATCAACACAGTTCACCGAGAGCAGGAGATGGCAGATTTGGCAAAACAGATCTGCTGGAGGGTTGTGCTGTGTTTTGCACTATTTTCCTCTTTTTTGTTTTATTTCTCTTTCTTTTTTCTTCACAGAGGGAAGAAGAAAAAAACTACCAAAAAAAACCAAAAAAAAACCCAAAAAATCCCATCATAACCAAATCTGTAAAAACAAAACAAAACAAAAAAAAAAAAAAAAAAAAAAAAAAAAAAAACCAAAAAAAAAACACCAAACCACAAAAACCCCAAACCATAAACCACACTCGAAAACTTCAGTGAATTTCCTCGGAAGTCCCTGTTGCCAGGGGAGCCGCCTGTGGCCGGTCCCCACGGGTGACAAGCTGGGGCGGAAAGCATGCACGCACTCTCTGGTCTACCTTGGGCCGCCGCTGCGCTTCCACAGCCAGGTCTGGAACAGGAAATTTCGGAGGTGTCGCCGTGCGAAAGGAAAGAAAGAAAAAGCCCGGAGAAAAAAGAAGGGAAAAAAGCCCCAGACTGATTTCATCGTCTCATGGTAGCTGCGAACACTACAATGACAACCATGTCTTTTTTTTTTTTTTTCATTTTACATACATTTGAAGGAATCATTTACATTTGATTACCATCAGCGGCATTATTATTATTATTATTATTATCATTATTATTATTATCATTATCATTCTTTTTACAACAGGGACTTTTTTTCCAGTTTAGTATAATAAGAAAACATCGCCCGAGGAGCCGGGTGGAACATTACCTTTGCAAGGTCCTTACTACACTAATCCCGTGTTACAGGGGGCTTGGCGGGCGGGGGCAGAGGGGGCAGGTCCGTCGGCGGCTCGGGGGGGGACCGGCCGCAGCCCCCTCTCCGTGGCTGGGAGAGCCGGCTCCGGCGCAGCCCCAGCGGCCGGCGGAGCCCCGCCGAGTCACTTCAGGAGGTCCTTGGTCTCCCCCGAGATCCTGGCCATGTTGGAGGCGGTGAGGGCCGAGAGGTGGGGCGGGGGAGGCATCTGGCAGATGGTGCAGGGGCACGGCAAGCCAGCCCAGTGTTGGAAGCCGCTGCCGAGCTGCAGGGCGGGGGGTGTCGAGGGGGTCTTGAGCAGGGAGTGTGGGGGCCGGATGGTGCCGATGGCCGGCAGGGAGGCGGAGAGGGAGGAGGAGGTGTTGGCGGAGGACAAGGCACTGCCGAGGATGGGATGCACCTGGTGCACAGTGCCGGCGGCGTGGGGCGGGTGCCCGGTGGAGTGTCCCACCGTGCTGCAGTGAAAGGCCGAGTGGTGTCCCCCGTAGATTTCCCCAACTAGCCTCTTCATCTCCTCCAGGGAGCTGGTGAGCATCAGGATATAGTTTCTGGCTAGCAGGAGGGTGGCGATTTTGGAGAGTTTTCTCACAGAAGGTCCATGAGCGTAGGGCATCACCTCCCGCAGTCCGTCCATAGCGAGGTTGAGGTCGTGCATCCTCTTACGCTCCCGGCCGTTGATCTTCAGCCGCAGCTGCTGCAGGTCCTGCTCCGAAAGCTGCTTCTTGATTTTGTACTTGCTGCCTTCCCCTCCAGTCTTGGAACCGTTCCTGGTGAGGCCTTCCCCAGACATCTTCTGCACCAGATCGTTCTGAGTGGAGGAGACTGAGTTGAGCCGGCTGTCTTGGTGGTGGTGATGGTGGTGGTGGTGGTGGTGGTCTCTCAGGTACATCTCATCCATGTCTGGCGAAGAAGCTCTGCTGGAGACAGAGCTGGAATCAGAATTCATTGTATTCAGGCTTCTGAGCAAGAAACTCTTCCCTGCTCTGGACGTGGCGGAACAAGACAACTCTCCTTCGAAAAGCAACAAAAACAAAACGGAAAGGAAATAAATGGATGGCAGGGTCTGCCAGCGAAGGGCTGGAAATGTTGGAGGAAGAGGAAAAAAGCCCCTCAGCCGTCTCTCTCTCCAATGTCTCCTCTCTCTTTCCTCACCCGGTTACTCAGCCTGTTTACAGGATGGCTACTTAGTGTATGCTTGGACTAACCTCAGCTTGAAAAAGAGGGGCTTTTATAGAGCTGCAGCAGAGAGCAGAGACAAAAGGAGCCCTCCTATGTATAATGGTCTAGTTAGGATGACGTGCCATTATTCAGGGCGGTGCGCTTTGACTGTCCCATTTAGCAAGGACCCCTATTCATATTCATTGTGGTGCCACCCGGGACACCTCAGCCACGGACCATCAGGAGTCAAGGAGACACAAAACCCCTCTGATTGACACCGCACACTCATCGCTCCGTGTGCGCGCCTTCTCCTCCCTCTGCCTCCTCATTTCCAATATAAAACCTCATCCCGTCTACAGTAGGGAGGCAGGGGGCTGCGAGGGGCTGCGTGCCTGAGAGGGGCCGGCTAGCAAAGCCCGGTCGCGGGCGGCAGCGGGCAGAAGCCGCCCGGGGAAGTCCCTCCGCCAGGGCGGGAGGGGTTGGGGGACGTCGGTCGCCCCCATCCTACAGCATGCCCGGCTCCAGGCTTTGTTTGCCTTTCCCTGTCACCCCCGGCCGGGGCGTGTGGTGTGGCATCGATTGGCCCTCGCTTGGGAGGGCTGGCTGCAACTGCCTCGTACCTGGGTAGCCGCTTTGTTTAAATGAGCGATGAGGACTCGGGCATCAGCCGCGGGAAGGTGCGGGCTGGGAAACCCGCCTCCCCCCGGGCCACTGACTCCCTTTAAATAAACGGGGAAAGCCGGGGTGCGGCGGCAGACGGGAGTGCTTGGCGGCGGGAGGGGTGGCCGGCAGTCCCTGGGGCTCCGCTGACCTCGGGCTCTGGCGGGGGGCGGCGCGGGGGGGCGGCCGGAGCCGCCGTCGGTGGGACCGAGAGGGCCGGACGCCGCGGAGCCGCCGTCGGTGGGGCCGGGCCGGACGCCGGCGGAAAGGGAGCCGGCTCGGGGGGCAGCTTTGCAAACATCCCCAGGCGTTCGCGCCAGTAAGTAGATGGGTCCCGGGCACCGGCCGCAGCCGGCGGCGGCGCGGGGAAGGGAGGAGGGTGCGTGGGGCCGAGCTGATGGGGGCTCGGCCGGGCAAGGCGGGCGGGGCACCATGAGCGGGTGCCACCACCTCAGCTCTCGGCCGAGCTCCATGTCTGCCTCTGCCCCGGGTGCGGACTGAACCGGCGTGGCCGCCTGCGAGGTCTCTCGGGACGGGGAGGTGAGAATTCCCCTGCGGGGACGGCGGTGGGAGCAGCCTTCGTGCCCGGGGAAGGGCGTGTGGTCGTCCATTGGATCCTCCCAGCCCCGGCGGTGCGTACGCGATGAGCGCGGGTCTGTCAGACAGGACATGACGGGAGCCACCCGCGCCACCCGTGGAACTCCCGGAGCTGGCCCTGGTGTCCCCCTCTCTCGGGGGAAACTGACGGGCTGAGTGTCCACTTTCCAAAAGGTGCTTAGGGGCCGGTAGAAATCTTGGCAGGAATTCGTTCCTTCAAAGTGTCCATGTCCCGAGGAGGGCGAAGAGTCAGAAAAAGAGGGATATTTTCGTCCGACTGAGTTTAACTGTGGTTAATCTGCTGAGTAAAATTAAAGCCTTCTGATTCTAGCACTGTCAGTAAATCCTGCGGTGAGAAGGAAAAGAGAAAAAGAAAAGAAAAGAAAAGAAAAGAAAAGAAAAGAAAAGAAAAGAAAAGAAAAGAAAAGAAAAGAAAAGAAAAGAAAAGAAAAGAAAAGAAAAGAAAAGAAAAGAAAAAAGAGAAAAGAAAAGAAAAGAAAAGAAAAGAGAAAAGAGAAAAGAAAAGAAAAGAAAAGAAAAGAAAAGAAAAGAAAAGAAAAGAAAAGAAAAGAAAAGAAAAGAAAAGAAAAGAAAAGAAAAGAAAAGAAAAGAGAAAAATATAGTTTAGGAGAATATATCATAAGTAACTGAACGCGATCTCGGCTTTATCACGCTTCCACCGTGAAAGCCGTAAACCGCCCTAGACTTCCTCAGCTGACAGGTTTGCCGGCCATAAGGCAGGGAAATCGGCCGGGCCCGGAGTCCACAGGGCCGTCCGACCCCACAGAGCCGGGCGCCTCGATCTCTGCACCCTGCAGAGCCGCTCTCCTGGTGGCTCCTGGGGGTTACCCGTTCCTCCCTGAGTCCTTTTCTCCTGTAGAGCTGGGATGAAGCAAATAAACAAAAATTGATACGGTGACGGCGACAGCGGCAGAAAACTGCGCAGGATTGGGGAAAAGTCCCGGTTTGGAGTCTGCTTGAGAGGCTACAGCTCCCACCCTTCGTCCCCGCGTCCGCCGCTCCGGAGCACACGCGCAGTTTGTTTCGGGAAAGTTCAAGTCCGACGGGGACAGAGAAGAGGACGGCAAAAAGATGCCGTCAGGGGACAAGCAACAGCAGGGGTCCTGTCCTCACCTCCGGCAGGGCGAGCTGCTCCTGCGTGCCCCGCTCACCTGCGGGCTTGGGGTTTCCTCGGGATGGGGCCGGGGGACGATGCCGGGCTACGGAGCCGCCGGTGCACTGAGGGGCTAGAGGGGCGGGAAGAAAAGATGGACTTGTCACTCGAAGGAATATTACTAACATTTTTCTCTCCTTTTCCCCGGGGATGTCGCTGCTTCCTAACGCCCCTGTGTCGGCTGTGCGGGCCAGTCCCGCCTGCACTGCCGCAACATCCCCCTCACGGGACGGGGCGGCTGGACTCAGCTCCGCTCGGCGTCGTTTAGGGCAAAGGAAGGAGTTGGGAAAGATACGCAAGGTTAAATCCCGAGTGCAGGCAACCTCTCCAGGAAAGTCGTTTCGGAAATTAAGCAGCCCTTCTCCAGCATGATTGCTGGTCGTAACACTGCCTGACGCGTCCAGCCTTCCTCGCTGCTTTCCCTTGCAGCGCGAAAGAAAGAGGAACAGATAGATGAATAAAGGAAAGAGACACAGATAAAGGGAGGGAAAAAAAAGAGAAAGAAAGAAAGAGAGAGAGAAAGAGAGAGAGAAAGGGAGAAAGAAAGGGAGAAAGGGAGAAAGAGAGAGAGAGAAAGAAAGAGGAAAAGGGAAGGAAAGGGAGAAAGGGGGAAGGAAGGAAGGAAAGAATGAAAGAAATAAGGAAGGAAAAAAATTAAGGCACAGCAGAGCCATGCGTGGGAATTGTCACTCTTGGGTGCAGCCAAGTGGGAGAAGACCCTCCCGGACACTTTCCGGCTGAGCCGGCGGAGAGCGGCGGGGCCGCCCCGTCCCGTCCCGTCCCGTCCCGGCGGCGGGCGGGGGTCCGCGCTGCCTCGGGGCGCGCTGGCTGCGCTCGTCGCAGGGACTGCGAATGTCCCTGGCCGGGGGATGGCGGGCGGACAAATGCCCGCCATCCCCCGGCCAGGGACATTCGGGATAGGGCTGCGGAGAAGTCGCGGTTGAGTCAACAGCGCAACTGCCCCCGACGCTACAGCAACGAAATTAACCCCCAGAAGTCAGAAAACCAAATGTTTCACTATTCAAGGAGTCGGAGAGGGTGAAAAATACGGCTAGGTCGTAGCTATATTAAATTAACGTGCTCTATCCCATCTTTTAATTTTTATTTTCATAAAGGCGCAGAGATTTGGTGAAGAAGGGAAACGTGTTTTTTCTGGAAAGACAAACTGCTCGGGGAGACTCAGAGTATCAGGTGCAGGAGCGCCCCGTCCCGTACAGCGCAGGCACCGAGCCGGACCGTGGGGGACTCAACCCGCTGCGTACCCGGCGGCAGCTCATGGGGACGATTTTGGGTTTAGAGGCTACTCCGAATCGAAAGCGTGCATTTTCAAATACTGGATTTTAGTTAATGGGTGCTCTTTAAGGCAGTGTCCGATTTTGAATTATCGTAGAATTTGGTATGGAAATTGGATGTACTTTGCTCTTGCACAGTGTCACTATGACAGAATATTAAATCTTGTCTCCCCTTGACTTTATTAATCTAGCCGGCAACATAGAATCTTATTAATGTCATGAAAACTGTTTACACCAGTGTTATGTATTTTTATTTTGGGTTTATTAGAAGCCTATTTGTTTTTATGCTTTATTGCTATTAGTTTTCGCTATCTCTGCTTGGTTTTAATTTAATTTTTACATTTTACAACCGTGCTTTCAGTATAAAAGTAGTTATAACAGTTAGCACTACAAGTAGTTGTTGATACAATTGAAGAAGCCAAGATCACTGCATTAAAAGAATGCTTTTAGCTGACTCTCTGTGAGAGAAGTGCTGCTACAAAGAGGTTGTGCTGCACTGCACTGGGTGCTAAAACTGAAATTTGGTTGTTTCCAAACAGCGCACATTTTATTTTAGAGAGGATGGCTGAGATTCCCTAAGTGTTTGCTGCTTTTGCTCAAGATGTACTAATGGAGTTAATTTAGATTGACAGTATTAATTCAGATTGATAGCATCTTGTCATCTGACTCTTTGACATCGCTAAAGTGAATAGGCTGAAAAACTGTTTTAGTTCTTGTGTTTATCACGAATTTCCTTTCTGGTAGCAGGGCAATATGAGGGCAGTGACTGGGAAGGGAAAAGAAGGCTGTCCTGGCTGCTGTAGTCAAATTCTGCAGACAGATAGACCTAAAATTCTTCTGCTTGGATAGAGAAAAAATATTTTCTATTCATATAGTTTTAAATTCGTTGGCAACAAGGGGTCAGAACAAATTCTCCCCATTCTTTAATTATGAACCTGGAGCACTTACTGATATCTTCAAAGTATTCTGTGGAAGACAGCAGGATTAGGTCCATACCAGGCACTGCTTCTGGAGACAATTTAAACTTAAAGGAAATAACCGACAGACATTCCAGTGCAGTTAAATAAGGATGACATTTTATTTTCTGTATTTAAATACTGATTCACAAAACATCTGGGAAAAGTGCAGCACAAAACCTTAGTAATAAAATCTAAAAAGTCAAAGTCTAATTCATTAGAGATGTGCAAATTGTTAATCCTCTGATATATGACATTTGCTACTAAAAGTATGAAATTAGTTTCCATAAATAATAAAAAACACTTAATCAACAGTTTGCATGTAATTCCTTTTTTTTTTTCCCTTGTAGTGACTGCACCTGAAACCTGCATTCCACAAAGAGAAAAGATTCTAGAAAATCAGTTTGAATGTTTCTTCAGCTATCAGACATGCCATAATAATAGCCAACAGTGAAATATTTTGCCATCTTTGGAATTCCAGGAAAAAAAGAAAAAAGAACAAACCTGTCAGTATTATTGATTATGCATCTGCTAAATAGTTCAATTTTAGCTGGTTGATAAAACTTGCATTATCTCCAAAACACAGCCACAGAGCTGGGACTGTGATACATGTTTCCCCTGTGTAGTACTCAGACAGTGGTGGACACTTCAGGGATGTTGAATGGGCTAACCTTACAGTCCTGGCAAAAAAAACTTGTCACATTGTTTGGAATCACATCTGGCTTGACATAGTGTTGAAGGATAATAATTTTGCTCAAAGGCCTGTATTTATTTTCCCCTTTATGTTCTGGCCCATATTTACACCTAAAATATTAACATTCTCAAATGAGCACATTTTATTTTCATTTCTGCTCTTCCATGTAATTTGCACTTGATACTGAAACTCACAAGATTACTTTTAAGAACTCTCTCCCTCACTGCTTTAGATAGTTGGTGATTACTATGTTATTGTTTAAGTCATAGCGGGTATTTAAATATCAGCTGTAAACAGGGTGGGAGATGGATACAGAGTACAGGAGAGTTGCCCTCATGCTCCCCCCAAATCCTCCCCATCAAAAACCCCAGATGTGCTGAAGTTAAGTAAGTTTCTCAGAGATTTACAGTTATCTCAGTGTGAAAGCATTGGTGTTCTAACCAATAAAGACTGAAATGTTTTGCCATCTCAGAAGCAAGTGTAATGCAATTTAGTTTTCATAGCTATAGTGAAAACAGATAAAGTAATGGAAATTATTGAATAATTTTTCCACTACAGATTCAAAAGCATGGAAGACTCATTAAAGAGAAGGACAAAAAATCCTTGTCTCATTTTGTATCTCAATTTTAAACAATATGTGTTTCTAGTGAATATTTACAGGTTGATAATAAGCTAGTACAAATTCTAGAAGACACAACAAAAATTATCTGCAGTCTATTCACAAACCTTTGCCATGTCTCAGTGTTTGGGGATGGGCGTATGGACTGCCTTCAGCACCCTTGAATAGAAGTCTATTGTGTGGGCTTGTTCCATTGGGATCAATGGGACAACATGTGCAGTGAGATGCTAATGAACACCAGAAACGATGGTAAAATCTGGCCTGGCTAAGGCATAAGGCTGTTTTTAAAAATCACTGAGTATCTTGCTATACTTTTTTCAGCTAAGCTGTTGAAACTTCAAATATTCAGGAAGACTTTACTATATAAGTTTTTTACATAATTTAAATCACATTTTCCCATCCTTTCAATGTGAATAATTCTCCATTCTTCTCTTGTTTAAAGTTGCAGATGAAGGCAGTCCCTTTTCAGTGACAATTGCACTGTTAATGTAAATGTGATTCCAGAAATGGAAAATAAAATACACTCGAGGAAAATAACATCAAACACAAGTATAAAAGAGAAGAATGATGGTCAGAAAGCAGGCTCATGCGAAAGGATAGTGTTGGTAGCATGTAGCCTAATGGTCATTGCCCCACTGCACCTGCTGAGCTCCACATCAGAAATGTTCATGTCCACATAAGGGGAGTGACAGCCCCAGCCCATCTCAGAGAAGCCCCCAGGCAACAGTGCCACTGCAGAGGCAGTTGTGCCTGGTGAGTGCTTAAAGCCAGGCTTGAAGCCAGGCTTAAACAGGGCTGCGGTGCTGGAGGAGACGGGTGCTTTTCTTGGTCCTCCCTTCAGCCTGGGCTGGGACATAGCATGTGTCATTTGAATGGAAAACCTACAAACCTATGCATATAACATTGGGAGGCTGTAATTCTTGGCAGCTTGGAGCAGGCTTAGAAGTGCTCAGACACAATAGTATTGAGGATCATAAAAGTCCCACCTCTGTGTCTTAAAAGAGAGAGAGAGAGGGAGAGAAGACAAGGTCCACCAACACCATCTTTTCTCTCCAGCTTATGGCAGAGGTTAATTATTAACTATTGAAACACTAACAAACTGTGGTGTTTGTTTGCTTATTATGAGGCCTGTCAGGGCCAGAACCAAACCTTACTGAATCTGACTGATGTCTCCTGGTTTCAATAGACTCAGAGGTCAGGCCCCTAAAATTCAAATCACCAGTGCTGTTCCTTGCAATAAAGAACCAGTGAGCACTTTGAGGAAGAGCTTAATTACTCCAATGAGATCATTTAGTTTTTAAACAACAATGCTTTAATTGGGGGCAGACCCTTTCACATTTATTTCCCAAGAAGGAAATTGATTAGCAAAATGTTAATAATGAGATTTTGAAAGAGCTCATGCCAGCCATAGACACCAAGCTCAGCTAAGGGAGCTCACATTTTCTTTCCAACTGCCAGTGCTAAGCAAAACTGTTTTCAGGGAAGGACCCATGGATGGAATGCAGGTCATCTCTAGTTTGCTAATACCACTTCTGTAATAATTTTGCCTGTTATTTTTTTACACCCAAAGCAAGGGTGTGTGCCCAGTAGCAGCAATACCATGTATCGAGATCTAGCCTGAAGCCATCATCTCTTTGTCAGGAAGACAATTCCTTGCAGAGGTGCTTAGCTGGGTTTCTGAGAAAACACAACCTTCATATGGAACTCAGTGGTTTCAGACACTGCCAACAAATTTAATTTAGAGAAGAAATACACGGGACATGAGAGATTCCTTGGTGGAAGTTAGTGCCCTTAGTACTCTGCCTGGCTGTCAGAAATACTTCTTACTAAGAGCGTGGGATGGAGCAGGATCTTGGGAGCTACAGCTTCTTTTCAGCCACTTTGTACACAGCAAAACAAACAACTGGCATTGCTTTTTCTTTCAGGTATTTTGTATACTCAGGGAGGTGAGAGTTCTAAGGTTCTTCCAGACACAAAGAATATATTTCTGGAGTGGAATGATACACATAATCCAGTCTTATGTCTACTACAGGCTAACAATTACTGCCTGTAATATGGCAAGAACAACTGACCCAAAAATATGGATACACTGAGATATGTAAAACCTTCACTGTGGGGAATACTGTGTAAATACTATAGTATAGATAGATAGATAGATAGATAGATAAGACTAGGCAACAAAAGTTAGAACTATAAAGGGTAAAGAAGCAAGAAATTATATGTATTTGTAGTTTTATAGCTCTGCGTGACTGATGATAACAGATGCAGTGGGAAGTAATTATTCTCACCACTGCTGAAAATAAAATTCATTTTAAAATTATGTCCATAGGTATGTATGCTTTGAGTTGTTTTCTCATCAGCTTTGTTACTAAGAGAGCCTCTTCTCCACAGCTGGCAGGCACCCATAATGGATAATCAGCATGTTGCACCTCGAGATTTTGCAGCTATCACTACCTTTTTCCTAAACTGCAGAGGACCAGTCTTGCATCGTTAGTGTATGTGAACTATTCAAGACTCCCTGAAGATTTGGGGAGCATGTACAGAGCTGATAACCTCCCTGGTTTTCAATATTTTAAGGATTTCCGTCTATCTGAAGTCCTATCCAGTCCTTTGTACACTGAAAAATTTTGTGACTTTCCGAAATCACTAGAATCCACATACTTAGTTCCTTTGATCTGGATATTCATGGCACCCTTTCTCATGTATTTTTATTGAAATAAGACTTGGAGTTGCAAAAATAGCAAGCTAAAAAAATATCAACTCAAACTTGGTGTATTTCACTAATAAGAAAAAAGACCCTGTACTGCTTTACTCTGTTATTAGTAAATTAATATTAAATATATTGACTTCAATTAATATTCAGTCAGGACTCCATGCCTTTTAAAGATAAAAGTAAGTGGAAATAACTAAGAGATCATCTTTGTTATTTTAGCAACATTTTCATTTTCTTCAGCCTATTTAATATACTCTCAAATTTAATTTCTGGGCTGAAAATTGTAAAACAAATACATACTTATTGGAAATTTTTAAAAAATCACTGAAAGGACATTCTTCAGGGTATAGAAAGTTTTTTTGTCTGTTTGCATGATTTTTAATCTAGTTGTATATGGTCCTGTCCCTCATAAGTCACAGCAAACAATATAGTATTCCACAGGAGCTTTTATCCTACTGAGCAGAAAGTGAGCAGAAAGACTGAACAAAAGAATTAATTAATTAATTAATCGATTAATGTATTTAAATAAGGCTCCACCTGCTCTGCTTCAAAAATCTCTCACTATACTACAGAGAGGTTTATTACACTGACTAATATCAAAGCCTTCCTCTTGATTTTTGAACAAGATGATTTGTACTTGGAGTGACTGCCAAAATTCAAGATATGCAACATAAATTCTGCCTTTGCTGATGTGTGCAATACCAGGAAATTACAACCTAAAGGCAACAAGGAAGGCAGTCTATCCAAAATGAAATGGGGAAAAGTAGATTTTCCAACTGCTTTTTCAGAAATACCTAACACACTTGTTTCATCTTAAGGATTTGCCTTGCTAGCATGAACGGTTCACTAACATGAAGAATTTAATTTAATGTGAACAAAGGCACTCTTTTAGGAATTTTTTGCCTTTATATTCTCAACCCAGTGATGCTTTCTTGTCTTACATCAACAGACAAGATGTATGGTATCAAACTGCACGGGACAAGACCTGTTTTGCCTGCCAGACACCAGCAGAATTTGTCAAAAGTTTGCAGAAGGGCTGCTCTAAAATAGAGAATGGCGAAAGCCGCTGTAGTTGTAGCTCCTTATTGGGGTTATAGCAGAGCCCCACCGGTGGCACCGAAGAGAAGGAGTTGGTGGCTAAGGGGTGTTGGATTAAGTGGGGTGGGAGTGGGATTTGTGCGTCCCCCCCGTCCCAGACAAAGGTCCCTGTCCCCCGCAGGAAGGTGCTGAAATGCAAAGCGAGCTCCCAGCTCCTTTTCTCTCTCTTGGTGGCATTTGGAAGTGTAAAGCTTTGAATACCAATTGCTTGAACTGGACATATGTGAATCTCTTCTAATCCTACTAATCCCGTCCCCGAGTGCTTCTTTGTATGTGGAGGCAACACACATAGATCTAAGTGAAAGTGGCCGTAATCCTGGAAATGTGGAAAAATGTCCCAGTGTGGGAGTTGGGAGAGGGAAAAGCTCCCCAGCGGAGGGAACCCGCTGGAAGAGCTTTGTGTTTGTGGGGTGAGCGAGGGGCAGCAGTGGGGGCAGGGGAGACATGAAGGAGAGCTCTCACCTTCCCTGAGCCGTGAGGAGGAAAGCAAACCCACCCAGCGGGAAAGCTCCCTTTGCAAACAGCCATCGCACACTTGAGCAAACCCGCAGAACTGAGACAAAGTTTCCAAACGCTGGGAAATTCACCCACCGGCAGCTTTCAGCAGTGTGAGCTCAGCAGGCAAGGCACTAATGTGCTGACTTCATTATTTCCCGTCCTCGCCCCGCTGAATGGCAGATTTGTGGAGGGAACGGTGCACTATCGCTCCATCCTTCCCTGGCCACAAAGACAGGGAGAGGAGCTGGGATCATGTACCCTGTCACCGGCCCTGGGTCTGCCCTGGAGGCGGGGGGGACCCTCTTAACCTGCGCGGATGTGAGAAGTGGCGAACAGTAACAGGGCAGCAGAGTCAGTTTGCAAGAGACCGGATGTGTTATTCGTTCTGCCTCTCTGGAAACTGATTTCAGGCAACAAACCCTCTGACTTTACATGGGTAAAAGGATAGAGATGGCAGAAGCTTCTGTGTCTTTGATTCAACGCTGAAACCTCAGCATCTGAGCAGGCTACTATTTAAAATTAACATCCACCTGGATACTAACAAACCCTATGGGTTTTCCAAATATACAAGTCATATAATTCAGCCACACGAATTTCCCAAATGTCAGACAGCTAATTTACATTTTCTTGGCTAGTCACTGAATAAAACGTGTTTATACCCCACAGTAGATCGTGTACAAGGAAATTAATCTGTTTTTTGTATGCGCTTTCAAAATATTTTAAAATATGGAGCAATTGATAACATTATTTGCCAGGCAAATCTTTATTTTGCTCAATAAATCTCTAAATAAAACCATGTTAGGTAAGAAAATCTAAGGCTATATATTCTCTTGGAGTTGACTTTTTTATTACCTCACCAGACTTTGTGCTTTCATAAATATGTGTCAACTGAAATTAACCTGCTGTTTAGAGATAGTATAAACCATCCCAAAATCAGCCTGGGGACTGCAAGACTGCAAGTCTTTTTTTTTTTTTTTTTTTTTTTTTTTTTGCACATGACCCTCCTGAATGTCACAGGGACAGAAAATGAGGCTAGATCTTTAACTTTGCATTGATAAAGCAATAAGGTTGTCTCTTGAAAACATCTTGAGGCAAAACCAACAGTGCACTAAAATCACTTCATTAGCAGGAAGCAGCCCAGGGAAGAGTTTTGCCATGTGCATCAGAGGACATATAGGATAAAATGGGGCAAGAATAAAACTTATCTAAGCCTAGCTCTGTAGATGTGACCCCGCTGCTGGCCACAGAAACACTGCTCACATGAAGAACTAGTCTTGGCATTCAAGGGACACTGCTGATGTTGCACCAAACAGCTCCTCAAACTCCAGCAGTGCTGCCCTGCCTGCAGGCTGGCAGGGAGAGAGTACAGCCCTTTTGGGCAGAGACAATTCACAGAGCCAGGGCACACTGACACAGTTGTTTCCTACTTTAGACTTCCCAGACAGGAAAGAGAAGGAAAGCAATTTGTCTGTAGGGAAGCTAGCTTCATTTGTATTAAAGAGCCCTGTGGCCCAAAGGTGCCTATGGTGTTGTCACCCTCAGGACACCAAGCATTTTACCAGCAAAGCAGGGGTGCCATTTCTTCTATCAGTGCTGAAAGCTGTGACACATCCCAGACTATCTCCAGGCCCTTAGCCCAGAGGCAGCAAGTGTCCCATGTCCATATTGCTGCGGTGCCCTCAAGAGGAAGCTGTGTGCAGGGACTCTTCCTGCTGGCTGGAAGCCACAGCCATGCAGTAGTCAGACAGTCATTTCATGGCATGACCGATAGAGCCTTTGGCCTTACTCGTGCTCCAGCATGTGTGGTGACATGATGACCCCCAGCTGCTGTGGATGACATTGCCTCCCCCTGAGAGCCCTCTGTTCCATTTTGAACAGGACCCAGTGCTCTCCACATCCTCAGCCTGCGCAGAGGGGCAGCAGTAAGGGGCCTGTAAGAACCAGGTACCCTTGACGCATGAGCATGGGCAATTCTCGGAGGATTGCATCCAGACAAAATTGTTATGATGCTGTTGGTCCTCCCAAATTTTTATGATGCCTAGTCACTCCTCCCTTCTAGTTGAGATGTGCCCCGAAGGAGCAGTGCAGCTTCCACTAAAGGCCTGTATTTGTTATGAGATGATAGTTGGTAAAGCTGAAGACAAGGTCAGAATCTATACCATGCGACCTGGTGTTGTACAGGGTAGTGGAAATATGGCACATGGGACACAATGGATGTCAGGACAAGATATCTTGAAAGACAAGGTCCTTCTACAAGTGCTTCAAATACTGGTTGGCAAGAGCCATGCCTGGGGGTGACCCATAAGGTAGGACAGTGCAGGTATGGCCAGATCAGCTTCAGACTGTTGTGGAGCTGTGTAAGGGAGTGGGCTGATGCCAGTGGACTGGTCCTCATTTGCAACCAAAACCTGTAGCATAGGCACTGCAGTGTGCCACAGTGAAGAATATCAAGTCTAGATGTTGCTATCTGCTTGTCTATCATCACCTTGGCACATCAATTTTTGGACACAGGCAGGCTTTTTCCCCCTAATTCGGCCATATATATCAAGGCCATTATATCCAGGATACATAAACTAGGATTCTATTGTCATTCTCTTTGATGGACTCACACCAACAAGGGATCTGACCCTATTTCTATAATCTGCCCCAAATGCCAATGATTAGAGTCTATTTCAATTTAAAGCGATGAAGCATTAATGTCTTTTAAAATAATTTAGTTTCAAATTATTTCAAACAAAATGAAAAGATGTGGCACCCTATAGGCCACTGAAATCAATTGGGTGAATTTGGAACTTAGTATTTACTGTTGGGATCTACACAAATTCAAGAGCCAAAGGCAAGATTAGTTGGATTAGTGCTTCAGTGGTCCTTCATTATCCATTTCTCCCTCAGTGGCATGATTTGTGTCTTCAGTTAACTGTGCTTATTAAACGAGAATGGTGAAGAATTGAAGTAAAAATACGTAAGTAGAAGGAGGATGTTGAATCTTGTTAATCTTGTTTAGAATGTTACAGCATTTCATTAAATAGAAAATTTCATTGAGGTTTCCTGCATTTTCTTCTGGTGTTTAGTCTAAGAGCCTTACTCTGACATTGGAAAAGAGAAAAACAGAAATGTCTTACAATTTGGTTACTTACCACACTGAAGATAGGCAGAAAACAGAATCAGGTCCACCTGAACATGGGGTTTCTGAGCAGAGACCACTCTTTTATTCCTCTAGTTTATGCTGCTTTCTAGGCTGTGATAACAACTGGAGAACCACTTGTGTTTGGGGATCCCAGTCTGTCTCCTGTGGTGGCAGCAGAGGAGGAAGGAGCCCCTTAATGATATGAATTCAGACTTGGCTCTGCTGCAGACACTCTCAACAGTAGGCCAGTTTTACAGTCTTGCACAAAGATATCCTGATGCACTGGAGAATCAGGCTGCTGTTCTGGAAAGTGAACTTATTGATCAGTTGGGCCTATGTTGTGGAAAAGTCAGAGACATGCAAGTAACTTGACCTGAAAAATTTTGTCTTTTTACTGGAGCATCAGCTGACGTGAACTGTAAGGTTGGGTCCAGTCACAAAGTAAAAAGAGTGAAGGGGACTTGCATGTGGCACAGACAATAGAAGGGGCATGAGCATAACATCTACTCAAATCTTCCATTAAGTCAGCAGCTGAATCTGAAATCATCCCAACTATTTACTCATCAAGTGGGTAGAAACTATTTCCCAGGGCACATTTCAGACAGCCTTTTAAATAGCCTGTTAAATCAAAATAAATATGAGCACATTACTTTTTAATTTTTCACTGTTTCAAACCAGGTTTAATTAGGCACACTGCAACCTTGAAAAAATCTAAGAAACAGGGAAGTTATATTGATTCGTTATTGTCACTTTAATTGTCTATTCTGATGTGTTAAAACTGAAACAATCTTCCAGCTGCAATGTCTAATGAACTCCAAGATCAAACATGATCTTGCTAATTATGGAGTTAATGAGGACAAGTTCACAGGCAGAGTTAAGTTAGTAACTACATGTTTCAAAGCATCTTGAAGCTCAATAAGATCTTCATTTGGTGTTATAATGGTATACAGTTTGCATTTCTTCTTTCTGAACATGTTACAGAAGGGCACCCTATGTATGTTATATGCTGCTAATCATGTGCAAACGACACAAAGACAACTTCAATAAATTAGGAAACTGACTGTTTATAAATCAACTCAACATTGAAATCTCATTTACATTTCTGCTATCCCATGTAATGTGTTTACACACAAATAATGACAACATTAGCATGGGAGGGGGACAAATTTAAATTCCACAGCGTGTTTCTGAAGCTAAACCATCAAGAAAATGCAATCAACATTGTAAATGAGCATACAGGCATTTAGATTTTAAAAAAGAAGCACTACTAAATCAGGCCTTTGAACTCAGATAGCAAAATGAACCTTACAGCTGTATCCATTTCAAGGGCATGCTTACACTGAGCAAAAGTGGGATAGGATAGTGCTGTGTTTGAAGAAAACTATTCTTCTCACTCCTGCTAGGAAAGCTTGTATCTAAAAATTATTGCTTCCAGAACTGTTTGTAATGAGAGTTCATTCTCTATTTATTTCCTCCTCTCCCTGGTTTGTCTTTTAAAATTATTGATAACCTTGGAGTTATAGCTGTTCCTTGTGCCCTTGCACAGTAGACACTCCTGAAGGATCTGTAAGGTCTGTAATTGCAAAAAAACCAAAAACAAAAAAACAAACAAACAAAAAAGCCACAGACAACCAAGTTGCTCCACCTGCATTAGTAGAAGCAGCAGGAGTTGGTCACAGTGGTAAGAGTTTGTCTGCATCCAGCAAGCAACTATGCTATGCTGGATTAAGCAATCAATTCCATGTGCTTTACATTAAGGAAGCCATGTCATAAGGAAATAAAGATCATTTGACAACACACTGGGAATACTTTAGAGCTCGCAGTTCTGGACCCAGAACAATAAAGCAGGAGGTATCAGATAAAGGCTCAGAAATACCAACAATGACCATGAATCCATGAGAGTTTCAGGCAGCAATGGAGCCAGAAGTAGTGTTGTGTAACATGACTACCTCTTGATTTAGAAATATATTTATTACTTCAAACTTATCTTACAAGTACATGGCAGATATATCTCCATTCAAGTAAGTGGAAAAGTACAGGTGAACATCCCTGATATGCAATTTTACTTTTTTCATTAAATCTGTTTTTATACAATGTAGTTCTTCAGGCTGTGGTTATGTGAGCCATTTTTTGGCATCAGTGCTGCTTTATTTGCTTCTTTTTCCTGCATCATGTCCTCCTCTATGCTACTGCAGCTATTCTCATGACCCCTACAGCAAACCAGATCAAGGAACTGATCTGGGTGAGAATAAAACAGTGTTATATTTTTTCTGGATTATTTTCCAATCAGATTAGTTAATGTCTTCATTTACCACAGTGCTATAAAACTCTTTGTGCTAACACAGGAGGGGACAGATGGGAATGGAAGTAGAGGTATAAAGGAAGTGAGGAGAACAATGAGAGGTGGTTTAAACAGCACTGCCACAATATGTATCACAGTCTCAGTTTACTGATTCAAGACATAGTTTCCTTCCCCTTTTGTCCCACCCAGACAAAATTCTGTTCCTTAATAACTCTCAATATTTCTGAATGAATTTTTCAATATCCGCTTTTATCCAAAGTGGCATCACCCAGACATCCAGCATGAGGTTTGGGGAGATAGCTGTTACTTAGTCTGCAAACCAAGCATCACTTAGATCCATATTTAAACAGTGTTTAGAAAACAATTTTTCAAATACTCGTAGGTGAGGTGGCAATGTTAAGATGCTTTCATTTGTGGTCAACTGACATGGCCCAACAGTTTCTACCCTTTTGACAAAGTTTGGAGGTTGTTATTCATGTCAATCAGGAGCTTAGAATTAAAAATAAGAAGTTCAGTCTGCGATACTGAATCCACACATACTGAAATCAATCCTCAAAACAATTTCCTTTCTTATAACTAGCTTATGTCCTCCTCTCTTACTGAACTGCATTGGATGTTTCCTTTCCCAGTACTGGCAAAGGGAGGCAGGACAGCACTCTGCTTTTCTGCTGCTCCCATTTGCTGCCCAGTGTTCAGCTCCCTGTCATTTCTGTTAACGGGTCTAGGTAGTTTTTCTCTTCATCATCCTCACTTCAGGGAAATTGGTTTTCATTTCATGGCTCTGGGTGTGAAACTTGGCATCTGAAATATGTGTCTGTGCGGTCCCCTGTGAGCATGGAGGAGGGTGTGAGGTGCCTAGTTTAGCCTCTCTCATCATTGTGGCAAAGCCACCTCAGGCACATTTTTGTTCAGCATGCTGGCTTGTTGTTCAGCTTGGTCTGTGGTGCATGACTCTTCCCCAGGCCCGGTCTGAAGAATTTAGACCTCTCACTGTGGGGCTATGAATAGGAAGGTGAGGGAAATCACCAAGTCGGCAGCGTAACGATGCCAAGAGTGAGCATCTTATTCCTTAATATATATAATAGTGCTCCATTAATAAGAGTGCAGATAGAGCTTTCTCTGTGGCAGATACCCTGAAAAGTCAAAATTGGTTCTTAAGAGTTGGAGCTACAAAATGCTCCTGTAGAAACTCCTGGGTCAAGGAAGGGACATAAGAGAGAAGCTAAAAATTAAGGAAAAATCTCGAGATCTTTCTGGGTAGGGTGACTCTTTGATTTTCATTACACTTGAGTAGTCTGCATGAGCAAAAACTGGTGCAGCATGACACCAGTTATTTCTAAGCTGAGGACAGTGCTGGCCATGTAATAAAGGAGAATATCTATTCTATTATGCCTTCATGGAACAGAAAAAATCCTCTAAAATAATTTTAATTAGAATTATCATTTTCTTTACAACACAAATTCTAACTCATTGCTTTGCATGTTGCAGTGCAACAAGTCCTTTTAAGCAGTCCCTCAATACTACCAAAGGTTTCCTTATACTACTTAAAATAGGGAATGTTTTCCCATCCTACATGGCCTTTGGTTTCCATTCCTTTCAGTGTGATTTCTGCTTTGTTTCTTTTCTGTGCTAGGAGATGATAATGAGGCTCACACACCTTCTGCTTTGGTGCTTGGAAATCTACCCTGGGTTTAGCTCAGATGCAGCGAGCTGAGAGGCTTCCCCCTACACGCCGCCAATTTTCAGTGCGCTCATATGTGGCTGACGCGGTAGGGGGCTAATCCCAACAGCAAACATTATACTCTTTCCATACTCACTTACACTTTGGAATCAAGGGTAAAAAGTTCTCTTTGAAGCCCGTTTTCTCTGAATGGTCTGGCAAGCTAACGTGAACTTCCCAGATTCTGGCCAGAATTCAAATGTATTGCAGTGCAGCTCAGGGACTGTTGCAATTGTTCCAGGCCCTCGCAGTACACTGGCCTTCCTGTAGCATGTGATGAGAAGGACATACTTCTTTTACAAGAAGTAAGAAGCCATTTATTTAAGCATGGCTGCAGGCAACATTCTTGACTAAAGTTTACCCACAGAAAATTTGTCTATTTTTGTTCATCTGCTATCTCAAATGACTTATGTTTCAGCAGGTACCATTGTGGAAACTGAAAATAAGTGGTTTAGGGAAATTATTTCTGATCACTGGACATAGGTTGAGCTGGCAAGTCTGACCAATGGAAAAATGTTCAAAAGCTCATGCCCTTTTTCATTTCAATAACAATAGAGACACATTCTGTGCTCAATCTGGAAGCAAATGTTGCCCATATTTGGATCTCAGTAGGAGCTGTGCATGTGGAATTTGGCCCAAAGTGTTGTGTTGCAAGATGCTTGTTACGCTTGCCCTGCTTTAAATCTTGATTCTTCCTATTTGTAGGACAAATACCATCTGACTGTGACAGAGTCTGTATTAAAGTAAGGGTCAGACTGAAAACAGATTTTTGCTGTATATGTGTAAAGGGATGGAACAGAATAAGTTTGCTGATCTCTTGGGGGATGCTCAAAACTGGACTGGCACAAGATACACATCTGTTGTATATAACCCAGGATGGGTATTTTTGTACCAAATTTTTATAAGGTCCCTGAATTCATAGGCAGGTCTTCCTTCTAGCTATGGTTCCAAAGAAAATAGACAATATTTACAGCATTATATATTTGCAACTTATTTTTGCAAATCTTAATCTTATTTTATTGGAACACTAGTAAATTTTCAGATTAAGTGTAGTGTACAAAAGTGGGTATGCTTTATGCACTCAGTTTCAGCTCTTTGAAACCAGGACAATAAAAGGAATCACATGCAGGCTTCTGGGGAGAAATCTGCTTTCATCCTTACAAGCAGGAAGGAGAAAGCTTCCAATCAGACTAATTCAGAAGGGGGGCAAAACATCTTCAGTGTGCTCTCATTTTTGTCTCTGAAATTTTCTCATTTACAGACACATGAATAGTGGAGACCATGTCCAGTTGAGAGTGGAGTTGGACAACTAGGACATGGTCCTAAAAACTGTGAAGCAAAGGTATGATTCCATTCAATAGAAATAATGGCTTGCATCTGTGCCTTCCATCCTTTGGGTGGACAAAATCCTTGGACAGGAGGAAGCCCAGCTTTGCAAGAGCATCAAGAGATGAGGCAATACTGCGATTTTGCTCTGAACTTTTTCTTCCAGGCAAATCTACTTTCTGATTTTGGCCTGAGTTTTTAAGTAGACTGGCATGATACAGACTTCATTCAGAAGTGAATTTCTTAGTAAGAAAATTTTCTTTGATACTTCTCTCTCCCTGTTATATTTGCAGCTGAGCCTTTAGCTCAAAATGAGATCTTTGGGACCACTTCCTCTTTGAGAGCCACAGGAGGCCAGACACAGGACATTAAGGGTCACAGTTCCACAGCAAAGAAAGCGTAAAAGTGATGGGTTTGCTTCCCCATGTGGTTTACATCTCCTGAACTTCACAAATATTCTGCTTTAAATTATTGCAGGTAATATTAACATGGGCCCACATATTTCTCCTTTTGGTCTGTTACTTGTCTTTGCCTTGTTGTATTACTTGTCTTTGCCTTGTTGTGTTTTTCTATAGCAAAGCTCTTTATGGCAACTTGCTTGCAGTGCAATACTCTCTAGATCTGCTGCATAAATGCGGCTCTGAGAACTAACCTGGAAGCTGCTGGTGGACCATGATCCATCTGAGTTTATTTTGATCACTTAGAACCCATCCAGTGTTGCTGAGGTGTTATTAGAATTTAACAAATGCTAGAGGTACATTTCTCCATTATTCTACATAGTCATTCATGGTACACTCAACAAAGATTAAACAAATTAATATAAACCTTACGTAAGTAAATACAATTGTGAAACATTCATTGGTCGCTGTGCAATATGCAGCCTTAGACTTGACAGTACTTGGGCATTAATATTATATTTCTCAAGCACACTCCTGGCCCTCCAAATTCTGCAAATGGAAGAGCAAATGAAGAGGCTACTCCTGTGTAGGAGGATGTAGCAATTTTTCTGACATGTTATATGTTAGATTTCAGATACATTGCACTAATGAGAGCCAGAACTTCCCTACACTTGAAGGCCCTACCCTACAGGGCTTAGAAATCCTCCCTGTGTAACTGCCTTTTCAGCTTGCTTGACTACTTACCAAGGTCTTTATTTTTTCTTCCAGGGAAAGGAGGGAGGAGGGGACTTTTTCCCTAGACCCGTTGTTCTCTCTATTTTGCTTTGAATGTTGCGGTGTGTTTGGTTCCCCCCTCCCAATGTGCTCGGATAACCCAAAAGAAAGAGAAGTTCTTTTTTTTTTTCATCCCTTTTCCCTGAGGAGACAGAGAGAGAGGAGGGTGGGGGGAGGGAAAAAGAAAGATTAAGATGTAAGCTGGCTAGATAAGCCTGGAACTGGGTTTATTACTACTGTTGAATGAGAGTACAAGGATATAAAAGCAAACCTGCTTTACTGGAGCTGGAGCGAGGTTGGTGGGAGACCTACCCTGATTGTGTGCCACTCCGAGAAGGGATGTTTCATTAATTACACATTAACTATGTGCACTGAGGAGGAGGCAGAGGATAAAAAATGCAGATGTTTCTGCTGCCCAACAGAATGAAAACCACTCTTGATCCTGTCAAAAGAACATTTTGAATCAAAGGGCTCCACAGAAGTGGAAGAATGAGTTTTGTGGCTGAGTGCAATGGTGCGGCCTTTTAATCATTAAACCCTTTTATAGCGGTAAAATGAACATCCATTGTCATGGCCACTCCAATGGGGCCATCGGAGCTGGTGAAAAGGGAATGCTTTACGAAGGGCACTAAAACAGGACACAACCAGCCCCGCTGGTAGATTTCTAAAGGTAACAACAGCAGTGCCTAACAAAGAATGAAAAGATGGCCCAGGTTGGTTTGCTTAAATTACTTTCCTTCCCAAACCCTCCCAACAAGCTAAACATGCACCAGCTATAATGAGCATTAGGACTTCACAGGCTGGCAGTTCCCCTCCTTTGTTTTCTCAGGGTTTTACTGTCTTGGTTTAATTTTTTTCTGTTCTTTAAGTGAAGGCTCCTTAGGAAAATGGATTGAAATGTTGTTTTATTCGTAATCACTCTCTACAGTCCTAGTAAAGCCATTAGCATTGTGAGAGGAATGATCCTCTCTTCTTGTATAGACTCCACCCCCACCTCCCCAAGTATGCGGGAACAGTAATGTTTTAAGACTGTTTCAAATAAAACATTTCCAGCCCATTTTTAGACTAAATTTTAATTTGTCAGGCCATGACCCTGGAGTTTTAGTTATACTGCTTCCTTGCTCCTTTCTTCTCCTTCCCTTTAATTTCTCAGTAGAAATGATTCAATAAACTATTTCTCACATCAATCTAAGAAGAATTAAAAGATTTATTTCCCAAAGTTCCCATAAGCCTTGGAAAACTATATTGTCGGATTTTTTTGGAGCAGAACTTGTCAGAGAAAAGTAACCTCATTTCATGGGGAGTTTCATATCTAGGTTTTGTTCTAATAGGAAACAAAAGGGAATCAAATCTCAGCTTCTAGGTAATGCATCTGATGGACACCCTGGTACCATGAATCTTGACATTTTGGACTGTGAAAGAAGCCAGAAGATGAAAGCTAAAGATAGCAAGGCTTTCTGGCTCCCAGGCAGTCAACCAAATGAGCTGCTGAGAATCCGAACACTTTGGGAGCTGTGTGACTTTGGATGAAGCAAGACATCAACTAGTCAGAGACTTTCATACCATCAGCAATTTTTCTCAATTTGAATACTGAACTCTGAACAATTTCTGAAAAAATACCAATGAAGCTGAATTAGCAGAATA
Source organism: Anomalospiza imberbis (assembly GCF_031753505.1). Taxonomy (NCBI): domain Eukaryota; kingdom Metazoa; phylum Chordata; class Aves; order Passeriformes; family Viduidae; genus Anomalospiza; species Anomalospiza imberbis. The sequence continues at coordinate 64,419,558 of NC_089683.1, read as the reverse complement.
GGATGAAAAATATAATTATGGACTACTTTAAACCAATTCCTTACAAATTATTTCTAGTATAAAACTAATGGTGAGTGTTTTATACTTTCTGTAGCATTTGAAATGCAAATGTATTTCAAACTGTATATATTAATCCTTATATCAAAGATAAAAATTGGTGAATAACATGATTCCTGAGGTGTCCTTGAGACTATTTGTGCATCAACTGTTCAGTTATGAATCATCTTTTATTTTTAGTTCAGGAGAAAAGGCAAAAACACTACTGTTATGATGCTTGATTACTACCGATCACTACTACTACTGAGCCACATGCTTATGTAAAGAGCAGCAGCCTGGAGAAAGTCATCACAAATGTCTGTATGAAGACAAGAACTTCATGGCTTATCATCTGTGAGGAGATTTGATGAGATTGTTCTCTGCAAATATTGGTGCAAGAATTGTCAGCACACTCCAGATGGTGCCAGTGCTTTAAAGCTCTGGAAGAGTTTCAAGGGGGCAGGAAAACCAAATCTGTTTCTTTGCAGATTTCTCAACTTTTGTAACTGGAAATTTCTCAAAGTCAGATTTTTCACTTTTGGAGGAGCTCAAATGGTGATCCTTACTTGTTAACTAACTTCAGAAGAGGCTGTGTGACTGACTCAGTACTTTGCTAAAGAGAAAATTCAACCCCCTGCAAAAGAAAGCAGCAAAATACTAAAAAAAGCACTTTGTACAGAAGCAGCAAAGAAAACAAGTGCTATAAAAATGCTTCTTCCCTGGCAGCAATCCAAAGGGATTGACAGATAATTCTGGGTGCAGCTCTGAGGAGCAGTGAGAATCAGATGAAAACCAGTTGTTACAGAAGGCTGGCCAAAGGATGGCAGGGTAATAACCAAACTGCTGGGAGGAGCGACCTGCAGGAAGCATTAAAAAAAATGTTCAGAGACTTTCATTGGAGTTACAGGTAACTCAGATGTGCAGAAGAGTGGCCTCTGTGGCCTACTATGGATGGCTAATAATACAGTTCAGGGAAGGGCTCGGACAGCTAAGGTCACTGCTAAAAATTGATTCAGGATCAAATATGGGTGTGAGGTGATAACGATACAAGAAAAGATGATGCCCACCTCAATCCCTAGTCTAAATACTAAAGGCACACCTGGGTAACCTCAGCTTCTGCATTACCTAGAAAGGTTAACGATGCTAAGGTTGACTGAACATAATAAACTCCAGCCTCTGACATGGACTTAAAGACAGAGTGTTAAGCAGCAGCAGCTCAGGCTGCATACCCTGAAATTCTGCACTGACGCTGACCTAGAATCATGCTCATAGAGATGATATACCTGTTTAAAGTATTTCCAGCTCATCTTAGTTTCCCATGGTGTGTTGCAATTATCAGCTTTCTGATTTTCTTTCTCTGTGCTATCTGTAAGCTTTTAGATGAATTTTCAGAAAAAAATTTGAAAAAAAAAAGGCAGCTTCCTATTATTTTAGCATCAGACGTTCCTTGCTTCAGAAATATCTGGGGCTTATCAATATGGAAATAGAGCTAAAACAAGCCTGGTCCATAGAGGTGAAACAAGCATGGCTCAAATTAAACTAATTCTGTGACCTGTAAAGAGGAACGATGCTTTCCCTATCCCGGCCAAGCTAATATTCCTGCCTTTGCTGAATCACACCAAGCCAGCTACTTCTGCAGTTACTAACAAGCAGCAATGCACCAATCCTTTGTTTTGGCTGTGGTCCATCTATGAAGGAGACTGGTGCTTTAGTCAACTTCAACGTGACATCTGACTGGGCAGAAGACAAATCACCCGATGCTGATGAAAGGCTCAGACAGGTAGAGCCAAAAAGAAATATTGTGTGTCTCAAATAGTTACAATCAAATTTAAAAGTAAAGAAGGCAAAGAACTACATAGCCAATTATTTCTACTCTGCATTCAGAATCCTAAAGGTATTTCCAAAAAGAAGTTTTTGGTGCTCAGCCTAGGTCAGGTTAGGGCACTCTGATTTTCAGTAGTGGTAGACTTTGAAATTTGGGTACCTCAGTTTGGTCACCTAACCAACAGAAGACATCCCCATCTCCTGCTGTCTTTGAAAAACCTCCTCCTAAGGCTTTTTCAGAGATGTAACAAGTGAGGGTGTTGAGAAAGTCACTTATTTGTAAACAAAGCATTTTACAATGCCTTGAGAGATGTTTTAAGTGAGCCTATGTCGCATAAAGCTCCTCAGGGATCTGTCGCAGCAGCAGCAGCAGGGCACAAAACAAAGTCACTTCTTCTGTTGCACTTTATTCCGTTGTCATGTTAAAAGCAATGAATTTATTTCCCCCTCTCAGCCCTCCCTCAACTACTGCAGCCCTGCAGTAAATCAAAAAAGTAAACTCTCATTCTCATTGTGCAGGGCTTACTTCCAGGCCTCTACAGTTTCCACAGTAACTAATTAGAAATTTGCATCTCTAAGAAAGAATTATTTAATACTGATGTAAGCCCTTTTATTCTTTGGAGCTTGGCCTTTTGCTACTCAACTTCTGGTAGATGTTGGGCCTTAAGGTCATACTGTACAAACTCTGAATGTAGGTGGCCCTAGTGTTGCTTTTTTTATTTCGGATGATTCATATCCTGTGAAGAAAATGTCTTGCCAGGTTTTTGTTGAATTGCAAAGATTTGAAAGGCAGCACCCAATTCATTTAGTAGCCATTTGTTTTAAACTGTAACATCTTCCCCATTCCTCGTTAGCTAACTCTTGTGTAATTGAGTCATGCATTTTTAGCCTTGTTAAACCAGTGGAGTTAGGTCACACTGATGCACCTTTCCCATTAGTTCCATTTGCTTCCCCTGGCTTTCTGCCTTTAGGCGGGCCTTCTATTTCACATGGCAGGAAAGAAAGCCTTGGATACCCTGAGTGCACAGATATGTGTTTTATAGCTCAGCCATAGACACTGTAAATCCAAGACACTGTCCCACAGTCTCAGAGCAGATGTAAATACTGAGAAAGGAGGAAGTGGAGGCTGCAACGTGAACAAAACCCTTCCCTCATGTTCATGATAGAAAATGGATTGAAGCAGTTTTTATCCCAGACTGGCATGTACCCCTCACAAAGCTGTGCCACCTCAAGCTTCAGCTGACCCCAACAGGGTTTACATTAGGCTTGCAGTCAGTTTGCCAGCTCAGGCTCAGCAATTTTTCAGCTTTTGAACTTTTCTACAAAAGATCTGTCAAGAAAGGAAGAATTCCCCCAGCATCCCTTCCTACCATCAGATGGATCTTGCCCATCCTCTTCTGTCCAAATTTTGTACTGCTGTACCTGAAAGGATTTCAGTAGGACTTTTTTTATAGCCTTGTAATCTTATAATTTTATAAACTTATAATTTAATATTATATATATAATGGTTAAACCATTAAATATATAAACTGGTCATATGTGCATATATACATATGTATATGTATATATGTAATATCTTAAATATATATATAATTATCTCATTACATACATATATATATATATATATGTATATGTATATACATATATATATGTATATATATGTAAGATTATATAAGCTTATAATGGAAAAGGAACAGGTATGCTGGCTTTTTCTCCCTGCAATCATTTCCAAAGAAGGAATCATAATTGAAGGGTAATGGCTGCATCAGCCAATAACTTTCTGATCCTGGAGTAGCAAATGATCGATTATTATAATTTAATGTAGCTTAAATTAATTGAGATTGAAATAAATGCAGCTTCAAGACAACATCCATTCATAATTATGCCCTTAACAGAGGTCTTTGAGAGCTATAACAATGCTGCACATTTGTAAATGAATTGCATCACAGATCCCCTTTTTTACTTCTTTGTTAAAAGGAACTCTGAATTTAGAAATAACCCTCATACATTGCATGCACAATGTGATCCAATATGATCCAACCATTGAGAAAGGCAGCCCAAAGTCATAATTATGGGCATCCTGGGTGAGATCCCAAATTCATCTGTGTCAGAATACAGCTTCAAGAGTCATCAAGAGCTGATGCATAGAAAAGGATAAAAGAGCAGAAATGCAATACTTCCTTTGGTGCACAGTTCTGTGCTGCTGTAAGAGGTTTTGAACAAAAGTGACTTGCTTGTGCTTCCTAGTATAATGGTATTATATAAGCCTTTGATGGTTTCTTCTTCCATGAATTTTTCCAGCTGGTTTCTGAGCTCGAGTAGAATCCTGGTACCCACACCATCCTGTAGCAAGGAGTTTCATAGCTAAATACAATTGAAAAAGTTTCTTTTGAAGATATTTTCCTATGGCAAGTATTAAGAGATAATATTAATCTATTATTTATTCCAATCCATCTCTCCTTAAATTGGAAAAAAATGCCCTGAGCATTTGTCTTAAAGATTGTTTTCACTATGGCTGTGATTCAACCCCATTGTTTTACTGTCTATTGTCAAAACTGAGTCTGCATTTAGTATTAATTGGTTAAGCTCAGGATTTGTAGCCCCAGTTCTCACAGTCTCATGACTCTTGCTGTGACTAAAAGATGCAAGACTATTGCCTACACACATGCATCTAATCAATTTAAGAGGCTTTAGGCAACCTGTCTGGTTGCCAACTGCTTCTCCAGAAGGTCCACTGTCTCCTTTAGGCCTATTTCAATCTGCCACCCCTTCTCAATCTACTGAAGAGCACCTTTAGGGCAGCACCTCTCTGATGACATTTTCAAGAGATATTATATTTCTCAGAGGGATCTGAAAAGCATTTGCTTCTTGAAGTCTAGGATTCTGTTGTTTCTTCTGCTTCTTAGTATTGAAGGAAAAAAAATCACACAGACAGCTCTAAGGAAATGTTGAAGGAGAAAAAGAAATCTTCCAGCTCCCTCATAATAATTGTGTTCTTGGAGTCAGTTTGTAACAAAACCAAAAAAAATAGGATGTAGAGAGTTTTTCAAGGTTCCTCTGCCTCATCTTGTCATGCTAGCAAGCCACATCTGAAGAGATATCCTGAAAATGTCTTTTATTATGATTTAGATGCTATCCAGGTAAAAACTCAGCACTATATCCAGGCAGGCAGTTCACTAGGTTAAATAAGGTGTCTAAGAAACAGAGAAGCTTTTAAAAAGATTTTGACATTTTAAAATATCTGTGAGAAAATAGTCTTATTTTGAATAACCAGCTGCTTTCCTGGTCAAAAACACAGAGGCAAATTTAATAAAAATTACTAAGTTCACACTAAGAACTCCTGTCACTTATTATGTAATTGTGCAAATAGCCAGAATACATTGGTGCATTCTAGTTTTGATGCCAAAAAAAACATCTGACTTAATACTTTAAAATGGGAAAAAACAGGTTTAGATATATAAATAAGTATGGAAGCAGACAGCTATATTCACATACTAACCCACCTACATCCACAAAGTTCCTTCTGACTTGGCTTGATAATTGTTCAATAAATGTCTCTGACATTTTCAAAATCAAAGAAGAGGGCATCTTTCGCATGAAGGAAGGTAAGTAAAAACTACTGAGGAAAATTCATATAGAACAAATATGGCAACCATTATTCTTGAGTGGATGCTGAACAGTCTGGCCACTCCTCTTCTTTGCTTTTCTAAGAACATCTACTGAAATGCATGTTTCCACATATGCATGTGAACAAGTGCCTATTTATTTGCATTGCCAAATGGATATAACTAACACCAGAAAAAAAAATACACTTTGTTTTGTCAAACTTTCTAAAAGTCCTCCTTTCATTCTAAAAACGTGCTCATCTCCTCAAATAAATCATGCACAAATAAATCATAGCTATAAAACTGGCAAGGAGATGAAACTATGCTCCATGAACCTTTCAGAGAGCCCTTACCAAGTAGGAACAGGGGCAAACAGAAAACTTTTGTGCTGTTATTCGTAACTCGGTCACTCCATCCAAATCACAACCAAAATGGAAGAGGCCCCCTGACCTGAGTCAAGAGTCTGTCTGTCTGTCAATCACCTTAGTTGCATTTGGTGGTCACAGATAGGCAGTGAATGGGAATTTCCCATTCAAAGCAACCCACCTTCACACCATTCCACATGCCCCTCCCTGGAGACAACTTCATTCCAGCCACCTCATCAACACCTACGTGTTGAAAGCCATTAGGTGGTCAGGTAGATGAGTGGGATGGGAAAATCCACCCACCTTTATGTGGCTTGGATTATGGAGCAAAGTCCTTAGAGTAAAGCTTGACAGTGCAGACACCTGCATACCAGAGCTGGAAACTGGCTTTACAGTGAAGGGAGAAGAAAATGCATAAGCAAGGGCATCTAATTAGATTAGCTTTGGATGTCCCATAATTAAATCAATTAAAGTATGCTTTAATAGCAGGGTCTTTCATGACATGTATCCCAAGGCGCCACACAAATAATAAAATTAATAGCTCATGTAATTATTATGGAGACAGAGCTACCACTTTCTAAGTAAGATTTTATGCCTTCCACCATGGCCAGCCTGGTGCGGGCCTTGCTGCCACTAGATCAATCACAAGAAATTCTCCTGTTGCAGACTAAGTCTGAAACAGACTAGAGTGTCTCATCTGGTCCAACCTCCCTGCTCAAGCAGGCTCAGAATTGTGTCCAGATAGCTCTTAAATATCTCCAGTGAAGAAAACTCAACAATCTCTCTGGACAATCTGTCCCAGTGCATAGTTACCCACAAAGCAAAGTTCATCCTTATGCGAAGGTGGAACTTCCTGTGCATCAGTTTCTGCCCATTGCCTCTTGTTCTATTGTTCAGCACCACTGAGAAGAGCCTGGCTCCAAATCTGCAGCTGTAAAATGTAGTCAGAATTCTCTGTGCATTTGAAAACAGTGTGAGGCAGATGGATGGACGGAAAGCAGTTCATCACCACGGATGTCTACCAGCTTGATGCAGCTCATCTTGCCACTTGCAAACAGTCCAGCACTGATCCCCACAGTCAGGACAGCAGTTCTTTGTCTGTGATGTTATGCTGACTCCCACCCATCACTTTGTAGGCCTGTGAAAGATGGTCAGTGGGTTCTAATCAGGGCAGTACTGGACTGGTTTACAGACTGAGTGCTTTATCTCCTCAAACATCCTCCTAATTGGAGGCCATTCATATGTCATGAATTAGGATGCTGCCAGGGCAACCTGACAGCTGATGCTGTGTTCCAGGACATTTTCATACTGGGATAATACAAGATGAGATCTTTAGTGACTTTAACCTGGGAAAACTCTGCTGTAGACCAGTGGAGCCAAAGGCCAATGAGAATTTGGATGTGCCAAAGATACTCAGTGCATCTCTAAATATTTCACGCAGTACCAGCTGACATAAGGAGGCTGTTATGCGAATTTTCACTATTACGTTACGGTTCTGCATTTCAGACAGTTCAAGTTGTGCTCTTATTTAAATCCCCAGTATGGTTCATACACATTGTCAGGAGGAGATGCCTGACTGAAAAAATGAAAAAGAACAAACCAACAGACAAACCAGGACATCTAAAACCAAAACCAACTAACCCCTATTTCCATTTACTTCTTATGAACAATCAACATTTAAGCTGATTTTCTTTGAAGCCAACATGGCATGGTCCTCTGCTGCAGTCTAATATGCCAAGTGTTCTTTCCGAACCCCATGTTTTCAGCTGAGCCACAAGCCCTTTAACTCATGTTAGGGATATGACCAGCTGCTCCACCTTAACTGTCTTTACCAGTGTTGTCAGAGGCAACTAAAATGTGCTGTGCTGGATGGCTGGGATGTAATTCTCTATAGCTCAGAACCTGGTCAGATGACTTCTGCAACTTGGAATTATTTCCTATTAAAGGATCTCTGTTCTTCCTACACTACAGCTGTGACGAACCTTCCTGAGACTGCTGCACATTGCTGAGAGAGCTTTAAAGTTTGCGGCAATGCCTCTACAAAGTTCAAGATTAAAATGATCATTTTAGGAAAGCAAACAAGCATCATAATCAGGGAAGAAAAAACCCAGCCACTTTCTACTCGCCACTGCAACCCAAAGAAATTATGCTGTTCCTCCTTATAAATAATAGGGGTGTGCAACGTGTCATTCCTATTCAGTGTTTGTGGGTTTTTTGGTGCTTATTGATGCTGCATCTGTTTTGTCAGTGCGTCAGCTAATGGAGAAAGTTAATTGTGTTGGTTGTAAGGCCACCTGTCACACACATGCCTCATTTCCATACTAATAGCCCAACAGTGGCAGGCAGTGTACTCCTCTGCAGTAACACACACAGCCTCGTTGGCAACCTGGGCCAAATGTGCCTATGCAGCAACCGCAGCCGTCTTCTCTGAATGCCTCCAGTGTTGTGGCAACCCAGCTCTGCATTAACCCCCCGCGGCCCTTCCCAGCCCGGGGGTGGGTTTTTAAACCCTCGCAGACACGCTGGGTGTCACGTTTTAGTGTGGGATGGTGGTGGGCACAACTCTGCTGCCCTGGCAGGATGGGTGCCTCACGCTCTCCCCGACCAGCAGAATATTTTCCTCCCTCTGCACTGCTGGATCAGGCACCTATGGCCAGCAAAACCTGGCGAGCACTGTCAGTAGTGCTGTTCATATCGGTGCTGAGGACCAGTTGAAAGTCCATCTCTTTTGTCCCTTCTGTTAACATTCCGAATGAGGGAAGCGATGCGGATCGGAGCCAGGAAGAGAAAACATGCCTGCAGCTGAGGCAGACACAGTCGTGCTGGGCTGCATTGGGACTCAGAAAGATGTAAATAAAATTCACTTTGGTGATCGTGCCAATGCCAGAAAAGCTATATTTGATGAATATTTTATTTTAACATATGGAACACTATTCTGATCAGCCAACAGGACAACATATTTCTTCCTTCCTGCTTTCCCCAACCTTTTTTCATATAGAAAATTATGCGAGTAAAGGGATTTATTTTGAACTACCAGGCTTGCTCTTGATCAGGGTCCACGACCCTTGTTCATGTTTTTCTACAGCCTGGAAAAATCGCCTGTAAATCTCTGATGGAGTTTATGCTAAAGGCATGCCCAATTAAGTAATACCTGGAATCTCAATGGCTTCAGGGGAAACTGGTCTTTGTGCTTTTTATATCACTGTAGGAGAAATTAGAAATGCCATAGGCGACTGTTGGGCTTGCAAAGGAATGTTCCATAGGCTAAAAGGCAAACAGTGCCTGAGTTGCTACTCCTTCACACCCTCTATCTGCAATCATTTTAAAGAAAATACTCCATACATAAGGTACTGGCTAATGGTGTAAGCCAGTGACACAGGGATTACCGTGCAGGCATCCTGGTCACGAAAGGAAGTGTCTGTATCTATTACGCATGAAGGAACAAGCCAGAATATTCATTGCTTAGTCCATCTTAGATGCAAAGATGATTAATGGCCCAGGGAAGGTGCAGAGGTACAGCAGTACCTGCCATTAGGCTCTCGCCAGGCTAAAAGTAAATTGATTTCATCTGCAAAACCACACAGTTGTAGGAATTTCCCATTTCTGCATTGAGTTTCTTCAGCAGTGCCTGCAAGCATCTGCTTGGCAGAGGCTGTTGCTCCAGCTCAGCCTTGGGACTGAGTTGGGGTGGGCATCTCTAGCCAGCCTCTGCATGGAGACTTCTGCAGGAAGATTTGGGCAAGCACTCAGCCAAAGTGAAAGGACTCTTGGCATTGGGATTGGAGGGCTACCAAGGAGCTCATCCCAGGTCTCAGGCCAGACCTGGGATGACCCAGTGCCATCAGTGCTGTCTAAATAACGTCAGGGTAAAAGACGGTCCATTTTACATCACACACATTGTGAGCTAAGCCCACAGAAACATACAGTTTGTTAAAATCTTGGGTTATTCTTTTCACTTTCTTTTGGGGTTTGAGCCCAGCTGCTCATTTCCTGATTTCTCACAGTGGTCAAGTGGGCCAGAAGACTTCTCTTACTGAAACAGGGAGTTTCTCAGGCATAGTACTGTTCAGATAAAGTAGAAACAAAACAGCATGTAGAAGGAGAGTTGACTGCACTTATTCACACACAAAAAGTAACCTATTCTGGAAATTTTTAAAAAAGTGAATACTTTTAAAAATTCTGTAGAAAACTGTTGTACAAAAAAACACAAAAACAAAACAAAACAAAAACCCTAACATATAAACCCCATGAATATATGTCTGCATTTTTTTTCTTTCTGCCTTCTCTTACATACTCTGTAGTCAGATCACCCTGCTTGCTAGGCAGCTCTGTATCCTATGAGAGAAGATGTGCTGATTAGTTTGAGAGAGGATGCACTGTGCCATAAAATGGGCTGTCTTTCAGGCTGCTGTATTCCATTATCACTATGGCTAGTTTTGTGGAGAAGAGTACTTCAAAATATTTTGGTGTTTAGGTTTGTTTATTAGTTTTATGTGGGTTGGAAGAGTTAAAACATCAGCCAAACATTTACAGTTGCCTAAACTTTATAACCTGCTCATCTGGGGGACAAAGACTCTTCAGACTGTGTACAGACTGCTAGTTTGCATTTGGCTGAAGCAGGAAGTTTATTCTGTAAAAAAGATACTGAAGTGCCGCACAGACCTTTCTTGTGTGAAATGTATGTCCAGCTTGCTTTGGTGTGTATGTGGACACTTGGAGCCATGCTGCTGATGAGGTGAGCTCCCCTTTCCCCCTGCTCCAGCAGAGCAGAACCCACTCTATCTCCTGAGTAGGTCTGAGGAATTTATCTTCTAAGTCTTCTAACTTCTCCCTATGTCACTGTTATTCTCTTCCCCAAGGAAAGGGCATAAAATTACCTGCAAAAAGGTAGCACAGACTGTTTGGGACAGAAGAGTATTTCTGAACTCCTGTATGCAGGCACACGCATCTCCCACCTTCCAGATACAAAAGAATTTGGAGAATTGATGCACACTCTAATGGCAGCTTCTGTGTTTTAGTTTCCAAGGGATGAAAGCTGGGTAGATCAAGGCAAGAAGCACACAGTTATTTCAAACAAATCTCCAGCCATAGACCCTATTTGCTCAACAATCTGGACATAGCCATGAAGGTTATCTGAATTTTAAAGCCAGAGACACAAGGATCCTTTAACATGGATACAACTTCAATTTTCTACTATTGCTAGCAGGCTGAAATTTTCTGAGAATTTTTTTTCTAACATAGCACAATCTTAGACTGGGATGTCTTAAACTCCTGACATGAAGTTGCAGATTAAAAACTAGCTGACAGCATCGCCAACCTTTCTGGCTGTACCAGTGATACTGGCACTTTGATTTGTCACCTAAACTTTGTAGCTGCTGATATCACAGTGATAGCACTTTGATAAAACGAGGGGATATAGTTTCCCACTCAAGTTCTGCCTTTTTCATTAAAAGCTTTCCAGGGTGAAGTCTGGCACTTTCTATATATGTGCATAAACCTGAGAAATAGTTCTATTTTACACACATGTGTGCATACATATCTGTATTTATACACATATCGATACGTAAAAGTAGTTTTTACATGCATTTATAAACAGTTAATAATTATGTAGTATATTTAGAAATAGTGAAAACAGATATGATTTCTAGAAATGGAAAAATAGTTATTTTAAAAAAAGTAGTGGTCCAAACAAAACCATCACACAGTTTTCTATTCCTTTCAGTTCTCTTTTCATGCTCTTCTGCTTTCTTGAACGAAGGCCAAATTTGAAAACCTGAGTTTGGGCTTAGCAAAAGTTGTCCCTAAATTTTCTTTACTCCCACCAAACAATAGCATCTTGCTTCTGGCATTTTTTTCCCCCAGAAATACTAACATGGTTCTGAGACAACACAATAGGTGATCCCGTGCTTACACACCCATCCACCATACTGCATGCTGTGTTTTCTTCATGGACCTCCTGAGATTGTGTGATTGCATATAGAACCTGGCTCCACACAGTGTCACTATTGTTCTGGCCCTTTTTTTTTCCCCACATGAGTTTTTATGCTCAGCATATCTTGCCATTGTGAACTCAAGGCTTGCTAAAGAAGGGCTCAATTTACCTCTGATTTACCCCTATAAATCAACTAATAAACCATTGTAAGCACTGGTGTTGTTACACTTCATGGTGACAATGGGGACAGAATATGCTGGAACAAACAGAGCCATTCCAGCACTGAGGGCTAAAATGAGCAATATCCTCCATATTTTGAGGCTTCAAAAGGGAAACCTAAACAAAAAACTTCTACATGTATGATTTCCAATGGTGCTTCACTTTAATGTTACCAGTGACCACCCAGGCAAGCTAGAGGGAAATTTACTCGTAATACAGGTACTCTACCACCACTTGTGACCTATCTTTGAACTATCTTCCTTTCTCTGGTGTTCACTTCTTTATGTTGCTGTTTCCACAAATCAGTGTAGCCAGTCAAAAGCTGCTTGAAGCAACCATGTGGCACAGGTAAATCTATAAAAAATTATATAATTTCTGGTGTGAAATGCCTGCAATAGAGATTAGATTGAAGGCTGTCTAAAGATGTGATTTTCCCTCTGTACCATGGCAGCGAGTGGAGCCTCAAACATGCTCCCTGCCGCCATACCATCTGTCTCACATCCACCCTCCCCTGAATGACACGTGCATAGAAGAAGCTATCTCTGCCAGGGAAGTGCAAGGAGAAGCCCAGGCTTTCAGGAAGATCAGGGATGAAATCAGTTTTCACCTTATTCTGATACTGCTGTGTTTGTCCCAGTCAGACACAATCCCTCAAGCAGGGCTCATAGTCATGATACCATGGGACCCTTAATGATGATGAAGAGCTTTTTTCAGCTGTTTTTAGTGACAAAAGAAAGTCAAAACTATTCAGCCAATATCCAAGCCCTTATCCAAGCCCAAGTTACGTCTTTTGTGCCATCACCTTTTCCCAAAGAAAAATTTCCCAGTGGCACAGAATTGAAGCAAAACCAAATTTGGTGATTAACATTTGAGATATTCATTTTTCTTCTGGGGAATCCTTATCTAGAAACGTTATAGTTGCTTTAGATAAACCTGGTAATAAAGTAAAGTCATCTAATTCCTCAGCCAGCCATACCAGGAAGTTCCTGCTAGGTGGTCCACGGAGCTGGGTCATTAGCAGTCAACAAGAGGAACCAGACTGGTACTTCCTCTTCTTTAAGCTGAGTGGGGAAGGCTCAGTCGGTAAAGATGTCTCAGCCAAAGGAAGTGTCACTCTCTTTTAACACTACATAATGCAGCTCGGGCGCCTGCCAAATCGTAATACGCTGGAACAGACGGAGACAGAGTACCGAAGGAAGGAAAGTGCAAACTGCATAAGGCTGCAGCATCTATGTGAGAAACTTTCCTGCACTGTCAGGAAATCTTTCATTTTCCAGGCTAGGAGAATGTTTTGCTTATCTTTTCTGGTTTCATTTTTTCTTTTCCCCTCTACTTTTCAAGGCCTGGTCTCTTGGCATTCAGCCTAGCCTGATGAAGCACACGGAGTCCTGGTATTACAATACTGGTTTTGTTCATTGAGTAGCAGAAGATAACTGTGTTCTGCTTATGTAAGTGCTGTTTATAACATTTATTGCACTAAAATAATTTTATTTTAAAAGTTGGTGATAATAATACTATAAAGAATTCCTGGAGTTTTTAGTAATAAATGCCAGCATCTGCATGATTGGGATATTCAACATCATACATCAGATTTTAAGACTGATTTCTCAGTGTCAGCATGAGCCCTACTCTGAAGGCAGCTGGTACCATCCTTTGGAACTGCTTGTGCAATACTCTGCACCATGTCCAGACACTTTCATTGATAAGAAGAGTTGAGATTCCATAATTTGTTGCAAGATTGTAATTTTGTTCCTGTTACACTTGTGTCATAATAGTAGATTACTTCGCACAGATAGGCAAACCGGTTCATTACATTTTTTGGCATAGAATACATGTTGAATACATCACTTCAAAGTGGCAACAGCTTCCAGATGAACATACAGCCAGTTGTACAACCATAATGATATTAGGCAATGCTATCAGTACCCGACTGACTGAAACAGAGGATTCTTTCTGAGATAAAGTTTTTCTGACAGTCACAGAACCGTAGAATGGTTTGGGCTGAAAGGGACAGAAAAGATCATTTAGTTCCCACTTCTCTGCAACTTTCCACTAGACAAGGTTGCCCAAAGTCCCATCCAATCTGGCTTTGAACACTTCCAGAGATGGGATATCCACAACTTCTCTGGCAGTGTCTCACCATGTTCACTGTAAAGAAATTCATCCTAATAGCTAAACTAAACCTACCCTCTGACCTACAGCAATCACAGCAACCAGTTGGAAAAGAATCTGATTTCTAGTAAACATTACAACATTATGGTGGGTAAAAGAAGAGAAGCATAAAGACTAAGTAGACTCTTAAGTAAGAGACAGCACTGCACTGGTGGTGGATAATAATTGCAAGAAATGTCCTCCTTTCCCTGACATCTGCCTTTACTAGAAGATATGGTCTCACAAACTGAATTAAAAGGTCTGGCATACCATGTAAGCAATCTGTATGTGAGCAGCCTTTCTTTTAAAACAGACAGAAGTTTTTAAAGACGTATTCTAAAGCATTTAATACCTAACCTTGATGTGCACAAGAATACCTAGTGCCAGACAGAACCAAGTTCAACACAATTTGTCCCTGCATACTTCAGGTACTAGGGCTTCCCTGCAACTGGAGACGGGCCATCATGCTTCAACTTTGCTCATCTTCCTCTCCAAAAATTTTCCCTCTGAAGGTACTAAGAATCAGATTTATCTGTCCACAGTTTAGATCCATCTGTGTTTCCAATACCTTGTACTCACTCAAAACACCAGGGATCAAATTCTTGTCTCTTCTGTGACCATGCAGCTGAAACAGCATTCCTCTGAACCAACAGAAGCACTTTGGCACCAGACATGACCCCAGCACACAAACATTTCTGCCCACATGTGGTTACAGGTGATCAGACCAATGAGGTTGGACATCCAGGACTAAACACTAATCTTTGTCTTGCCCAAGCCCACAGGCAACACCTCAGCAAGAGTACTTTCTCCCCTTTCCTTCCCCTACTTCCCACTGGGGTTTTCCCAGCCCCAGAACTACCTCTGTTTCCTCAAGTGTGAAAGAAGGGGTTGATCCGCAGCTCATCCTGCAGGCTCAATTAAATGAGTATTTTGGGGCACCCCTGAAGGCAAAATGACATCTGCATGCTTGACGCTATAGAATGAGAGCACAATGCTTTAAAGCCTCTCAAAAAATCTACAGGACAGTTAATATGATTTAAGCCTATATTTAAATTTTATGAGACTCATTTTCAAGGCTAATAACCCAGTTTACTGTGCACAATATCAAATGCAAATTTTATTACTGACTTGGTAAAAACCAAGATGATATTCATTAGCATATCTCAGCGCATCACCCTTTTTTTAGCCAAAAGGTGCACCAGGAGTAACAGTGGGAGTTTTTATATGTGCTGTAAATTACAGTTACTATCTCATTAGATAAACACATTTAAAATCAGGTTATCATTCACTTATATATCAGAAAGTTGTTTGTTCAATTGCAGCTAGTCTCGCATTACAACATATGGTGCATGAAATTCTTAGACTAATAAAATTTCAAGGTACAGGGAGCTGGTGCCTTGGAAAAAACTGTTTCTGCTCAACGAATGGCTCAATATAATCTGTAATTGCTTCGAAACAATTATGCAGCAGGCTGTTTTGTACTTAATAGTATTTACATCCTTGGGTTTATTAGCAACAAAATCTAAGTGGAACTTGTGAAAGAGAAATTAATTTTTCTGTTAAAAGATGTAAAGTTTTAAGTTAAAGATCCAGCAGATTGTGGAAATCTAAAATGTATGCAATAGTCTCTAAATTAACTTATTTCTCATTGAAATGTTTCATTATTCTTTTAGATACCTGTGGCAGATTATCAAGTAATTCTTCAGGAGCTGAGTTCCCCTGAACTTTCACCACTCCCAGCAAAGTTTAGGTTTTTTTCCTTCAGTGCATGCACTCTGGCTTTGCTGTCTCCTGGAAATAAACGCAACGAATGTCCACATATAGTATTTGAAATCAAATTGAAAACTCCTATGCCTGTGAGGTTTTGCCTACTAAGTTTGACAGTGGTGACTGGAACATGAGTCAGCATTTTGTACTTCTTTATATGCTGGCCATGGAACAAGCAGCCCAGTACACAGTGACGCAGAGAGGCATGCTGTATGCAGAGCAACAGTTATGCAGCTGCATAACAGCTTTGGATCAGACTTTCCTATGGTATGCTGGAGCTTCAGCAGCTTCAGCAAAACCCGGCCAGTTTGCAGAAGCGTTGGGGTTATATCTGACAGAAGTACTTAATTACTCCTGCCATTCTGGGCATATCCACATATGCTCTGCTGATAAAATACAAATCATCATATACAAACCTAATGTCAAGTGTATTATTTCAGTGTTCAGTTAGGAGCGATGAACTGCACACTACTGCCTCATTGCATGGCTCCTACTGAGCTCAAATCTGTGAGACAGCTTGAGGGCAGTTACACATTTGGGGGTTAAGGTGGTTTTCTTGCCTTTTGTCATTAACTATTTTTCCTTCTTTTGTTTATGATGTCTTGGATTTGCCTGCATTGTAAGCTGTCTCCAAGGTTAAAGCTGTATTTTATAGAGACATCCTTTCTCCTGACCGCTAACTCTGTGCACCAGCACTAGCAAAACTGGATTGTAATGAGGGCCCTGATAAAACAATTGTTCTCACTCTGCTCAGTACTGCTAACTTCAGGATGACTTCAACGAAACAGCATTAACACCTTTCAGTTGTTCTTGTACTAACATGTTCTTAAATACTGTTACTAAAATCTCTGCCTCTGTGTCCAGCTTTATCTGTCTTTCTCTTCTGCAGCAACTCCACTATTTTTCCTGTTGCTGTAATCTGCAATGAACTGCAGTGAATTCCTTGCCAGAGCCCTCACCACCGCGCACTCATGCCAGCTGTACCCCGGGATGATTATCGTATGGGAAGCACTTCCTATCACCATCATATAGGAGGGTTTGTTAGAGAACAATGTGATAAAACTTTGCCAAAAAAAATCCTCCCTCCTTCATCCAAGGGAATATCTCTAATTGCTGATTTCAAAAGATCTGCAATGAAGAACTGTTACAAGAAAATTCTCATGTGAAGCCTCACGACCTTGCTGGCTAGTCCTGATAAGAAAGGTGTAAGTTGTTAGGAAGTACACCCCTCTGTCTAGAAAAACCACCTTTAGATTTTGCAACATCAAGAAACAAGGCTAACCCAATTTCAGCACTGTTGATGGAATAAAACACAGAATAAACCCCAAATTACATTGTGGGGCAATGCTGAAAACCCCCACCAGACTGCGTGTGGAAACTAAATCCCAGCACATGACAAATGCAATCTGCTCTCACTCAACTCACCAACAATCCTCCTGCAAAGGTGGCTTTCCCCAGCCAGGGCTGGGACCCCCTCCTAACTCCCTGCTGCCTACTGCTGTCACTTGGAGCAGGTCTGGGGCTGCTACAGCATTTTCTAATGAAGGAGAGGCCAAACCTAGTTGCTAACTGTGCATTTGGGAT
Organism: Anomalospiza imberbis; assembly: GCF_031753505.1. Taxonomy (NCBI): domain Eukaryota; kingdom Metazoa; phylum Chordata; class Aves; order Passeriformes; family Viduidae; genus Anomalospiza; species Anomalospiza imberbis. The sequence goes on along the minus strand of NC_089683.1, from coordinate 64,402,075 downwards.
TTCAAGCACATTTGGGTTTCTCTGAGTCTGCCTTCAAGCTATTTCCAATCTGCAAGTTTTCTTACATTCCTGTAGAGCAGTGACACCTTTTTTTTTTTTTTTGTATTCATACAGCACCTAGCAAAACGAGTGCCATCTCTGACAAGGTCTCCAAGATTCTGCTGCAAAGTAAGCAATGTTAATAGTATTGGATGTATCTGATCCCTGGCACAAGTGATTTCCTGAGGGGCATTAATGTATTTGTCAATTAATAACATCTGTGAATGAGTGTATACAGACTGGAATTGGGTCCATGCTGTATTACTTATGAATATGATTTTATCAATCAGCCACCATCTTAGCAGGATGCATTTTCCAAATTCAATTTGTCTGAACTGTATTCCATAAAAATTACCTCATCATCCAGTGCCTGCCCATATTAATGATGGGAGAAGTGAGGTTTAGGGAATACATCCATTTTAAAAAAGGACACTTTCGGCTATGGGCAACATGGCCAAACAACTATTAGCAATGGTGGGTGCAGCGGTAGTGAGGAGGGGAAAAGGTCCACAGCCATGTGAAGCGGGTGAATACACTGTGCTAATGAAGGTTAAAATTCCTCGATTATTTTGTATACTTTGTAATTTCTTTGGCAACCCCAAATATCTGTTCCACTCTTCCAGGCTTTTTGAATTTGTATTTTTCAAAGCTCTTTAAAATAAAAATAAATGTGGGCACTTTCCAGATACTCTACCCATTTTTGGCATCCGGGGTCACTTCGGGATGGAGGGGCAAGCGTTCTCGGATGGACTGAGGATGTCACATGGAATCGGACGGGCTGTTAAGGGCTCCCAAGTCTCCGCACTCCCTCAGCTGCCCTACTTCTGTGCCCAGATGCCCGACGACAGCCAGAAGTCGTGGACCAGCCTTTGGGACCCCCCGGATGCTCCCCCCTTCCCAGCGGATCAGCTCACAAGGGGACAGGAGGCGTTTTCACACCGGGATCTGCGGTTTCACCGAGGCGGCGGGGAGAGGAGGAAGGGAGGCCATAGGCTGCCCCACTCCCGCTGCTGTGGGGACGAAACCAGCCCCTTTGGGAGAGCTTGGTCGGTTTGTTTTAGTAACAGCTTCCCCCATAAAGCCCGGGCAGGCAGAGCCGAGCCTGGCTGAGCTGCCGGCTCCAGCGGCATCCCCGCGCCGGAGCCGCAGTCCCGCCCGGCTGGAGCACCGGGCCGAGCAGCGCCATCTAGTGGCGGCAGGGGCGAGCGCACGGCCTCCCCGCGCAGAGCGGCCCCAGGGGCGGGCGTGCGGAGCCGCGCTCCCGCCTTCCCCGCCGGAGAGCCTCCCCCGTCCTCCTCCTCTCGCATCTCCTCCCTGCCATCCATCACCGCCCGCCGCTGTCACTTCGCCGCCGCGGCTGTCACCCGGCTGTGACTGAGGTAGAGAAAAATGAGCCGTTTAAGCGCGGCGGAGCCCAGGACGTTCAGGAACACGAGACAAATTAACAAAGTGCGAGAAATTAGAGTGCATAAATCTGACGGATGTAAATTATCGTGTGGCTGCTCATACTCAGAAGTACAGAAATCTGAGTGCCGTAGTTAAGCCTGTCTGTCCTGGGCCTGCTTTCCTACAGGATGCTGACATCCAATTCAGCCTCCCTATCTTCATCCCATCTGATGGTTAACTCACCTCACTGCGCTTTAGTGTTTTCTTTCAGGAAAAAAACCTACTTTAACCGATTCATCCCAACTTACATATGACGTTAGTGGGGAAAGTGGGAAATTATCTGAGCTAAAACTCAGTCTTCATGTGATTTTTGTGCCTCTTCTCCTAGGTTGTCTCATCCATAGTCCTAACCATAAGTTGATTTCCCTTCACAGTGGAGGAAGTAAATCAGCAGCACTGACTCCAGACACATGAAGTGTTCCAGAGATATCAGAAAATTAATTAAAAATATAATGAAGCTTGTTAACTTGCCATGAAGTTATTCTTCTTGTCTGTAATTAAAATCCTACAGTAACTCTGTGAACATAATTACAATATGCCCCAAAAATAACACCAAAGTAAACCTGATGTAGGAAAGAGGAAACAAGAAAATTGCATCTCTGATGCAATGTTGTAACTGAAAGCTTCATTTTTGCACGAATAAAAATGACAATCAACCTGTTTCCTCTTCCCCCAATACATACAAATTAAGTAGCATTTGAATCTTTTGGTGATACCACCAAAATCAGATACTTATAACAGTCTACCCCAAATCACTGTGTTGTTAAAGTTACTGATTTGTTTTTCAGAACAACATACAGATACGAAAGATGGACACATCCAAATTTGATCTAGATGCCCACATAAAGTATCGAGCTGGGTAAAATTTCTGAATACTATGATCAACTATCACCTCTTATAAAACAATGGCAGGAAAAAAAAGGCAGCACAGAGGAAGAACCTACTCACTATTTTGCAGTTGCGGTGAATTGCAGGTTAGTTTATGTTTTGAATTAGAAACTCATGATTATGTCAATTTCTTTTCATTGTAATCAGAGATATTGTTCTTATTTGTATCATTATTTTGGCAGGTTTTTAGGCAGATTGCAAGATAACGAGATCCACATGAGGTCATCCATCTCCCACACTACTCTGGGAGAATGAACTATTTGGTTATATTAAATTTGGCCTCTTTCTTTTCATTACAGAAAGACGTGGTATCAAATAGGACCCAGCCTATTTAAGCTTTCTTCACACTTACTATTCCCTTATACTTAAACCAAGCTTATTATTTATCATCTCTGGGGTCTGGAAAATCCCCAGATTTTTCAGATTCGAGGTTTTCTTTCACTTTTACTTTTGTTATTCTTAGAGTAGCAGTGCAGGTAACAGTGCAACACAATAGTAGTCCTCAACAAACTACCCTGAGAAAACAATCTTATTTATGTTCAATCACTTTTTGTAATAGCCACCTTCCTTCCTGCCTTAGAAATGAAAGGAACCGGTAGTCCCCAACAAAGCATGTGATATGACCATGTGCCAGCATAGTGCTTCAGGCACGGGAAAAACAGAGATTTGAATGACAGCACTGACACTCTTTGGTGATAACACTTAAAATTAAAATTGACACTTAAAATTATATTGCTCAAAATTCAAATACGAGATTCTTCATTTGTTTTGGGGCAGTGAAATGGTCTCAGGTCTGATCTGTCTAACCCATTTCATCTATATATCTTTCTGTGATTCAAGGCCATGAAACCAGTTTCTCTGCCACCACTGTCATGGGAGTTAACTTTCCTGATGCCACAAGTTTTGCTGAGCAACAAAAGAAGAGTAGCTTTATGCACACTTGAGAAAAGCAAGTGGAACTGTGATGTTATGACACCTACCAGTTACTCAAAATGCATGAATGCAAAATACAAAGCAACCCTAACTGAAGATGCAAGTGTTCTGTATCTTGATAGAAATGCAATTTGTATATATATTAATGTTTATTACATGGAGGTTACCAAAATGAATAGTATCCCCTTTTTTGAATGCTGCACACCATCCTGTGACCTGTGACTTGCAGTTGCTGTGGCAGTGACTTTCAAAGTACTCTTTGGAAATTATTTGGAAATAATTTAATATTTAGAAGTTATTTAATTTAGTTTATAGTTGTCTTTTGAGAGAGTTTTAAGCAAAGAAAAATACTATCTCATGTGGTGACTTTAGATAATATCCATGACTGAATCATGGATATTCTATGAGAGTTTCTAACCTTCACAAAATCTTCAAGAAACCTGATCAACTGGGACCTTGGGTTTGGAGCTTGAATGTTGAAAGCTGTTGCACCTTGCAGGTGACATTTTTTCACTCCATGAAGAGTCTTAACACTTTGGGGAAAACTTTCAGTTAAACTCATTAAGATATCTTTCTGATTCCAAATGTTCTAGAAGTTGAGTCACTCCACTTCTGTTTAGACTCAGGTCAAAGAAGATCTTTTCCTTGAAGATTCATGCATGGCACCTCGCCATCTCTGCTCTAGATACTCAATTTCTAATGCAAAAGTTTCACAGAATTTACCAAGCAGGGGAGGAAGCCCAGAAGCTGGAGAGGACTCTTGTCTTCTTATGGGGTTCAGCAGTTCTGTTGATATTTTGAAACAGGTGATAATAATATCACAGCTACATTTTGTCATCCTTAAAGATATCTCCAAGTTAGTACTGCCTGGAACTCCCTGGTTAGTACTGTTAGGTACTTTCATTACTGTAAACAAGTGCCAACCATCCTCTCACATCCCTTACTGCCGTAATCACTAAAGCTGTATCACATTCCCAACATAAACATTTGTTTGTACCCCCACATGGATGGCAGTGAGAGGAAGGCTCGCCCACACTGGCATGACCCAGGTGACATTAAGTATTTCTACTGAGCACCAAATACTGCCAAGCTCTTCCACCTCCATTCAGGATCAGAAATTAGAGATATGTAATTGCTCCCAAGCTTCATTACTTTACACTTGCCACTGTGACAAGTAGCAGTGAGTGGTGACCCATGCCAGGTGGTCAGTTGTCCCTCTTATGAGGAACTGGACATTGTGTTGTAGTGAGGATAAAGATGCAGAGGATCACCTTGGCTCAGGTGAAAACTAGGTTAGGCATTTGTCAAGAAAGTTGTCTGGATGAGCAGATTGAAGGAAACAGCATGGTCAAGGTCTCCCAGAATGATTAACCTGCCAAGGGCCCTTTTCCCCGCCCATAGGAACTGCAATGCCTTGTGAAGGGATTCTTTCTCACAGGAATGAAAGGAACAAAGTGGAAATTGCTACTCAGATATGATGCCTATTGGGTTTTACCTTTTTTTCTTTTATATATTCTCTATTGAAAAAGGCATCAGATGGTTTACTCATCCTTCTCCTGGCATAGTCCCTCATCTGTCATACAAGGGGTTGTATTCCTGTATTTTCTGCCATGTATTGAAACATGAAGATTGCAAGAACATTCTCACTTCTTTTATGTCACTCCTTCAAAGCCAGACAGAGCCACTGCTAGGAACTACTTCCTTTCCTTTGATTACCTCCACTGTGTTGTAAAGCAAAATTGACCCTTACGTAACTATATTTGTCAGGTGGCAGAAAAGACAATATTAAAAATACCACAGAAGCCCAACGTTTTATGGGTTTCCCACTTACAACTGTGAAGATGTTGCTCTCAAGCCGCTAGCTGTGCAGAGTTTTCATTTTGGCCCATTCTGTATAGAAAAATGTGATAAAGTTGCTGCATGACACAATGTTGTGGTTCAGAAATGGTATTCTCCAATTCAGTTCTCCTGCTAAAACCACATTGCTACTCACTCCTCCTGCAATTGAATGCCCTAAAGACAAAGATCATGGATTTACTGGAAACAGCAATGAGATAAAAAAACAACAGCAACAATATTAATAACAAAGATATAAGACAAAGAAACAATTTACATGGAAAGTCCACGGCAATACCAGATCTTCCCTGGCATATTTTCTCCTGACCAGAAGGAATCCCTTCTCCTCAGAAGCAAGAGTGAGTCTCTTCCTTTGGCCCCTATGATTGACATAAGGTGATACAGAATAATATCTGGGCCTTAGCCATGCCACCTTCTGGCTACTGAGAAAATTAACCCTGTCCTGGCCAAAACCAGCATGCATTATGTACTGTTTCTCAAAAATAGAATTAGCCCATTGTGCTGGGTTCAGAAGTGTTTCAGCTTGAGACCTGAGGTTTCAAGCAGGACAGTTCTTGCTGACTCTTCCCAACCTAGCAAAGGATTCATCTGATGGTTAAAATCCTTGTCCATACCTATTTCTCAACATCTGTCTATCTATCTGTATATCCCTCTATCCAGCTATCCACCCATCAATCCATCTGTCTGCCCAGCTGTTTATTTCAGCTGTTGCCCTCAATACTTTCTTCACCGATACAGTCAGGGAGAGGGCAGTTTAGTGATTAAGTAACAAATGTACTCTAACAGCTAAAGGGGGACACACCATGTTTGCCCAGGGGCCTCTTAGCCTAAAGGCAGGAGTGAGGGTAAACTTCCTTCTGTGAGGGCTAGATACTATTTGGGAAATGGCCATAAGGAGATTTTGTGGGAAACCAGAGCTAGTGCTGAAACAATTTCTTCCATACAAACTGTTCTGCTTTCTGTGGTTCCTAGGAGTTGATCAGACCTGATGGAAGGCCTCTGTGTTGTTGGAGGGATTGTATTTGCCCCAGCAAATCTACTTCCATCTCATTCCCCCTGCCCCACAGGCTTGCTAGTTAAGGATCCCTGCCTGGGAATCCCCATGCTGCTTTTGCTTCCCAGAACCCTATTGCCAAGGGGTTTTCCACAAGGTCAAGCAGGTCAGAATTTTTGTTTTTGTAAAATTAATGTTTAATTAGCTTTGGCTACAATATATACTGATGGAATTTCTGGTCACCTAAGAAATACTTTAAAGAAACAACTGAATCAATTTATCACAGTCCCCTATTATGTCCTAAAAACAACAAAAAAAAAATGTACTTCAGTAGCAGCTCTAATCAAGGGTATAAAAGATCAAGGAAAAAGAAAGACAAACAATAAGCTTTATTTGGCTCTTTAAGATAGTTAACAAATAGCAAGATAGTGACTTCAGGCTTTAAATTACTTTACTTTGGCACTCCAGACAGCAGCCAGATATGTTTTTTCCCTCTAATTTTACAAGCTAATTTTACAAGCTGCTTTCAAAAACATAGTTAAACTTCCCAACTCTTATCTTGCTATCATATGTCCAAAGCAAATGTCCTCAAACTTCAGGATCAGCCCCTATCACAGCTCTCTTACGATGCTTGAAACTGTGCAAATTCTACATGTGAAGTACACACTTGCTACAAACACCTCTGCCAGTTTCACAGCAGACCTCACATAAAAGCTGCAAGCAGCAAGGAGAGGGATGGCCAGCAAGAGGCACGTGGAGTGAAAGTGATGTGCCCTTTGTGGCAGGTGGAGGATGGCAAGATGCAAGGACCGCAGCTGCACCCAGTGCCCAGCAGCAGGGGGGAGGGCAGTGGATGGACCCACAGACAGACAGACAGATACCTACAGAAATATACAACCCACCAAAACTGCGGAAGTTGTCTAATTAAGCTCCCCTTCCCTGTAAAGCTGTCGCTAGGTAAGCAAAACTGTTTAAAACATGCTCATCATTAAAGTGTCCCCCGACAGCAGGATGCAGCAGCAGACTCAGCGACAGAAGGGAGAAGAAGAGAGGCATATGGACCCCAGCCCTGTCCCCTGCTGACAAGCTGCCTCGCTGCAAGCCCCCTTTTCACTGTCGTCCGTGCGTGCAGCAGATTGCAATGGCCCAACTTTCCCATCTGTATCCCAGGCCTGTGCCCCCAACAATGTGGCAGCCATGCAGTTTTCATCAGGCGGGGAGCAGGGGAGGGGGGAGGCTGTGGGCAGGGAAGGGTGGGAGAAGGGGGAGATATTAACCACCAATAATCACAATGCTATCCATAATGCATTGTCTCCATGAGATTACATGGTATATTTCCAGTGGGGATTAGCCCATCCATCACGGCCCTTTATTGGCCCTTTTTTTGTTGTATAAAGCCCAAACACTCTCGTAAAATTCTAAACCGCTTAATTGCTGTGCTGTAAAAATTTGCATATCAGAGATATGTCATTCCTTCGTTAAATGGCACTAGGCATTTGTTACAAGGTCCCAACAATTGCAGGAGAGCACCCCAGAAAAAGGTCACCTCTTGGCATTATGCAAAGTTCTCTGCTGAATTCTAATCTGTAGCAATTACGGCTTGAATGTATTGCAACTTAATGGATTTTGATTTTCTGTGATTCAAACTCCCTTGGCTCAGACAGCCTTTGCTTCATCTGATCAGACAAGATAAGCAATGTGATGGTGATGGTATGGTCTCTGTTTCTCTAAGGCCTGCAAGCTTGACTCCTTAAAAGGTGTCTTTCTAAGCGGAACTGTGAACCTTGGTGCAAACTTCCCATATGCATATATATATGCATATATATTCCATATGGGCATATGTCTTGATTTCGTAGATTAATAACCAGTAGAGAGTACTGCAGCCATCACATTGCCACTTTAAGTATTCAACATTGAAACAACCTGAAGTTAGATGTTTATGTATGTGTACTAACAAAAAGAATAATTATAGTAATGAGCAGGTTTTAACCCATGGATCTGAAAGATTATTTACAAAAGCAAGAATTAATCATTGTCCTGAATTTGCACCTTCAAAAACTGGCTTTGAAGAGCTGGTTTGAAGCCTGGCGCACCCTCAGACCCCAACAGTGAGCACTGTTCTCAGCAGCCCCAGCAGTTCTCCTCTGCTTCCTCCCATCTGCTTACCAAGGACTGAAAGTACCAGTAATTTAACATGTGATCAGGTCTTCACTCCATGTCTTCTCCATTAACTGCTGCGAAGGTTCTCCAGATGTGCTTTCAATCCACATAGCAATTTTTCATTTTTTTTTTCAATATTTTAAGAGCATGCTTAATCCAGATGATTTCACCCCCATCTAGCATATTACAAAATGTTACATAACAGGAGAAGTGCAGGTCAGATACTTTTCTCACAAAACAGAATCTAGAAGCTGTATCTTTTTCCTGTGTAATAGCAGGAAGTATGGTTTATCATCTTGCCAGGAACATGTGAAAAGAAGGTGAGTGAAGCAGTCTAAAGGGATTTTAATAGTCCCATAGAGACATGGGGGTCAAAGTCTGTGTTTCAGGTCCTGGTATAACAGGAGAGCCCCTTGCAAGCTCTGATATAAAGATTAGGAGAGAATGAGGAGAAAATCTGGGCTGTGTGTACCTGGTACCTTGGCTTGAGTTGGCCTGGGCTGAAATAGTGTCAGTTAGCTTTGAAAACTGTTCAAGATATAAGAGATGTCCATTATAGACAGGATCCAAAGCAAACTGAATCTTCTTTAATTATCCATTCTGTTCCTCTTTCCCCCAACTTGCTCCATACCCGCAATCATCGATGCCTGTACATGGGATACAAACTTACCTGTCTCTACATGTCTGAGGCACTGTCATTGCTCATCCTTCCCATGTGGTCAGATGCAGCCTATGAATATACTTTTGGGTGTGGGTAGGTGAGATACATCCTCCTTCAAGGTACTGCCACACACATTCTGTAGTGACTGAAAATTCCTTCCAAGAAGGAAGGAAGCACCTCCAAGAAGCACCAGGTGTTAGCACTGATGCGTCTTACACCTGAGAGGGACAATGGCAAGTGGGCTCCTGCACGTGTGCCCCAAACACAATGGTAAGGTGGCACACACTTTCACACTTTTGAAGGCTTGCCAGTACCTTCTAAGAGTTCAAACCTGGTCTCTTCCAAGTGAAGCAGAGATAGGAGGGAGGGGAGAAGTTGGCCAACAAGAACTTCCACCTCCTGCCTGTGTGCAAGAGGTCAGTGTAAGAACCTGCTTAAGCCATGCCAGCCTTTTGAACCTCCCTCGTTGTGTGCAGCCCTGTTCCCTGGAGATGATGAATGTCTTATGAACATTATTGCCCCAGGAGAAGTGGATGAGGAAGACTGTGTGTGCCAGAAAACCTGAATCTACTGCAGAAACACATGTGCCTTCCTCAGCAGAAAGCAAGGGGCAGAGATAAAGTACTGCAGGTACAGGATCAAAGTGATTGTTTTCCTTCAAAGCATCTTGCTTAACTTTGTAACCCAGACCCACAACTCCAGGAATTTGGCAATATATTTCATCACCTCAAGAAGAGTTCTTCTAACAGTCCTATTTCAGTGAATAATTTGTGTTTTATGATATCTGTTTCCATGATCTTTTCCTAAACATTTTTCTTCCTACCAATAAGTACATTTTTCAGGTGTGTATTTCTTGCTCATGTTGCAAGCATTCATATTTAAAATCAACCTTGCATTGTGTTTAATCATCACATTATGGTAGTTTTATTATTATAATATTTTAGTCTGGCAGATGGTTTACTAACCAGAAAGAATTCTAACAAGCAATCCAAACATTCTAACATAATAAAACCACCTTATCTTTGGTGGGTTTTTTTGATTAACAACTAACATCAATGCAAACTTCTTGTCCTACATGTGAACTCAGCCACGGTGGCTTCACTTTTTTCTGAGTTCTTAATTAAGTAGGCCTTCTACAAATTAGTCCCAAGTACCTTTGCTAAAAAAAGATTTCAGCCCCTGTCATTGTGCTGATAAAACCCTCTCCCCTCTGTGGCATCAGTGCAACTAGTGGTATGGCTGCAGATCTGCAAAATCAGCAATGTAGGAAGAAAACCCTACAAAAAAAAGGTTAAACCAGATTATTTCAGGTGGACAATTCACAGTGATTGCCTGGAATCTCTCTAACCAGCTGATTTTGCACCCACAAGCCTGTGCCTCTTTCCCACAACTATCTCTGCTTTACAGAAGGAGAAGCAAAATCTGAACCATCCAAGGTTTTCCAGCATTGCAGTGACAGAGCTGGAAACAGGTCTGGAGTTCTGCATCACAGCACCACGCATGATTCCAAGGTAATTTCCTCCCTTCCTCCTCTTTCACCTTCCAAAAATTTCCAACCATCAGGAGCAACCTTCCAATACCATAGGGACAGTCTACAGAACTCATTGGACACCAGAATGGGGTCTTCCAAGGGTGGAACTGAAGGTTTTATTGCCAGCTTCCCTCACTGCAGATCTCATCATCCCTTACATTTATATATGCCTTAGAAATAGATTTGTTACACAGCCCATCTCACAGTCCATCTTCTGCTTCTCTCTCTTACATATTCTGTCCAGGCCTGGAGGAGCATTCTTGCTGCCTTCAGTGAGGTTTGAGATGGGACTTAATAGTCTCTAAGTACAATTTATTTTACCCTTATGGGGCATTATTAATGTTTCTGGAACAAATTATATAATAATGTGTCCTTTTCTTCTGCTTGAGTCATAATTTAAAATTACCCAGACAATAATTTATGTGAGTTATTCTGCAATTAATTTGCCATGAGTTTCTTGCAAATACCTTCTGAACAGCATCTGAGCACCTTTGATTGGTTCCAAAGGCTTGTTTTACAGCTAGGACTGCGGCCAGACCTGGTACCTGCAAATTTTAGGGAATGTCTGCATAAGAATATGGACTCTTTCCATTAAATTAGTACACAATCTCATTTGAGTTTTTTACTTTGTTTTCCAAATGTTGGAGGTGTTTTCTGTGGTTTAACACAACTCTGTTTCTAACTGAATTAAGGTAAGTCATAATTAAGGTAAATCAAAATGGGCTTTTTGCCCGTTTTCAGCTGAATCGGTGGAAAGCCGCAGCTTTCATTCAGCCAACGTTGCAAGTAAATAAGCATATTGAACCAGTTTTCTAATGTGGTAGTTCAATTTTCCATCCTCAGCATCTGTTTCCAAAGCCTTTTGCTGATTTATTTTAATAATAATTTGATATTTTGCATCTGTCCCAAAGTCCTCTCAACCCAGTGAAAAATTTTCCTTGCCATTCATGACATCTGTATCTATTTAACTGAGAGTGAAGCCTCTTGTTTGATTGGAGGAGCAGAAGTACAGCTGATAGAATTGCCTCCACATTGCTGACTGCAGGTACAGTCCAATTTTCAGGACCTCCGAGGTGGGAGATCCCAGGTGGAGCCGTGTGGCTGACAGGAATGGCTGGAGAACCACTTGATGATGCAGGATATTCTTTCAGAGGCTTCTTATTAATTTGCAAACAGATCTGTGTTCATTACATTTTAATTAGTTCCTAGTAAATGTGCCTTAATAAGCTCTTTTTAAAGAAATAAAGTAACTGCCGTATTAAATGCATCTTGAATAAATATGTAGCAATGGGAAACAGCCCCTTCTAACTTCCTGGGTCTATAAACATTAACACACTCATAAATACATTTGCATGTAGTTACAAGACTTAATAAAAGCCTTTGAGGACACCATTCATCCTTTTTGGACAAATATATTCCAGTTATCATTAGCCTTGTAATTAAAATCCTTTTAACAGCACTAATTGAAGGTTTCACCACCATAACGTTGTCATCTTAAAAACTGCTTGGTTCATGCATAACTATTGGATGTACAGGAGAATGGGTGAATCAAACATTCCAGGCAAGGCTTCTCATCGCACAAGTGAGTAGGAGTCAAGAGTCCAGAAAACTAGAAAATCCTAGGATAGGCTAACAGATTACAGAAAAACCAGCGGGTTACAGGCACTGCTAGCTCAACAGCAGCACTCCCCAACAGGCCTATTAACACCTCATACTGCAAAGGTGATATTTTCTGCTCCCTCCCCCTGGCCTTTCAGTGAAAAGGTCTTGCCAGCAAGCTACGGCATTTTTACCAATAATTAACTGGAACCAAGTTCATTAGCTAAAACAAAGGGCAAGCAGGCATTGGAATATCATGCCAGCCTTGCATATGGAAAGTGAAGCCAATCCATAATCCATTGAAGCACAGGGTGGGGTAAAGGCTCACATATTAGACCAGGTCACCAAGGTGTAGAAATACAATAATGAAGTTCCACAACTGTCTTATTAACGTACCAGATTTGATTTGGCTCCATTATATTTCATCAAATAGTTTACAAAGCTCCCCGCATAAAACATCATCATAATTGTAATCATATATTTGGCGATTTAACGTGTACACCATAATGTACCATTAGTTACACAAATAACTAATAATTTGCTAATGACAATATTATGTTAAGTCAGTTTAGGGGCAATTAAAGTGAGTGATATTTACATATGCCTAATGAATCACAGTCGATGGCAGATTAAGAGATTCTAATGAATATTCATCCAGACATTCGCAACCAGCTTCACAGTTTATAAACTGAATTATGGTTGATTTGCCCTTTTAAAAATGAATATGTGAGTATCTTCTGCATGGGAGGAATGAACAATTGGGGCTGATTGTAAAATTTTTTTTGAAGCAATGTACTGGTCAGGACACAAAACATTTTTATGCACTCTCATACCCTTGGCTTCTCAGCTCTTTTTATATCACATATCAGCATTGATGAACTATCTCCATTTTCATTCCTACACATGACATGAAATATCGAAAATGTTTTGCATCGAATTAAATGCAATAGAAGTTTTATGCAGACTCACTAAGGAAATAATTACACAGGTAACCTGCTTTCTCCAAGCAGAGTAAACAAACTCTCTCTGCTATATGCTTAAAACATTCTGCTTTTAAAGGTAGCTTTTATGCGTGCTTACTTGAGTGACTGACCAAAATATCATTCATTTAAAAAGAAGCTGTATAAGTTTTTCATAGGATGAAATTAGAGTTACTTTGACACATCCTATGCCAGAAGTTTCTGCTACTATTTTTATCAATAACATAGGTAGCAGTAACAATAATTGCTAGGAGTATTAGATACAGTTGTATGGTTTGGCTGTCGGATTTCAAAGGGAGCTCAAAGAAACGTGAAGCATTTGAAGTCCATACACAGAGTTTTCCTTGGAAGTCCCTGTGAAGTGTTTGTGTGATTCTGAAGTAGTCCTTCGGTCCTTCGTAAAACTTGTCGCTGTGACACAGAATCCCAGGATGGGTCCTGTGATCTTGGAAGGGACCACAGTGGGACATCTGTTCCAGCCTCCCTGTTCAAGCAAGGTTATCCTGGAGCACATTGCACAGGATTATATCCAAATTGCCCTGTGTTCAGGAAAAGTTCAACTACAGCTGGGAAAAATGCTGCTGGGATTCAGAGGGCACTGTAATTGCAACACAGATTTAATGAACATGCAGCTCTAATAATTGACTTTACCTTTCTACTTGCTCTGACCTAATCAGGTTACTAGAGTTGGTCAGAAGTCCTGTTTTCCAAAATACTACCAAAAAAAAAAAAAAAATCCTGGATATTTTGCATACTTTCAGGCAGATTTCTTATTGAGAAAAATAAGAATTCATTTTTCAATGAAAACTGAAAACACAGCAACAAGTATGTAGGGGTTTAAAACATTTTAAAATTAAGTAAATATTATCTTTTAAAAGTAACAATTTTTTTTTAATTTAAGACATCATTCATATTTTCATTTCATTTTTCAAGTTCAATTCTCTACTGTTTTTAAATAACAGGGATGTTACAATTTTCTCAGTTGCCTGTTTCCTTCTTAATGCATTTCCTTAATGCAATGTTTTATAAGAGGATGACAAAGAAACACAGCCTGAGAGGACTACTATAATCCCTGCATTGACTTTGAGAAGAACTTGAACTTTTCATCTTTGCCTGTTTCCAAGGCTTCTCTGATTCTCTAAAACAGGTCTGTTTCTGAGGTGCTAAAATGACAACTTCAGGGTGCAGTACTATCAAAATCTCTGCAACTTCACCCTAAGAAGCTATTTAAAGTTTCCCAACCTTCTATATGCTAAACCTTCCACAGTCTACAGCCAACAGCAATACAGATTATTTTATCCTTCCCTATATATTTCTTGCTCCTAAAAATAATTAAGCTCATGTCAGTTCCAAGCTCCTGAAGCCCAAAAGTCTCTACATTATTATTTCAGGTTCAGTGCTTCTGTTTGCTTTACCTCTGTAAGTTTGCCTCATAACTGTGACTTACAGATACTATTTGTACTGCTGGCAACTGAATAGGTTCAGAAAACTTCCATCCCTTACATTTAGCAACCCCATCTACCCCCACCTACTGCAGCAATTCACAGAAGTGTCACAGATAATTCAATCTGTCTTTCAAACAGTGATCTTCTGCGAGCTTAGGTAGCTGTATACTTGTTTCAAAAAGCATTTTGCCTTCTCTGCTGCCTATTATAGAAATTAACCATTTCACCCCCAAACCATGGGCCTTTTCTTCAGCCATTACTCTCAGAAGATCACTCAAGGAACCAGGGCAGAAGGGTTCCAATTTTAGGTTTTATTGACATTGCTATGCATTTCTGGATAGAGAATAGGCCTAAAATACATGAACCCAAACTTTTCAAATTAAATACTGCAGTGATTTTTCTGTGGCCACACACACTGCAGATATGTCTCTCCTTGCCAGTCAAAGCCTGTGTTAGGGTTTGTGGGATTATTGTATCTATCTCTGTACAGAGAGTGAAATCTCAGAGTTAATGACAGGCACAAGCTGCAGCAAGGGCACTTCTTAATTGCAACAGGGTCAGGGCTTCACCCAAGACCATTATTGCTATTGCCCACAGTATTACAAAGGCACCGGATTGTGCAGGGTTACATTGTTCATACACCCTCTACACAAAAAAAGATGTTTCTCCACCAACAGAAGAAGGAAATTACTGCTTAAAAGTTTTGCTTGTTTCTCACATACTCAGTAGTACAGAAAGCCTCAAGGCTTTTCTTAAAATGCAAATTTTAATAACTATGAGCCAGATTTAAAAGAAGCAGAGCAGCCTGGTGAATGAACCCTGTTGTACAGTTAAAAGACCAAAAAGCAAGGGCTACTTGTTTTATAGAAGAACTGCTTAGAAAAGATTCAAAATGAGTCATCTAGAGCAATGCAGAAAACACAAGGGGAGGCATCTAGATGCTTCCCTGTCTGATCTCATCAACACCCTTCTTTTAACCTTTAACCTCTGATGGATCCATAGAGAAGCACTTAGATGTGACAGTAACGACTGAAATTACCTATAGTCCTTGGTAAAATGGATCAAAGGTTAGAAAACAAACAAGAAGCGGATAAAATATTTTTTCCTGGGGTGTGATTTTACCCGGGTTGAAAGTGTATAAAATCTTCTTAATTACACTCTTTATCTTGAACTTATGGGAGAGCTCTGTGTATACTGTGCCCTCTTGCTCATCTCACCCTCCAGAGCCTGTTGCAAGTCTGGTAGTTATTTAGTTTCACATATAAAGAATAGCAATCTGCAAGTGTACTAGCAATGCTGCTTCTGCAAATTCCTGATGCAGGGAGACATGAGAAGCAAAAGAAACTACAAGCCGGAAAGAAGTGCTCATTTGGTTTAACACTGGCACTGAGGACGAGCTCTGCTTCAACAGGTGCAGTCTCACAGCCCTCCCTGTCTCCTACAGCAAATGAGAGAACAGATAGGCATTTAATGAACCTCATTCTAACCTGTGTGGAATAATCTTTCCGTTAATCTTCTAACTGGTTTCCATCCATCTAGCAGCGGCAGTGCTTAAATCTCTTGTTTGCACTTTACTAGCTGCAGATTGTAAATGTTTCATGAGCCGCTGAGCTTGCAGCATTACTATTTTATTAGAATGGTGAATATCTCATGTTCATTGCTGTCTTACCAGCAAATTTTATCTAAACAAAAATTGCTTCCATACTTCTTGTGAATGACAATTTGGTGGTGTGATGGATGCCGTTGTTTCAGCTCGTTTTGCATCAACAGTTTGAAAATAGCCCCTCTGTCTTGCTGAGACGCAATGGTGCACCTGTGGTAATGCCAATAAAAATACATTCACATCATGAATATATCCAGTTTGGCTCCTGATGAAGGGACAGAGGTCCTGTCAGCCTCTGGTCCTGGTGTTAAGCACACATGAAAAATTCTCCTGCTTCTGAATTGCAGAAAAGGTTTTACTAAGTTGAGTATTCCCTGCAGTGTTCTGTTGAAATGGAACCTCAGTATTCCTGAATTGATAAACGGAACCAATTCAGAGTTTAACTACAAGTGAATTGGTGTAACATCAATTACTGGTCTTCAAAATATATGAACATCCTCTTGGGGCTTTGCTCAGTTCTCCCAAATCATGTGCACCCTTAGTAAGGTCTTGTGATGCAGACAAGTTGGTTAAGCAATGAAAGCAGCTGGGAGTAGTTCATGGACTCTAGAAACTCTCTTTTGCTGACCCTGCAGTCAAAACACTCAAGAGGGAAAAGATAAAACGACAGAGATATTCAGGACGCAGCCCCACTGAAAGGTTCCACCAGCCCTGTGGCTGGCAGAGGAGAACAGAGACTATAATAGCCAAGAAGTTTAGAAAGGAAAAAGGGAGACAGAAAAAGCCCTCCCTCATAGAGAACTAAATAAGGAATTAGCTCTCTTGGTTATCCCTTCTCTGTGAATTTGGCCATGGTAAACTTTGAGCAAGAACCAGTTCTCTTATCTGGAAGTGAACATCATCAAATTGTGTCTTTATCCTCATCAAGGCTGTGTCACCAAGATGTTCTGAAATCCCAGCCAGCCCAGACCCCCTTGTGCAGTATGGTGGAGGGAGGAGTTCATACCAGTTGCTTATCTCATTTTATTTCATGTGTTAGATGTAAGCACTTGGAACAGCTGATTTGGAGAGCTGAGTTTTCAGGAGCAATGGAGGGATCAGCACAACCAGAGAGCTGTAATATGCTCTGACACTGCAAAGGGTGCCAGATAATTCTGTCTCATGTCCTCCTCCCACAAACACTCCCACACTGTTGGATCTCCAGTGTCAACAACTCACCCACCAACAGACAGAAAAATCCTGCTCTGATCCTGGTGTTTGGAACCAGGCAGGACTTCCATGTTGAGTTAACAGCTAAGGAATGTACTTCCTCCAGCTCTGCAACAAACAATGGAGATAAAAGACCTGCATCAGCCTGACAGTTAAGCTCCAAGAGGATGACATGGTCAAGTGAGTGCTGTGGGCAGTAAAGTACTTGCCAGCATGGCACCACACCCTGTCCACTTTCTACAGCAGCCAGTCACCCTGTCTACCACATTTTTCCCGATCAGCCACAAAATAAACGTTCCCATATCTCCTACATCCTCTTCCCACTACCTCCCCCAGCCCCAATTCTCTCAGTCCTGCCTACTTAAAGCATAACCTCCTCTCCCACTGGTTCCTTCTGTGCAAGCTGCCCACTCACCACACATCTCCTGCTGATACACTGCTCCATCACAGTAAACATCTTTCTCTTTCAGTGCATAAGACTATAACAAACCTACCCATTGGCATTACAGGCACCCACCAAAGGAATTCTGGCAGGAGCTGGGCCTGCTTTCAGACAAACAGTTGGACAAGGATATATATATATATATATATATATATATATGTATCTCAACTTATATAATTGGCATGAAAGCATATTTTGAGCACCAACCAGCCACCCAAAATTCACAGGTGGGGCAGATGTCTACCCTCACAGCTCAGGACCAGACTAGGCAGTACCAAGAAAAGTTGGTTACTGCTCTTCAAAGCAAAGCAATGGAATCCCAGTTTTGAGGATTGTTCTGGTTCCCTTCCTTATGTGAAGGTCCTTATTTAGCATCAGAAGAAAACAAATCTGACATTCATTGCCTATTCATGCTGCAGTTTTCAGTCTGGTTTGCAAGCAGAAGTTAAAGGTATACATGCAAGCAACCAGGAGCTTTCTGAAAGGAGTATGACTGTGATTCACCAAATTCACAGTGAGCACCAATCACACAAGTAGTGTGTTCTCTTCAGAGACTGACTTTGGGGACCCCTGGTGCATGGAGGTCTGCTGCAGAGCCAGGGTCAGTCTTGAGGTTCTGATGCCAAACATGAAGGGAAGTTGCTGCTTCCAAAGCAGTGTTAGGCAGCAAAGCTGCTGCTGCCATCCAGGGCTAAGCACTCATACACTCTATGAAACAAATGTATTTTGTCACTTTTCCAGCTATTAATTTAATTATTCTAATTGTTCCCAAAACCTCTGTATTGAAAATCAACTAGCTTGATTGCTGCCACCTGTCACTCTTAATGTCCTTGATTATTTAGGGGAACTACTACTGTCCTTTTCATATACACTGATTCACAGTTTGGAGCAATTTTTTTCTCTGTAAAAAAATAAAGCCTGAATTCAGCAAAGAACCTTAAATTTCCCGAGGGCTGCTGCTCCTGCAGCAACTCTGCAACGGGTGACATTTAGCCAGCCAGCTTCTAAAAACTAGTGCAAATTTAGCAGAGAGAGAGAAAGTAAACACCACAATTGAAGGCAGTGCAAAGGAGCAGACCAGGTACCGCCGGAAAACCACTGTGGGGTTCTCGGGTCTGTTCCCCCTGATTCCACATGCTGCATTCCTCAGCTCGCAGCCTGTCTCCCGCCCCGCATGCCCGTACGTTCTCCAACCGCATCCCTCACCCGGCATCCCTCATCCCGCATCCCTCATCCCGCATCTCTCACCCCTCATCCCTCATCCTGCATCCCTCATCCCACATCCCTTATCCCGCATCCCTCATCCCGCATCCCTTATCCCGCATCCCTCATCCTGCATCCTGCATCCCTCATCCTGCATCCCTCATCCCGCATCCCTCATCCCGCATCCCTCATCCTGCATCCTGCATCCTGCATCCCTCATCCTGCATCCCTCATCACGCATCCCTCATCCCGCATCCCTCATCCTGCACCGCCTCCTGGCGGCCGCAGCCGGGAGCCGGTTTAGTTCTTTGGGGTGCCAGCCCGGTTCTGCGGGGCCGCTGCCCAGCCCAGGCTGCATCCCGCTTTCCGCCTCCGCGTAACATCTGTATGGAAAGAAAAGCATGTGTTTACAAAGCAAAGCTGATCTGTTTCCCTTTCCTAACCGAAGGCAGAGGGAGTGAGGCTATTGCAGTGCAATAACCATTCACCACTAAAATATTTATGTTCTGCTGAATTCTGACGTTGTATACAACCAGAACATCCCTCTAAATCTGCTCAGAAATACCACTTTATATATGCTTTGTTCTCCTGCAGTGGGGGAAAAGCCTTTCCATCCACTCCTCAGAAAATCCCCAGCAAAGAGAAACTGCTAAGGGCTGTCTTCAAGGAAATGCTTCCAGCTGCTGTTGTCTTTATTAAAAGAAGTAAAGAAAGAAACACAAAAAGGCCTCCCCAACTCCTGGGAGAATGTTCAGCTATTAAAACCACATACCCATGTATCTCCCAAAAGAAGTCTTTCATAATTGCAAGCAAAACCCACAGCTGAACCAAGCTCTTATTGCTTTCCCCCAGTCAGACTGCATGTGATCGTTCTAAAACTGACTCCTGAGTTCTGTTTTATGGCTGAGGCTACAGAGGAGTTTGGTGAGTGCACTAACTAACTCTGCATCCCACTAACTAGCTTCTGGAATCCCCCACGCTCTCTTTTCCACACGCTGAACGGGAAAGTTAAGGATGCAAGAATTAAGTCCTTAAAAATTGCAAGGCAAATGAGAGGCATCCTGCTAGCCAAGAGGCAACTCCTAGGTATACTGGGAGATATGAGGGAGCTCTGTCTGCAATGCTATTCCTGAATAGAGCTCTCTGACTGTAGGCACTATTTCCTAGAAAGGCCTGCTGCTGCTTCCTAGGTGCTGGACAAGGTCATGCAGAACTATCTGGTTTGGGGGATGCTCTCTGCAACAGTGTTTTACAGCAGCACCCAGCCAGCAAAGCTATTCTGGTACTGAGTGTACATAAGCAAGAATAATACAGCTCTTAAGTTCCTTAGATGGAAATTGTCAAGGTGGCAAGAAATAAGGCTCCACAGATGCAGGATACATCTTCCACTGGATAACTGGCCTATTACCATCAGCATGTGCTTGAATTAAAATAGTAAAACACAAGATAATCTGACTAACAGTACGTAATTTTCTGGATGAAACCCTGCAGTTCTTGACCAGTTTCAGAGCTCTGGTGAGAACAGTGAAGTCCTCACTTTCAGTAGTTGCTTGTCACCTTCCCAAGTCCCCGTGTCACTGGCAACAAGGCAGCAGGGTCTCAGCAGTCATGGTACTTTACAACTGCCCAGCTCAGATCACTAGAGAAACTGGAAGGCAAGCACAGTCTCTCCTTTTTGCCGCTTTCCCCGAGTGACATGGGCCAGGAGCCATTTTAAGGTGGTATCACCTAGACTGAGAATGCAAACTCTGCCTTACTCAGAAACAATAACAATGGCTGCCAGGACTGAATTAATGAGGTTTATGTGGTATGCCCATGTTGGGAAGTAGTGATCCAAATCTATCTTTCTCCTTTCCCACTTACATTCATACACCTCACTCCCTGAGCCCTCATTCAAGCCACTGACTTGTTTAAATATTAAGTTTATGCATCCTTGCTCCTTGCAGGCCAACCTCTCTGAAACCATTTTCCTGCCACAGACCCAGCCCTGTGGGGGCTCAGCAGGATCCCCACGCACTGCCACTTTACAGCAAGCTTCCTTCATCACAACCAGCTGCAGAGCTGGTCTCTAGGCGGACCTGGAGAAATGAGCTGAGAGAAGCATCATGAAAGTCAGCACAGACTGTGAAATAACTCCACTCACCAGCAAGACTCATTCAGGACTGGGAAGGAGGGCAAATTCCAGAAAGGCACCTTCCTGTGGCCAGAGCAACTCCAGTAAGCAGATGTTGGATCAAGCTGGGGAGCAGCATGCTGTAGAGTAAATAGGTAAAGACAGGGAGGTCAACTTACCCATGTCCTTCAGGGCTTTCCAGACTGCACAGGCAATATGTCACGAGTGTGCTCAACACACAGAGCAGGTGAGAAAGAACCCAGAAGGTTGCCAGCCAGTACACAGGCTGGCTTCTCCCTGGTCATTGTTAGATGCTCCACCTTCTGAATCAGCTGCAGTAGAGATCAAGAGCTCATTAAGTGCTGGGGACTAATGACCCCTCCCAGGCTTAGAGCTGTTTCCTGCAGCGAGGATGTGCCATCCACTGGCCCTTGTCTAGGAATTTTGCTGGTTGCCTTGGGATGATGAGTGGATGTGGAGTGCTGAGGTCCCTGAGGCTGCTCAAAGCAGTGTGCCTGTACCTCTGCCTCCAGAGATGCATCAGAGAGTGCATGCATGCACCGTGCTGCTTTCTTCAAGGCCCCAAGGTATTTCCTCACATAAGTGCCAGAGACTGAGGTGACACACAGACAAAAGTAGCTCCCGGATGCTCTGGATGCTCTGGAGGTACAGGTCACTCCACAAGTGAGAACGAGCCAAGAGGGTCAAGCTGTCTGGGGAGCCCCAGAGCAAGAAGCAATGTGTGCACACACATGTGGGTCTGTGTCTGTCTGTGTGTGTCTGGAGGTGGGGGGCTGGCCCAGCCCATCTCCAGCCCATCTCACTCTCTTCCCAACACCTTCTAAATTGCTTTATTTGTCTCTGGAATTCACATATACAGAAACCAAGTAACCCAGCCCAGACGCCTCATCCCAGACTCTCACCAGGACATCCCTGTGAGGAGGGACAAAGATCTTCAGTGAAGTACCTTGGTGAGGGAATAGGCACAGTAGCTCCTTTCCCACCTGGCAGCCCTTTGCACACCCACACTGCCCCTCACCCATCTGCTTGCAATGCAGCTCTGCCAGGAGCCTTTGGGAGAATCAGGAGCAGACTGCAGGGTGGCCTTGGTCAGCTTGCTGTGCTTGGGTGCTCCAGACTCATCTCCCAAAGCTTTCTGGAGTCTGTGCTACAGTTATGGTTCATAAGGAGGAGACGGCCATGGTGTGGCACAATACCTGCATGCAGCAGCAGCTCTTCCCCCAGTAATCCTCACACCAGTGACATCTCTCCATCTCTCTCCATCCCCACAGCCTGTCCACATTTGTCAGTGATGCATTCCAGGTGCCAGAATGACAGCCAGACAGAGAGAGACTGGTAGCAGTCAGCACCAGGAGTGCACAAAGTCAGAGCAGGCTGCTCTGCAGTAAAGTGCAGAGCAGCCTCAGCAGTGGGTGTCAGAACTGGCCACAGTGCAGATCCCCAAACTGCTGTTTCTGGTGACTGGGCTCTAGCAGCTGCTTCCTCAACAGTTCATCATCATCACGGTGCTTGGTGAAGTCAAGGAACCTGGACTTGTCTCACTGAGTTCCACTCTGTAGCAGGCCCCCGAGTAATCTGAGAACAGAACAGGTCTAATCCCAGGGCTACCTAGGCTCTTAGGTGTTCTACAAGAGTCCAGGAAAACTTCAGAGTGTCTGTCAGGATAGCAATTCAGCTGCCTGTGGGCAATTTGTGGAGATAAGAATCAGAGGCACACAGTGCAGGGAAAGAATTGTTCCTTTGCTGTGATCCCTGGGGCAGATGGGCCTGGGCTTCTAGAGATGCCTATTAAACTTCTATCAAAATAGATCTTAACATTTGTCTGCTCCTGGAACACATCTCAGTCTGCTGAGCAGCAGGTCTTCTTGGTGGTCCATCGGTTTCTCTGGTAGCTGTAGTGATGGTTGCTACCACTGTAGCAGAAAACATGATTCAAAGAACTAGCACAGAGTTTTTCCAGAGGTGGAGACTTCATCATCTAGCAAGGCCTCAGGCTCAAGTCAGTTTTCCAGACAGGCTGGGAGCTATCAGGAAATTTCTCCATTACAAAAGCTTTCTGCAGTGATACAGTTTATTAATTGCTCTTTGCTCCAACAATAGTTTGGTGCCTACAGAGTCATGGTATAGGGTATTCTATGGCTATAAATGTAATTATTACACAAGGCCCTGTTTTCCAGCCTTCCAGTTTCTGGTGGCAACTTTTTTTTTTTTTTAATAATATTTTTGTATAATATAATATCTATGAATCACTCAAGTGATTTGCTGGTTTCTCTGATAAACTGTCTGGGGGCACTTTGTGCAGTAATGTGACAATCCACACTTCCTCTTGCCAATGTTTCCACTTAGTGAAATTTCATCTTGTACACACACACACACTTTCAGCCTGTTAATACTGCGTAAATACAATGTACTCACCAGTCACTGAATGTGAGAGCACAGCTTTTACAGTATACAGCATGAGAGGAAGGAGCTTTGTTTTTCCCACCACACAGGCAATACTGGCATTCCCTGGCCTTGTGATGTCTGTGAAGGTGTTTCAAACATCAGTCCTTATCAGAGATCACAGTTGGATGGATGGATGACTCAGGCTTGCTGCCTCTGGAAACCAAGGTACTCTCAGAGGAGGTCAGAGAGGGTGAGGCAGAAGAGGAAAGTTGGTTGCTAAGAGACAGGCACAATTTTGCATGAGATTTTGGGATGTACTGGGAAAGGAGTAAGATGACAAGGTCACTTTCTTCACATGAGTACATGTAAAACATGGAAAGGCCTTTAAGAGAAGTGGGTTTTTTTCCCCAGTATGGGATATATCCTACTTGACATGGTCTGTCTTAGGACAGGGACAGGCAGTACCTCTTTCTGCCTCTCTGGGCTGCAGAAGTGTTGTGGCAGCTCCCTCAGCAGAGGCATTTCTCAGTGCCAAAGGGAGCCTGAAACTCATCATCACTTTATAAGAGAGGACAGGTTAAGACCACAATATTTGAAAGTGATGCACAGGCTGCATGGATGACCTCCAAACTGACCACCTCTTTCCACTTTTGCTGCACCCTTGCCACAAGGATGTATCCCTGTACCGTCCTCTCTCCCACAGCAGCGGTGCTGAGTGCTGGCACGGCAGGGCAGCGCATGTCACGACAGCACTCAGCAGGGGCGGCAGAAGCCATGTCCTGTGGCTGCTCCTACAGGCCCTGCAAACCCCATCTCACAGAGTTACAGATTCATGGAATAGTTTGGGTCAGAAGAGACCTTTTATAAGGTCATCTAGGTCCAGCCCCCCTCCATGGGCAGGGACATCTTCAACCAGACCAGGCTGCTCAGGACTCCATCCAGCCTGACCTTGAACACTGCCAGGGATGGGGCATCCATCACCTCTCTGGGCAACCTGAACATTCTCATTGTAAAAAAATGAGAATGTCATTCTGTGTGTATTCTAAATCAGACTTCTTTTAGTTTAAAACCATTACCCCTTGCCCTATGGCAACAGGCAGTTTCCCTGGCATGGATCGGAAAAAGCAAGAGGTGAATGGTTACACGGCTTTTATCACTAAAAAGAGCATGTGGGACAAAAAGAACGTGGTTTAAATCATCTGAACCTGTGGTAGATTGCTGCTCTGCCTTGTTTGGCTGAGGGATTTTTGATTTAGTGTGGTCCAGCCCTCCCACCCCGCGGGGAGTGCTTCTAGGGCATCAGGTCCCTCCACCTCACTCTTACCAGCCACTGGAGGGAAGCCACGGGCTATGCTTCTGGAGAAGTTCTCGTGGGTCTGAATTTTCTGTCATTTTTTTTTTCTCCAAACCCTCGAACCCTGACAAGGTTTAGTATTTCACAGAAGTCTTCTGAGCCAAGTTCTGACTGGTGTGTCTTGTATTCCAGGGCACAGAAGTTTACTGCCTCAGAAACCACATTTCTCTCTCAGTTCTCCATTAGGCTAATTAATGCCACATTACCAGATTTCTGGATTTAATTACAACTACTCACAAGTATAGTTAGAGCCAGCAAGAAGAGGCCACAACTTGTTTTGATTGGATTTTTGTTACGCAAACATAGGGATAAATTTGCTGTCGCAGGAATTAAAGACATTTGAGGAAGCATGGAGCGAAGTTGAAGGGTTAAAAAAACAGTTGCTTTTTAAAATCATAGAAAGTTTGGGTTGGAAGGGACCTTTAGACCTCTAGTCTAATCCCACTGCAGTGAGCAGGGACATCTTTGACTAGGTCAGGTTGCTCAGAGTCTCATCCAGTCAGACCATGCACGTTTCCAGTGTTGGGGCACCCACTGCATCCCAGGGCAACATGTTGCAGTGTTTTAACAACCTCATTGTAAAAGACTTAGTCTTTACATGTAATCTATTTTGACCTCTTTCGTTTTAAAAACATGACCCCTTGTCCTATTGCAACAGCCCTGCTAAAATGGATGCAATTTAACTGAGAACTGAAGTATGTGCTTTAGTCCATCCCTATTCAGGCCCACATACAGAAAAGCAATTAGGCACTTAATTAACTTCAAGCACATGGGCTGTTAAGCATGTGTCTAAGTGGTTTGTTGAAAAGGGATAGCATTAAAAGCACGCTTAAAATTAACTATATACGCTCAGCTAATTTCCTTGCCAGCTAAGCACACTTTCTAATCATAATGGACCAAATTCAGCAATGACAAAATTACATCATTCAGGAATCACAGCAAGGTCAAACTTGGTCTGTGGATTTCTGTCCTTTGAGATAAGGAGGAATTAAGCTTGAAGCAAATAGGAAGAAATCAGACAGGTACTGTGAAGTGCCACTGCTGCACACTGGAATGGTATCATGGGTAGGGTATGTACAGGTATTTATGAGAGCAGAATGTATCTTTCTTATCTCATTAACATTCTCAATATATTTAATTTTTTTCTTCTTCAAAACAGAGGAGAGAAGTCCAAATGGGAATGTTTCTGTTCACTGAAAAAAAAAAAGACTGCTTAAATTTTATAATTTTTGTGTTTAGAAGAGCTTGCATTTCAAAGCAAAATTGCTCAAAATTAGAAAAAAAGGAAATAGTTTTAATCATTTTCTAAGAAAAAATAATAAAGAGAATAAAAGAATTTTCATCAAGCTTGTAATATCCCTCCAATTTTTTCTGAGGGATGTTGCTTTTTTTAATGAAATGGGTATTCCATTAAAAAGAAAAAAAAAAAGTCAGTCATTTTCCTTAAGTCCTATTTTTCACTTCTGCTAATTAATAACCAGAAAAGAAAAAAAAATACGTGCACTGGAACACACTGTCCCTTTTGCCTTCTCATCCTAATTTGGGCATTGCAACCCCCAGAAGAGTTTTGACTAGAAAAAAAAATCCCAATCCACAAATCAAAATCAGGTCAGTTGAGGCAGAGGATCCTATGTATTTTCTAAAATTACGTGGATACCTCCAGGCACTGATGAAAAATGATCTTAGTTCCTGGAAACATAGCAAGTGTTCGCATGGGCATGCAGACTGGCACGGAAACTGGAAGGTGATGGATTTGGTCCCCCTAGCTCACTCCTGGGAAAGCCTGTCCCCTGCCTGTCCTGAGCAGGAGAGTGCACAGGGACGGGGCTGCAGAGCCCTTGGCTGCAAAAGCCAGGTGATCCCACTGCAGTGCGGGACTCAGGGCAGCCCCTGAGCCCCCTGCCATGCCAGGATGTGACTCAGCACCAGGACACTGTGTGGATGGGAAAAGCAGGAAGAGTGGGCACCTTCTTGCTCTCAGTTGGTTCTGACCCACTGGTCTCACTCCATGGGGACCACTGTGGGGACAGGGGGCTCCATATTTATTTCTGCCTGCTCATCTGACATCCCCAAACAAGGAGAAGAAGGTAGCACTGTGACCAGCAGATGCTCAGCATTAAGGTGTCATCAGGGCCTGCAGGGCTGCAGGGAAAACAGAGAGAGGATCAAGAATGAAAGACTAAAGGCATGGAAAGCCCACCTGGTTCAGGGAGCAACCAAAATTAAAACTGCTCAGTAATGTTTGACATTTTGCATTTTTTCCTTCTGCCTCCACAGCACACACAGTATTGTCTTAGGTCACTACAAGACCTCTTAGGTCTCTGGTGAACATAATTTCAAAAAGATTGGCCCTCCTTGATTATGGCCAGTCATATGACTTATAGCTCTGGCAAACAGCTTTGACTAAAATAATCATTTCTTCTGGCAATTTGCAGTCAGAAGCTACCGCTGGTGTCAGAGCTATCTACATGCCTTCTCTGGAGCAGATACTGCTTCAGCTCCTCAGTATGGAGCTTTAACCTCTGCCTAGATTCATATTCATGTGCATTTTTAGCAAATGAAAAAAATTGATTTACTTTTTTTAGACTATGAAAACCTATATGCTGATATACTTATTCTCTGTCTATCTTGAAAGAAACACTATACTTTACCCCTACAGACAGGCACAGGTATCTGTTTTAATAAATCCCCTGGCTGTAATAGCACAGGTATTGCAACTCATCACTTCTAAAGATCTAGGAAAATTATTTCCCAAATCTACTGAGATTTGGGTATAGACTTTTGTAGCCTTTTTTTAATACATTGCATGATGTTGCTATCAAATATAACTTGTGATATTACAAAACATAACCTCAGTTCTCAAAACAAACCATGACTTTGGGGGAAGACTACTCTGCTCATACCTGCTAACTGAGACCATGGGTAGCAACAAACTCAGCGCCCAAGGCTCAGCTGCCTTACCACTGCCTGCAGACCGAATGGGAAGCCAAGACCTGAGCCCTATCACTGTTGCCTGACCCTGCTCACAGGAAAAGGGACAGGCTGATACTGATCTGCACAAAGCTGCAAATCTCTCTCTGCTGCCACTTCACACAAGCACACATGGGCACACAGGAGAGGTCAAAACTGCATGATGCACCCATAGAAGGTTGGAAGCACTAGACAGTGACATCTGTCCTCATTGTTAGTGTCATTATTTGGGGCACAAAACACAAACATTAATGAGAAGAGATCACATATTGTCCCTGTTGGTTTTCAAAGGGAGGAGGCTATTTTCAAAACGTGCGATTTCATGTCCATGTTGTCTCAGTTAGATACTTGGGATTCCCTGCACTTTTTCAACAACACTGTGCAGACATCTGCAAAGCTGGGTAATTCCAGTGTTCTTAAGACACGTGGTAATAATACCTTGGCTCTGTCTAAGAAAATTTCCAGGCCAGTTGAACATTTCCAACAAACTTGTGGAAAGCACAAGTTCCAAGATTGACTGAACAAACATCATTCTAGTCCAAAACTTACTCAAAAGTATGTTTACTTTTAATAATGACTAACACGGAAAGCTTTTTCTTCTCTGATGGTAAGCAAAGAAGTCAGAAAACAAATGAGATGCAATCATAGCTCTGAACAGTACAAGGACAAAGTCATTAAGACGCCTTCCATTTCCTCTCAGAATTCTCTGGGAAATTCTTAGGATCATTCCCTTGTCTGAAAAGTACCGCATTTCTGGTGGCACCAAAAATGGAAGTTGCATTGTGGTAGGAGAAACAGTTTGTGGTTTATTCAATACATGGCTGGTTTATTCAGTGGTCATGTCTGTGGCTGGAGTAAAAGGCAAATTTGTGTCAAAACCAATTTTACATATTTTTGAGAGTGGATCTCAGACATGCTCTCACACACACACACACAAAAAGACACATATATATTCTGCTTCCTGAATTTATTTTGTGTACAAGGCAGAGGCTGTTAAGAGTTTTTGACTTACATGGAAATACAATCAGCATATCAAAACATATTTGTGTTTAGACTATCAAGTTGGATTTATAATCAGAACATGTTTATAAAATATTCTTTTCAAGGGAAAGTGGTTCTTGACAGGTCCTTAAAACTTTTTTTTGCAAACATTTGCTTGTCTCATGAATTTTCCTGTTATCATTTTTCAAATGATGATAACAGGAAAATTCATGAGACAAGCAAATGCCTTTTCCTCCTTAAGTGGTGAAATTTGCTACAAAATTTCAACATGTGAAGAAAATCCTGACCATCTCTAAAAGAAGTGCTGAAACAAAGGTTACGTTTTCATCTTCTTGTAAAGCTGGCTAAAAGCTCTCAGTATTAGGTACTACTACAGATCTGCATCTCAAGCTGAAAGAATTGGCACAAGGATATAGGACAAAGGCTTTTTTTTTAAGAGTTTTGAGTTTTAAGAAGAAAAAAACATTCTCCTTCTTAGTTTCTTTTTTTTTTCTGTACAAAGAACACAAGAAAACATTTTGACTCATTTACAAGAAATGAGAGAGTATGCAAGTTATGTTAATGTATCCACCTGTAGGCCATGGAATCCGTGCTTACAAGGATCTGCTATGCTGAGTCTTAAGAGAAATTGCTTGATTCTTCATCAAAGTCCTACTATACTGGATTGCTACCAAATTATGATGTATCCAGTTTTTCACCTAATCAAACATATTCATTCTGCTTTTAAATTTTACCACTTTTAACATTCATGAAGAAATCTGGGAACCTTATCAGATGTGAGACTTTAAAGACATCTTTAAATATACCTACTTCTTAGTTTGGGGGTGTTCAGAAGACTGTATCATAAGCAGAAGGCCTCTACCAGTTCACATGAGGTTGTTCATCCCCTGGCCCTTTCTGTAAGTGTGACAGACCACAAAGAGAATGTCCCTGGTGGCTCACACTGAGTCTTGTGGGTGGTTAAGTGCGTGGGAGTTTTGGTCTTTTGTTCTGAAGTATCTCCAGGAGAAACCACCCTCAAATTTATGCTGCTATTTTTGTGTGACTCGTTTGCAGCAGAAAGAGGAGATTACCATGTACTTTTGTGCTCTACTATAGACATAAAAGGAAGCATCAAACTTCCACTGCTTATTGCCAAACTGAATAGAGATATCAAAGGGGAAGTCCAAGATGTTTTTTTCCCTCCCTTCAAAGTCATTACTTCAAATGGCCTTTAGAGAGACATCCAGTGATTTACCCAAGGCTGAAAGTACAATCTCTCCCCACTGGGCTCACAGCAAACTCACAAAAACTGATGTGATTTTGTAGTGGTGCTCTGCAGTGCCAGGCGATTTGCCTTTGAACTCTCCTGGCTCCTGCTTTCTGGAGGCTCAAACTTTAAGAAATGCATGATTCTACCAAGGAAAAAAGTCATAGCATTTGCTCTCCTATACAGTAGAATGTTTTAAATGAAAATATTATGCCAAGGCCTGTTTATGCAACTGTCTTGGAGCTATATAATATAAACAAATAGCTATTGTGGCATCCTGAAACCTCATCAGCTCTGAGCAGATTCAGTCGTACCATCCCAGGTCAAGACCAGTGATGTAAACTCTCTTGGCACACACAGAGATGCATGGGAGCAGTGTTACTCGTGGGTCTATGCCCGTGCCAGGCTGAAATGGGCGACAAAACTTCCGGGGAACACAGCAAGGCAACGTGAAACTCCAAATGCCCGTGAAATTATATTATCTATGACCACAGGGCAACCACAGCAGTGGGAGATAAGAACCATTCCAAAGGCTATGACTGTTCACCCTGATGGTTGAAAAAGAAAAGGGAAGAACTTATTATACCCTTGGGGAAAGGCAGAATGAATCTGGGTAGCCAACATGTAGGCACAGAAACCCTTTTGACTCTGACAAGTAAAGCCAAGGAACCAGTGCCTGCTAGGTGTGCAGGTGTAAATGTGTATTTTCTGCTCTGTTGACTCAGTTCCCATCTGGTTTATTAGCTTTTATCACCTGGTACAGTAGCTTAAGCCAGCAGAGCAGAGGCACAGACATCAGTGTGTGGGGAAAGAAAGAGGGAGGATGGAGGTAATGCCTTAAACCAACACAGCTGGGAGTGCAAGTCAGAGACTTATGGCCCTTGACAGCCATCCACCTTTGTATGACAGAAAATGGACTCTGGGTTTAAAGCTATCACTTCCGATGGCCTATTGTATTTTTACAATAAAAGGTATTTTCTCTTTGTCCCGTGCAGCCAAAAGGTCAGCTGTGGTGAGAAAGCTGATGAAGCTGCCCTTGCATCCTCCATGACTGTGGTTGAATATGCTCACCTTTGAGTCTGTTCTGCTTCATTATGGGGACCATATCTGTAAGAAAATCATTTTACTTTGATAACACATTCTGTTAACAGGATTGTGGGGGAGAACCATAAAACATTTTCTTTCCCTTTGATATTTGTGACTGTGAAGCACCTCAGCTACAGGCAGTCAAATAATAACAGCGGTGTTGAGTATATGACAAACAAGCAGCGAACCTGAGGTTTCTCGCCACAGGCTATGTAGCCTTGAAATCTCAGCCAGACGTGCTCGGCCAGCACCTGCACACTTGCTTTGTTGTTGTTGTTGTTGGTACAGACCAAGTCAGTCAAACTTGCAGAGAGCTGGTTTGCAACTGGACCAGGGCTTCAGACATTTGAGCAAAGAAACCCATCTCAGATTACGGCAATCAGGCGTCTCTCCTCAGATGTGTTCAAAGCCCTGAGAGACCTGGACTTTCCCAGCAAATTCCTCTGGAATGTAAATAGTCTTCAGATCCCCCACCAGGTGCCAGCAAGGTTTCTTGAGGTTGCTGAAGGGGAAGTCCTCATGACATACTCCAACTAAATAAAAATAGTAGTAATAATAATAATAACAATAATAATAATGATGATTATGGTGTTTGGCTGGGGTATTTTGCCTCAGGAGAAGATGTATGTTTGGGAAGAAGCAGCAGTTGGCACCAGAGAATGTTACTCAGAACAGGTCAACTTAAAATAAGATTTGCTAGATATCGCTAAGATATCTGCCCAGAGGTCTGGCTGACGATGTACTTACAAAGCAGAGGAATGTTTCCTTTATCTCCAAGTGAAAATGTTGAAGCAGATGTTTTCAATAAAGATCCTGGCACTGCAGATATGAGCTCATCAAAATACGCATTTGAATGCACTCTGGAGATATTAAAGAAGTTGAAATCAGTAACCATGGCTACTTTTTGACCCATGGATAGTCAAGGGACTCTGAACCTCTGGGTTCTGGTCTCAGTTCTGCCACTGGCCTCCCAGATAACATTGACCAAGTTGTTTCATCTCTTGTGCTTCCATTTCCCCAGACACAACCCAAGGTGTCTGCCAGAGCGCCCTTCACAAAGCCGGCTGTGGAAAAACCTGTGCATGAAAACCCACCAGTGCTGTCAGGCACAGTCAAGAATATGTGAACACGGGCACTGTTCCTGAGAGATGGGACAGCATACTGGAGGTGACAGGTAGCAGGAACGGGGCTTACAGAGGGAGTCCTTGCCAGCATGGGTGCTTGTATCAGTGTAAGGGTCACAAGAGTGCTACTTGAAAGGTACTTTGTTTGGCGCTCAAATATTCCTTCGAATTTTTTTTTCTAATGTAGGCCAAGGAGTTCTTTGCTGCAAAAGAAAAAAGTAACAAGATAAGCAGGCATGAAGGGACATGGCAGGAAACATGTGGCAAGACATGATGGGCCTTGACAAAACTTTTTATTTTTAAAGTTGCTTAATATAGTCCTGAAAAAAAGGTCTTAATTGTTACGAAATATCTCCTTGCCCTTCTTAAAAATATCTTCATTTTATGGGCATCAGACCAGGCTGATCTTTTGGCACCTAACAACAGCATTTCATTTCCAGAATGAAATATCTCAGATATAGATCAAATCAGATATCATCAGGTCTCAGATATATCCAAGCCCTGGGAATATAGAGTCACTGCCAAGGTTGGAGCCTGCTCCTAAGCAAATCTCCTTCTGCATATGCTCCAAAATACATTTCCTTTCTTAAAACATAGGCCACTGAAACAAAGATTTCTAATCAGATGTTTTTAGACACTTTGAATCATGATATCAGGAGCCAAAGGGAGGAAAATTATATCAGCATTTAAGAGGTCCATACAAGAGATGTATCAGTTTTTTAACAGATAAGTTGCAGAAAGATCAAAGCCTCCTTCTGGGATGAATAACCATGATTCACAGAGCTAGGAGGTGCAAAGAAATTACTCCATCTAGCTAGCTATCACTTTTAGGGAGAAAGAAAGCATTTATTCACACTTATTTTAAGACATTCCTTTTGCTCCACCAGTGTTTGAAATACTACCCCATTGCAATCAAATGGCAGGTGAAATAGGAAGAGGAACAGTGAGTTCTTGAGAGAAGAAATAAGTCATCGTTCCCTCCCACCAGCAGAAAGGGAAGTCAAGAACAGCTGGAATGGCGCACAGCATCGGGGGGGAAATCACCTCTTTGTTTTCACCTCCTCCTTCTTCATGTCCTACTGTGGCAGGCCTGCGGGCAGTGAGGTTGCAGACAAGGAGGCAGAAAATACCCGTGCGGGTTTTCCAGCTTGTTTTGACGCGTCAAATATTTGGAAAAGCAAAGTGAGGTGTCTGTGTCCCTTCTGTGTCCAAAAGCAAAATCTTCTGGTGTTTCCAAGCTGCCCCAAAAGCTGGGAGTTCACATTTCCCTGTAAACCTGTGTGGTTGAAGGATTTCCTGAAACAGTGGAAGCTTGCAGCAGCAGCTACCAGGGCATGATGGCCACTTATCACACTCATCACCCAGTTCCTTGCCTGAAAAAAAGCCTATGTAAATAAGCCTGACCCAGAAAAATGGACCACTCTGCCTTCCAGCAACCCAGAATGAGACAGGGAAATGCACAGGAGGTGGCCATATATTGGCTTCTTCTGCCAGCAAATCCATCACTCAGTCACGGAAGGAGCTGGGGCTCCCCACTCCCTTCTCCCTAGATCCTGCTTTCCAGCTATGCCATGTCCTTTAGGGGTTTCTTGGAGCTCCTCTCATCCTCACTACTCCATGTCAGCTTTCCATTCCCCCTTGCCTTTTCCAGGCCCCATAGCAACTGCTTTCACTGACCTTTAGAAACTCCTTCTCTATCCCTGTCTGCCCTTTTTCCTCCTCTGTGCTCACCCGCTGCTCTCTACCAGCCCTGCTGACTCCCAGCCAAGCACTGCACCTTCCTCCTTCCCCCCTCTGCCCTTCTCATCACAGAGCAGGGAAGATAAACAGGACTGTTCTTTGGGTGCTGTTTTGGGCAACAGCCATGAATGGCTTTTGCTCCCCTGAGTAGCAGAGAAAAGTTTGAGGTCCTAATAAACATATATTAGGGCTCCCATGGGTGCTTCAGACACCCTTTGCTGCAAAATTAATGTCCATCTACAAGAGAAGGGTCCCACTCAGCACCAAAGGTCTTAATTCAGCCTGGCATCCCCAGGGCCTGGCCAAGTGTCAGGGGCATCCTGCAGCAGATGGTCCTAGCACAGATGAACCTAAGCCTGAGGTGCCTTGGCCTCCTCAGGACATAAATAAAGGTGTTTATTTGATGCTTATTTCATCATCAATCAGACATGCCCTGCACTGCTCACCTGCTCCCACCTTATGCTACAAACAAGGCAGAGGATTGCTGATGTCATTGACTTTCCTAAGTGTCACAGCAGCCCTAAGATGGCACCTGACCCCCATACAGTCAGATGAGAAACTGTAAGTCCCATTTTTTCCCACTAAGCTGGCAGGCATTTTCTCACTTCAGGCTGCCTATTCTTCCAGCTGTATAACATCAGATAACATCAGCCCTGCACCATGCATTGCTGGGGTGCCCACACATGCTGTCTATGCCCAGTGGAGAAGGGGAACAAAAAACATCTCCCTTGCTTTCCTTCACCTTTCATCTATATTTCTTTATCACAGACCACAGGTGAGTGGGCTGTCTTTCCCTTCATTGTACTCCATCTGCTCATACCCCATTGGTGGCACACAAGTATGACCAGATGCCTTCATGGGGACATCATCTGCCTTGAGGGCCAGCGGTTCTCCAATATTGTGTGGCTTGGGGTGAGAGATGGCAGCAAAAGCCATCGCTGCCCCACCAGCTCACGCACCTAACCCAAGAGGGCTGATGCCAGGAACACGCATGGGCTCTGCGTGCCCTCAAGAAGGGGAGCTGCAGACCTGTGCCAGTGCACCTGTCGAACTGCACAGGGCTGTCACTGCCTTGAGGAGAGCAGGGTCTGCACATGGGTGTAGAAACCAGAGAAGAGAATGCACTCTGGGGTGCAGATTTTGGAAGGAAAGAGATGCAGTATGTGAGAGCTCTGCTTGGAGGAAGATGATGCTTGCATGCAGGAGCAGAGGGAAGCCGTGAGGCAGTGTGGGAAGACGTCCACAGAAGACCTGTGCTTCTTAACGCTGCTCATGAGACTTTCAGCTTCCAGGCCCAATTTGTTCATGCCCAAGTGGCTGCTTTGGGGTGAGTTTTCCTTAGGAACATGAAGGAGCCTGCAGTTAAACCCTTTGCATGGGTTGAGATTACTGTTTAGCCCATAATTTTGGCAGACATCTAATTTGGCAAAGTTGCAGTGGCCCAACATGCTGGAGCAGGGCTTAGCCATTAACAAATGGCTTTCAGACAGAATAATTTGGAATAATCTGCCCAAATTTGGTCAAAATATAGAAGCTTTTGGAGAAATTTCAGTTTGCATATCCTCAGAAAAAACCTCACTGGATCTTCCCCAGGGACAGTTTTCACTGAGCATGTCTAGAACCAGGACTTCAGAAAGATTTGTGCTAAAGGCTGATGCAGAGCACTACTAGATTTAAGCTGAGACAGTAATGGTACTAATAAACCTGGGGAGCCCTAGCTCCTCCTAAACTCAGGAAATATAGAGAAAGCAGATGCCTACATAAGTGCAGAAGGACCAGGCACCAAAAGCAGGCAGGGAAATGGGTGGAATGGGTAGGGATAAAAGTCTGGGAGTCAGTCAGAGGATCAGCTGGGATTACATCAGTGTGAGTTGCCTGTCATATGCCAAAGGCCAAAACAGTATTAATTTCTCTTCACATAACCATTAAGTGAATCTGTGTCTGCCTTTCCTTCCCATTTTAGCTTCTATTCCATATTCCCTCTTTCCCTGTCATCTCCTCTCCCCCTTTCCTAATGCCTTTCCCTCAGTCTTTGACCACTGTCAGCTCTCTGCCTTTCTCATAACATCAATATTCTGCTGTAATCTCACAGCTGTTTACTTCTTTGGTCTCATTCTGTCACACTGCCTTCCAGCACAGTCCTGTCCTCCCACACACTGCATCTGACATTTAGGGCACTTGAGTTTCTTGAGGCACTGTGCTCTCTCCAGCATTGCTGAGCTCTTTCCTTCACCCAGCACTGCTAAATGATGCTCATTACCTGCTCGGTGGCCTAGCTGAGGATCACTTTGACTGAGTCTATGGCCAGGTTGACTTCCTGCAGCCTTACAAAATTCATTTGCTTGCTCTTTCTGAATCTTATTGAAACATTTCTGCACCTCTAAATTAATTTGTTCTTCCTCCTGCCGCTCCACCAGCACAGAGACAGTCTTTTTGTTACCAGAAAGCTCTTTTCTGAATTCCTTTCCCCTCTTGCCTAGTCATTTCCCCCAAGGACCCCAGCCTATCTCTTCATCTCCCTTCCCTACCTCTTCTGCAGCTTCTCAGGTTGCCATTGTGCAGGGAAATGTAGCCAATCTCAGCTCTCAGGGTTGTGAGAGAGGACTTGTTGTGTTGCCCCATCTTTCCCAGCTCCTGCTACTCCCTCACTGATCCCCAGGAATGCCAGTTCACACCACTGGATATTTCTTTGGGCCAATTCAATTCACTACCCCTTCAGAAAATGTCCTTCTGAGGCTTTTAGCTTGGATTTTTTTCCCTCCAGGATTTTTTGGGGTGAATTTACAGTAGTGAATTGAAAGCCAGCAGGGCAGGGGAAGAGGCAACATCTGGCCAAGGAGAGAAAGGCAGCAGAGAATGGTGGGGCTGGGAGCTTCCTCTTTCAGTGGCCACAAGCTGTGAGATTGGCTCAGGACACTGACTGTAGTTCCACCCTCACTTTCCTCTGGTTCTTTCCTTCATGTTATGAATATGTGCCACCCTTATAGAACAACAGCCTCATTTTCTATTGCTTTTTCAGTGAAGACCTCTAGGTTTCTTTCCCTTTAAGATCATTGGCAAAAGGGTTTTATATTATCTTCCATCTAGAGCCTCCAAATGGCACTCTGCTGAGATTCTGTTCACCTCTCTCCTAGCTAAACCTAACAGTCAAATACTCATTAACAAGTGTCTTGATCTGTCCACCCTTCTCCTCACAGACAGCAGTGGCCATGAAACCCTTGTCTTCCCTGGCTCAGGACTCCAGCCATCACTGGCACTTGTCTCCCAGTCTCCCATCCTCTCCTGAGTCTTTGGCATCATGGGTAAAGTGGAAGCCTTCTTCATCAGAAATCTCTCTCTGTGTTTTCCTATTAAAGCTGTATATAGATTCAAGTGTATGAATACTTGAATAAACTTTTTTGCACCACAGTGTTGCTGTGAATGTGCCAGTTTACCCAGATAGGAGGCTCTCATAGTAACTTAGACTGAGAGATCCTTGTCTTTCTATCCAGAAAAATAGGCAGCTTTTGCTACCATGTCTTTTAACAGCCTAAGATGCTCAAAGACTCCACGGGAGGAACTCTATCCTGTAGTATTCTAGTATGATTATTTCATTATGGAAAGCAAACCTGAATAAAAAGCAATTTATACCGGTATAACTGAATCTATGCTGGGGCTTTTAGTGGTATAACCATGTTAGTTAAAACCTTCCATACTTCTAACTGACCTGATATTGCTGGAAAGGTTTTACATATAATGAGTCCACAGATTTATTTGCCTCAGGCATTTCCAGCAATGGTTCTGGTTGAGTTTTTTTTGTTTGTTCTGGGTGTTTCTCTACTAAGTCAGGTGCACAGCATGCCAAGATGCTCTCTCACCGGCCAGTGTGTACATCTGAGTATTTGGGCAGGGCTGAGCACTCCCAGCACCTGTGCGAGCCCATGTTTGAAAACATAAACTCCTCTGCTACTCCTTGGGGCAATGCCTTGTAGAGCAATATTGCAAGGAAGTATAAGATTTCTATGCAAGCAGGTGTAGGATGACTGCTTTGAGAGGCTTCTGAAAGGCCAGAAGTAATTCCTCAAGGCTGGGCTAAACCTCAGAGGAGACCAAACCTGTTATTGCAGAGCACTGAGTACTGGGGTCACAAGCTGAGGCACAGGGAAAGTCCCAAAATGGCAGCCATTGCTGGACCAAGATCAGTGCTGTGTCCTACATTTCCTTATTCTACATATGAACAGAAAGAAGCAATAAAAGTACTGCACTTTTCTGGATAGCTTGCTTTGGGACAGTGGTATAGCTGTAGGCATAGCTAATGCAGGTCCTCCATGCAAGCCCATCATTTTAAGTAAAGGGAGCTTTTAGGTGTGGTCTCAAAAAGGGAATACAGTAGTAATTTCAAGTACCCTTGCATTACTCTTGAAGGTGATGGAGTCCTAAAGAAGGCAGGCACTACATGTGAATCTGGAGCCTGTTGAGCAGGATGTTCCCTACAGAGCTTTTATAAAAAGCAACACTATTATGGAAAAAGTAGAGTGACTTTTATTCAGGATATCAAGTGAAGAACCAAAAGGCATCTTCAAGAAAACAATGCAGAGATGACACAGACAAAAGGTGGGGTTTTGCATATTTGGACAAGACACTTTGCAAGAATACCAGGAGAAAATTCCCCACATTTAAAAGTAAATCAGGCAGGATTGCATTGCAACTGGCTCCCTCCTTGCTTTCATTTGCCTAAGGGCCAGGCATTCTGCATTTCAAAGACATTCACTGCTCCACAAGCTTTGTGTATTTTTTTCATCTCAGCATCTCTGCCCTCCATCTCTTCATTGTGGCCTTCATGGTTCATGCTGGGTTTTTCCAATTACAGAAGTTTATTTGCTTTCTTGGGAAGCTGGACAGCAAACAAAGCAAACCAAACAGCAAACCAAAACTGTTGCTAGCTTAAAAAGAGGGAATAGAGAGGATAGGGAAGGATCTTGTTCAGCACAGATGAATGCTCTCACCAAAGCAAACACTGCTATAGTATGACGGAAGTGGATGACAATACTGTTGGGACAGGCATCAGTCACGTCATCAGTACCCTGGCACTGTGCTGACAGACAGAGAGGAAGCTGCAATTGGTGTTTTCCTGAGGTATTTTCCATCAGCTGGTGGAAAGGTAACATTTTTCTAGCATTAATAAAATGTAAAAGGGTGCACAGAGAATAAATCCTTATGTAAATATGCTTTTCCCCAATTTACAGTGCAGTGGGTTCCGTTTAGATGAGCTTCTCTTATGATATTAGATTAAAGCTTTAAAGAGCAGCTGCAGTCAGTAACCAGACAGCTGGAGCCAGAGATGTGAGTCCAGGGTCAATTCTCAAATCTAATTCTTTAAACTGCATTTTCTTTTTTCCCTTTTTTTTTTTTTTTTCCTGTTACAGTCCAGGTAGAGCACTGTTCTTACTCACTGTTCAGTGACAAGCTTAATGCATGCTGTATCATGATGGATACTATTATTCCTGACTCACTCTAAGAAAAATGAAACACATGTGTGTCTATCTCTCCTTACCAAGACTGGGATCCTTAGGCTGCATTTCTTACACTTATTTCTGAGTATCCTCTGCAGGCAAGTGATTGCCATTTGGTGCTTTCTCTCTTGAATTTGTCAGCTTGCTTGTTCAGGTTTCTTTGTCAAAGGGCACATTACCAAAATTCCTCCTTCAGCCAGTAGCCAAGGCAAGGCTTGTTAGCTGAAGATTGTTACCCACATAGATGAGGTGCCTGATGGCCTATTTACACTGATACTAAAAAGGCTTCTTGTCTTCCTCTGGAAATCACTGAAGGTTTATCTAAGCAGGACTAGCCTGACTCTCAAGAAAGTTAAGAAAGCTCTGCTAAAGGTGTGAACTCCATTTCTACAAGTAAAAGCAGGCTTGGTGCCTTCTGAAGGGATGGGGTACAGATAAGTTCCTTTCATTTCTGTGGACTGAGTTTGCAGTTTTGATTGAGTCATCCCAGTTTTCCTGCTTGTTGCTGGGAGGTGGGCCAACAAGGGACAAACTCCTCAATCCTCCCACTGCATTCTGAGGATACCCTGTACTCTCAACGTTACAAGACACCTACCACATACTGAGAGGAGGGGAAATTCCAGGAGTAATGTGGGAGAGAACAGGACTGGGCATGCAACTGGGTGCTAGGACAACCCTGCTGGCTCATACCCTCCTGCAACTGAGGATTGGGGATTGCTCTTCAAAGGGATAGCTTGGCTTTGCCAACCCGTCAGTCTCTAGTAAATGTATTCTCTTTCTGGCAGTTCTGCAGGTGGCTCCAGCTCCGTGTCTGGCCACCTGCTCACTAAGTGACTCTGGGAAAGCAGCAGGAAGGCCAGCCAATGACAGGGAAGAGTGAGACATGCCCCTTCAAGGTCATCCTGTGCAGTTATGCCGTACTTGGAGTAATGTCCAAATGCTTCTGGGCCTCAGCAAAATGACAGGCTCTCTTGCATCTTGCATCCTGAAGTCAATGAGAATTGGGGTCACGGTGCCATTTCCAGGAAATCTTCTAGGTCTGGTCTTTTGATGACAGGATGAGATCACTGGCACATATGACAAAATGGTGAAATGCCAGAGTCAGATTAATGGTAGGACTCAATCATATTCAAAGTAATTTCCAGCCTTAAGGATTCTATGGTTCTATAGGTGGGAGTGGATGCTGTTCTGGCTGTGCTGTCATACCCTTATCCAGCATGCAAGTTAACACAGTCCCGCCATGACTCTGAGCCCCCTGCTCATCCATCCAGCAGAAACATTGGTTCATTTCTTTCGGATAGGGCAGCTAGTTCCCTCTGAATCATGGAATCATTAAGGCTGGAAAAGAACACTAAGATCATCAAGTCTGACTGTTAACCAAGCTTGGGTGCAAGGGGGAAAACAGTTCACCCCAGGATGGCCTGAGGATCTGGTGTGGGCAATCTGCAGCAGGTTTGCCTAGCTTTACTCCACATTGCTCCGCCTGTCCCCTAGAGGCACCAGCTTCCCCACGACCTCACTTCACACGTGTGGCATGCTGCAGTGTGGAAGTTTCCTTAAGCCTCACACTATGTAAGTACCTTTGCAGTTGGCTGCCACACATTCCTATCATTGCCTCAGACACTTTGAACAGAGAAAACACAGAAGAAACGATCATGTCCCAAAGCTCCAGCTGCACTGCAGGGAGAACAGAGGGCTGTGGCAGGACCACTGTGACCTGCATGCAGTCCCTGTGCTCTAGCCCTGAGCAGTACAAGCACAGCAGCTAGCACTGCTGGCTAGGGCAGCAATCACTCCTGCATTGGCAAAAAGACATTTAGCAGAGCATCACAGCCTGTGATGTCCCTAGAGCTTTTCACTTCTCTTTATGAAACAGAGACAGCAAGAGTTGTCAATATTTCATGAGAGCACTAGCTACAGTGCCTTCCAAATAT
This sequence comes from Anomalospiza imberbis, assembly GCF_031753505.1. Taxonomy (NCBI): domain Eukaryota; kingdom Metazoa; phylum Chordata; class Aves; order Passeriformes; family Viduidae; genus Anomalospiza; species Anomalospiza imberbis. The sequence continues at coordinate 64,360,615 of NC_089683.1, read as the reverse complement.
AATTGCTCATTATATGTTTATTTCTTGTAGGAACATTAACTTATAGTTACTGGCATAACATAGCAACTGATGTCTGTTTACTTTGCTTTCACAGACATTTGCTTGTTGTAGTTGAGTAACCACAGTGCTACCTTCATTAACAGGAAGAACTTTCTGTTTCAAGAGGACTGCCTGGGAAGTAAAACACCATTTGTGCCAAGAAATATCATCAGGGGGCATAACTTCCCTTTTTCAGTGCTTATCATAAGGCAAAGGAAAGAGCTAGAAATGGAGATAAGGTTTTTATACTCTTTAAGTAGACGATCTGCCTTGGGAAAAATGTTTAATGGAGGTTATCTTAAAGTGCAGCACAGAGGTCTTCTTTGTGTGGGCAGAAATTCTTCACAAAGAACAAAAGGTATTTACATACACGCATAAGATTCAAGAGAATGTATTGCAGGGGAAAAAAAATGATAATATGTGCCAGCCATATCATCCTTATCTTTCTGCTTCTTCCTGTATCCTTCTCTTTTCCCATATTCTCCTCAGAAGTCAGAACATTCTTGTACAGTGCCATGCTATATAATTGGAGTAGGAAAAATTATCAATGTCACAGTGATTATAATTAGAGAGGAGCTCTCAGTGCTGGCCCAGTGAAATATCATTCCCAGCTGGGATTTGTTTGACTGCTGCGATGTGGCAGAACCAATGCTGATCAGAGGGATGAAAGCTCTCTCCTATGAGGGAAGGCTGCGAGAATTAGGGTTCTTCAGCCTGGCCAAGTGAAGGCTTCAGGGTGTCCTAATTGTGACCTTCCAAAACCTGAAGGAAACTAACAGGAAAGGTGGGGCAAGACTATTTTCAAGCGCATGTAGTGACAGGGCAAGGGGGAATGGGTTCAAATTCAAAGAGAGTAGGTTTAGATTAGATATAAAGAAGAAACCATTTATTGCGAGGGTGGTAAGGCACTGGAACAGGATGCCCATGGAAGCTGTGGAAGGAGAGAAAGGGCAGGAGTGCACAGAGTGAGCCTGAAGGGAAGGGTCAGAAGGAAGCTAAGAGACCCAGGGGATATTCATCCTTTGGGACATTCATCCAAAAAAAGCCCAGTCAAAACCACCAGTCAAAACCACTCCATGTGCTAATTCCTGATTCTGCCTCCTCTTCATAGGCTGGAGAAGCTCAGTGCTGATGTTAGAGGCAAAATTACTCTGGCCACCCCCATCTCATCACACTTCCACAGCTGGTCCCCCACATCACATAAGCATCTTATGCACTTGTGTAATACAGCATCAATATGCTGAATCATTGGAAAGAACAAGAGGTAGCTGTCTCCTTAAGATACCAGGATATCATCTGTAACTTGGAGCTCCCCATGGCAGTGGGTGCTCTCACAGGAACTCTTCTGGGTGACAGAAGCCCTGTGGTTTCCTGGTGCCTGGCACCCATTCACTGAGATCGCCTACATCAGAGGGGTCCCTGGGAATGCAATCCAGAGCTTGCTTGGGCATTCTGACCCCGGGGGAAGCACAAGATAGGTGTCCTGGTCCTGCTCTGTTCACTCCTTGGGAGGCAGCAGGATAAATGTGACAGCACCTCTTTCCCCAGTGAGAGGCATCTGACAACACAACTCTGTATTGCTGTTATCAGGAAATACGAGTGGTGAATGCAACACTCCCTGTTTCATAATCAGAGAAAGAAACATCACTGACCCTGTCTCTGACTAAAGGACAACATATTTCCTGCTTCTGGGTGTGGGGTTAAACTGACATGGGGGAGTTCTCGAAGACCTTTTAACTTCTGATTCAATAAAGTGTCCACATGGCAGTGTGCAGCCTGCTGTCCTTGATGTCATTGCCTCCGACCAAGCTTCCCCCAGAACACCATCAGAAGGGCAGGAAGGAAACAGGAACTAAAAGGAAGACAGTTGCACTCTCCCAGCATGAATGTTGGGCACTAGCAGTGTGTGGTGCTACGGAAGTGCAGAGGCTTATTCTCGAGCAGTTTTCAAACAAACAGAAGCTGCCGCAGGTTACGCGCATTGCTCAGGGGATGCTAGCCTTCTGTGGCTAGCAGCCACTCTTACTAGACACCGGCAAGCCAGGGTCATCAAAAAATGACACTGGTCCAGGGGGGAGCTCTGGCAATACTAGCACTGCAGCAGTAGGCACCAGTTCTTGTCTTAAAAGGACAATTATGTGAGAGAGAGAGAGCCATGCTCTCAGCGGGGAGCAAAAGGACTGCTGAAGGTTCTGGCATTCCTGCTGTGTGACACACAGCACATTAGACAACTGATTCACTCATTTCCTACTGACTTCTGTCTCTTCTACATTTTCTACAATTTCTACGGAAATTCTTTAAATAAACAGAAAAATTAATAACAATTTTCCCTGTGAAAAGTTGCCCTTCTATTGCACCTCAGCAAGTAATCTCTTAGAATCAATTATGAATTTGAAATCTGACTGAGAAGACAGGTTGGTACTTGGTCTTGCAGACAGCAGGGGACTATATTTTTGTGTATGTGAGAGCATGTGTGAGCCTATATACGTATTCTTCAAATATCTGAAACTCTATTTTCACTTGATATTCGTAAGTATAGTAGCACCCTTTTGCCCCCTCTTTCTGCCAGTGAGAATGTGAAAAGAATTCTCATGTAGGATTCCTTCAACAAGAACTTTACTCTTTTACTTTTTCCAGTTTTCATACTGTCTCCAGTTGGGGAAAATGTGTGGTGGATAACTATTCAAGCCTGCTAACCTTTAACTTTTCACTTTTCCCTAGGGCCAGTGTTAAACTGCTGCCTTTTTTTTTTTCCCTCCTATTTTTTTTTCTTTTTAGTAGTTCTCTAGCTTTGTTGAAGCTGAGAGGGATTTGAAAGCTGCAATAGGAAAAAGAAAATGAAACATGACCTGGTGGTGCCCTCCCAGAATGCAGTCAGCAGTCAACGAAGTCTTGGAAAGTCATTGAAGACTAATGTGCACAACACAATGTATGTTACAGCTTTTCTTGGATCATTGTTGCAGTGTATTGTTCTTCACAACCCCTTAAATTACCCTGATCTACAATATCAACATCTCTACTTCCATTTCTAAGCCCTGAATACATGTTATTCCTTGATTCATGATCGTTTTGAAGATTTTTTTTCATAAACAGAAAGAAAATTAAATTCACCTGATATTTCAAGTTTTACTTAGATGTTTCCCACATAAAACAGACTTTGTCCTGGAAATTACAAATTCACAAATGCAAGGACTGATTTTGCTAAAACATAATTTATCAGCAAGGAAATATCAATATCAGCAATTTAAATGCAAACATTTTGAACTTTCTCATTATGATCTTGGGATCTTTGCATTTTGTGGAGCAAAGTCGACTGAGGGTAATAAAACTTCCCTGGAGACTTTTTGATAAATGCACAGAAGGCAAGGTGATCAGAAACCAGTGTTGCAAATGCCGTTCCACGAAAAGCTTACCCCATCACAACTTCCTCTGAAGTGCTTGTTTGGAATGGAAATAAATGCTTTGTTTACTGTCAGCACTTGTTCAGTGGCTGTTACCAAGACTGAGGGGTGTAGTGGCTATGGTCAGCACCTGTAGGTACAGCTTTGTTGCATAAGCAGCCCAAAAAAGGCTAATCGTCCTCCTCTGGCACTGTGACTTTGCTACATGCTTCTTTCCAAATCCTCCATGCAGATCTTGTTCCATGCACACTGCAAACCTCTCTGTTTGCACTTCTGTTTCCTCTTTCCTGCACTCTTCTCCTCCCAGATCCCTTCTGAGGTCTCATAGCTCTCTGCTGTTGTTCTGGCTGTGTACCACGTACCCTCTGTCACCCGCCCTCTCCTCTCACCCAGCTGATACCACCCCATGGCACCCATGGGCAAGGACGCTCTGTTCATGCTCCAGCAGCTGCCGGCCTGAATACCTTCCCCTGCCGCTGGGATAGGAATGTTGGCTTTTTGCCCATCATGTGTGTCTTTGGAGCTTGCCTGGGAATGCACAATGACAGGGACCAGCGTGCCTTTCCGCAAGGCGGAAAGGAGGAGTGGGGCTCTTCTATAAATCAGGTGATTACTTAGACACTTGGAATAGTAGTCTCTTCATTGCTGTGCCATGGTACTGTCTCTGGGAGCATCCTGAAAATCCCAGCACAGCCCAGATTTGTTATGAGTTCGTTAGGAGGGTTTGATGTGGCCTGATGGTGAGAATGCTGACATAATCTCAGTTTTTCACCCTTCCTTAGTGCCTTATGAATGGATTGTATCCTGTGAATACAATCCCTTGGGAGACCTTATGTGGAACTGTGACTGTATAGACTCAAAGGTAGGAAAACGTAGTATGAAATACTCAGGGACTTCATCCTTTTCTGAAGCAGACATATTTTTCAGCCTTTCAGAAAAAAAGAGGATACAGAGCCTGGGGATTTGTGGGGACTGGGGGAACTCCAAGTTTTTATTTTCTACTTCCTTTTTAGGTCAGTACTGTAAGAAACTCTGTACAGGGAAGTTGTGCTGATTTAACTAAAGTCCACTTTGTAACTCCTTTTAAGTCTGACACATTCTGATAAATCCAGCCAGGACAGATGGTACTGACCCTTCTGGACCACCAAGAACCAAATCCAGAGGTTTCCATTCCTATGAGGGAGCAGACAGAATGGAGCATTTGCCCATGCATCAAAATCTTAACATAAAACTGCTGTTCTCTATGCTTTTGGTACCTTATAAAAAATGGTAACCCCCTGAATTTCAGCTGGGACCCCGGATGCCTAAGGCAGAAGCAGGATGCAGATCCACTAGCTCTGCTGAGTGAGGACAGGGTCTGCTGAAGAAGCAGGAGTGCAGAGTGCCAGTGCTGGTATCTTCAGTTGTTATGCCAAGCATCACAAAGGCTCAGCTGTTAGAGACTTCCCTTTAAATGGACTCCTCACTCATTTTCCTTCCACTAAGTTTAGACATAGCCTTTACAAGATTGTCTTGTAAATCGTTCCACTGCACATGAGGCCCATGCACTGTTAACAGCCATTACAGTGATAGTAATGTCAAATGTCATGTAGCTGGTTTTGTCAGTAGAACTCCAGGAGTTTTGCCATGGGAATACCATCTCTATTTCTAGCAGTGGGTAAGTTGGTCACAGAAACTCAAGTGTCTGCAAACAGACCTACTCAAGACCATTTAAAAATTTTTGATAGTTCTTGGTATACGACAGAATTTTGCAGAAACTAGATTTTGAACACTCTCATGTACTAATGAAACCAGCCAAAGCAATGTCATGTGTAGTGCAGCTCTCCAGAATGCAACAGAATTAAATTAAAGGGATGAAAAGGTTTTCTTTACTGAAATCAAGGCAGCAACATAGCTTCCCTCAAGGAGTGGGAACCAGAAAGCTTGCTAGGTTTCCCTTCAGAGTGATGTATTGCCATGCAGTATCACACTGACGTGCGGCTGGGAATCACCATCTCTGTAGCAGTCCTGCAGTCTCAAGGAAAGAAACCCCAGACCTGACAAGAGGACATTACTGTCCTGCTGCCTCCAGCTGGCTTCCCTGCCCCAACACTAAAGCATAATCACAGCTCAGCAGGAGAGTATTTTTCCACCCTTCACATCTTTCTGTTTGTTTAAATCTTCCACAAACTTTGAATATATTACTACAAGCAGGATGTACTGGCATAAGCAAAACATTGAGCTTCCCCCAAGACTTCTCCATAGCTAATGTGGCCACAGTAATTTTCATATCTCTTTTCTTCTTAAACAGAAATTTTATTCAGTTCACCATAGCTTAGCTGCTAGCCCTGTACTGGAGCAAAAAAGAATGTTGTTGGCTGTTGATTCACATGAGTTTAGAGCTGACACAAAAGGAAGTGGAGCAGTGGATGGAGACAATAATACAGGAGATTATTTAAACTGCTTCCTGCAGTTTAGGCATCATTTGAAGGGGAACTGTGAAATCAGAGGGAGTTTCCTCTGTGCCTTTGGTTTTCTCACTTACTGCCGAGGGTTTTGCCTTTGATTAACAGACTGACATGCCCTTGCAATCCATAGGAATCAATGAAGATGAGACATTTCAGCCTACACCCTATATCAGAAGTGTTTTAGCAATTAACTGCCTGCATACATGTTAAGGAGGAATCTGAATATAAGTTGCCCTGCTGCAGCCTCCAAACATGCATAAGTCTGTGGGGCCAGATGGGATCCACTCCAGAGAGAGGCAGTTGAAATGCTCATTGAGCCACTTCTCATCATTCCCAGAAGTCCTGGCTAATGTGGGAGGTCCCAAGTGACTGGAAGTTAGCAACTGTGATACCTGTCTACAGGAAGGGCCAGGAGGAGGATCCAGGGAACTACAGGCCTGTCAGTCTGACCTGGTGCCAGGGAAGGCCATGGAGAAGATCATCTTGAGAGCCATCACATGGCATCTGCAGGACACAGGCCCAGCCAGCATAAGTTCATGAAAAGCAGGTCCTGCTTGACCAACCTGATCTTGACAAGGAGCTTAGTGGATGAGGAAGAGGCTGTGGTTGTCACCTGCCTGGACTTTAGTAAAGCCTCTGGCACCATTTCCACAGCATTGTCCTGGTAGAAAGTAGCAACCCAAGGTTGTCTGGGTGCAGAGTTTGCTGGGTAAAATTTGTCTGGATGGCCAGGACCAGAGAGTGGTGCAGAACAGAGCTACATTCAGCTGGTGACTGGTCATGAATGATGCCCCCAGGGCCTAGTTTTGGGGTCAGGCCTGTTTAATATCTTTTTTAGTTATCTGGATGAGGGGATCAAGGGCACCCCTTTGCAGATGACACCATAGTGTGGCCAGCAGGCCCAGGGCCAGGATCATCCCCCTGTACTCAGCACTGGTAAGGCCATGCCTCAAATCCTGTGTCTGGTTCTGGGTCCCTCACTACAAGAAAGACATTGAGGTGATGGAGCAAGTCCAGAGAAAAGCAACAGAGCTGGAGCACAAGTCTTATGGGGAGTGGCTGAAGGAGCTGGGGTTGTTTACCCTGGAGAAAAGGAGGTTCAGGGGAGACCTTATCACTCTTGACAACTCCCTGAAAGGAGGGTATAGCCAGGTGGGGGTCAGCCTCTACTTCCATTGAGCAAGTGACAGGACAAGAGGAAATGGCCTCAAATTGCTGCAGGCGAGGCTTAGACTAGATACCAGGAGAAATTTCTTCATGGGAGGGGTTGTCAAGCATTGGGATAAGTTGTTCAGGGAAGCAGTGGAGTCACCATCCCCGGAGAAAATTAAGAAACATGTAGATGTGGCACTCAGGGACACAGTTTAGTGGCGGACTTGGCAGTGCTGGTTTAAAGGTTGAGCTCAATGACCATAGAGGTCCTTTCCAATATAAAAGATTCTATTCTATTTCATGACCTGTGGCAGATTTGCTCTAGGTGCTGGTAAAGTAGTACCACTGTTCCTGGGATGGCTCTGAGCCTAAACTGATTCTCTCTGTAAAAACATAGAGTTTGTAATTCCTGGCACAGTACCAGGCTAACAAAAAAAAAAAAAAAAAATCCCAAATCGTCCTGCATATCCCACATGCATGTCTGTAGCCAAGCACTGCAGAGCTGTGACATTGCTTGCTGATGTCCCTGTGATGGCAGTAGAGATGTCCTAAAAGATTTGTTCTAGTAGCTCCAGAAGGGATCTGTCACTGAGGTTTTTTTTTTTCTGAATATTGCTGAGTTCAGTGTCGCAGACCTGTCTGCTGCTGAGTCGCCCTGGGTTTTGGGTTGGGCTAAAAGAATTTTTACCAGGTGAAGGGATACTAAAAAATAAACAAACACCCTCAGAAAAAGAAAGAAGTTTCAGTTACAGCAAGTATATGAAAACTAACTGGTTCCTGCTTGATCCCTATGGGGTTCTGCTACTATTGTTGTCTTCAAGCTGAATTATCTGTCCCCAGGCTGAATTCTTCAAAAGGAATTGATGTCTTCAAGTTGATTTTCTCACCTTTTGTAAATGTAATTGATGTCATCAGATAACTTCTACAATAGAAGTTGCTTAATGAAGAAAAGAACTTTGTGTTTCCAGCGTTATGTAAGATTATACTGCCTAAATAAATATGTGTTAAGTAGTTGGAGAATATGTATTAGGTAAATGTATATTTTATTGAATAAAAGATAAAACTTTCTACCACTTGTACTTGATTTGTGGAAACTCTACACAGAATAAACAGTCTCTTCTAAACATGGGCTTTGTGTCTGTGTTTAGAGAGCTCCTAAAATCTGAAACACTACCACACATCTCACCTCCTCTCCACCCTCATCTTTGGAAACCAGGCTCTCACTAGCAGAGGTTACTCAGTGCCTATTGCAAGCTACATTGCTCTCACACTGGCATTATGAACCCTTGATTTTACAAAGTAAAATATTTGCAGAGGTCAGTTGTTTTTAGAGGACTGCTTTTTGTAGTTTTCTATTGCATTCACCACAGAAAAGGCTTACTTGACAATTTTTATAGCTTCAATGGTTGTCAGGTGGTACAAACCACAGAAGGCATGTGCCTGCACTCTTAAAAACTCACTCTTTCAGCTAGAAATCAGGCACTCTTACTGAAAAAAAGGAACACTTCATTGTTTTCATCCCTACACACTAGTGTCAGTTCCCTCTTTAAACTCCAGAGTTTTACATCCTGTTCATATTAAGACAGCGACCTAAATAGTGATTCAACCCCCCTAGCCTGAACTGCTGTTATAGAAACTTCTTGTAGGCTTGTCCCCTGAGCACCTCTTGTGGGGCTCTCAAAGTGTGCATCAGCAAGAGCAGCTGTGGTGCTTCAGCAGGCCTCTTTACCTTGCCGCTGGAAGCAGGATTACCTAAATTCCCCCAGAAAGCAGTTTGTTGCATTTTCCATGCAATCTGAATCATGGTACAGCAGCTGAATGGTACTTGTTAGCTGGAGACAAGTGATGTGGATTTTGTGGACAATTCAATGGACTTCCCTCACAAAACCCTCCTGCTTTTGGCCCTGGGGAAGGAGGATGTATATTCTTGTCCCTCCCAGGATGAGATACTGGTGGAGAACTGCCCTTTCAAGGTAAAAAGAGTTAAAGCCAAGTTGTCCCTGCCCTTTGAGGGGCTTTGAATCAAAATTGAATCACCATTTGCTCTGCATTTTATCAGGCTGAGCCATGCCCCAGCATTTCCTCAGAGGCTTGAAACCAGGAAGGCTTTTTTCCTGCCTTTGATGAATAACTTAGGTGTCAGTGGGAGCTGGGGCTGGGGGGAGGGTGCTCTCTGAAATACCATGGCTTGGCTCAGCTGCAGCTGGACTGCAGGGACAGGTACCAGTGACCCTTCCTGGTTAACGAGCCTGGGGGATCCATGGCCAGGAAGGAACTGGCAAGGATTCAGCACTGGGAAACTCCCCAGGAAAGGGGACAGGATATAGGCACGTGGGTGAGGGTCAGGATCATGCCTGGTGAGGGAACCAGTGTCAGACACAGCTCTGGGATGTCCAGGCAGGGCCATGGTAAGGCCTGTTAGTGTAAGCCACAGGCACGTGCTGCTGGTGGACTGCAGACTGCAGCTCTGTCTAGGCAGGGTTCTGGGGGCAGCAACAAGATCCCACCTGGGGTCACCCTCCATAGCCATTCATCTTGACTCTTTTTAAAAGTGCCAGGTATCAGAATGTGTGTCTGTTTATCTTCCTGACCCTCCTGCCCCCCCTGCCTGTCCCCTCACTCAGAAACACCCTGCTAGGCAGCCCTGAACCTGTTAGCCAAAGCCAACCAAGAGTCTCAAGGATAAATAGGAGCTTTGAGGAAAATTAAATTCTTCCAGATCTACAAGAGTTTGTCTGAGTGAGTGGCCCAAGGGGTGGAGGAAGAAGTATAACCTTCCTTGTGCACAAGTAAGTCCACAGAGAAGGGACATCTTATAAAGAAGCCCAACACAAGAAGACCTCCAGTCAGAGATTGCCTGTCACAAAAACTGAAGACACAGCTCCGTAGGAAAAAGGCTTAATGAGCTCCAGGGTGAACCTGCAGAATGAGCTATCCAAATGCGCTCTTCAGAGCCCCCAGTGAAGGAAATGAGACTTGGACTGTATTTTACACCCCTACCCCTTTATGACCATGTGCATTTTCCCTTTGGGTATCTATCACTTGCCTGCCAGAAAGCAGTAAGGGAGTGGGTAGTTTTGACTGCATAAACTTGACCCTGGCCCTAAAGGGATACTACACTGTAACTGTGAAAGATCATGTATGTCCTAGAAAATTTTGTTTGCCAAGAAGCCTGAACAAAGCCTGCAATAGCTCCTCACCCTTCTACTTGACCATCCAACAGTCCCTCTTGCAAGAACAAAGGTGACTTCACAGCACCAAGCTCCTATATATCCTACAAGTATTTTCTCTAGCCTTGTGACAGACAGACAAGACAGGCAGACAGACACATTTCTGCATGTCATCTTCTCCTTTTTCTGGCACACACTGGGATGGCTGTGTACTTTCCAGTTGTGCAGGGGCTGCTGGCCTCCTGCCTGCCTTCAGTCAGCTGCCGGTGAGTCACCCGGGACGCCCGGCAGGACTTTCTGAGAACACCCACAAAAGTCATCAGTGACAGCGGGGAAGGGCCTGCATCTTTCCTGCCCCCCCACTCACTAACTTTCACTAAGATGAACTTGCTAGCTCTCAATGACAGCCACTGCCAGGTCCCACCACAGCAAAGGCAAAAAAAAGTAACTGGGTTAACTATTTCCAAGAATAATAGAAGAGTACTTTTCTTTTTCAAGCATCATTTTTATGAATGAATTATTCATACAATTGCAGTAATTCCTGCATTCATAAAAAAACCACCAACACACAAACACGGTGGCTTCTCTTGACTGCTGCTGGCTTCTCTGCACTGGGACCCACAGGGAGGGAAGAGACTCACACTGAATTTCTGATCTGCAAGGAAGGAAGGAAAAAGTATGATACAGTGGCACTGCTGAGCACAGCGACTGCCCCATAGGTAACACGAGTGCCCTAGTCTCTGTGATGAATTTGCACACAACTAATTTTAGGTTGGAAAGTGAAATACCACAAATAATTGCAATTATTTTCATTATATTGATTTGGTATTCTGAGGAGATTTTGTATTCTGGGGAAATTATTTTAATGCTGATTTTGTATTCTGTGGAGACTAAAACTGTCAAAATTGGCCAATATTACATGCATTGTAGCTCTATCAATGCCAAGGTATCCCACTGGGTATATCTTGCTGGGCAAAGCTGGATTTCTGATCCCGTCTCTGAGCCTACAATGCATCCCAAAAGGCTCAACCAATCCTACTTGATTAAACCACCCTGTTTTAGCATTAGCATCTCCTCAGGCAGTGGGCCCCCTATCCCCTCTGCCCAGCACCCCTGTCCTCTGATCTGCCAGGACAAGATGTACACAAGCCCACTGCCTAATCATGGTTAGAGAGATCAGAGGAAGTATCACTTCTGCTGCACTGGAGTGAAATCAGTTGGTCAAAGCTGGAGAGAGGAGTTAAAATGCATTCTTTTTAATCTTTTCAACCCTTCACCCAAAAACTTTGCCCAAAACTCTCCATGACCTCAGAGTATGGGATACCTAGACACAGGATCACACAGTATCAGGCTGGAAGGGATGTCAAGTCCCTACTCCAACTTTTTTCGCAAAGCAGACACAGCTGCAAGCTCAGACCAGGTCTCCTGGGACTCTGTCTGACCAGTCTTGAAAAGCTCTAGGAACAGAGGCTGCACCTCACTGGGTGACCCAGTCCAATGCTTGACTCTTTCTCCTTGGGGAAGTGTATCCTTATATCCAGCCTGAGACACTTGTTTCAACTTCAGTCCCTTGTTGCTTGTCCTCCCAATGTGTAGTGCTGTGATGATCCTGGCAATGTCTTCTTTCTGATCCCTTTGTATGTGCTGGGGAGTTCCTCTTAGGTCCTTCCAAAGACTTGTCTGCATCAAGCTGGACTAGACCAAATCCCTCAGCCTCTCCTCACAGGGCAAATGCTCCAGCCCTTAACATCTTGCTGAACATGCCCCAGCTTCCCTGCATTTGAAGGAGAGAGTGTGAAACTGGACATGTTATTCTAGATATGCTCTGATGAGCCCTAAGTGGAGGGGGATAATGTCTCCCCTTAATCTACTTCCCTCCCTAACTAATATCTCAAAACAAAAGTGTGGGCATGCATGACCTTTAATTCTGTTCTCAGTAAGTCTCAGAGAAGTTCCTCGCTAGCCCATTGTTATTATTGTCGTCTGGCACCAGAAAACAGCATTCAGCACCTTCAAATGCACTCAAAAAGTTTTACATATGCAGGACCTCTCCTTGGTGTCAAAGACATGCACTGCAGCACCAACGACAGCAATGCAAAGAGGAGGCAAAGCCTTAGAGCCTGGCAGTAAGAACAGTTGACTTTGCTCTCAGTGTTTATTAAAAAGAGGAATGATCTGATTTATCCACACTACTGCTCCCTCACCAGTAACCTATCTACCTCAGAGGTCTGTGTTTATTTTTATAATGTGCCTACGACCTTACAGGATTCAACCCACTCATAATCTGAAGGTTTAATGGTGCTGAGGGGGTGAATCACCATGCACTGCAGGTCTTACATGCTACTAGAAACTGCCTGAAACCCACTCCCGCTCCTTCCCACGGACACCTACCTCACCCACACTGCTGCCACCGAAAGGGCTGCTGCAGAGGGGACCTTCCCTCCCCGCAGCCACCGCATGATGTGATCTCGACCATTACTCACAGGCAGGGAAGGGCTGATGAAACAAAACGAGGTCTGGAGGGTGAAGTCTAAGAAAATTCACATTGTGCCTAAATCCGAGGATGCCAAGCACAGCCTGACTGAACAGGAAGCCAAAGGACGTCAGCAGAATCTCATGCCTGTAAAAACAATATTCATGAGATCAGCCACTTATCTCAGCTGAAGCAAGATCAACAAGCTCCACTGTAGCTGAAGATCACCTAAATCACATCTATGTTTGCCAGGTCAAAAATGGGTTAACCAAAAAAAAAGAAAAATTGCTTTCTTCTTTAGAGCTGATATTTCTATCTGCAGGACTACATGCTCTTAAAATTAAAATGCTTTTAGGCAACTATTAGAAACAGAGCTGAGCATAAAACAGCTGCCCTTCAGAAATGCTGGAGCTTTTGTCAAAACAGTTGAAAATGTAGAAAGTCAGTGTAGAGCAAAAATTAGCAAACCAACAGACTTGAAAAAAAACTTTCATTAAAAATTAGTCATTATGTGTCCAGCTGGAACCGGCCACTTTTGCAATAGGGCTGATGACCTTTCTTAGTGGAAATTATTTGCTTCCATCTGTCCAGCATTGCCCATCTTACAGTAGAAAGTCATCAGGAGAGTCTGGTAGAAAATATCTTCATTTCAGCTATTACAAAATATCAGTTTTGAGCTAGATTGGTTGTTGTTGGGAAGTGAAAAAAAAAAGAAAAATAATAGTGGTTTCCCCTGGTTCATGTAGCTAAAAGTCACTTTCAGTGAAGTGGCAGTCGATTTGTGTGAAATTACCACATACTTGGTACACAAGAAATAGATGCATCAAGGAATATTGGTAAATGTTAAGTATAAATGATGCAAGTGGTATTCTTTTGTATTTTTTCTGCTATTACACAATTACAAGAGTTTGGCTAACACAAAATTCTTGCTAAGTTAAGCAGAGGCACAGTAATGAACCAATATACAAGTGGACTTATGATACATGCACATGTTTGAAATTGATACTTGAGGACAGAATTTTGCTGGGTAAGGAGGAAGTAGAGTGACTACCCTTGAAAGAGAAAATTTATAAGGGAATTGCAGGCAGTGGCTGCTGATTAGGACCCATAGCAGCAAAAAGTGCAGATCCATTCATGCTGAAACAAGACAAACTCGTCTGCTGGCATTTTTAGCAGGATGGAACAATATGGGAAAATGAGGACCTGCACCATGAACTTATATCCAGGCAGATAATAAATTAATTTTTAATTTGAGGTTTGTACCACACCGTGGTACTAGAATAACATTGCTGTGATGTTGACTTCAGTGGAGCTGTTCTGATTTATTCAGGATCCAGCTCTTTGCTAAACTATCTGGTTAGTAACAGTGAAGTTAAAAGATAACTTTATAGGACAGGAGGGGGCATAGGACCTGAAGTTCTTTGAAGGCTTTCGAAAGAGATATTAACCTCATTTGTGTTTGCTTCTGCAGGAAGTCCTTACAATTTTTAATGGTGTTACCATGGTAGGAATGTCGCTTTCCAGGCTACCCAGTGCCACTCGTTGTCTCATTGTGCTGCTTTGGCTGTGCCCCAAATACCACCTGCCTCAAAACCCACCAGGATCACCCAGATGATGTGCTGTGGGGCACACACTGAATGCCACTGCCCAGCACAGGTGAAACCACTGAAGTCCGTCAGGAACCACTAGTTCCTCATACAACCAAAAAGAGAAACATGCCCAGGACATGGTGAGAGCATGTTCAGGGATGGGTGGGAGAGAACAAGGTCACCAAATGTGAGCACTGGCCTCCTGCCACCCACAGATTGACTCAGTTGCCCACACAGGCGCCAACCCACCTCCATCACAACAGCCTCCAGCTCTGCTGCAGACTTGTGAAATGCCAGAGTGAAGTGGTGCCAGACTTTGCAGCCCTGCTGATTGAACTGGCCCTTGCCAGGACTGGTACCAGCAGCAGCCACAGCATGTACCATTCTCATGCAGTTTGAGACTTGGTGCTGTCACTGGTCCCAAATGCAGGTCAGGCACCTGAGGCATCCAGCCTGCAGTGGTGGATTCTCCTAGTTGGCTTTTCATTATAAAGACAGACAGAAAATTCTGAAACTAGATATTTGCACTACGAATACATAATTTCCCCATATTTCTTTAATAGGAAAAATAATAATTTGCTTATTTTCTGCAAAGTAGAAGTGTTTGGTGCCAAATGATGTCTATACTTCTTGGTTCCAACTGCAGAGTGCACAAGTTAGGGAGCTGCAAGGTAAATGTGAGGAGACACCTCCAGTCAGTAAAACTAAGGAGGAGCTGGACCAGACTGCCTACAGCAAGTGTGAAAGCCTTATCATTGCAGGTGTATAAGAACAGGTAATAGGGGTATCTGTCACAATCAGCTGAGGTCTTCGAGGCCTGGTCTTAGGGCAGGGGTAGGACAGATCACCTCTGAATGCCCAAATTGCTAATATTGTCCGTCATGACCCATAAAAAACTGATCCCAACCTGATACTGCAAAAAGCACTGTAGCATCTGCTGATGCTAAAAAGTATCAAAATGTCAGTTTTAAATGCCATGAGAAAGACAGTGACTGTGTACAACACAGTTGATCTAACAACAGGCAGAGGTAAAGGATCAGTATTGAATTAGAAAAAAAAAACCTGTTGCCTCCTGAGTAATTCCTTCCACTGCTGCCATCTGTAATACCCAGGAATTTCCTTAACTATCTCCCACTCCCCAGCAGGACCCAAAGCACTTTATCTGCTGGTGTGTGGCATGTGTGGCTGTGTGATAACCTAAGGCTGTGGAGAGCTAGAGACAGTTGATTTGGCCAGGGTTATTTCTAGGTAAAAAGTTCTGTGCTTCTCTGTTAGGGAATAAAATTCTCCGATGTACCAAAAAGCACTTTCAGTTCCCTAGAGAATGGTAATTTCTCTCAGGTGTCAGCCACATAGATAAAAGGTCTTGCTTCCTCAAGAAGATTAGCAAAGTGAGCAAAGAGACCACCTTTCCCCCTATCTGACAAGGATTACAGCTGTCAGTCTGTACCCACAGCACACCATAAGCTGCAGCAGGCCAGCGCTGAGTTCTGCCCTCTCTCAGTTTTCTCACTGCTTTCATTCACACAGCAATAGACCTCACAAAGGAGAGTAGCATCCTTATCCACACTTGATGGAAGAGGAAACTCAGTCAGAGGGACACCATAGCAGAAGGAAGAATATAGGCCAGGTCTTGCACACCAAGAGCTGGTGAGTAGGCAGACAGTCCTCAAGAAGATGTATGTCCATGATTAAACACTGTGCCTTTGATCTGTGAAGGTGTTGAGCCGAGGAAACTGGTCCCAGAGCAAAAATGACAGACTGCACTTCTCACCCTGAAGCATTAGGTCATGAAGCAACACTCTCCTGAGGCTTTGAGCAGGCAGATACCTCAGCCACAGGTAGCTCACTCAAATGTAAAAGCACAAGCACAGGCTGGTCTCTCTGACAGCCGTTGGGCCAGGCACACAATGATCTTCAGCTCTGGGGTGTGTGTCAGACAGTGTAGTTACAAGGCAACATCTAACACACACCAAGGCCCTTGCCCTCTGCAGGCTGCCCCACAAAATCCATTGGAAACCTACACGATGATTTTCTGTGGCTGTCTTCAAGAGACAGACAGAGGTCCAGGGAAGAGATCTTGGTACCAACACTGCAAGGCCATTATGGCAGCTGCAGCGGCTCTTTACCTCAGCTGAACTGCTTCACATCCATAAGGCTTCCTTTTACCACGAGGACTGGTGAGAGAAGACAACCTGTTAGCAATGGCCTATCTCTCATTTACCACTCTTTCTGCTTTACCCTCTGATGGTATCTCGGAACTGAACAAGGCTTCAGTCACTGTTCATCTGCTTATCTTTGTATCATGTGATTGGCATCACCGAGGCCACAAAGAAAGTATGCATACAGCTCCCAAGTCCAAGGCTGAACAGTCTGGAGATAAAAATTATCTCCTTGATGTATGTGAGAAGGGCAGCTAGAAAGCATCCTTAATCTCTGACAGGGCTCTGGGACATTTTCTAATAATGGCAATTGTATGTGCAGATATTTCAGTCACTTAAAAACTATCTGACTATAACCATAATAAATGCCTTCATTTGAGAAACTGTCATGTTCCTCTAGAGGGACTGCATTAGTTTGTCTTTAAATGCTCTATTTTTGCTTTAAAGCTCTTTTAATGCTTTTCTTAGAAAATGTATTACCCTTAGCCAAAACTAGATTGTTTGAAAACAGTGGAACAACATGTTGAGACCCGAAAGCACCCTCACCTTTAGGCTTCTGTGCTGTGCTGCACACAGTTTTGTGTACTGTGCATTTATAGTCACCGAGAGACTGCTCAATTCACCGTTGAAGAAGTTCTCCCAAAACTTGTGTGTGACTGAAATTTGCATAAGAAAGTTTGAACATTTTTAAAGGCTTTTCCTCCCCACTTGCTAAGTGGAGAGCTAGTGGCTTCCTGTTAAGGAAACTTTTAGTCTGCTCTTGTCTTTGTTAGTCAAGTCTGGCATTCCCCTCCGTAAAAAAAAAAAAAAAAAAAAAAAAAAAAAGACAGAGAGATAGAGAGAAAAAAAAGAGAAGCTATTGCTTAGAAGAAAGCAGTCAAGCAACATTAAAATAGCCTATACCTATATAAATGTTCACTAGCGTGGGCACATCCTCCCACATCTGGTACAGAAAGTGGGCTGAGATGATTGACCATTCCACTCTCCACTTGCACAGGCCATCCATTTCTAAGAACATAGTGGTTTTTCTTTTCCACAGAGGTTCTTCATTACCACATGCACATATCTTTAGCAGGCTGTTTTACTCCAGACCAGAGAAGCAAGGATGGGCCTTTCCACTGAACACATAGCAGAAGACAAAAAGCACAACATATCAATGACTTCAATCTGCCATCTCTTGAAGTAGCTATGCCAGCAAGTGAACCAGATATATCCCTTTTGGGGTGACACTGATCATGCAGCTAAGGCAAATAAAATGGGTTGGATGTCCACAGCTGTCTCTAAGCAATAGTTGGTCTGTTGTGGCCACTGACAGGTATGAAAAGAATCTATGAGGTTAAGAAAGACTGAAGGTCTGCAGCAGCACTACTGTTATTTGAAGAGAAAGTCATAAATGTTCAGGGAAAAAAGAGAGACAGTAGGAAAGGATGAAAGTGGTTTGACCTTCTTTCCTAGATCAGCATGTTGCACTTAACTTTCTTAATTCTCTAAACATGCACCTACTAGGAGAAAAGCACTGTTGCTTAAAGCCATGATGAAAACAACTATGCAACCTAGCATGTGTTACCATGATGCAACATCACCAACCTGATTTACTGTGCAATTTTTCAAGCATGTAACAGCAGCATGTAACAGCAGCAGACTCTCCCCCACTGATAAAATAGTAGCAGGAGGATCATGCATATTCTCCCTCCAGCCATGGCAGCCTTGCCACACTACTAGCCAGAGGCAACCCTCACAAGATAAAACTACCCTCTGTCATGGCTGTTAGGGAGTGAAATGCTAAAGGCTTGCAGCACTATTAAACACTTATGTCTGAAAACCATAGAGATCAGTGTTTCAGCAGCCCAGGAGTAATGCAGGCCATTGTGTACTCAGAAGTCCATTCCCCTGTGGGGCAAAGCACTCAAAAGTGACTGATTACCTCACTTGCCTTTGTTAGGTGATGTCTCTTCAAGTAGTACTTAAACCACGAAGATTCTTCTACAGTGCTGCATGAGTGCCCTTCCTTGACTTTCCTTTGGGTGTCCAATACCTAAAAAATAAAACACCCCAAAGTAAACAATAACATTTGAAGATCTGAGTGGCAAAGGTAGCCGTTTAAAACTAATTACTAGTTACCTTATATATAAAAGAATTTTTCTATATACTTTCCAAAGGAGGCTATTGCTGGTTTTGTGTCACCTCATTCAGTTAAAATATAACTGTACAAAGATGGTCATTACCTGATTTGGCCATTTTTCATTTTCGTGGAAGTAAGTGCACCTTATGACCTCTAAGTGCTCTGTGGATACAGTCCCTACAGGGAAGAGCTATGTCTTCTCCTTTTTCGAACGGGTTAACAGGATGATGCTTCACTCTACATTTGTTTAAAAGGCTGTGGATGTTGGTAAAGAGACTTCCTATTCAATGACTACACACACAGGTCTATTTCACCTGGGCTAACCTAGTGTTTGAAATATCCACATTTCAACAGCCCTCTCATTTGCTACAGACAGTGTCCAAATTAAGGACAATAAAATAACAAAACAAGCAGACACAAAAAGAGTCACTTCGCTCCTCAGGTAACCCCAGTGTTTTTTTGGCAAGTAATTTTGTAAATTAGGCGTGCACTTTTTACTGGATTCATACAATTTTGGCTTCAGATGTAGATTATTTAAAAAGACCTAACTTCTGTCAGCATAATTTTTGTCTTTTACTCCAGCATAGAAGCATAAAACACCTTCACAGCTATGTAAACAAAATCCAACCCTTCACCCATCCCACTGTTACAAGCCTCCTAGTCGCCCCTGTACCAAATACAGTTATCTGCATTCAGTGGTGTCTGGCTGACACTTTTCATCTAGAGAGCTGCCCTGTTTTGATTTGTTACTCAAGAGATCTTGGCTTCATCTTGTATTTGTCTTGATAACAATTAACTGTAATTTAGTTATGAGCAGTTAATTTCTTGTTTGAACTTGTGTAGTTTTGACCTCCAGCCACTGAGTTTGTTTGACTTTTTCTACCATTAGCACCTTGCCCTGTTTCCTTTAGGAGATGCCTATCAAAAACCAAGCTGGTCTTCTTTCAGCTCAAAGTTTAGTGCCTTTTAAATTTCTCAGTGAAAGATGTTGTGCCCAACCTGCAAATATGCCTCATCATTTGAAAACAGAATCTTCTATTTAAAAGTGGAGGAAGGGCTCGTGCATTCAAATTTTCCTCTGTTTTTTCCAGCTATATCAGCTGCTCAGATAAGCTATGAACTCTACCTACACTGACCTGCCTCCTAATTTTTTCACTGTTCTTTAAAAATTAGAGTTTAGGGCCTAAGTTCATGTGTTTACATGCAGCAGGCCAATATAACAAATAGATATGTTCTTCCAGATAACAAACCAAATGTTCGAATGTACCAGGTTAGAAACAACACCATAAATAATTAAAATCAGCTCTCCTGCTGCTGAACACTTAAAAAAAAAAAAAAAAAAAAAAAAAAAAACCCACAAAAAATTATTGCTGGAGGAGGTATGCCAGAAATATAATCTTCTAGAAGTTTAAGCAGATAATCTAGAAGCTCCCTAACAGCATATTTGTGATAAAACCTCATTAATAGGATCCTTAATGGCTTGAGATGAATCTTAGAACTTAATACCTCCTTGAACTGTGTTACTGTTTCTGTGCTCTCTTCCAGATCCCAGGATATCTCTTAGGAGCTCCTGATACTCATTGCTTCCTCCATGCCACAGGTACCAACCCTTACTGAGAGTGCTTGTTGCAAGCAAATCCTAATATGCCAAAACAGCAAATGCAGCAGACAATCAGCTGTCTAAAGGAGATACATGAGATTGGAGAGAAGGACTTTTAGTGGAGAAAAATTACAGGTCAAGGCCTACAGCATTTTCTGCTCACAGAATAATTGATATTAAACATTTTCCAGTAGTTGATGTCAGGATGACAATTTCAGCTGTAGGTAGAGCTGCAGCACAAGACAAGGTAAGAGACAGCACAATCCCTTCATTTACCTTTTATTTATTACTTCCACAGTGAAATTAAAGAAAGCTTGGCCTTAGTTTTAAGCCATGTTTTTAAATATTACAAAAGGTTTTTATAAAATGGGAGAAAAGACATTGCCCTTCCTGCTATGAATGCAGAGTATGTAAAAGAGAAGACTCAAGTCTGAGACTAAGAGAAGCCACTACTGAAGACAAACAACAAGAAAATAGTGTATATTTAGCCTTAAGATGTCACTAAATGTTAATAAATGTTCTATGTGCCGTCAGACTAATTTCTCTGAATCTACAGACTGAAATGACATTTGGAATAAATTATGGTGGAGAAGAAAACAAGGGTGTGGGTTCTTTTTTGCTCAGAAATTAAATGTTTCTGTACCCAAAATAGTGACTATTGCAAGGACTTATACTAGGGGCTTTTATTTTTTCTCCACTGACTTTTTTGAGAATTAGTGACCTACATTGTAGAGGGTTTCTTTTTTCTTCCCCTGCTCACAAGTGGCCTCACAGATTCCTGTGACTCATAGACATTTTTAAAAAACAAACCACCAAATGTGTGACTTTAAAACTATCAGTGACAGTTTCATAATCAGTTATCAGAGGGGATTCCACATACTCTCAATGCAATTGAAAGGAGTATCCCTTTCCTCATTAATGTATAGGTAAATGTCTGTTCTAGGAAACTGCCTTAGGTTCCAAAGCCAGACTCCTCATCCCTGTCCCTGGACTTCAACTGTTGATACCAAAAGCTCTTTTGATTCCATCAAATCAGATCCATCCATCTTCTTGTAAAATCCAGATTCATTTAGATTTCCTTCTATATCATATCTGGATTTTCCTCCGCTATGCTCAGTGTTCCTAAATAATTACTTATCCCAGACTTGACCCTAGTTATGCTAAATGGTGAGACAACCACTGGACTCCAAGATAAACTGCAGACCTGTTTAAATATGTTTCTAGCTCAATGTGACAGGAATAAGAATTCATGCCTTGTTTCATCATTAAGGAAAAGAGCAAGATCCAGGGATCCAGGGTTTGTTTCCAACTCTTCAATGCACATTTCAAATATTGATAGAATAGATATATAAAATGGTCATATTACTTGCTTACTTTTCTAGGAACCAGCTACTATGAACACCAACATATTAATTAAGCTCATCAAATTAATATCAAAATTATTCACCAACATAGTGAACTACTGTGAGGAAAGTATCACTCATCACACATTATAGGCAGAGAGAAATGTCTACTTCATCAAACATCTTGCCAACACATGTTTATACTGCACACAAAAATGCCCAATGTTTATTGGGCATTTTTACAAACCAAACACTCAGGAAAGAAAATTGTAACATTTAAGTAACCTTAGGAAAGAACTCTTTCATGATCTCACAATGACTTTTCCCACCCCACTGCCATCTCTTTGCATGCATAGGCTACAAAGCTAGTTATCTGGTGAGCAGCTTTTTGGGTTTTCATGTCCTGCTCTTTGCTCAGTGCTTAGCCTCACACTTTACCTACTCAACAGCTCTGAAAATGAAATTACTCAGGGACTCTTGCTCTTGCCTCATCACCAAAGCATCTGAATATCTCTGAATGTGAGCTAATCTTTGTTGGTAAGCCCTGCAGCTTGAGGGGGTGGTACATTTTACACATAGGGAACTGAAGCCCAAAGTGATTAAGGTCAAAAGTTTCCATTACTTTTTTTGTACTCCTTAGGACTTGATTTCTCAGTTTGTTTAATACTCAGTTTTCTGTCTCCAAAGCCAAGTATGTATTACCTCAGCTTCTGCTGTGAGAACTCAGCACTCCTTCACGTCAGACAAGAAATCTCCACCCACACATGCGTAATACAGGGAGCACCCAGTCAGTCATCACCTCTGACAAGGTAGGTTTCAAAAAATTTTCCAGCACCACACAGAAATTTTGCGGCAAAGAGAAGGATAAACACAGTTTCCCAGGGCAGCATGTGACTGCCTTCACCACATGCTGCACTTGCTCTTGGTGCAATCTCTCTTCAGCCTGCACGTTCAGAACAAGACAGCAAGCAAGGTGGAGGTCCTGGTCATGTGAGGGATGTCCTTTTCTCTCTGTCTCATATCCCTGATTCCCCAGGATAAGTGTATTAGGTGAAGGAAACAGGCATTCTTCTGTATCACAATTAGTGACTTTAGTGTTCTTTAGTCTCAGGGAGATCAATAGAAGTGTGGGACAAA
The DNA here is from genome assembly GCF_031753505.1 of Anomalospiza imberbis. Classification (NCBI taxonomy): domain Eukaryota; kingdom Metazoa; phylum Chordata; class Aves; order Passeriformes; family Viduidae; genus Anomalospiza; species Anomalospiza imberbis. Next base: position 64,337,980 of record NC_089683.1, on the reverse strand, counting down.
GGTGATGGGCACATTCTATCTCTGGCGTAGAAATGGCAAAACTCAATGAGTTGGAATACCAAACCATGCTCAAGCACAGGCTGTGCAGTGGGGCACACAATGTCTTTGCCCACTGCTTCACATTTTCTCCTTTTCATTCCTCACTCATCCTTGTTCAGGTTGCACTTGCTTCTTCCTATCCCTCTAATTTTATTGTCTTCAGCTTTCATTGTCCATTCCTCAAGCTTTGCCACCAAGCTCTCGTTTCCTTGCTTTACCAAGTTCCAGTCTTCTTCTAACCCTTTTGACTAAGTCTTCATCACTTCAAAATTTGTAATTTTGGACATTTTGTTGATAGTCTTCACCACCCCATTTTCTGTTTTCTGACTCCTCATCATAGCCTTTCCCCGTGGCTACTCCTATCCACATCCCACTCAGTTCTTCCTTTACTTGACCTGTTTTTCTCCAGTAATTTCCTTTTCTCACCCTGTATTTTAGCTCCTAGGAGGAGCTGGTGTTTTTTCCATCACTTATTTTCCCAATCCCAGTTTGTTTCTAATCTAGTAGCACTGATGAATGAATTGACTGACTGAATTGCTTCCCTTATGCAGCTTCTCAGCTCCCAGTTTCCCATCTCCCACAGAATCTTCTGCATCCAAAGTCTCCCCAGCTTTGAAGCTGAGTGTTCTCCAACTTCAGCTGCCAGCAATCATCACCAAGCATCAACTGCTACTCAGGTAACACCAGGCTTGTCCCAAGTCACTGATATTCCCCTCTTCTATAATGCCTGCCAGCAAGATAAGGGGCACTAAAACTATGAGATAGTTTTAGTGCCATTTTTTCAAGTTTGGACATTTTCATTTGGACAAGTTCCATTTTTTCATTTACAAAGTCATTATATAATTATTGCCTCCCACCTTGATTTGGACTAGTGGGGAGTTGGAATTGTAGGATGTCCAGCTTTGCCCTACAGGTCTGGGCTGCAGCAAACCTGCTCCAGATCACCCTGCACACTTGCACCCAGTGGGCAATATTGGGTCTGTAAGGGGATGGAACATACTCCATCACATTGTGGGGAGCACACAGTTACAGAATGGCAATTCACTCCATCCCTAGATGAAGTTGGTCTGGTTTAGTGTAAGAACAAAAAAAAAAAAAAATCAGTAAAAGTGGTTTGATCTGTGAGAAAATGCAGATTTTTCTGTTCCTTTTATTAACCTGAAAATATTATAATCACCTGCACTTTTACCCATTAGAAAACTTTTAATTTCCATTTGCAGCACTGGAAGCATAAAAAACAAAGGGCACAAAGTAAAGAACAAGAAGCCAGTGCTATACCCCCAACCTTTTATCTAAGGAGCATTTCGTTAGTATTTCGGGATGTGAGGAGACACAGGCTCTTTTTCTACATCTAATATCTCCACATGGCACAGTCCAGGGTATGGTGCTCCCAACCTTGCATGTTGAGTCTCACCTACCCTATTCAGAAATGTTTAACTCTTAATTGGAATAGGCTCAATAAGATTTCTGATCATTAGTTTATGATGAAATCTAATTCCTTAGTATTTTCCCTCCTACCAAAAAAAAAAAAATTATTTAAGTGCCACACTTTGAACTAGAGGGACTGAAAGACTCCTTCTACATATGCTGTGCTCCAGCATAGTTTGCAGGTTTTATTACATCACCAAGAAAGGTAAAGGGAAGGTAGGTTTGCCCCTGCCTTCCCCTGGCCTTCCATGTCAGAGGCAGGAACAGCAACACTGGGTACAGGGTACATGACACCTCCCCTGAGCCACTGGGCAACAAGGGGAATCGGTATTGCTGCTTGCCTTCACCCTGAAGACAGGTGGAAGTATTTGATCTGACTCTTGGCAGTTTCAGGTCAATCAGAGCATATTTCTTGGATGGCAGGCAAAAAGTCTCTATCCACAAGTGCAAATACCAGTAGGTTTGGGCTAACATTTCTTTGAGTGGCAAATGGCAAATCCCCAATGAATAAGTCTTTTTACTGCAAGAAATCAAGACTCTGATCCTAAGACTGGATCATCAGATCAATTTAAATAAAAAGTTAACAGTATTTTTTTAAAAGACAAAATTATGTAAAGATAAAAAGGCAATTTTTTTTTCTCAGCCTTGTCCCTAGAAAAGAATTATTTATTTTAAGTCAGGCTTTCCCTTGTTCTTCACTTTACCAAATTCACTGTGGAGACCAATCTCTGATACTTTTATTTTTTTAAAAAAGGGGTTGACAAACATAGAAAAAAGCAGGAAACTGGGTTTTAACGCCAGCAATGCTGAACACTTCAGTAAACTGTTTTTTGCCTGATTGTGGTTATAATTAAGACATAAGATGAAAACACACACTCTAATTTCATTCTGGAGAAACTGATCAACTTTCTCTTAATGATAAGAGTTCTGGCCTAACATCAAGCAGACACACTGAGTACTGAAATAAGGCAAGAGATGGGTAAGCGTGCGTAGGTGCCTCTAACCTGCAAAATGCTCATGCAGTGGTGAGTGTTCAGCTAGGGGATTTACCTTTGATAAACAATTCAGATGTTAAATTAGCTATGCACTACAACAGCATTGTGGGGGTTTTATGCAGAGTTCAGTGGAAGTAGACAAACTACTTCAGGGCTTCATCAGAATCGGGCAGGACTTCCTTGGAAGGAGTCACCCTCTGCGCCCGGGATGGCTCTGGTACCAGGAAGTTTCCCCAGAGTTTGAAGACTCCCACTTTGAACTTTGAAGTAACAGCAAAGCTCTACTTTGGCCTGTTGTAAACTATTTCCACTATGCTGCCATCTGTCCTGTCTGTAAAGGAACTAATCTCTGCAGAACATGAGGTTGGAGATGACCCTGTTTTCATTAACCAGTTAAATACACATGCCAAGCAGCCCAGGGGGAAGAACAGATCTTTCTTCTGCAATCTCCACAAGAATCACAAAGGCAGAGTCTGCAGGGGTTACTTCCTCCCTGGACTTCTAGGGATTCAACATACCATAGAAAGAAAAAATAGATCATATAGACACCTGCTCCTATGGCCAATGTAATGGACCTGCAACAAGAGGAGTAAACAGTGATAGAAGCACAGGGACTTTGGAATGATGCATGCTTAGGTCCTGACCAGGAATAACTAATGACTGTTGTTTCAGGTGGAGAACTTTTATAAAACAGACATGTCCAGGCTGAGTGTACTTGCAGGGGCGTGATGAGAGTGACCATGTCAGAGCATACCTAGCGAGCCACTCAGATGCTGACATGCTGTTCCTAGGAGTGACAATCTTGAAGAATCACTAGAAAAGCTTGAAGCTTATCACTCAGTTTCATTTTCCATCACACTGAAGTGACTCAGATTAAGCCCCTCTCAGGGTACAGTTTATTAATCATGGCAATTACTGATCACAATGCTGTTAGAACTACTGGATATGCTAAAAGAGATACTTTCCTGCTCAGGTAGCACGATGAGCAGAAAGGAAGCTATCAGGGCAGACAGACTTGATCTTACACTGCCCTGGCTACCCCAAGAGTCAGCAGCTATGGGGTGTTCAACACAGGCAGATCTGAGCAGCAGGGATGGGTGCACCCACAGGTACAGCCTGCAGACTTGCTGTGAAGTATCCTGACACCATACTCATAAGAACAGAAAGGCACAAAAGTTCGAAGGATTTGTGGGGAGAAAGAGATGAAAAGCTATTACTGAGAGGGTCAGAGGATTCATGGGGAAGCTGTGAGAACCACCCACTCTGTAGATACTGTGCCACAGTCTTTGTTCCTGTTGCTTGCATTTTAATGCCTCTATCACCTTATGATTTAGCTTTCTCTGTTCCATTTCTGTACCATCTCTGTACTCATATGTGCGTAGATATATATCCTTACTGGAGCATACAGCCCATGCATTACTTAATAGAGAATAAATGCTGTTTACACCATATCCAGCATACACTGTTGTGTATTTCTCAGCAGATGATGTGACCCTGGGCACTCTTTGATACTCATTCTCCCTCTCTCTTTTTTTTGTACACAGGTACCATCCTTGAAATGCAGATGTTTCTTTGGGAGAATATCATAGCTGGTTCTCAATGTATACCTAGATTATTTATTTAGTCCAGGAAATGACAGGATGCCATAAACCTGCTGGAATTGCCAGGGAAAACCTATGCAGGCATAGGTAATTGACCTCACTGAAACACCTGAGGCCAGAGCAGGCCTTTACTGCAGTAACAAATCCCATGGAATAGTTACTGAATGTGGGCTCCTTATTTTTCTGATACAAGTTCTCATGAAATTTCACAACAAGTTATTTGAGAATTAGCCATAAAGTTAGTCTTTCTCTTTCATCCCTTTTTAAAATGAACTCATTTGGGCAAAGTGCACAACCATAAAAGGGAAAAAAATGGCAGAACATCAGAAAGAGGAGGCTGAGGAGATCAGGATGAGATGTGTGCTGGACTTCCTAAATTGTTCGACTCTTGCTTCATAAACCAGGCATGATTCAGCCAGGGTAAAGCACTGCACTTAAATTTTTGGCAATGAACTTTCAATCTTTATCTTGTCCACAGCAGAGTATTTCCTTCACTCTATCTTTAGATACTATGCTAAAGCATCTGTTTATTCTTTTTTTTTTTTCAACATTTATTCTTCTGTATGGAGAGGACTTGAATAGTAAATTATTTTGATGACAGTGGTGAGGAGCTGAGTAGGACTTCAGCAGTTCTCCGCTTAAAAAAAAAAAAAAAAAAAAAAAAAAGGTTTGGCAGTAGAAAAAGCAAATTTCTATAAAACTGGTCTACCAAATAAAGAAATGCCTTCTCTGAAGTGTAAGGCAAATTCATCAGTTCAGTTAGAAAGCACGAGAAATGCTTTTGGATAATGAACTATTACAGACATACCAAAAAACCTTAAACCTATGACCTCTCAGAAGTTGCCTGTCCCATACGGTCTGGACTCCATCACTGCCCCATCAAAAGGGAGTCCCACTCCATAAGAAGAAGGTCAACACAGAGAGATGCAGAGAGATGCATTTACATGGTCCAGGTGATTCAGATCAGACAGTCCTTTGTTAATGCTCTAGAACCATGTGGACAGAAACAATTATTTGGGGTGTTCCACATATACCACAGGTGCATATATTTCTATAGTATCTCCTGGAGATGACACAATACATTTTCCTATATGATTCTCGAAGCTGTATGAAATTACTCTTACTTGTCTCCACCTGAACGAGTAAATTGGAATTTGTAGCAAGCAGCTAAAAGTTTTGTTTCTGAAGCATTAAAAATTACAAAAGTGGGAGCATATGACATGAAAACACACCCTCCCCATGTATGTAGGATAAATCTTAAAAAATCCTCTCTGTGAAGTTAAGAATCAACAATTATGTTAGTCTTACTAGCAAATGCTGTCATTGCAAAAATGGGGAGTCCCTTTGCACTGAAATCAGAAGAAAACAATGTACCTTTTGAGCTAAAACACATGATCAGAGTCACCTCGTGGACATTGACTAAACCCATGTTTAGAAAGCAAACTCACCATTTCCCTGATGGGAGATGACTGTTAGCTTTTAGGAAAAAATGTATGGACTCTGTTATGTAGTTCAGCATATTCTGGTAAATTCCCATGTGTAAATAAATATCCTTCTTTGGAAGTATTTTTCTTGGGGAAATTCTGGCACTGCTGATACACGGCAGATAGATTTTCTCTACATTTGGAAAGCTAATTTGAATTTCTGGCCACTCATAAAGCCTCTCATGTTATTCCCCATGCACAGAATTTGCTCTACACAAAAGAAATGTCTTTCCTCTGCTTTTGGAAGTCCAGGAATGAATTCACTTCCTCATTGTCACTGAAGGCTGTGAGCTTTGAACAGCCCCAGAATGTAGTTAACCTCTTAACACACAAGATTCTGAGATTGAATGCTTAGCACTTTTGAGGTAAAATGCCAGTTGAACAGTTTGGTTGAGGGTGTGCCAACTGAGATTAATTCTCACATCTAAATTAGTAACTAAAACAGGATTTACAGTAAGCACTGCTGGTACCAGACCCCTCATACAATTCTGTTCTCTTTAACAAAATCAAAACAATCTGTTCCTGAAAGAGATGTTGACCATGTGGCAGCAGTTATGGGCCTGACACAGCCCAAGTGGCTCAACAGACTTTGTTGCTGTCTGTCATGCTTAGAAAATTGTGAACATAAAAAGCCAGCCAGAAGCATTCAACAAATACTGTAGAAACGGATATTTCATGGCTATTTCTCCCCATTTAGATGATTTGGGGGAAATGATAAAAATTACAGAAGATTGACAAGCTTCATGCTCTATTATTCATGACTAAAGATTACCTTCATGTGGTCACTTTTTATTCACTTAGCCCTACCCATGTAATCACTAAGAGCTGCTGAGAATAGATATTTCCATCTTGAGAGAAAACAGTATCAGCAATTTTCCTATTTTGTCAAGGAATGATATAGTCATTCATTCAAGTTTGCACCAAGTACATGGAAATTAAACACAATTCAAAATACCTTTACTGATTTTGAAGAGTGTAAGGCTGGCTTAATAAATGGAAACATAGGTAACAAAATACATTATTGAACATATATAAAAGAAATGAGAACAGTTTTCAGTTTTTTTTTTTCCATTCAGATTATACAAACTGCTTATATTTTGGGAGAAAGTAAGAACTTCCAGTGAAACTAGAATTCAGTGGGAAAGAAATAAAGAATGCTAAAGATCTGAAAGACTGGCAAGTCTTTCAGCAGGTTGTTCTATCTAAGAAAGTTTTACTGACTGCATTACAAGTGGAAATTGTTTGAGGAACAGAGGAGAGAGGAGTAAGAGCTTTAATTAAGTGAGCAAGTATTTGGTAGCTGCATTCCTTCCCATCCACTCCTAGAGGATATAGCTTTGTGCTAAATGCTTACTTCATACCTAAAGTTAGAATAGCTGATCATCTCATCAGATAGGAATATAGAAAGGAAAATAACCATAGTCCCTGCTTGATTTAACATGAGGCATTATCTTTAGCTATTTATTTGTTAACCATTTGCTGACTCATGGATGCTGAAGTGATGGCTGAAGCAAACAGCTCCAAAAGCAGACTCTGCTTTAGAGTCCCCTGCTGTGATGGGTGTGGTACCAACATCTACAACAGATGTGCACTGACATTTTGGCAGCACAGCAGTCATGCCAGCCTAAAGATCAAGTTAAAAGGTACAATGATTGGGTTTGCACTACCTAAACCCAGCCACTGCTCTGTGCATTAAGGCAGTTTTGGAAAGCAAAGACATCCCCGTGCAGAATCCATCCCTCTGCAGTGCTATCTATGCAGTGCTTTATGCTTACAACCCTCAACTTAAATCAAAGACCATTCTGACAGTAGTAGTTCACAGTTAAATGAAGTCTGCTACACATAGACGGTAACTCTCTGGAAGCAGGGACCACACTGCATGGTAAATAACCATGTGTCTAGGTGTTCAAGTACAGCAAAGACAACACAAGAAAACATTCTATTCTAAAGAGTCTGTAGTCAAAGTTAAATAAGCATGATAACAGAAAAGTGTGAGGAAAAAAACATTCACAAACTTACCATACAACTGAGAAACTGAGGTACCAGAATGTAAGCCACAAGAAATCGCACAAGAAACTGTGACAAAGCACAGGATGGAAAAGTACTGGGAACAATCCAGCCTGTTTCTACACTCTTTCCTGGACAGCTTCTCAACCTCTGTGAGAAACAAGGCAGTGAAGTCAATGGGCCTTTGATTTGGCTTACTACTGCTGTACTTATTCAGTTTAGCCACACGTCTAGTCTGAGCGTCCATCAAAATCTACTGAAATCACTTTGCTCTCCTAAGCAGAAATAATGTTGGTCTTCCTCTTATTTCTTGCTGGCACCTTGTTGGAATTGTCTGTACTGTGCACTGAAGAGGGTCAGTAATGCTGGACTGTGCTGCTATCTCAAATGCAGCTATACATAGCCATGTCTGCAGTTTTTAGGGGCCCTGAGGCTTGCTGCAATATCTACAGATAACACAGGAATAAAAAACAAGTTACAAAGATTTTATCATCATTGCTTAAACTTTTTCATGCATTTCACAGACGACATTGCTGAAGCTTACCTACAGACTAGGAGGTAAGTATACAGTTAAGTGTGGTTAATGCCATACTTAATCCCCTTACAGTTAATAAAACCTATTCTTAAAAATGTCCAGTGTTTGCCTCCATAGCTCATTTTTCACAGTGCTTCACCAGCCTTAATGGGAGAATACCACCCTTACAGCTTAACCTTCAGGTTAACAAAAGGGGCTAAGGAAAGATTTGAACTTTCAGCCTCTTTGAACCCACTGCAGTTCCAACACACAGACAAAAAAAAAAAAAAAAAAAAAAAAAAAGAAGCCTTGGCCCTGAGCCATAGATAAGAATGCCTACTTCCAGTACACTCACTTGCCAGTATACCCTGGTAAAAGTCTTCTCTGGAAAACCAGTTCAGCTCTTGCTGTCTAAGTGGCAGACATGATTTGGGGTTTTTTGGTTTTGTTTGTTTGTTTTTTTTATCGTCATTACTTGATTCAGTAATAAGCACCATCCTTCTGTCTGATAAATGTTTAGGGGATTTTCCCCCTTCTCTTTCCTTTGTAATGACAAGCTCTTATCACTTCTCCACCAGGAAAAGAAGCAACGGAACAGCTCCTGGAAGACAGAAGTGTTGAACTCAAGCATGACCTCAAGCACTGCTCTTGCATTAAAAGGGATTTCCCTTTAATGATCCTTTTCCTCCCTTCTAGATGAATCACACCTCTTACAGAATTATCTGATATTAAAAGACACAGCAAATGATTGAATTATTAAAAGTCTGAATGTTATTATGCATAAATATTACTATAGCCATCATCCTAGCATTGAATATTATATGAGTACTGCCTTAACAATGAGTCTTTCTTAGTGCAGCCTCTCAAACATTTGGCAATGGTTTTCTGAACACTCTGAGGTCTTCGTTTAATTTAGTGAGCGTGAACTACTCCTTTCTGAACAGTAAAAAGAAGCAAAGTAATTAAAATAATTTAGAGATACAGAGCTGAATGGGGCCTTAAGAGATTTCTTTTTTTTTTCCCCAGATACAATAAAGAATTGTTATTGACTGATGTGTATGAAACTGATTACTTAAATTTTCACAAAAAATGGATATTCTTCAATCCCCAGTGACAGCTTCCTCCAGGGTTATGTAAACATTACCACTTACAAGAGTGGACTGTTTCACCCTTATGTTTAGCCACAATGTAGATAGCTGAAAATTAAAGTATTTCTTATTCTGTCCTTAATGCCAAGAACTTCCCTCTTCCCTCAAGAGATACAGACATGCATATAACCTAAAAATACATGTGCACATGTACATAGTAATATGTGTGTATGTGTGCGTATTCACACACACTTTAAAGAAGAAAATTTTCCTTGACTTTATACATCTGTCTATATGTTTATATTTCATGAAATATAAACATTATACTATAAATTATGAGACAAACTATAAGGTATAGCTACAAAAAAAAACAGGAGTCATCCAGAAAAGATGAATGTATATTCATGTATTCTATAACTACTGATGTTGCTGATGTTTTTAATATATTCCCATATTGCTGAGGAGTTATGGTTGACAAGACAGAACTTTTTATTTTGTGCTGTGCAAACTCAGATCAAATGAATTCCTGCCATCCTGCTCAGACCTGTTTGATAAACATCTGCTCCAGCAATGTGCAATCAACTTTGAGTTTATCAAGGTGTAAACAGTAATTATTAATATTCAGATGTGCTTACCATTTAGAAACCAAAAATAAGCTGTTGCCTTTTCAGGTTTTCCTGAGTCTCAGCATCTCCATCATGGCTAGGACTACTTGTTAATTTATTTGCTGCAGTTTCCTACACAAAGCAGGGTACAACTCAGCTCTTTTTTCCCTACTTCCTACCTTAGCTCATCATTCCTACTCCACAGTGAAACCCTCCATCACTTCAAGTAATCTCTGTAAAACTCTGTGAGGGGTTGAGCTTCATATTATGTAAGGGAAATGTTTTGGATAAAAACATTTTTCTCTAATCAGATCACTTCAGTAATCTGCTACCTCAGTCCCCATGAGAGGACAGAGGAAAATGTCCAGGAGAAGGGAACGATAAGATGCTGACAGAAACATATACTGTATAAATCATAGCACAGATGCTGCCCTAGTTATGCAAGCCCAGTTCCCTCAGGCGTCCAGTTCCCTGGATTTTAGCCACCTCTCAGGTTATCAATCATTAAATGTGGAGCCTTCCTACCCAACTATACTTTCCAAGACAATAGAGAGGCTAGGGGAACAAAAAGAAAAATAAAACAACACACCCACAAAAACCTTTAAAAGAAAACTCTGCAAGGAGAGGAGGAATAAAAAACTGGAAGGGATTATTCTTTTTCTGGCCATATCCCCGACTTATTTTTGAACAAAGGCAGAGGAGAAGGATGGGCTGCTGTGCAGAGCCAGCACAGGCCTATAAACCCTGGGAAAGATCATGTTGCCACATAACCCTGCTGTGTGACATGAGCAAATGATCCTAGCCAGCTGCTGCTACTGGAGGTGAGGTGAAGGAGTTCAAACCTGAACTCTGCCAAAATCCACCTGTTCTGTGAAGGAGTCAATATTTAAGACCTGATTTCAAGGTGTGCAGCAACCCTGGCTTCTCATCTTGCCCCTGGGAGAGGTGGATACTCAGGAACAAGCAGGAGCTCATTATCTGGGAAAATGAAGTGTTTTAATACTGCAAGAAACTTTGTTCCACTGTATTTCATTTCTGGGTGCCTTCAGATTGTAAGGCTGTTAAGCAAGAAACTGCCCCTTTTCCAGCATACATCCCATCCATAAATCATATTAACAGGCCTTAAATATTTGGGTTTTATTCAGTGACTTTCTTCACCGCTAATATTTCACAATATTAGCACATTGTTTAAAGGTGTGCATTAATTGTTTACAATAATTAAATTTGATTCCTGTAAACTGCTAGTCGCAGTCAAGAATTTATAATCATATTCAGACACTAAGATCTCCCTGACTTGATGGTTTTAGCCCAAGGTTCTGCTCTTCACCTGCAACAATCCGACCTTGAGCAGGGCTGGATTAAAGCACATTAAACATCTCCTGCCGAAAATGCCAGCATATTGGGACTATGGGGTTCTATATCAGCCTAATCTCTAATTGAAGAAATGAAGTCACTTGTGGTTACGTACAATACAGAGCCAAAACTGTGGAGCACATACAAGCTAAACGAAAAAAAACCAAAAACTTGCTTGGGTCTGAAAACCGTCTGGAAGAACAGTACTTTCCATGGGACGGGCCCCCTTAACGTCCTGCTGGAACGCTGGGGCAGGGATGTGGGCAGCTACACCCGAGCACCTGCAGCCCGAGAGCTGTGAGCAAGGGCAGGCGCTTGCCACGCGTGCCCGCGAGGACGAGGACACGGGAAGGGCTGCGGGGCACGGCCGGGGCGCCGCTCTGCGCAGGGACACGGAGCTGTTCCGCACCCAGCGACGCGACACCGGCCCGGCCCGTGAGCGGAGCGAAGCCTGCGGGACGGGATGGGCAAGCCCTGGCCCGGGGAGAAAGGAATAAGGAAGGAAGAAACGGCATCCCGGCTCCCGAAAATCCCGAGGGTGAGTCACGGCGGGCGGGGAGGCGCCGGGGCTGCCCTGCGGCGGCGCCCCCTGGCGGCGGCGGCCGCGGGTGTTGTCACAGGCCGGAAAGTCCCTGCGCTCTACCGGTGGAAATCCCCGGTGGGGGTTTTTTGTGTTGTGTTTTCAATCTCCTTTTTTTTTTTTTTTTTTTTTTTTTTTCACCCGGGCGCTTAAACAGAAAGGGAAAAAAAACAAGAGGCTGGGCTCAGCCCTTCATTCCGCAGCAGCGGCGGCGGCAGCGGCAGCAGCAGCTCCGGCGGGAAGAGGGTGGAGACAAGGGAAAAGAAGGGAGCTCCGCCGCGGTGGGGGTTGATGGATTCCGAGCGCGGCTCCGTGCCATCGCCTCAGCCTCGCTGCTGAGCGGGAGTCACGGCAGGATCGGCCGGAGGAGGAGCCGCCCGCGGAGAGGTGAGCGCTGCTCTGGGCAGGGCACGGCGGAGCCCGGAGCACTTTTGCAGGAGGGCGCCTCGGGGGCCAGGCGGGTCTGGCGGCGGGCTCGGCCGTACCCGTGTGCCGGCTCCCGGCCGGGCGGGGACGCTGTGCCCGCTGCTGCCGGCCCGGCCCGGCCCGGCCCCGCGGGGGCTCCGCCGCTGCTGCGGCTCGCAGAGCGGGCACAGCGCGGCCGAGCTTGCTGCGAGTGCCGCGGGGGAATCCGCCATGAAGCTTCGGGCTGCTTCTCCTGGGAATCTGCAGGGCGGTATTGTGTCCTTGCCACCTTGCACGCCCAGCCCCCAGTGGAGTAGTAGGTCAGGGAACTAAGAACGCGGAATACTTACTGTGTGTAAACCAGTCCTGTGGGATCTTTAAAAGAGCCTCGCTCCTCATCTTCTGATTTGGCGAAGAGTACTGTGTTTTGGTTTGTACCGAGCAAAGACCCAGGCAGAAAAATCTCTGGGGGGCTTAAAAGGTATTGAGCATGTTTGTTTTAGAAGTTTTAGCACTTAATGGAGAAGTTTATTACTTGCCGTTTTTCAGATAGAGGACAGAAAATGAAAATAACTTTATGAAACCATTGGCAGATCTCAGAACAGTATTCAGCTTTCCCAAGCCCAGCATCCTCAGCATTACACCTTTGGAAAGGATGCTGTCTCTAAATTATTGTTTACAGCTGTTCCTTTCTGGGATTTCCTAGTCATTACTTGTGAGAAGGTTAAAGTAGCATAGCACACAGCAAAGCGCAGTAGCCTATTAACTAATATAACTGTAGGTCAGTTTTCTACTTTTAAATCTCCAGCTTAGGTGTCAATTGAATTCTGTTTGTTTCTTCACATTGATTTTGAAAATAAGGGTTGCTTGGCTTTTGTCTTGGTTCACATTTATGACTGTAAATAACACAGGCAGTAATTTCCACGTGTGGAGGGGAAAAATGCTAGTAGAACATAGTATCGAATAACGTAGTTTCAGTGAGTGCTTCTGTAAACTCAGTACTTTTTGTTACTTAAAGCTGGAAATAACCATTTCAAGAGTCGATGCCGGGTAGTGCTTAGTCATGTGATTAGTCTTTATTCGTGTGAAAAAAAATCCCATTGACTCAATGTTTCTACTAACATAAGTAAGGAATTCAGTATTTTGGTCATCTCAGAGCAAAGTAGAGCTGTGGTATCACACAGTTTAGTAAGGAGTTGTTTATATTTGCTCTTTAGACACATTCACACATTTAAATACAGGATTACATAAATAGCATGCGTAAAACTATATTGGTGAGGAGAGTGGATGAGAAAATACGCAATTTTCATTTTAAGGCTGTGTGCTGATGGGGGACTGATAAGAATATGCCATCTTTATTACCTAAAGGAAAGCTTTTCCATATGTTGCAAGATGTGACAGCTCTGCGCACTGTCCCTAGTGCTCTTAGGGTGTGTGAATGACATCACCCTGAAGCAGGACTTTGTAGCATCGCCTGTTTCATCTGTCTCTATTTAGAGCTTGTTGGGTTATCCCGACAAACTGTATCTCTCCATCAGCTGGTTCTCAGAGAGGTTATAGAGCTCAGCTCTTGGAGCCTGGAGTTTGAGGTCCCCTCTCACCCTGTGAGGGTCTTTTCAAAAGCTTTGGCTGGGCATGTGGAGGTGGATGTTGCCAATGGAAGTGTCTGGGTGAAGAGGAGAGAGCAACTGTTTCCCTGTGGAGGAGATGCTGAAGCCCTTCTGTGCAAGAGGGGTCTTTTGCCCCCATAGACCTGGGAATGCCTTCCTGGTCAGTCTGTCAGGCTGGAGTTCTTCTGCCTCTCTCTGTGCCTCCCATCTCCATGAGAAAACGTCCTAATAGGTGCATAAACAATTTTTAGTTGTTTCTTGTTTCCCTGTACTTGGTGTCCAGAGATTGACACACATATATGTCTTGATACTTGTCCTTAGATTCATAATCACAATGGTGGAGTCTCTTAATGTGACTAATTGTACTCTAAACATTTTAGGCATGCATACTTTTATTTGTCTTGATACAAATTTTGCTTTGCTTTTAAATAAAGCAAGAATGTTTGTGGACAGCATGGAGAGTCTCTCCCTGTAAAACCAGGTTATTGTTGTTATTTTTGTTCTTACTGTAGTGCACAGGGGTTTTGAGGGATGCGGTCTGTACGTTTGGCTCTAACTAGCCACAATGTTAGTGTCCTCTGAGTAAGTATTTCATTGAGTGTAGCAAGTTTGAGGTGTTGTGGGTTTCTTTTTTTGTTTTTCCTGCTGTACCCCATGAGGCCAGTTACTGAAGAAAGAGATGCAGAACAGTAAACATTACATGTCCTACTGTGGAAATATATTGAGGGTTTTGAGCCAAATGGAAATGCTTTTACAGCTCTATTGACTTACCACTGAGTAATAGTGGCACTGCACCCCCACACACCAGCACAAGCACTTCTGAGCCATAGCTCTGCCACTTACAAAGAGCCTCAAGAAAAGTAACCTAAGCCTGTCCTCGAGTGACAAATTCCTTATCTACCATATCTGGCCACTGTAAGTATGGGACTGATACTAGCACTGCTTGCAATTCTTTGTGCTTTTTCTGTACTCTACTGACCATCACTACTCAGAATGTATGGGCTGTGGAAATCTGAAATGGTCTTTAACTGCTTTTTTTCTTTTGTCATGTTATCAAGACAAGAGCTTGAAATGTCCTGAAATTCAGCAAGTGCATATGGGATTATACTGTACAATTGTCAATTAGTTAAGTTTCTAGGATAATTTTCCCTTCCCTTGATCTTGCCTTCTCTTATCCTTATTTTGATTTAAATGTTTTTTTTTTTTGAATGATGATGCAATTTTCTTAGTTATGCATAAATCCTCTTCAATATCACAGTAAATTATATCAGCAAATGAGTGGGATAAGCTGATCAGTGTCTGTATCTGAATAATGCAGAAAAGTTAGTGAATATGAGCTTTAAAAAAAGTTATTTATGGAAGGCTCAGTTGGACTGCAAAACTTAATCTAGCATCCCACCCTGAAAGTGTCTTCTGAGTCATTGCACAAGTGGTAGCACTGTGATAGAAGGGCACTAACATGCCAATAAAAGGATCCTTTTTCATTTCAGATGTCTTCTAGAAACATGGCTGGCCAACACATCCTTCCTCAAGCTTTGTATCAGAGCAATATGCTGAAGGCTATGAAGATCAGAGAGAGGACACCTGAGGATCTAGTCAAACCTCCCAGTGGAATAATTCATCACTTCAGGACTATGCACAGATACACCATAGAAATGTTCAGAATGTGCCAGTTTTGTCCCCAGTTTCGGGAAATGCTTCAGAAGTCCCTGACTGACCAGGCTACCCAGACTTCACTGGAGCGCCACAGGAAGCTCAACTGGTGCAGGGAAGTTCGGAGACTTGTTCCTTTGAAGACTAATGGTAAGTTATGAGCAGGTCTTTGCACTCACAGTAAAAGAAGGTTGTACAAATGTAGCACCTTTATTAATAGCATCTGAGTTCACATTACTGAAACAGAAGCACATGGCTTTAAAACTGCTCTGCCTTTCAATCTGTTTTGAAATTAAAATTCTTTCCACGTGATGTGCTGTCCTGAGGCTGTAGCAGACCTTTGCCCACACCACAGTATGTGAATATTGTGGAAATTTCACAGATATTTTCAAAATATCAGTAACCTGTGGCACTTCAGAGTCAAGAACAAGGCAGGGAAACTTGATTTGGAACCTACTGGCTTCCCATGAATCTGACTGCTACATGTCGGCTGCCTCATCGGAAGTGCCAAACATCCTTTAATACCAGGCAAGAGGAGCCTTCAGATGCTTTTAGTGACCAGAGATGCATTCCCATGTATATTTAGCAGAAGCTAATATCCTTCCAATAAGCCCTGCTGTTGTAGCTGGCAGGCAATGCTTGCTTGCTGATCCGGCTTTAACAACAGTGACAGCAATAGCACTCAGAACATGGAGCCTCCCAGGAACCTGACACTGCTGTCCCTGGGGTCGGTGCTCCACGCTGGAGCTGCTCCCTCATCCTCAGCTCCGTGCCTGGGTTTGCCAGCTCTTGCCTTCCCTCAGGGCCCACCGGTAACTCCCATGTGTGTGACTGACACCCATCTTTGTGCAGCACAAATTTTGCAGTGCCCTTTTCTTTCAACAATCAGTGCTGGTTTCAGGACTTGGCTTTTGGGTTACTCCGTGTGTGTATTGCATCAAGTGCTACAAATGAAAAGGCACAGCAGTAGTGCCAAGATTTCCTGAACAGGTTGTGTTTGTCCACAGTCTTGAGCAGGAAACCTTGGCACATGACTGTAAGAGTCACCAGGCATTTTACATTCAGTAGAGGAAAGATTCGGTAATGGCTATGACTTATGGTCACGCAGCTGCAAACTTGGACTCAGGATTCCTTACAGCACAGGTTGCCCCTAACCAGGAACAATAGACTGGGACAGTGAGGACTTGAAGAAGATGAAAAATACATACTCTTTGCTCAAAGAGCAGATCACAGCAGTTATAGAAACACTAGGTGTGGTGGACCTGCAGCATTGTTGAAGTCCATGTTGTGTTCTGGGTTTGCTTATTTTGGGCTGCCTCCGCATTGATGGAAAATTCTCATGACTGCAGTTAGGGGTGTGCACAGAAGTCACGGAATCTTGAGCTTTGGAAGGACCAGAGTTACAGTCAAAGCAGGCAGTGCTTTGCACGTACTGGGAAGGTAACATCACTCCAAGTGTTTGATCTTAAAAATCTCACTCAAACAGATTTTCTAGGAGAATGGACAATGTGCACAACTTTTGCCCAGGGCGAAGAGTAACAGTTTTAGAATCCCCCATCTCCAGTCAATATAAATCCTGCAGGAGTTAACACTGCCTGGACAGACCCTTGTTGGCCACCACATTTCATTCAGCAACATTGACCTCAGTCTTTATCTCTTGACCATTGGCCAGTGCTACACGTGGGAGTAGTGTGGACTTGGATCCCACCCACGAGCAGGCGTACCTGTATGCGAGGTGCTGAAATATTAGGGCAGGTTGAGGGAAGGCAAAGCAAGATTTGTGGTCTCCCCATACACTGAGCTGACAACTTGGCTTCAGTTCAGTGCTTCAGGGTCATTAAGTGCAGGAGTAGGAGTGGCTTTGGAAACTTGTGGGTTATGCAAAGTAGTTGCATAGAAGGACTTTTGTAGGAGAAAGAAGGTAGATTGGACTGTAGGAGAGGATCTCTGAAAGAACTGAAGAAGCATGGAGAAGCCCTGTATTATCCCAGAAAACAACTTTTTTTTTTCCTCCCATGTGGCATGAAAAATATTTTTTAAACATTTAGCTGCTTAACCCATAGATGTGGGAGGAATATGTTAGTTCTCTCAGTTAACAGTGGACTTTCTTCAGAAAATTCTGGGTTTTTTTCTGATTAAGGTTGTAGCTGTTGAAAACAGAGAAAGTATCTCCTACGGGATCTTTTGATGTGTATTTTACCTAATATGTTTGTGAATCTCTGGAGTGGTGGGGTTTTCTTAATTAAAAAAGCTATTTTGAATCACCACATATTTCTTTGCAGACATCTGAATGGAGATAGAAGGAAAGCGGTAGGAGGTACAAAAATCGAAACTGTTAGGGTTTTTTCTTCTTTTTTTTTTTTTAATTAAAAAATTCCAGCATCTATTGGCTGTAGAGATTTCACTTGTATAATGAATTGGCATTCATTCCAGCTCACCCAGCCACACCCCCTGGGAAAGTCCGAGGGAGGCCACGCTGCACCCACAGAACAAAAAGTACAACTGTTGCTCAATTGCTAGTCAAACGGTGTGGGGGAATTCCAAGTGCTGTGTAAGGAATTTTGGGCAGTGCTTCTAAATAAAGAACCGAAAGTGAGCTCTCAGAGAGACAAAAAATTTAGTCTTATCTTTGCTCTAGATTTTGCGAAGGGAAAATTTTAATGGAATTAATATGTCATCTTTCTTGGTCAGAAGGAAACACAGTCAGTTTTTCTGTCTTCTTGGTTGTTCCCTGATTTTTGAGCTCAAGTAAGCAGCCTGCAGATTTGAAGTAAGCTTTGCAAAACAGCAATCAGAAAACAGAAGGCAGTTGCAGGAACCTGATATGCACCAATCCCGTAACAATTTATGAAGCATTGAGTAGATTTCAAATTATATCTTATTTGGGAACTCGAGTCTGTTGTAGGCTTTTCTCTGCAATTTCACACAATAAGTAGCAAAAGTGTTCACAAATGGTGTAATTGAGCTCCTCATGTATGTGGCAAACTGGGTTTAATTCTTTTGTGGGAGTTCTTTGGGTGGGTTTGTTAGGGTTTTTTTTTTTCCACATGAGAAAAATATAGTAGTTTTGCCAGGGTTGATGTCTTCTATTCTAAGAAAATTGCTGTGGTTTCTTAGCATTATGTGAATCTGTTTACCACTGTGGTAGGCATCAGACCTAGTTTTGCATCTGAGGATGTGACAGTAATGATTCTTGATGTCTCCCTTTCAGGGGAGACATCCCCTTTTGAGGAAGATAGCTAGAGATAGAATTTGAAATCCAGACATAGATGTATTTCTTGTCACACCTTTTAATTAAGTTAGTTATCGCCTCTAAGTCTCAATTACCCCTCTGAAACTGCAGAATATCACAATCCTTCCTACCTGTGAAGAGGAATTTTTCAGTGCAAGGAGATTGTGTAAATTAAAATCGAATCAGTTTTTCATTGACTTAGTTTTAATTTTGTGGTTTAAAATCAGCCCTCTAAATAATTAATATATGTAACAACCCAAAACACTATCATTTCTGAGAGGAAGGCCAGAGGTGTTCCTATGATTGCTTTATATAAATCATCTGCCATTCCCTTTCTGTCTCCTTTTTTATTACAATTCCTCCATCAAGGACAGCTAAGTGCCAAGCAGTGCTCATCAGAGGATGTGAGGCTTGGGGTTACTATAATATTTTCTTAATGGTTTCCATTATCTCAACCTCATGCTATCGGGTGTATATTTGTATAAACACCAATGAGGGAGATTTACATCTTTTTTGTAATTTTAAGACGACTTTGTTGTGTTTAAAAAGCTATTTCAGCTGTGTTTGACATTTGAAGTTGACCCCAAAATTTAGTTTGTGATATCAAAGTTAAGTAAGATAGGTAAGGAGCATTGCTGGGTGACAGCTTAACTTGGACTGGTACAGAGACAAAACCAGTAAGGAGGGAAGTTTTTTTTTTTCTGTCTCTGAACAGAGACCATAACTTAGGTCTCCTTCTCTACAACCCTTCAGTCTGCAGCTTAGAGAGAAGTGCACAGGGAATATGCGTATGTGTGGTGTAATTCTACATCCCACAGGCTTGTGGTATTTTATTTCAGTAGCCATTTGAAAATAATGCACTCTGTCTTTTTTTCCAGGTGATGGAAATTGCCTTATGCATGCTGCATCGCAGTACATGTGGGGTATTGAAGATATCGACCTTGTCTTAAGAAAAACATTGTTTAGTGCTCTCAGGGAGATTGACACACAGAACTTGAAGCTCCGCTGGCAGCGAGAGGCTGTTAAATCCCAGGAGTTTGTAGAAACAGGACTCCATTATGACACCCGGGTAAGGCGGCCTGAGGGAATGGTGCTGTTTTCTGAGTGCTCGCCAGCGTTGCCTTGCTGATTCTGTTTGCTTTGTGGCTTCACGGATTCTGTCATTAATGGAGAGCAGAAATAGTCTTCCTTTGGAGGAAATAGGAAAATGTGATTATTGGAGCACTGCTGTGCTGCAGCTGGTTCCTGACCTCCATGTCTTTGAACCATTGGTGACAGCTGTTTCTTTCCTCAGAACTGGGAGGAGGAGTGGGAATACCTCATTGAAATGACCTCCCCAGAAATATCTGGGGCTCGAAATAGGCTTCCCTATAATGCGCTGGAAGAAATCCACATCTTCATCCTTGCAAACATCCTCAGAAGGCCAATCATTGTTCTTGCAGGTGAGTTGCCTGGTCAGTCATCCCACTGTGTTACTTTTGTGCTGTGTTAGTAACCTTAGTCAACCCCTGTTGTTTTCAGGTAGATACATTTCAGAACACGGTGTTTTCAGCAATTATTGTAAAACCCCCAGCATACAATTTTTCTTGCCTGTAGCACATACTTATTTGTGTTTTCTTTTTCTTCTTTATGCAGATAAAGTGGTTAGAAGCTTAGAGTCAGGCTCTAGTTTTGCTCCTCTGAATGTTGGTGGTGTTTACTTGCCTCTCCTGTGGCCAGCTGAAAAATGCTACAGATACCCAATTGTGCTTGGCTATGACAACATGCATTTTACACCACTGGTGGCTCTGAAGGACAGCGGGCCAGGTATTTTTCAAGCAGTTCGTTTGGTATTTATGTTACTTCTTCAAAACCACTCTGCTGATAAAGCATTTGAAATATGGTCTGGTTTAGATTTGCATTTTTAAAGTTAAATAAGATTGATTTGAAATATATTCAAATCAATATTTGAAAATTTGAGCAGAAAGAGCTTTGTCTGTGAATCTGAGTAGAAACTAAAGGTTACCTTCAAGATATTAATTGAAAGTAGAGTACAACTCACCTGCTTGCAGGCTGGAATTGGTCAAAGGGTTACCTCTGCTTTATTATGTTCTGGCCTCCTTTCCACGTTGTAAGAGAAGAAGCTTTGAAGGATGCAGTCTCACAGCAGAGTACCACTGCCTGGCAGGAATAATGAAATATATGCTTTACCATTTTTAACGCATCTGTTCTGAGTGGACAGCAGTTCTTTAGGTTCAGGTTACAGCATCATCCCACCAAAAGGCATTACAAACAAAGATCTACAATCCTGTTCAGGTGGAGAAGATAGTTGCTATGGGGACATTAAAACTACTGTGCGATGGGGCTAAGTTTGTGCTGTAGCTGTGTTTGCAACCTCCCCCAGTGGTACCATGCAGAAACTCCTTGCTCTGCCCAGCTGTTCTCCTCTCTCTCAAAAATTTAGTGGTGATATCTTCATGTGTTGCATTTTATGGTTATGTCTGTCAGGTTATGCTTGTGTAAATATACATATACACACACACACACACATATATATATGTGTGTGTGTGTGTGTGTGTGTGTGTGTGTGTGTGTGCATGTGTTAATCCATCTTGTTTTCCCACAGAAATCCGGGCTGTCCCTCTGGTTACCAGTGAGCAAGGCAGATTTGAGGATTTGAATGTGCACTTTCTGACAGATGCAGAAGAGAGGGAGAAAGAGCAGCTGCTAAAAGACTACTTGATAGTGATAGAAATTCCAGTGCAAGGCTGGGATCATGGTACAACTCATCTAATTAATGCTGCAAAGTGAGTGTCATTCCTGTTTCCTCAAAGTTATTTACAGAGGTGGGACAAGCTGGGCAGTCCAGTGTGTCCTTCTGGTCTTTCCTTCCTTCCTAGGTGGCCCATGTGTTTACTACCTGAAATATGAAACATTGGCATTACTGTTGATATCTTTGGAAGTAGTATGAGCTGAGTACAGTCTCAAATTTAAAGGCAAAAATGTGTTCAGATTTAGCAAACTGAAACTAGCATTTTAAAAGAAAAATTCCATTTGATCAGTTTCACTGACTTTTGGATTACACAGGAGGGTGGCTGAAAGGTAGTTAAATGCAGGAACTAGTTAGCCCAAGCCCTTTTGCTTTGTGTAAGGGCACATTGCATAATGGGCAGTTGGTGTAATTTTGGCTGCCCTGGGCAAAGTACTTGGCAGTATGTTTTGAGCACAGATGCCTCAACACCCTGGGCTGTTCCGTGTGGCAGCAGGCAGGAAGCTGTGGCCAGTGGAGGAACCGGCATCTCTGCTGGTCCCCCTGATGATTGAGCATCAGTAACATGCAAGGAGCAGCTGGCAATACCCATCAGCTTCTCATATTCAGTGGCCACTGGCAGTGATGCCCAACCAGTCCCCTCAGAAGTGATGGAGGGGAGTAACTCCCTGTATCCTCTGTCTTTGCTTCCACTATGATTCGTAAAGGAATCTTCATGCTGTTGGCTGGTTCTGGTGTAGGGGCCTTGAAAATTGAAGTCCTTCTACCTGAAGGATATATGCACACGTAAAGGGTAGCACTTGAGCTTCCCAACTGTGGCATGGTGAAGCTCCAGTGTAGGGTTTTCCCTGCAGCTGGAGGCAGAGTAAGGATGGTATGATGGATGCTAGCATTGCACACACCACACTGAAGCCCCATAGTTTGTTAGAAGAATTCTGCTGGTAGATACAGACCCAACAGTGCAGAACCAGGAGCAGATTTCATGATGAACTGTATCATGAAATGCTGAGCCTCCTGTAGGAAGGGCTTATTCTTAGTGTGAGTTGGTGAAGAAAGGACTCTTCTACTCTAACCTCTGCTCAGTTGAGCACTGGTCCTCAGAGAAATTCACCACTTGGGGGACTTTCTGCTTTTGAGAGATTACCCATATTCTTTGTGCAAACAGCTCTTAGACAGAAAACGCTCACTTGGCAAAGCCTTTTAAGGATACTTCTGTTTAGCATTGTGTCAGGACATTTATTTCAGATGTGAAAGTCTCCATCACTGAACACCTGCTTTTAAAATTATTTCCATTTACAGCAACAGTGTGACATCCCAGATCTTCTGTCTGAGTAATATGGATGTGCATTAAATCTACATTTCCTTCCCACATTGCTTGTATTTGCTTCCACCCCCACCATCTGCTCTTTTCAACCACTGATGCAATCTTCCTTTTTTGGCTGTCAGGTTAGATGAAGGCAATCTACCCAAAGAAATAAACCTCGTGGAAGATTACTTTCAACTGGTACAGCATGAGTACAAGAAGTGGCAGGAGAATGCTGAACCTGCTAGAAGAGAGACATGTCCCAGGAACAGACAGGATCTGTCACTTTCCCAGCTCTCCCTCTTACAGATGAAATGTGAAACGCCGAATTGCCCTTTCTATATGTCTGTGAACACCCAGCCCTACTGCCATGAATGCTTTGAGCAGAGGTCCCAAGGAAACAAAGGAAGAAAGCAGACCTCCAAAGCAGCGCCTGAAAAGCTGAAGGCAGCTGGGTCAGGCTGCTCCCGTGGGGATATTTGTGAAGCTGGGGGATGGACATCTGAAGGGCCTGTAACAGAGCCTCGCTCTGCACCTCCAACCGCTCCGAGCCTTTTCCTGTACAGTGAAACCACAGCCATGAAGTGCAGGACCCCAGACTGCCCCTTCACTTTGAATGTGCAACACAATGGGCTGTGTGAACGCTGCTACAACTCCAAGCAGCTCAGTCCCTGCAACAACTTGGATGATCAGAGACACTTAGACTATGCCACATGTAAAATGTGCCATCAAAAGGCCAAGAGGACCTTCAATGGTATATGCAGCACTTGCTTTAAAAGGTCTACAGAGCAGTCCCCAAATGGCAGTCCCACTTTCCTGCCCACCTGCCACCAGAGATCAACATCTGACCCGTCCCAGATCTCACAGATCCTCCAACACTCCTGCTATCAGGGTCCCAACAGCCAAGGCAAGGAGCCCTCACCACCAGCACTGCCTCCCGAGGAGAACAGGGGAGGCAACCTCTGTAGGAAACCTGGTTGCAAGTTTTTTGGGACATCACAAAATGAGGGCTTTTGCACGCTGTGTTTCTTTGAGTACAGGGAAAACCATGGTAAGTGAAGATGGAGTGAGCTTTGACACACTGGCTACAGATCAGCCTCCTTGAACTGTGAAGTTCTGCGTGTACTGGGTGATAAAAGGGCAGGGGGGTTACGAAAACAGTGTGAGGAGAAGGTGATTTTCTGTCTTTTATTATCCCATTTTTGTGATTTAACCCCAGCCAGCAACCAAGCCCCACACAGCCGCTCACTCACTCTCCACCAGCGGGCTCAGGTAGAGAATAGAAAGCGTAAAAGCTGGAGAACTCATGGGTTGGAATATGGAGAGTTTAATAAGAAAAGCAAAAACTGCATACACAAGCAAAGCAAAACAAATAATTAATTCATTGCTTGCCATGGGCAGGCAGGTGTTCAGGCTATGTCTTCTCCCATGCACTCTTGCTAGCAGGGCAGTGTGAAAAGCAGAAAAGGCCTTGGCTCTGTGTAAGTCCTGCTCAGCAATAACAAAAACATCTCACTATTATCAACCTTGTGCTCAGCACAAATCTAAAACACAGCCCCATACCAGCCACTGTGAAGAAAATTAAATTACCCCAGCCAAAACCAACATACCATAAAGGGGCACATGGCAGAAGTGTGAGAAATCTGTGAAATCTCTTGTAAAACTTCCTTTCAGCTTTGATGGAAGCAAAACCAACTCAAAAGGGGATGGCTTTTGATACCTCCCTATCATCCACTGCAATCATGGTTTGGTATGAATTTTCCTCACAGCTAGATAAGTTGTAGAGGTCAATGAAGGAAACACTGTAAATGTATGGAAGGTACTGAAAATCAGTTATGTTAGCAAGGTGTTTAAAAGCCTTGAAGAATCTGTAGATCTTTATCTGTTCTGGATGTAACAAGTATAATGCTCTGGAGTAACCACTGTAGTTGTCTTGACAAGCAGAGCAAGTAGAATTTGACTGTAGGTAATTAGCTCGTATTTTGGAATAACTTTGGAGTGTGTTGTTATACTCTGCCTTGAAATCTTCCTTGGTAATACCCTGTGTGTGGATGCACATGTGTTTAAAGACTGACTTTGAAAAAGGCAATAATAGTCTGTGAATAAATCACAGCATGAAATCTTCATCTTTCATGCTACTGCCCCGTTTCACAGGTAAAGAGCCCTTAGGAATAGAGCCTGAAAGGCATATGTAAGAGAGAATTGTTACTTATCTCTTCAGACCATTTTATTGCTGCTACGTTTGCCGATACAAATAAAGAAACATGGAATAGGTTAGGTTGGAAGGGACCTTTAAAGATAGTCTAACTCAACCCCCCTGCTGTTGGCAGAGACATCTTTCACAACACTGAGCTTTCCACATGCATTCAGATTAGGGAACTTCTGTGCCAGCTTGCAATACCTTATTTTCCAGCATTGCTCACAATGAATTTTTTTTTCCTTCTGATTGTGGAATATATAAGATTGCTTCATGAGACTAAGAAGTATAATGCACTTTTTCCCCTTAAGCTCTGCACCACTGTACTTCAAGTGTCTGATGTGACTGAAATGGGGGAGGCTGAAATGGGTAGGTCACAGATGACAGTCGAAGTCAAAGGTGAAATTTGTCTTGACTTCAGTGTGATCTAGGTTTCCCACTTAGGGCAAGTTTTCCCCAAATCATCTGTTTCAACAACTTATGTGAAAATCAGGCTGCATTAGCACGCTTATGTATCTAACATGAAGAAAGATGTACCAACTGGGGGAGTCTCAGGATTGTCAAAAACCTATGTTTGAGGCTAGCTGATATTTTTAGATTATTTTCATTTAGGGTGGGGAGCTTTTTTTAGCTGCCTTGGGTCATCAGATCTATTGGACACATTCAAACTGCTCCTATTCATGCTTTGCTTTACAGACAGTGTTTTGCTACGGCACCAGAGGAGCTCTCAGAGGAAGTCTTCAGCAGCAGATCAGACGGGGAGCTCTGCTGCCGGCTTCCATAACACGGTATCCTGCCAGCGGCGTGACTGCGGCACCCTGGGCAGCACAATGCTCGAGGGGTACTGCCAGAACTGCTTCATTAAAGCCCAGAACCAGCGATTCCAAGAAGCCAGAAGGACAGAAGAACAGCTGGTGAGACAGCCAGAAGTAAGTATGAACTTCTCAAAATCTTCCTCTTGTTTAGCACTGCATGTTTTTCTCTTGTGGGAACAACTTGGGATCCATACTAGAAAATCTTCAAATTCCTGCATCTTAACTATCATGGAAAGACAAGCATAGTGCATATCATGAGTTTTTTCTGCTGCAGTTGAGCAGCACTCGTAAAAAGTTATTCTCAGTTTAGGGTTGTCATGGCCATGCTCAGTTTTACCTCCGCTGGGATTTTGCCAGCAATTCCAGTGGAAGCAATTGGACCAACATCTAGGTTGTTTTATTGATTGGGGAAGGACTTTTGTTCTTACCCTTAGAGCTGTGCAGCTGTGTCAAGGGGTTCAAGTTGCATTTTTGATTGAGTCCATCACAGATTGTGTTTGTTCCAGATCAAGCTTTTCTAAATTTGGTTTGTTTTGGTCCTTTTAGAATTGAGGGTTGCCAAAGATAAAAAAGCCAGTATTTTTTCCTAAGAAATGACAGAATTTGTGATTTTCTTTGGTAAAACTCAACTTGGCTCTTGGTACTGCACTTTGTAGAAGTACCTGTGAACAATCCCCAGTTGGTTACCTATACAAACCACAAGCAGAGCAAAAAGGAAATGAAAAGCCATTTGTGCTGCCAGCACAGCAACTGACAATGTGTTTTAATATTTTTCAAGAGAACAGGGCAGCACAGAGGAGATGTGCAGCGAGCAGCATTGAGTACCCAGAAGAGACAGTGTGCTGTGGCTTCGTGTAGAAACAACCTGGCCTGCAGAAATGATGACCTGTGCCCGGAGTGCCGGCGCCTTGGTCAGCTGCCACCGTCAGGGAGTGCCAGGGAGCCAGTGGCACAGGAGCCTCCCAAGCAACACTGTCGAGCCCCTGCCTGTGATCACTATGGCAATGCCAAGTGCAACGGCTACTGCAATGAATGCTACCAGTTCAAACAGATCTATGGCTAGTGGGGAACAAGAAAGCAATACCAGCTACTTCCTTCCCTGAAATGGTGCTACGTCCAAAACACTTAACCGTCCTGGGAGTGGGAGGGTGGGGGGAAACATAAACTCTCTGCTCAGATCATGTTTATTCCCAAGAATGGGAATAAATTTCTACTTCCTCTAAACACTGCATACAAGGACTGCTGAGAAGGTCACATTGCCTTCTGCACAGAGCTCTCGTTCATGACTAAGCTCCTACAATGCCATATTTAATTCTTGGACTTCCCAGGAGGAAGTGTGAAGCATTTGAATCCAAAGAACTTCCCAGGTCTGCCTGTTTCTCAATACCTCCCCTTTCCCAGGCAAGGAGCCATGTCTACTGTCAGAGGTGCAGGACCTTTTTATGGTTGCATACATCAGTCAGGGGCAAGTCCTTCCTAAATGGGATTACCCAGAACAGACTGATGCTACTTCAGTTGACATCTGAAGAACCATGTTTTGGTTTGCCCATGTCCTTGCTGTCCTTACAGAACTCACCAGGGCGGGACCTCCCGCAGGCATTTAGGGTGATAACAGCAAGCACTTCTATGTTTGCAGAGCCCTCAGCAAACCACAGCCAAAATAAGACCAGCACTGGTCTGCTCCTTTAACCTAACCAGCATTTAGATCCTTTCCTAAATTCCAAGACAGCTGGGAAGACAGAAGTTGCAGAAGAAATGCATGTGATGGTGAAAATCTATCCTGCTATTTCCCACTTGTGTGGAAGGAATTACCTCCAACAGACAAGAAAAACCCCAAAGCCCTTTGTCTTCACTTCTGAAACGAGATTGACTCTTGTCTCTCTTGCACTGCAAATTTCAGGAGTATATGTGTGCTGTTCATACCCTCTCTCTCCATTTCTGTCACACTTTCTGTCATCCTTAATGTGATTCTGTTACCACACAAACAGCTGGGAGCTCAGTAACGAGTTCTTCAGGGCTGAGATTTCACTCCTGAAGTTTATGCATCCACTTCTCAATCTGCAAGACTTTCTTTACCACTGTGCCTGTTACCTGCTTCTCTCTTCTCCTTTTACACCTTTTAAGTTTTCAGCATCTGTTTTGCTGCTATGATTTCGGAGGTGATATCTCTTCTAACTTGCTTCTCAAGTTTAGAATCTTTTTCTAGTTACTAAAAAAAACAGTTTCTAAAAACAAAAAAAATTAAATAACTCATCACTTATTTCTGTTAAATTTTATATATTTTGTGAACCTTAATGTGAACATATGTTTTATTAAAATATTTATATTATTTGAAACAATGCAATTTGAAATTTGCACAGCTAGGATTTTTTTACATATATTTACTCTAGTGTTGAAAGTTACAAACTTAAATGTATAATTGAAAAACATTCTCTGGTATAAAGAAATAAATTATTGAAGGATTGAATTTCTTATTTTTATATCTATGCGCGAGGACACAGTTGAAGATGGGACACTCCCAGAAGGAAGCCTTTCTGTTCAGCACTACCATTCAGCATGTTACTGCTCCTTGGTGCAGATGATGCAGCCACGTGCTTTGAAGAGGTGATAGATAACTTGCTCTAAGTGGGTGTTCTCTCAGGAAGGGCTTTTAGTTCTGTTGAAGGACCTGGGCATAAGGAGTTGGTTCCTGTGAGTGCAGAGTATTTTCAGTCCCCAGAAGAATGAGTGTGGGAGAGTATGGATGGTGCAGGAGCAACAAAACCTAAGCTACACTGATTTGCCTTGGCTTTCTGTGTTAATCCATCCGTTATTTCAGGAATTCCCAACAAGTGCTGCTTCAGTGCCACCCTGGGAGGTGGTGTTGGCAGCACATGATCCCAGCCTCCACACAGCTGTGTGTGCAGCCCCAAAGGCACAGATCAGGCCTACAACCTTCCCTCTGCCAGGGACAGCAGGGAAGCCTTGACATCGGAGTTGCTCAGGAGTTCATGAAGAGCAAGTTGCCAACTGCTGTTTGAAAAACTACATGAAATCAGTGTTTTCTTCTCATCCCAAGCTCAACCTAACCCAGCCTCCTTGCCAGGGGATTTCTTCACCATAACTCCTGTGCTGGCACTCAGGTGTTTCAGACCTCAGGCTAGACAGGCAATACCATACACTATCATGGCTCTTAGGTGTTGCTCATGACCTGAAACAAAAATACGAGCCCAGGCTGCAAACACACCTGTGCAGTCGAGGACACTTTCCTAAGAGGCTGACCACAACTCAGTTGCTGTCTGTCCTGGTTAAATCTTTAAGCCATAGCCCAGCTCTCTCTGCACTCACAGAGTTTACCTCTGCTTTCAGAGCATACAACCTAGAAGTCAGCCTATGCTCCCCAGAGCAGAGCCTGCTGGACGTACCAACCCCATCTCTACAGCATAATTGTCTTTTACAAAATCTGACTGTTGACCAGTACCCACCTTACCCCTTCTTAACAACACATGCAACTCACACATTCCTGTGATTCACTGAACTTTGCACCAGGCAGACACCTCAGTAGTGAAAGAACAGACAAATATTGGGAGGGACGTCTGCAGCCAGGCAGCAGGAGATGGAAGCAGCTCACAGCATCCACTCTCAGCAGCCACCAGCCCCCACCCACTGAAAAGACAGAACCTCCATCATGACGCTCTCAGAGTCAGGAGGCTGATTTACTCCACTTGCTATTAATTGCAGCTTCTGCAGAGAGGAAGGATTTCGGATCAAATGCCCCAGATCCCCCTGATTTTTCTCTGCTGTTTTCTGGGCCCATTACTCATAACCCTTGTGTCACATGAGGCTGGTCTCATTCTGAAGCTCCCATGTAAATGAGTGCCCAGCTTGTCTCTTGTGATTTACTTGTGTGGGAATATTAGAGCTAGTGGGGCCTTTTTTTATAAATACTCTGGTATTTCCCTTATGTCCCATGGGGATTTTGACCCTTTTGATGCTTTCTGCTCTTTGCCCAGACAATTCGTCAAGTTCATCTATTTTTCCTTCCTGTTCTGCAAGAGAGAACTTTTATTTGGAGTCTCCCTTTTCGTGACCACTTCACTTAGAAAAGAAAGCTCTTTTCTAAGACACATATCTTTGATAGCCAGAGATTTTTTCCTTAGCAGAAAGGCAAAACTAGTAGATAATCATAGAATTGTTAAGCTTGGAAGAAATCATCAAGATCACTGAGTCCCACTGTTAACTTAATACCACTAACCATGTCCCCAGCTGCCACATTGTCATGGTTTGACACTGGCACGATGCCAGCGCCTCCATGAAAATATACTTTTTTAAAATAATTGCTGTGAGATGTGATCAGGAACAGAGCAGAGCAGGCCCAAACTTAGTAACTAAGGAAAGAACTTTATTAAACTACTACTACTATAAAAACTACAAACACTAAATCCTGGATGAAGACTTTCTAAAACACCCCTCCTCCTCCCACCTAATTCCTAAACAAACTCAACAGTGAGACACCACCCAGGATCCTGATCAAGTTGCCACCCTTCAGATATTCAAATACTCAGTCTTTCAAGGGAGACAGAAGTCTCTCCTGTGCCACAGACCCCCCCCCCCAGGAAACACAATTGCCACCCTTGTGTTTCCATGTCACACATGGAAATCGCCCGAAGAAAATTTGCCATGGTGACACTCTCCTTTCCATGTCACAGTGCTCTCACCACCGTGCATGGACAGACTGCTCATAGGGCTCCTTTAAGGATGCTTTGCCGTGGACCAAAAGAGACAACAGTTCAGTTTCTCATTTTGGGACTACAGTCCCCCCCATTTTCCCCTGGGGCTGAGGGTCCAAGAATAGAGGTCTTCTGCTCCTCTTCTTCTTCCTTGAAGATAGAGGGCTTCTCCACACTTTCCCTCTACTCCTCTGCTGGTAATTACTGAAACAGGTCTCCTGGCACACCAACGCACCACCCTAAGTGCAGCTTCTGTTAGGAGAATTTGGTTCAGTCTATGGCTAACAAGAGAAGTCCAGCCACAAGCCACTCCATCATCTCCTTCCAACTCGAGAATTTCTTCTTCCATCATCTCGGATCCCAGACTGTCTCTCTTCTACTTCAAATCAAGGAGGAGCAATATTTTACAAAGCCTTCATTTCTCAGGAAAGGGTTAAAAGCTCAGACTCCCTGGACGGCTGATATCTCTGCCCAGCAGCCGATACTCAAGGCCAAGGCTGGGCGCCTTCCCCCCCCTCCTTCTCCTCCGCGCCGGCAAAGTTACAGGTGCCGTCCGGACTCTCTATCTCTTCTCTCTGGAGTGGGGGGGGAATGACAAAAACATCTCCGCTTCTCTCTACCCTTCCGTCCACAGGAGCTGGCTCGGTTCCAGTCCTTCTACCCCTCAGCTCACCTCGACCAGGCCTCATGGCTTCCCCTCCCCCACCCAGCCCCATGGCTGGGCAGGGGAGGTCCGCACAGCACCTTGACCGGAACCAAAAAGAGAGCGAGCTCTTGGGAGTTCTTGCTTTTAACCCCCTGTGTTCTCAGAGGCGTATCCCTATCTTCAGTGGTCATTTCAGGTGCCAATATCCAAACTTGACCACTGATTGGTTTGACCCAACTTCCTGAAGAAAAAAAAAAATCACTTCCATGTCAAACCACGACACACATCCACACCTTTTTTGAATACTGCAAGGGATGGGGACTCAAACATTTTCCTGGGCAGGCTGTTCCAATGCCTGATAAGCATTTCAGTGAGGGAATTTTTTCTATTACCTAATCTAAAACTCCCCTGGTGCAATTTGAAGCCATTTCCTCTTGTCCTGTCACTTTTACCTGGGAGAAAAGACTGATTCTCACCTGGATACAACCTCCTTTCATGTAGTTGTAGAGCATGATAAGGTCTCTCCTGAACCCCTTTTTCTCCAGGCTAAACAATCCTATTATGAAACAAATGGCTTAATGTCTACTTCTATTATACTGGAATTCCTTGTAATATAATGCAGGAAGGGACTGCTGTGCTGGCTTACACATTCATCTTATTTGGGGAAGGGATATACTTCAGATGAATATAAAATGATCAGAACATTATCTGTGTTTCTGGATTTCTCAGGGATATAACCACTCAATTCACAGATAACATGACACAGAGAAGAAGAAAGCAATTTTTTTTCAGTATAGAGAGTACATAGATTTATCTTTTGATATTTCAGTGTTCTGCCTGGCAGGTCTTTGGCATAATCTGAAGTACTAGGCCACTTAACATGCTTGGATGGACTGTGTTAGATTGAAACACCTAACACTGAGCTACTGACCTGATAGCCATTTTGCCAGCTGTTTTTCATCCTGATGTCCCTGCATTTGCTGCAGACTGTCTAATCTCTACCACCCCATTTCTCAAAGGTGCCTGAAGTCAGTTAAACTACTCTTATCTGGCAGCTATGGCCTTTATACTGCCAGTGATAGGCATAGGAGAAAGGGCATCTCAGTGATTAGGATAAACACACAAAAATAGGCCCCCATCATGAGACCAAAGCTCTTGGGATATGCTGAGGTGTCTTTCCCACCTAAGACTGGGATATTGGACGCTCAGCTGCTCTTCTGAACAGGCACAGCAGGGACTTTTGAGCAGCTATGTCAAGAGGATAGTCAACCTACCAAACAAAAATTATAAATTTCCCCTGCTCATCTCTAGATGTGTTTAGGAGGCCATGAGTAAGCAGGGATATCTGGTAGAACCAAGACCTGGCAGTCCATATGTCCAGGCTCATGCTTTGTTTGAGAGTCTTGCTGTGACTTTGGCTGCAGGAAGTCTTCTGCAGTGTGGGACCTGGGAAACAGACTCACCACAGATATCCCCAGTACTGGGAGATTTTATTGACAGAGGTGATGAAGGACTTCTGAGGCTGAAGGATTTGAGAGGATTCATAGAGACTTCCCTAGTGTTTAGATGTTGAATATGTGTTTTGGGTATAAATCCCAAAAAAAAATCATGCTGAGCATAATTTTGTACATGTAAGTTCATCATGGTGACATAATGCATGGTTTGTTCAGGTGAGAGCCACAGGGGAGCAGTGGCTGCATAATTTTATCCTGCACACTTGAGTAGGAGATTATAATGTAATACGTACATCACCAAAGGAGAAAACCACAACACAAAAAAGTTATGATTTCAGATTATATTAAACTGCAAAGCCCCCTTAAAATCTGGAGTTAAAAGTACATTGGAGTGCTTCAATTCTCAGGTCCCACATCTAACACACAGAGCAGCAAACATGTCTCCTATGGGAGCGGATTCAATGGACTAAACTGAACTTGTTCAGTCATTCCTGTGCTGATCCTTTCTCCCACATCAGTGATACTCTTAGTATCAACCCTGCCTGGTTCAGAAGGGTTGTTCTACCTGAATTATAAGAAAGATGAGGGGTTTAATTGAGTTTTATTTAATTCATTTAATTGCTGTTTCATTAACTCCCCTTTCCTTGACCATCTGTGGTTATTTTGGAGAAGACTGCCTCTGGCTCTCAGGTGGGTAATTCATCTAGTTGTTCAATGCAGTAGGACACACATATGTACCTCACAGCCCAGTCTTGCACCTACACAGATGTTATCACTTCCCAAGCTGTGGTCAAGCCAGCTCAATGAGTCTGCCCAGGTTCCAGCAGCTGCCTGCTGCTGATGTCTGGTCAGAGCCATGGCTGTCCACCCACTGCCTCCCAGGCAGCTCAGCACCCTTGCCAAGGGCTCTTGCAGCCCTTTTCAACCAAACCAACAGCTGCTGTAGGAAACCTGGTCAGCCCCATGTGATTACATCTCCATTTCTCAAGATGAATGTCAATTGGAAAAAAGCTTTTATGTATATATATATATATATATATATATATGTGTATATATATGTATATATATATGTATATATATATATATATATATACATACTAAAAAAACCCCTATTGTACCATCCATCAAATCATCAAAGACAAAATAAGAGCAGGTAATTTTGCTTGGGAGTTTTATGATGTCTTCTTTTTGTACTAATCTTAATTTTCAAAAAAATTCCCTCTGTCTAATACTGAAAGACAGTCTACAGCATGCTATCCAGACTGCCCCCCTCCTCCAGCCTCACTAAAGTGAATGTTATGAATGCTAACTCCCCTCCCTCCCACCACCCCTCACCTCTGACAGGAATAATGCTTCTTGTTACTAGTTTGGCTGGTTTTTTCCCCACAATTTTTTTTTTTTTTTTTTTTTTGGTTTAAGCTCTAGTACACATACATGGTGTTGGGCAGGAATTCAGATTTCCCCAGGTGAATTACCGGGGAAGGGGGATCTTAGGTTTTGTTCTCTGTGGCTCAACGTCAAGGGATTCATATGAGCTCATAGAAATGCACATCATGAGTTAGTCCAGTTCCCAGCCAGTACTGTTTTTTAAAAGAGCCACTACTGGGTGTCATGACAAGACAAGAAGGAGTCAAAATCCCCTTCTCATTTACAATGTAAAGCAAAGCCAGTGAGCTGGGAATCTGCTAAGAGGAGCACAACTCCATGTGGTGCTTTGTGCTTTGAAAACAATGCTTTTCCTACTGACCTTTGTCAGATATGCTGCTGAGCACCGTGGGGCAGAATTTTGTCACGGCATGAAGTATGGTGTAGCATGAGATTTTCTGCTCAGAGATCCCACATGCTAACATTATTTTTTGTGGGACTCATTTAATTTCCTGTTGCCTCACACTGGTGACAGAAGAGTGTAAACTGCAGTCATGCTGGATAAACATCCTGCTGCAAACTCCAGTAACATTTTTATTCATGTAAAGCTGTAATAATTCTATTTGCTCCAGGTGTTCTGCTGGGGATTTGGCCAGCTATTATACAAAAATAGTCTGTTATGTTCTGGAGTGAAAATATGCACTCCCACTTACTCACACCGTTATGATGGGGAGGAGAATCAGAAAAAAATTTTAAATTCACAGGTTAAGATAAGAACAGTTTAATAACTGAAACAAAGTAAAATACTACAAACAAGAACAACAATATAATAATAATAGTAATTAAAAAGAGAGAGAGGAATAAAACTTGAGAAAAATAAGTGATGCACAATACAACTGCTCACCACTGACCAATGTTCAACCAGTCCCTGAGGAATGAGATATTCTGTAGAATAAATAAGATGGAAGTTTGGTCAGATAATGTTTAAAAAATAGTCTCTTACTTCCTTTTATACATTTTGGAGGGAAAAAATGCACCTTAAATTTCTGTTGTTGGTACCCTCATGCCACAAAGGCATGCCTACCCGAGCAAGTCTCGTTGCTAAAAGTCATTGCATTTAAATGGATGCGTGTCTTGGTGGATTGCTATAGTTTAATGGGAACTAGGTGTTTTAGCCTTTGCTGTGGTCCTGAATGCACAGCTACTTAAAGGCAACAGAAGTAGCCAAACTGATATTTCAGCATGATAGATTACAGCTTATTTATCCTGTAACTTATTACCTGCAATGAGGACAAAGCTTATTTTTTTTGGTGGGAAGAGATGACATTATTATTCATTTACATATTATTAAGGTGCAGCCTAAAAGAAAAGGATGATATTGCATAGCTTTTTCACAATCATGGGTATGTCTAGACCGGCCTACATTTGCCTAAAAGAAAAGTCATCATTTCCAGAGACTTTTTTAGGAAAAGGGAAGTTTGGGCAGTTGTGATAGAACAATAAATGATAACCCCTGGCAGAGCCCTTCTCTTTGAAGGCTGGTGCCAGGTCAGGTGAAAGGAAAGACTGCAGTGCTTGCTGGCACTCTTGTGCATTTGAGTCATATCAGAAATGTGCACAATTAAAGTTCAAAATGGATTACTCACACTAAACATATAACTCAACTCCATCAGGCCCAGCCAAACCTAAGTCTATATGAATGTCAAATTTAACATATTCATCACCAGAATTTCTTCCTCTTGCTTTTTTTTTGTGCACTCAGCAGAGAGGACCCATCAAAGCAGAATTTCTTGTCACCAGGCTTTCATGATTTAATTAACCAACTTTCAGTTCAGATAGTTTGATTGTTGCAGACCTTTATCTTTGCTCATCTCCTCTGCAAAGGGGCTGCACCAGCTTTCTACTCTGAGCACCATGATACACTGAGTCCTCCTCAAAGTGGTACGATTTTTTCTGAGGATTGGTTTGTTTGTGCCCCTGCACACTGTAAGTTGATTTCCATCCACAATGCTGAGTTATCTCACTGCCACATGTCTGTCCTCTGATACAAACTCACTCTCCCCTCCCAGAAGAGAAACTTGCCATCCATTGGCTGGGATCAGGAACAGTATGATCTTTAACGTGCAGAGCTTTGTTATATTTTCCACATCTGCATGTGCTAAATAGATGACAGAGCATTTCCAGTTTTAGCCAACTTCCCAAGGTACCTGTGATTGCATTTCACAGTGCAATGAGGTTTCTGCTTCACTGTTTTCCTGCTATCATGCTGGTATAGGTGCATTTTCATTTGCTAGCACTGTTGAGCCAGCTCCCAGGGCATCACATTCTTCTATTCCCTGAAGCTTTGGAGAAGGTGAGGGTCACAAATGTAGCTTCCTGAAAATTTCTAGCCCCTAAGGTTCCTCATTTATGCTTGCCTTCTTTGTCTAGCAGATGGATTTATCTGTAGAAATGCAGAAGTCTGGCCATGCTTTGCAAAGTGCTGACCTTCCCAATTTCACAGTATTTATCTATTTATCCTTTTTGAGTTAACAGCACTTCCTATTTGCACATAACTTCAAATTAAGCTCTCAACGAAGTCCAGCAGCAAACACAGCAGGTATGGGTAGGTTGTATCACTTTTCTTCTTGTCAACAATGAAATCTCAATCTGTAATAATAGCATCTGTATTACAGCTGCCAGAGGTGCGTTTGCGCTTAATCTTTTATCAATATGCTTTTTCTATTGCAATTCAGGGTGTAACTAAATATTTTCAGTTCCAGAGAAAGCCTAGCTAGATCACATTGTGATTTATTTTTCCCCAGCCAAAAACCCATAAACTATTTAAAAATACTTGCTAATGCATAAAAGA
Source organism: Anomalospiza imberbis (assembly GCF_031753505.1). Lineage (NCBI taxonomy): Eukaryota > Metazoa > Chordata > Aves > Passeriformes > Viduidae > Anomalospiza > Anomalospiza imberbis. Next base: position 64,301,297 of record NC_089683.1, on the reverse strand, counting down.
TTGACTATATCTCTATTTTAATACTGCAATGATGAAAATATCAGCAGATAATCCAGAAAAGCCTGCAATAAATTGAAAATAAGCACAGGACATTAGAGACATCATAAAAATGAGAAAATGATAAGTTTTAGGCATGTGCAGTCAGTAAATGTTTAAAATCCCTTTGTTTTGAGCTGGTTGAAGCAGAGGCAAGTACACACAAGAAAAAGTACAAATGAGTGCTTTATTCCGAAACTGAATTAGAACACTAAAGATAACATCAAGGGCTGTGTGGAAATCCCCTGGATATGTTTTGTAATGTTTTTCCAGTGAATCTCTGTATATCAAGGGTAAGTGGATGACCACAGCTGGGGTAGGCTGTGTTTTGGTATTCCGCTTTTGCGGTGCAGACACGCAGGGTGGAATTCATCTCTGTTGTCTTAACCCTCCTTGACTACCAGGAGTGTCCAGGTGATTGATGAACTGAATCCCACAACCCATTTCTAAGGAGATGTTTCCTATTGGAGAAAGTTAGAAAATGAAGGCAATACACATTCCTGACTAATCAGTTAGATGGCAAATGACAGAGCCACTCCAAATGTATGGCAGCGAGTGGTTCCTGAAATCAATGGGTGTTAGACATTTAAATGTCTTGTGTTTCTGGGTAATTAACTTCTCACTTCTTTCATTTTATTTGTTCCAAATAAAATTGGAGAAATAGCACTTAGCTCTCCTCAGTAGTTAAGAGATTAAATTAAATGATGATTAAAACATGCCTTGGCATTCTGAGGTGAAAGGTATGATATGTAAGTCACAATAATTATTTCTATCTGCATCGAGAATATGCTCACTGCACACTAACAATCCCATAACTTTGGGATCAACTGAGTCTTTCTTTTTTGAGACATTTCATTTTTCTGAAGTCACTTTGTCTTGTTTTCTTTCAGGTACTCCATGGGATATAGAGGAATCAAAATTAAACTTGCCCAAATGGAGCATGTGAAACCACACACATGTCTCTGCACTGGAGAACACCTAAATATTAATGAATTACCAATCATCACCATTGCTTCATTACAATTTCCTTGGTTATTTTAACAGTGTTCTAGAAAGCTATTTCAATTCTAAAAAAAAATTCCTATTTCAGGGCCAACATGTTCTCATTTGTGTAGAAAATCAGACCAAATGGAAATGTATCAGGACAAGGCTGTTTGGAATGAATGTTCATGGCAAGGCAGTTGCCAAAACCAATATATCCTCGACATGCATTAATAATGCATTCAAGAAAATAGGGTTTTCTTCTGTAGACAATGGAATTACATCAAAGACCTACCTGGCTCTATTATCAGTTTCTTTTCTGACAAAACAAAAATCTGAATTTTTTTCAAACAAGGAAAAGTACTGAGTCACAGTTTTCTGTACATCACTTGCAGCTGGCTACAGATCAGTGTTCAGTTTCTTTGAATCATAACACAGTTGAGATGTACCAGGGAATTTGTATCCGGCTTACACGGTGATTAACGTTATACACTGGGGCAAATAGAGGACCCACTTGTTTACTCTGAGGTTTTCAAGGTTATCAAGGGAGATGAGAATAAACCACTGTGGCATGAACAAGGAAATGAAGAGAGAAGTTAATCTAGCTGGCTTTCATCTGTTGCTATACTGACTTACTGACATAATCAAGGCATAAACACCCTCTTTGTAGTGGAAAAATATTCATAATAAAATTGTGATTTTAGTGAGACCTGAGAAGAACCAATAAAAAGTTTTAGAATTACTAAATCTAAGCATGGAAAAAAAAATCTCAGCAATGAGAAATATGGGGGCAAGAAACATCTTTTCTGTTAGCTTACCAGGACATCCCTAAAGAGTTTTACCCCTGTAAAACTCTGAGCTCATATTGTGCTATTTGTTCACTGTGCCCCCAGTTCTCTTTGTTGCTCTCAGGATGTAATACACCACTTTGTACTTTCCTATATTAAAGTGCATTTGTTTCAATGGATCTAGTTTGCTAATCCAGCTATTTTACACCGACTCCTCTTCCTCATCCATACTTAGTTTTCCCAGTTTCTTGGGATCTTTGGTTTGTACTAAAACATATTAAGTAATGACTTAATATTTTCTTCCTGGACAGAGATGAAATGAAAATGTAGAATGAGATCAAATCTGGCACTGATCTCTGCAGAAAATAACTAGAGAAGTCATGTAGTAAAGATTTCTTATGGCTAATGTATTAGTAATTATGCCAGGGTATCAGTTCTTAATTTAAAGGGCATGGGGTTTTTTTGCTAGCAACAGTTACTAGATTTTTCTGTCCAAACATTCTACATTACCAATACAAATACCTCACAGAAATTTGTGTATTTGCTTTTATCAACCAGGCTAGAACTTTACATCAGCAAAGTACTGAATCAGGTTTATTAAAGAAAATTTGTTTTCTAATAATTAACATAGAATGACACTGGCTGTTTTCCTTCTTCTTCAAGCAACTCTTGTACGACTTGTGGGTGTAAGTTGCATTAAAAAAGAAGTGATGTTACTTACTTGTACCACATATGAACAATAATTTCCATTACATTGTTATTTAAGGGAAATGTTATATACAGAACCAAGATGTTTGCTGAACATTTTCTTTCTCTATTCTTAGAATTTTATTATCTCCAAAGGATAATGACTGATATTAATTGGATTATAAAAATCCTTCATAGATTTTAGATTTCCCTCCATGTGGGCACAATTCAGATTTGGGAAGATATACAAAATGTTCCTAAAGTCTTCTTTGTACTAATGTTCATGTTCTGATAAAGCAGAATTCCTTTGAAAAGGTCTAATCATTTTAGCTCAGTTCTGAGCTGCAAAGCATTTTGACTTCAGACAAAAATTTACCTAGGGAGATCATCTACTGTATAAAGGCCCTCCAGTGTCATTAATGTTTAACAGCCCCAGTGTACCTATCTAATCCACATCAAAAATAAGCAAAGTCAAACCCTTGAAGAAGTTTCATGCTAGGTAAAACTTTTTACCTACCTCTGTGGAAAAGGTGTAAACCACCGTATCTCCTGGCATCTGAAGTTAGACTTCAGGGAGTTTCAATCCCTCTATGTGGGAGAGATATGTTCATGCTGTAAACAAGTCAGATGTCAAAAGAACAAATGGATGACACACAGGGTGCTGGATTAGGGTTCAACCGTCAAGTTTTGGCATTATGTGGCAGTGCAAGTTCCCTACTCCTACATGTCTGCACCATCCACGCAACTCCTCTGCTGAGCTGCTCCAGCACAGCCGAGGGAAGGACTTTTTGGTCCCTCAGTCTGGAAAGTGTGATGTTCTTTATTTTTAATTCTACACAACTGCTGTGTTTTACTAGGGCTAAATGAACTGCAAACAAAATATGAGAAAATAGCGTGATGTTGGTTTCCTCCATCAGGTCACTGAAAATTTTCAAGAAGACAGCATTAATTTAAAAAAAATTAAAATATTTGTACTAAGATTTAACAGGAACACAAGTAAAAGAATCTAAAGTACATTTGCTATCAGAAGCAGAAGTGCCATTTAAGTGAGAATTAAATAGTTCTTGGATTAGCTTATATGCAGGAGTTAAAAAAAAAAAAAAGCTTAAGAAGAAATGAAACATTTTTCTTTTTCTAATTAAAATAAATTAAAAATAACAAATTTTCAGTAGACCAACCAGCATCAGCCTCTGTGCTATGGGGTGCTCTGTGGTGACTAGAATTCAGCATGACCACACCTACACTTGTCTTTGCTTGCTGAATCCTGAGGCAGGTTGCTAGGTTCCCCTTGTCCAGCACCAAGCCTCTTTGCGAGCTCAGCCCAGATTTGGGCTGTGCTCAAATGTTGTGAGTGCCATCAGCAGTCCCTCCTGGCAGGATCCCAGGTGTGGTGCTGCCACAGAGCAGGTGAGATATGTGGCAGCTCACCTGGACAGAGCACAGGATAGCCCATCCCCAGAGGAGAAATTAAAAAAACCTTATTCTACGGGGGGTATTTCTTTCTCTGGGAAAGAAACACCCTGGCCCCACTCAGTGGTGAGCTGGTGTTGGAGCCTGTTTTGTACATAATCCAAGGGAAGTCTGTTAAGGCTTTAGCTCAAGAGAAACATCCTTTTGGAGTTCCCTGTCACTCTCAGTTCCGAGGACTTCAGGTTGCAGCTTGAAGAACTAAGGATACCTCAGGAACATTTTTCTGCATCAGATACGTGCCTGATAGGTCTGAAGAGGAATTTTCCCCTTTGCAGGCTCTGTCTGGAGAGAGTCTGAGTGGTGCTTTTACAAGGTGGTGTGCAAAGTGGGGGTTTTCCACTTGTGACCACAGGAGATTACCATACTGCCTGCATAAAGAGTTAGTTACAAAAACAGCAGCTGTTGACTCTCAGGGCAGACTGCTGGGCAGAATCTGGATGAACCAGTCAGGGGTTCACACCAGTGTCCAGGTGTTTGGGCAGTGTGATGGTGCTGGGAGAGGACAGCACACCTCTGTGCAGCTGGCTCCTGGCCAGCCATCACCTTTGGCAGGACTTCCAGTTTTTTCTTCACCTCCATGCACTTTGTATGCCAGCAAGCACCAGCACTGCCGCTTTACTCTGAAATCCCCATGTTTGTAAGCTGAGGCATTTCCTGGCAGGATACTCAGGCAGGTCAGGGCATCCATACCTGTCCAGCAATACCCTGAGTGATCCCTGAGTGCAAGGGCCAGAGCATTCCCCTTGGGTTCAAAGCAGTATGGAAAACTGGGAAAATCAGCTCATTGAATCCTATTTTCACCCCAAGCTTAATGTAGCCTCCATCAGTTCCCCCCATACCACACAAAATAACAGCCCAGGTTCTTTAAGGTATATGGCAAAACCTCTTGAAATCTCTTTGTCACATCTCTTTGTCAGTGTTTTGTCACATTTTCTGTGAATTTTGAAATCATATGTCTCAAGAAGTCCCCAGACAAGTGTGTTTCCAGCATAGGAGGAAGGAACACCTCAGCAATATTTCTCTTGCCCAACCCAGCCATTCACCCCAATTCAAAATGTGCAGTGAAGCATGAGTTAGATCTTTGTTTCTAACACTGACATCACCCTATTCACCCACAAATAGACAAGCTTTATTGCCATTAAAGTCTAGTTCATCCATTCATCTCCTTTCCGAAAGATTCTCTAGAGAGCTGGAGGCATGAGTGTGGATGGACACATTTACACTGCACCAGCCACTTGGGGCAGACCAAGGTGCAGAGCTGTCTTAGCCTTGCTCACAGCAAATGAATCAGGGTATCTGTGCCCTAAATAATTCCAGGCTTTGAAATTTCAAGGGAACTGTTATTACAACTTTAAGAGGCAACATTTTGCAGAAAATTTTTTTCCTGAAAAATTCTGTTCGGTGTGAAGAAAGAAAAAGCACACAGTTTTGTTTCTTTGATGTTTTTTGGAGTTTTTTTTCAGACTGGAGATTATCATTACAAAGTTATCTCTGTCAAAGCAAGATAAGCTTTTTCCAATGTCATTGTAGATAATGTCAAAGCCTTAAGTCCTTACCTGGCACAATACAATATTACTGAGAGGCTGGATAAGAGGACAGGGTATATTTGCATTGTACCTTGCCTTCCTCCATAACTAACATAAGTTACTTAACCAAAAGAACTAGTAACAGGAAAATGAGGTCTTGCTTACAACATGTTATCTTGTCACCAGAACTAAGTTTATCACGTAAAGATAATAACTGCAATTACAAAGCCATCTTCTCACTGAACAACAGTGAGAAACAGGAAAAGATAAGTCACACCACACCCAGAAATTTCTCTTGCAGGTGATTTTTTTCCAGCCTTCAAACATTCACTTTAGTCCTCCTACTTCTAGCTTTCACAAAGATCATGTGAAACACTTAATTTAAAAATTTACCCTTAAATACTTACCCAGACTGTATGAGTCTGCCTTCATGCCTATCAGCATTGCAGTGCATGGGCTTCTCTCAGCAGAAGATCTCCCCCTGTCACACCTCCTCTGCCCCTCTAGGCATGAAGCAATTGGTGGGATGATGTTCCACCAGGCCACATCACAGCTCCCCTGCTACTTTGCTTGGACCGTCTCCAGAGGAATATTGCTACAAAAGCATATTTTTTTCATTTGTTCAATACCCACTTGAGTGTAATGGGGGATTACTTCACCATATGTTCCCTGCTTTTCCCCTGGGTATTAATTACGTATATTCTCCCCACCTCTTCTCAGTAAGACACAGGGGAAACTAGCCATTGGTGATGGCTTATCTGCACAGATTTCATGTGGTTTGTCATCACAAGACAGGGTTTAGTAGATCGTGCAGCTTTTTGCTAGACTGAGTGGTTTATTCTGATTTCTGTCACTTTGCATTTTTTGTCCAAAGTCTAGGATTTCCACAGATGGATGTTTAAAAAAAAATTCTGCAAAATTTAGATGGCATCTTTCCTCCTGAAAACCTCTCTACTGAAAATCTAAATTGGAAGTATATAATGGTTCATGCAAGTTCTTCCCTTCCCCTGAAAATAGATCTAGATCCTCAGACATTTTATCTAGGTACTTTTCTATGTACCTTAGGTGGAAACACTCATACATAAGTCTCAGTTATTCTTTATTTCAGTTTATGATGAGTTGTCTTAGACACACTCTTATCTCCAGCCACATCTCTCCAAGCAACATGAAAATATTGTCATATTTTTTCAAAATGTCACAGGTACTTTCGTACATTTCAAAAGTGATTGTGGCCAGAAGATGTCAGATGGGAAGCAGGCCTTTGACTGGAGCAGCACATCCTGCACACTCATCCAATGTCCTCAAACGATGCCTTCAGTTCCCACTGCTCCACTGTCTTCCAGGGGCTGGTGGACCTCCAGAGCTTTGCTGTGTGCATGGTTTCCTGTCTGCTCTGGCATCTCCATGTCTCTGTGATGGTGCTTTCCAATGGCAGAGGCTGGGTGAACGCTGAGCCAGCTCAGGCATCGGGCCAATGCCCGTGGTTGGCACAGCTGCTGTCGTGCAGTGAGAGTTGTCACACTGGCAGCTAAAATAAGTTTCCTAGTGGGCAGATTCTCTTTCCTAGTTCCTCTTTTAAACTTTTTGGTTTTGCCTCCCCCTTGCTTGTCACAGCCTTCCCCTGCCTGCTTGGCCAGCAGCTGGCCTGCCCACTTGTCACATTTCATCTTCCCCTCCGCAAAGGAGCCCTTCGCGCCGTGACCAGCCCCAGCCAGCCCTGGCCCCAGCACCCGGCTTTCCAGCATCAGTCCTTGCCTGCGCTCCACGCGCTCCACAGCTGCTCCGGGAGGCCCACAGCACTTCACAGTGGCTGCCTGCCCTGCTCCATCTCAGTGCTTCTCTCCCTCTTTAAGAAGGTGTGGTATCAAAAGGGAAGAAGCGTTTGCCTTTGTTCTAGGAGGTTATTTAAGGCTGCCTGTTGCATAATTAGGAAACGTTTCCACCAAGTGATTAGCAGCCTACCCAGCTGTATCTTTTTTTCACCATGCATTTCGGAGCACACCCAATCTTTTCCTCTGTGCTGAGCCACTTGCACTTTTCCCCTGCAGTTGTTTTCAGTGGAAAGGGCCGAAGGCATGCTCATCTTCTGAGAAGAGCCATGCAAAGGCCCCCGGAACGGCAGGCCCCAGATGAGCGGCATCCATTCCCTTGCCCCACATGGGACAGACAGAAGGGGCTCCATCTCAGCTGGGTAAGGCAGGGCTGGCTCTCACACTGTTCCACTGCACTGTCTGTGTTTCACAGAACGTGATGTGAGTGTAGCACTTCACATTGTCCCTTGCTAGCCAGATCAACCAGCACTGCAGCCGCTCTGGCACAAGATTAGGTTTTATTTCTAATCATAATAAAAACAGGGAACTTTGCTACATAGTGGGCAATGAAAGAAGAAATTTTCTAGACTTCCAAGAGAAACAGTCTAGTTGTCTATAATCCTCTACAGACATTTTCTATAGCTACCTTTTCTGAGGCATCCCCTTCCCAGAGGCACGCAGGTGCCCTCCCTCCCTCTTCACTCAGACTGTGCAGTGTGCTTGCACATGCCCCATGGAGCCAGCGGCCCACACGTGTCTTTCAAGAGCTGCTGTGCTCTGCTTACATGGTCAAGCCTAAAAATGGCACAAGACCTTGGGAGAATTATTCCCTTAAGAACCACTTCCTGACATTTAACTGCCTTTTTCTGTTTGTTTGTTTTGTTGGTTTGTTTTTTGGCTTGAGAAGTAACATAGCTACTATTTGTAAATGTTTCCTTCCTCTTCAATACCATTCTCCATGACTTTCTAGTGTCTGTTGAAAGCAGAGAAAAACACCACAGGCTTCAATAGCCATCATGCATTACAGAGTTCAATAAAATATTCACATACCACAGCAATGAACAAGATACAGCAATGGGGGCTACAGCTTGATCTAGAGCTAGAGCTAGCTAGCTAGCTAGGGCTAGAGCTTCATGAGAAATTCTACCCATGCTTCTATCTAAAAGCAAAAAAAAGAGGGATGATGTGAATCAGGTAAACAGCCCATACTTCCCTGAGCACTTAATTTATGGACTGCACTGTGATCAGCTTGAAGGAGGCAGACAGTCAGTGACAGCTTTCCCCATGAGCAGAGTCACTTGAAAGTCCTCATGTTCAAATCCATCAGTCTGAGGACTGGGTTACCAGCACAGGAGAGGAAGGCACATTTACCTAAGCACCCTCATTCATTGATTAAAACAACAAAAGGAGAAGACCAGACAGGAATCTCTTCTTAAATTTCAAGCAAATTTCAGTGTTGAGACTGGAAGTGACCCAAAGGGCCACTAATACTGTTGCTGTCCCAATGGGCATCACAAGCCAGGCAAGATGTTGCTTGTCAACACACTTCAGTTCTTCCATAAAGAAGGCCCTAGAAAAACCCACAGCTACACTCTGCCTCTCTGCCTGCAGTTTTACAACTTGACATCTTTTTCCTTAGGAAGGTGTCACCTTCACCACCTTACAGAAAACCATACAGAACTGACCTGGCTTTACTTGCAGCTTGAAGTCTTACACTGCCATCCTTAAAATCTAGCTTCAACAAGTAAGCCAATGCCTGGGTTAAGACCACAAGCTTTCCAAAAAAGCTTCCTCTTCAATTCAAACCTTGATTGTTGGTGGAACAATCTGATACCAAAGATAGCAAATGCTTAAAACTACAAGTACTGAGCAGCCAGGGGTATTGTGTGTGGTTGAATAAGGGGAAGTACTTGACCTCGTGGCGCCCTTAGTTCCAGATGAGCAGTCCTGAGCCTATTGAATCAGTATCTGATAGCTTGCTTTTTTGTCCGTGTTCATCCTTGAGGTTATGTGTCATATTTTTAATGAAATAATCATAACTTCATATAAACAGTTGCTGATAGGTATTGATGACAGCTGTTAAAAGAATGCAGAACAAGCAATATGTACCCACAAGAAGCTGCTGCAGCCCCTTTAAGCCACAGAGAGAAAGAAGGAAAATGTAAACAACACATTCATTTTACAGAGAGAGGAAATAAACATTGGAGTTCAGTTTCCAAGGAATATAGCATTTAGATGAATCCTTTCTAGAGGCCTGTCTGTGAATAAGATGATTTTGTGAGTTTGGGAGAATGTGTGGCAGTTCTTAAGTCTCCCACAATTTTCCTATATAAGCTAGATAAGTCATTTAACCTTTGTTAAAATTTGTTGGTGTTTTTTAAGTAGCATTCCTAGCAACACTGCTCTGCATAACATTTTCATACACTAGATCAGGTGTTTGAGATATTCTTTACAAATATATATTATATATGCACAATGCATCCCATCTTCTAGTGCTGGTGCAGCAAACAAAAATCACTCTCACCTCTTGAAGGTGCAATGTTTCTATAAGAGAAGGAGATAGAATCAGACTCATAGCTGACAAAGCACTAAAGGGAGGCTCATAATCTCAGCTCACTTTCTATTTGGCGTCACAATGGGCAGTTTCATCCGGGACTGACTATACAGAAATGCAAGATTAGCTTGACAGCCTGTTAAGAAATCCATCATTTCCCCATTTTAGAAGGCTGCAACTATGTGTTTTCTCCAAATTTGCATGAGTCTTGCTCCTGTTATTAGAAACAACAGACAGAACTTTGGACATTTACCGGCAATTGACAGAAATGGACAAAAAGTTAACGAATAAATCACCACTCAGCATAAGAAAAGTCTCTAGAGTATGCTTGTGTAACATTTTATTTGCATACTTTGAACTTTATTCTGATTTACATCAATGCATGACATTGATAAATAAATGTTTGAAAGAGTTTTGCACAATTTTAATTAACTTCTGTAAATAAATTTTAGTTGCCAGTTTACATTATATACTCTGGAAAAAGAGCCTTCTTTTTCTGAAAGACTAAGATGAAAGTAAAACTCTGATTAAACTACTTCAGCTTCAGATAAATCTCATTGTAGACACATTCTGCTGACCTCAGTAGTTTTATTTTGAATATTGTAGCTAGTAATGTAGATTCAAATCTCACTGCTGGAGCAGAGAAAAGGTGTAGAAGAAACAGTATTGTCTTTATCGGGGAATTTGTGACAAGATTTTGAAAAAAATTGTCATGGTCAACAAGATACACCAATCCCTGTCTCTGGGTCAGTTATTTCAGTAGCTATTGCCTGGCCTGCCTGCCATTCTCCATCAGTGTTTCTTCTTAATCCTGGCAGTGCACATCAAATTTCCCACCCAGGAACTCAGCCTTGCTGGGCAGAGAAGGTTTGTGGTCCACATTATTCTTCCAGAAAACCCCAGTGATTAACCCAGTGCTGTACTGACTGCTTACATTTCACTATTTCATGTCAAGAAATAGGAACCTAATTTAAAGATTTTATCAGACACAGATACAGAAGCAAAAATTTTTTATCACTGGGCATTCATCTTAATACTTGGCAACTGGGATGCAGCATTGCTTCAGCTCAGACAGAACAAGCTTGAACTTTGGCTCCTTTCCTAAGATGAATCCACAATTTTCACATTTTAAATGTACAAGGAATTGTTAAAGACTTTCTATTAAAAAAAAAAAATCTTTCTAATCTATGTAGAAATAAAACAGCTGTTTTACAAGGAAAAAGAAAAATCCTTAAAACAAGTAATTTAGTTGCCTGACCAAGAATGAGACAGGTCAAGGGATCATAGATGGAAAAATCTTGCCATACTGAAGTCAATGACGGATTTTCCTCTTGTCTGTCTGTGAGGCCTGGTTTCCACATTCTGCTTGTGAAATCAGCCTATCACGGTATCATCACAGTTCTAAAAAAGCAGGTAGTCAGGAAGAAAATGTATTAGAAAAGTAAACTGTATCCAAAGTGATTGAAAAAACCAGATACAACACTTCAGAATTAAAAATAAGCAATGCTATCAAAGGAGTATCTGCAATATACAGTCAGTTCTGCCAAAATACTATTTAACAGAAAGTGAGAAACTCATTACATAATTAGATGATCTGCTTAAAATTCTCATTTAAAACAACTAACACTGAAACTAGAGATTTTTGTCAAAGTGAAATTTCTGTGTGAATCTGAGCTAGAGTAATTGCAGGCCTAGATTTCTTCTGCTGAATTTTTACCACTTATCTAGAGTTCTTTGGTGACAAGTTTAATATTCAGGTTTCAAAAGTTTCAAAATCTTTTGTGAAAGAAATTCTTCAGCCCCTCTTAGTGTATTTTAATTTGCTTTCTCTAAAATTTTTAACATATGAATTCGATTTTTAAATCTTAATAGAACCAAGCCAATTATTAATATGCAATGTTTCTTACTCTGAGTGTTATATTTCCCCTATGGAATGGATCAACATTTTCACACACGGGAGAGTACCACTTCTGCACACCCTCACAGAGGCACTGAAGAAATTCCAGATGTGCTCAGGCTGCTCCCATGGCTGTAGAAATGTTGTGAGCCCTTTCCAGTGCACCCAAGGGCAGGTTCTTCACAGCTGATCATTGACAGAAGGTTCAAAACCAAGTAGACACACTAGGTATTACTTTTCCATGAATTCTAAGGGAGTAGAGACTAAGGAGGAGGCAAAAATGAGGGAGAAGCAGCATGGGAGGGAACGTGAGGGATGCACACTAGAGCACATGAATATTCCTGAAGGACTGCATCTTATAGAGAGCACACATCAGAGCAGATATTTCCTGACAGCAACTGCAGTTCGTGGGCAAATCAGGGGAGCAGAGGAAGTGTGAGGAGGAAGGATTAGCAGAAAGAAACCACTCTGTACTGATCATATCCACCCCTGACACTCTACACCATTTGGAGTGGGTAGAAGAGTATGGATTGAGGGAGTTGAGACTGGAGAAGTGGAGAGGAAGGGTGTTGTTTTAATATTTTTCTTTTTGTTTTCACTATTTTAGTTGGAAATAAATTAAGTTGATTTTCCCTTAAGTAGTCTGTTTTGCCCATAACAGCAATTAGCAAGCACTGTCCCTGTCTTTATCCTGGCCCATGATCATTCTCATCCTATTTTCTTCTCCCTGTGTCCTACAGGAGACGAGGGGAGGGAGAAGGGAGTGAGCAGCTGGGTGAGTATTTGGCTGTTAGCCAAGATTAACCCACCACAGCCTTCTTTTGGCATCCAAGGACTTCTCCTTTGAGGGAAGGGGCAGAGATGTTGTACTTTTGCATTACCCTTCCTCTGCCACCCAGCAGTATGGCTGGCACAGCCACTGGCAGACCAGTGCTCTATATCTGGCATTTCTAGCAGCATCTCAAACTGAGTCAGGGGTGTCTCCCCATAGTTCTGGCAGGAAATGTCATCCTTGGCCTCTGTTAGAATCAGGCTGAGTCCAGCACTAGGGGACATGCTCAGAGGTCCTGCTCAAGCTGGTTTTGTGAAGAACTTCTTCACGGTGGGTTGTCCTGCCTCTTCGGCCGGTCCACATTAATTTTACTCTGAAAAGACTAATTGATTTTATGAAAATTATACTGCATTTTTATTACAGCTTATAGCAGAATAAGAAGGCACATGTGGCCTTTTGTTGCTGAATACAGACATCTAGTGGCTATGTCTTGCTTAGTTTTCAAAAGAGAACAGTGCTTAGAGAAGATCAAGAGAATGAAAATTTCTTTCCTTGTACCTCACATAGAGTTACCCTGGAAGTCTTGGCCCTCTTGGGGACAAAACCATCTCAGCTTGTGGCTATTGCCAGAGTTTCTAAAAAAAACAAAAAAAAAAAAAAAACAAAAAAAAAAAAAAAAAAAAAAAAACCCAAAGCCATAGTAAGGCCCATCAGTACCAAATGGGTAATGCCTGACAGAAATGGCAACAGTCCTATTGCTCCTTGTATTAATTCAGTATTTATGTGAATACATAGCTATAAAAACCCCATACACAAACACTTAGCATCCTGGTGTACTTTTGATCCTTTTCTTTTACATGCAATAAGTTCATTTCCTAAATAAAATACTTTGTTACTTTTTTTTTTAAATCTTAGGCTATTTTAGCATTTCCACTTTGGTTCAGAGAAATGTTAACTCAAGAGTCTTAAAGAAATGCATAAAAACTGAAATAAAAAAAGAACACAAGTATTTAACAGCTTTATTTTATACAAATTGCTTCATACATCCTAAGCAGGCTATGTGGGAACACTTACTATTTAGCTAATAGTCAAATCATGAAATAATGAAAAGGAGTTGTAGAAGAAACTGCAGAAATGTGTGACAACAATCAAATCATGCCCATGCACCATGCAGAGGATAGCAGCACGAGGAATGGGTGTATTTTAGCCAGACAAAAGGAACAGCAGTTGTGGTCACTTACACCCAACCACAGGCGCATAGAATAACCTTTAGCAGCTATGTGTGTATTCTCATGCCAGTGCAGTTTGCTCTACCTTGTGTAGCAATCTGTCTAGAGAAACCAATCAGCTTTTTTAGATGGATGCATACTAATGAACCATATCCTTTTTTAGCAGATTATAGACACATCAGGAGGACAAGCCCTTTCAGGCACGTGTTATTAACATAAGAGAACACATGGATTTATACATATAGATTTATATATATAGATTATATGGTTTGAAAGTAGACATCTAGGGTTAGAGGAAGCATTCCAGCTCCCTGGTTTAACCTCCCGCATCACATCAGCCATGTTTCACTGTCAGCCTTTTATTTGATTGCAAATGAGTGTGAATAATATTCCTGCAATGGGAAACAAACAGTCACAAATTGTACTGAGCTGAGAACATCCTACAATCCTAAGAACATAGTACTGATACAGCGTGATCTTCACATCAAGATTTCCAGTGAGAAAGAAGGGTTCAGGGCCTTCCTGTTGAAAGTTCTTTTATTTTTCTGCTATTTAGTGTCACTGAGCTTTCAAGGATTATAGGGCTGGCTGGGCACTGACCCCACAGGTTTCTGGGTGTGTCCTCAGCTCCTGAAAAAAGCTACAGCTCAAAGCAGTGACAGGGGTCATCTACGGCATCTTCCTCATCGTGGGGAGGTCACCAATCCACGTGTCTGTCGCCATCTGGGGAAGGCCTAGCTTTAAGTTCAAGGTACTTCTCTTCTGGGACCCCGTCCCAAGTTTCGCATGAGTAGTATGTGGCAGTCAGGCGGCCAAGGCAGTTTCCAGCTGCTGCTAATCCCTTCTTGCAGGCAGCTGAGGGCAGTGAAGCCAGGACCGCCGCTCGGCAGCCCAGCGGCTGCCACCAAGGAGCGGCGCCACCCACCCGCACTGTCCCGCGGCCGTGGGAGCTGCTCCTGCCCCGGCCACGGGAGCCTGCCCGACCGGCCCTTCGTGCCCTTAACACTGCGCAGGGAAGCGAAAAGCTCTGCCCGCTCCCCTATGGCCGTGGGAAAGGCCCAGCCTCCGACCAGGTCTTCAACGGCCCACTGCCCCAAGCCGAAAAGCATCAGCCAGCCTTCGTTCCGCCTCAGCCTTGGTGCTGAGAGCGGCCCGGCTGGCGAGGCCCAGCCCGGCCGTGCCCGGCCCTGCCCCGCCCCTGCCGGCCCGGCCCTGCCCCGCCCCTGCCGGTGCCTCCCCGCGGCTGCTGCGCCGCCGGACACCGGCAGGGGGCGGGCGCGGGCAGCGGCGGCGCGGCGGAGGCGCGGGCGGGCAGGCCCGGTGGGAAGAGGCGGGGGAAGCGCAGCGAGCCGGCGGCGGCCGCCCGGGAGTCGCTTCGCTCAGCGCTGGGTGCCTTTAGGAAAACGCTGCTCCGTCCTCTGGCAGAGATAGGCAGGCACTGCCCTCTCTCTCTCTCCCTCCGTCTCCTTCTCCCTCTTCCTCTTCTCCGCTGCTCCTTCCCGGGGGCACTGAAGCATTTTCTCACGGGCCCTCCCCAGCCCAGTCCTCCTTTCTGCATGGCAGCTTTCATGTGTCCGGCTGTAAAGGTGTGCCGACTCTCCTAGCACTGGCCAAAGGGAACATTACTTTGTAATCTAAAAATGAGCAGGTATGAAAGAGCAGCCATTCTAGAGGGACCTTACAGGCTTGACGTGTGAACCTCATGACGTTCAACAAGGCCAAGTGCAAGGTCCTGCTTGTGGCTCAGGGCAGTCCTAAGCACAAGTACAGGCTGGGTGAAAAATGGGTTGAGGGCAGCCCTGAGGAGGACTTGGGGGTGTTGGTGAATGAAAAGCTTGATATGACCTGGCAATGTGCACTTGCAGCCCAGAAAGTCAAACGTGTCCTGGACTGTGTCAAAAGCAGCAAGGCCAGAGAGGGGAGTCTTCCCCTCTACTCTGCCCCCCAGGTGGAGTACTGCATCCAGCTCTGGAGCCCCCCACGTAAGGCGGCCATGGACCTGTTGGAGTGAGTTCAGAGAAGGGCCACAAAAAGATCAGAGGGATGGAGCCTCTCTTCTGTGAAGACAGGGTAAGAGAGATGGGGTTGTTCAGCCAAGAGAAGAAAGAGAAGGCTCTGGGGAGACCTTACAGCATCCTTGCAGTAAGGGGACATACAATAGAGATAAGAGAGGGACTTTTTACAAGGGCAGGGGGAATGGACAGAGGGGAGTGGCTTCAAACTGAAAGTAGGTTTAGGTTAGATATAAGGAAAAAATTCCTTCGAGGGTGATGAGGCACTGGCACAATTTTCCCAGAGTTGTGGATGCCCCATCCCCAGAAGTGTCCAAGGCCAGGTTGGATGGGGCTTTGAGCAATCTGGTCCAGTGGAAAGTGTCCCTGCCCATGGCAGGGTGATTGGAATTGGATGATCTTTAAGGTCCCTTCCAACCCAAACCATTCTATGATCTTACACTAAAAAAAGGCATGCCATTTTGCATGGCAAATCTCTCCATGGTATCACTCAGAATTGAGTAACTATTCCACAAAAGCTGAAAGTGGCACTTGCTGCAGTCTGTGACACCTTCAAAGAGCAGCTCACCATTTAAGTGCCTCATTGTGATAACTTGGAGTCACTGTGGGCTTGACACTATCACATAAGTTCACAACCCTTCAGTATTTTTACGCCTACAGTTTGCTCATAAATATTCTCTGCACTTTTGTATCAGAACTAATGTCAAGGATTCTGAGCTGGGAACCTGAAATAATTATTTCTCTAACAAACATAATAACCAGAATTAAGTCTGTCAATGACACTGTCTCTTTAAAGCAAACAAGGCCTTGCATGAGAAAAATGATTCAAATTAATTTGGTGACTGACTGATTTATCCATATTTGGAAGATCATGGCTTTTCATGCAGTGTATGCCCTTAGGGTCACCATCATATATTTCTTCAGGCAAAGGAAATAATCTGGGTTTTTTGTCAAATTCCAACCTGGGTTACTTTATCCAATGTACTGGAAGCTCCCCTGCAGGTTCAACCACCCTTGTTGCTTCTAATGCAACATATAGGTACTTTCCCACTTCTCCTACTGCTGTGGTATGCTGTAAATCAGCTCCTTTATTATAACCTGCAGTGTGAAGAGATGAGAAACAAATTCCTGTACAAATTGGTGATACTGGATTCCCTTTGAAAGCGAGCTGCTACAGTGGACACACTTCTGTAAATCTTTTCCAAAGAGATGTACAGGTACAAAATTAATCCCCACTGCCAAACCCAGGCCACCTTGTTCCTTTCCTGAGTCTGGCCTAACTCCAGAGTTAGGGCAATTGAGTGTGACTGCCAGAAAAGTGAGATGAGGAAAGAGTATTTCAGTGTGGAGTTGCAACTCTGTACAAATCCCTTTGAACTTGTTCTTCCTCCTGCACAGGGGCGAGGCAGCATGCTGTGAATATGGCTCCAACAAAGGGAGGCAGAAATTACTCTCAAATCACTGAGCTGCTTTATCTTTTCTCCAGCCTGTAAACATGCCTAACCAATTTGAGGAGACATCACCTTCCACCAAGGATATAATCATGTGTAACTGCCTCAGTGCAGAGGAGTTTAGGAGTTGGAGAGCTGTACATGATTTCTGCTTTCTGTGCATGCGGCAAGGCAGGACGGGCAGATTGACAGGTGCTTTCTGTCTGAAACCACGCAAGTTTGGGTGGAGCAGGCTTCAATGGCTTCAGTTGGGGGATTCACTCTGTCACGAAGCCAGTGGAAGCAAGTTAAGCTGCCTGGAGTTGCTACAAATAGATATTAATCTCTGCCTCGATTATGATTAACTCCTTAATGCCATGCTGCCTTACTAAACAATTTGTTAATCATCCGTAAACATAGCTCACTGCCCCTCCTGCAAGCACTCAAGCAGTGACTCTTCTTCCCAAGTCAATGGCTTGTGTTGCCATAGGGACTTGACAGTAGTAGTACCATCTCCTTGTCTCAGGACTAGCACAGAGCTCCAGTCAGAAGCAGTACCTGAAGAAGATACCTGCTCCGGGAGAAAGGATGTATCCAATAGAGATGGAGATCTCCATCACAGTTCTTAAAGTGCTTTTAGAATGAAGGCAGTGCCTGACAGTGTTTGCTCATGCTTCTTTTGTGGTTTTGGGAGGTCTGAAGCTGATTCCCCAAGCAACAGATAATCAAAATGGGGTTATGACATGGTTAAGATTTTCAGTAACTGGACAGGAGCCAGAATGTGTCTATACAAGCTGAAATTGTATCATTAGATGTGATTAATGTTCTTGCATTGGTTGGAATGGAATCACTTAGGTAACTACTTTATCCCTAACTCAGGAAGCACGACATGTTAAGTGATTCTATTCTAAATTTGCAACCATTTGGTATGCTTATTCCTGCAGTTTACTCATAAATATTCTCCTATCCCTCCTCAATATTGAGCAGAAAGATGGAGGCATTAAAAAGACATAGGTAATAAATGGTGCATTGTCAGAATGAAACACACATGTTCAGATCAGCAAATTCTTGTTCAGCTGCTCTCTGTTCCTGAAGGTTTCTAAATACCGTAAGTGCCTTGTTTTTTGACAGGCTCCAGCAGGCAGAGTTGTCACAGCGCCCAGGAGCCTGAGGTTCAGCTGTCTCCCACAAAATACATGGCCATAGCACTTTCTCTCATGCTGAGTCTCATGACTTCACATCCCACTGGTCTGCAGAGGTGGCACAATTCTGCAGCACAGTGATGAAGATGCTCATGTGGCAGAGAAGGGAGAGAACCTGGAAACTGTATTATAGCCACCCTTGTCCATGACCACAAATACATGCACATAATCATGTCTATGTACCAGTTCTTAAATGTATAACCAGCACTTAGAGAAAAGACAGAATCTTAGACAGAATCCCTAAAGCCATGCAAGGCATGCTAATCTCTGAGGCCAGGGCACATCCCTTCCATCTCTTGCTTTGCTGTTTTACTTACCTTTATTCTTCCTCAGTGTCTCCACCTCAGGAGGGAGCGTAAGTGCCACCTGGCAGAGAGATGCAGTGTTTAAAACCACCCTGTACCTTGTCCTAGCACTACATGCCCATGTAAAAAGTTATTCTCCCTTATTTTTACAAGTTTCCTTTAACTACTGGAAAGCCTCAGTGAGGTGTCCCTGGAGCCTTCTCCAGGCTGAACAACCTCTCTCAGCCTTTCCTCCAAGGAGAGGTGTTCCAGCCTTCTGATCACCTTCATGGCCCTCCTCTAGACCTGCTCCAACAGATCTATGTCAAACCACTCTATGATTATATAATTTTACTTGTGTTATTTCACCTCGGTGACACCGAACTGCATAAACCACATTTCTTCCTCTGATAAATAGTACAGACAGCACTCCTATAGAGCATGACTCCCTTCCAGCACCTAATGCAACCTGCTCATTTGCAGCACCAGTCTGACCACATCACTCTTCGTGTGTTTGTACTCTTACAGGTCACTCTCCCTCACACACGAATACGCTACACGTTCTGCATCAGCAAGTTTGGAAAATGGAATCTTCCCTTCTCTAATCTGCTGAATACAAGTGGATTGAAGAATGACCCTGTAACTTCCCTTACCTGCAAGAGCTTAAGAGCTCTTAATGTGTGAACAGTGTCATTTTAATGTGACATGAAAGAGGGAAGCAATGCTCTCACCTGTTGCAAATGTGTGAATTTTGTAAACAATGTGGACATGTGCCGACCAAGTGGCACATGATGACAGGACTTGGCCAGTCCATTACATGATTCACTTGAAACCAGAATTGAGAAATTGAGCCTTGGTTTCAGCCTGAGGGTCTTGCACTCTTGAGCAGGATCCTACGCTGGAAAATGTGTCAGAGAATATATGGATAAGAAGATTTCTGTATATTTGTCCATCTAAACAGTTGATTCAGATATTACAACTCTGTGTGTTGGTCTGCTTCTGGCTCAAATCAACTGAGGTTTTGCTATGTGCTTCTGTGTGGAGAACATGAAACCAAATTTAGACAAATTACTCACTCTGTTTGCAGGTTATAGGCCTCTGGGAACTTTCAGCCTTGATCACCACGTTCATGTTCAAAAAACACTCAGGTCACTGGACCTGCAACCTGGGCACTGACAGCAAAAGCCATCTGCTATCAAAGGAGGCAGAGCAGCACTCTGTCACTACATTTCCATCATCCTTTCCTATATGGGGGAAGAAGTGATTTTACATACACACAAGGAAGTAATTCCATCTTATAGAACAATGAAATCTGAACTGTTTACCAAATTGACTCCTGAACTTCAAACTCATCATACTTTGAGTCTTCTACGTTTCTTATTAAAAACTCAGTATAGGCTGTTTCAGGCACATGTCCATTGAAAAAGGCTAAAACTTTTTATAAGAGCAGGTGAATGGAATATTTAGACAAGACAGTTAAAATGCAGCTGGCCCAAATATTATATAGGAATGGTATAAAATTGTAGCAGTGGAGGCAGGCTTCTCAAAGAATCTGAAGGGAGCTGGGAGCTCGATTGTTTTAAAAATTAATAAGAATGGGCGCGGCGTCTGGTGGTGTTTCCCGGTCCCCAGGCAGCTTCGGCACCTAGAGTGGTACCGAATCTCTCAGGGACCTGGGATCGGTGCGTTTCCGGACTCTGCTCCGTGCCGCTGTCTGGGCGGGGTTGGCTGCGGATTCTTGCCACCGCGAGCGAGAGACACCAGTAAAGAGTGAAGGAACACCCGGATCCCCACACGTGGAAGGCTGAAAGTCTTTTATTGCCACGGGGAGCTGCGCAGAGGCGCCGCGAGCCGCTCCCAGCTTGCGCGTGAGAAAAACGGCAGCCAGCACTCCGAGGCGTGGGATTATATCGGGGCAGGGCGAGGAGAGCAGGGACCCTCCCGCCCAATGGGGGCAGGCGCCGTGGCAATGACGTGGACCACGGCACCCAACGGGGACGCGATGGGGGCAGTCCCGGGGCTCTGGGGCGAACGGGGGTTAGGAGATCGGGGTGACAGGCACCGAACCCTCCGGGTAGGATGGGGACTGGTCACAGGAGTGACAGCGGAAGCTCCAACAGTCAGGGACCCAGGGCGAACAGCCACAGAGTGGGGAAAAGAAACACGAGGGGTGCGCAGGGGTACACAGAACATGGCTAGCTAACAGATCAGAACCCCTAACCTAAACCCCAAACCGAGATGCAACAAATGGGAAACATTTGCAAATCTCCGTTTAAAAATCCACGTTTTCTCTCTTATTTTCAAAGAAATCTTTCCTTCTGTTATGTCAACTCATAAATTATGATCAGCTCCAAAATAAATAAATGAACAAGAGACATACAAATGTCTGTGAGACTGAATTTCAGCCTTATCCATGTGAAATGCTATGCCCTTTTTTCAAATTCTTGATCCACCATTGCTTCAGTTTAATGCCAAAAGGGACATAAGACCATTCAATAATGACTGGCTACTGGAACCTTCTAGGAATTTTTCCAGATTTCCAACTAAATTTTTAAGTGCTGGGGCTGAGAGTCTTAAAACGCTCCCTAAGACCATCAGACCATCTGCACTAGTGTTTACAGCCCTTCTTTCCAAAAACAAGCACAACTTTATAGCCACAAGGTCTAATTGGCCTTGTCCACTGAGGAAACAAACTGAGAGCAGATGCTTATAATTTGCCAGATAATCCCTGACAGGGATTACAGCCTCCTTACTACAAAAACTATGTCTCTAGAAATTAAATCAAAATGGGCCAGTTTAGCCACTAATAACAGAGAAAGCTAAAGTTGCTTTCCAAAAAACTGAGAAAACTATAAATTCAGAAATCAATCAGCCACCTCATCAAAAACTAGGTTGCGATCCTCTACAGAGTTTTACATGGGATGACTCACCAATCAATTTTAAAGTTGTTATAGCTTTACATAGCAAATTGGTTTTTTTTCCTACACGATAACTCATTTCTTACTTGCACAATGCTGTTACAAGGGTGATGTCCTTGCTGTTTGCCACAGATATAGAAAGGCTTAAGCTGCTCTCATGGTTTGAACAAGCAAATCAAGATGTAAAAAAACCCCACCAAAACCCAAAAATTAAAACAAAACCAAAAAAAAAAAAAAAAACAAAACCAAACCCCAGAAAAACTCACCAAAAATCAGCAAAATGCCCAAAGCAGATCATTGATACTGCAAAGTTAACTTCAGAAGCTACTATTCGGGCTCTTGTACTCAAACTAGAAAGCAGACTGCCTCTTCCAGAGCAGTTTCAAAAGGGTAAGAAGAATCCTTGATGTTCTTGTGAGATATTTTTATGAGAGCCATTGAAAGTCCTAGAACTTTTCTACCAGAAAGATAAAATTGCCTGGTACAAGAGGATTAATAAATATGAATCCCTTGTGCCCTCTGATTGAGACCCTCACCCATGCACAGCTAATTATTGTTTACCTGGATTTGTTTAGGATAAATTTCAAAGAACTCCAGAGCATGGTAAGCTGGAGCTGAACTTGCGAGTCTTCCTAGTTAAAAGTGCTTCTAAACCCTGTCTTTTGACTATTATGTGCCATAAAAGAAAAATCAACACAGAGTGGAAATAGGTCTGTTGGTAGTCTGTTATAGTTGCAGAAGGTTGGCTTGGCAGGGTTTTCTCATAATAAGTTTGCACCTGAAGTTTGCTCGTACTGCTATCAGGTGGTAGCAGTGCCAGTAAGTATTGGTAGTCTTTCTGAATGGTGCAGTTCATTATTTCTCCTATGTGCACTGTCTCTTACTAACTGTAATGTCTCTGGCAGGGGGTCTGAGTGGGTTTTGGGGGAGTTCTTTGCAGATTGAATGGGAAATTCACTCTGAAAGCTTGGTTAAGCTCAATAGGGTGTAAAGCAAAGAACCAAAGTAAAGAGCTCCTGTGCATGTCTGTGGCTGCAGGATTAATTTCAGTTACATTATAGAGCTCTGTCTGCAGAAAGCAGGATCACATCATCTCTGGAGAAGGAGATTTAATGAACCATTGAGCTGCCATCCATAAAATGTAGTCAGAGGGGATATTGCAATTCATTTCCACTGGGAAGAGGCCTGCAAGGAGCTGCAGGGGCCACAAATGCAGAATCATTTACATGCTAACCCACAGGAGTTAGCACGGCTGTGCTTCCTGGCAGCCAGTTGAAGTAGGCTTCCTCAGCTGCTGGGGAGCAGTTTAGAGATGGCTGTGCTGGAATCCAGCAACATCACTGGCTCTTAGGGATACAAGCCTAGAAATTCCAGCAAGAAGGTTTCAGATCTTTGCTTTACATCCCATTGAGCTCAGCCTTTTCATCTCTTAGAGAAAAAAAATTATTCCAGTCTTATGGCTTATGACTTTAGACAACAGAGGACAAGTGGCTTGTTGAAATTTTCCCAGATGAAGGCATTGAAACCAAATCTTTTCAGTTCTTCCTTTGTTTTACAGGCCTTTTGTTCCCAAGGTCTGCTGGAGTCTAACGACTGAGCCCCTTCCCTACAGAATAAATGGAGACTCATCCTTCCTTTCTGGCAATTCCTGATCCTCAGAGTGTCACTCCCAGCTTGTTCCAGGAGAGGAAATCCCAGGCCTATGCAGGCTTCTTTGGGTCAAGAGGACTCAGCAAAGCATTGGATTGTAAAGCTCAGATCTCTATGAGAACTCAGTCTCAAGCTGATCCCAACTCAGCAGTATGGAAAAAAACCTGTGAAGTCTGAGGAGCATTTTCTTCCCACATTAAGATGATCCAGGGATTAGAACAAGCAAAGAGGGTTTGCTTGGTTTTATTTTGGTTTATTTTGTCCTATTAATTCTTCAAAGGAATAAGCATTTAAAATGTTGAAAAAGTGATCTCACTATAATGGCTGAGTTTGGCAGTAATGACATTTTACTCATTAAAAAATAACATTATTTGTTGTGTCATGCAAAAGACAAGACTGTAGTGGTAAGTCCCTTACAGCCTTGAAATCTGAGATCACTAACATTGATACATGAATTAAGAGAAAATGAGACAGTCACATAGATTGGTTAGCCTCTCTCAGGTATCTATGCCAAAGTTGCTCAATCAGGGCTCACCCCCTCAGGGGAGATGGTTTTCCTCAGACTCTGACGACTAGAAAATTATTGACTGTCAAAGGAGGCTTCACTGTGCCTAAAATTTGATTTCAGATCTATGTTAAAGGCCTCTTCCTAACTTTCCTTATTTTCATGTTTCCTCACGCTTATTTCTCATGAAATGCACCCAGCTGACAGTAGTGACAGAAGACACAATCCTGCGTTTGGTTTACCAGCAGGTGCAGCATAAGAAGCAATGATGAGATCTTCCCCAACACTCCTTTGGTAGTGTGCTCCAACTCCTGATTTAAGAAAGGAGGAAGGTTGAAAGGTTGCTTCAGCTCAGTCAAGTCCTTCCTCCTGATAGTGCCAATCAATCAATTTACTGCATTTGAGTTTTTGGGACTCAGAGAAAACAATTTTGGGTCTCTGCATCAAAGGAGAATTTTTCTTAGAATGATAGAGTGCCCAAACCAAATACAGAGCTGTTGTACTCAACATATGACTTAGAATATTAATACAAACAAAAGGTCTTGGTTTTGCTTTGTTAGTTTGTGTTATCTGTTATAAATACTGATAAAGCCAGAAGACCCTGAGCTCCTGTAGATAACTTTCATGTCCACTTGAAAATATCTTGACCATTTATGTGCTCTAGTATATTTTTTCCCCAAGGTGCAATGGATTTTTGCTCTGAAACCAGAGAAAGCATTAATGGAGAATGAGCTGCATGTGTGGGCTACAGAGAATTGCTTTATATTATCATCACTTTATAGAAGTGTTTCTAAAGGAGGTCTATGGGATTTTGAAGGAAGCAGATAAAGAATTAAATGTAGTTTCAAAAATATAATCACATTTCACATATTCCTGAAGACAGGCTTGCCAAAGACCTTGATGAAAACATGGTAGGGCCCAGCTAGAGAAGCCTTCAGAGATGCACTTCATAATGCAACAGCAGGGGCTCTCTTCTGGATCCACTGACAGTAGAAAAGGGATTCTCAGCTACTTTTTTATTTCATAGCTGTTCTGTTAACATCACAATTGCAAAAGCATCTTCTAGTTCATGTCACTGTAAATCAACAAAGCTAATTCATCAGAGGAAATGAAAGACTTGGTGGAAGAAAGTTTGAAATATTTCAACTGACTGTGTTTGAAACAAGGTAGGGAGCACTAAGATAAGTCTGCAGGCAGATCAGTGAGGTATAACCTATGGCAGGAGGCAATGACAACTAGAGAAGGGAGTAAGAAGAAATTTAACTGGAAGAAGATCCATCTCTGCAGGTTTGAAAGACTGTCACAGCCACTGCCAGATTCTGGGAAAGCAAGAGCTCTAGTCTCATCTCATTTTTATGATGAAAAGTGTTTTTCTAATATTGACAAATGAGAACACTTGCAAATCAGAGAGCTTCTGATAGGAACAGAAATCCTTATGGTTCAAGCAAGCTCAGTTTAGAACAGGGATTGCTAAATGTCTGGGCTTAAACTCAGTCAAGGTTGATTTATGTTTAAAAAGGAACAATAAAATTAGTGTTTTGAGATACAGCCCCGTCATACATGGTGTAAAGGAAAAGTTTTTAGTCAACTACTTTTGCATTCTCACGTGGAGGCTCCATGGTGAAGAGTTTTGCTACAGCTCACATAAAACCAAAACCAAAACCAAATGTACCGCTATTTGCACAGCTCTCCATTAGTGAAATTCTAGATTTACAGACATAATCACTCAAAAATTGCATTTCATGGGTTGGTTTGCTTGTTATCTGCCAGACTTACCAACCAACTGAGAGTGCCCCACCAGTCATTATTTCCAGTTTAGTTAGCAGGGAATAGGAATATTTGCATAATGCTTACTATGGAATATTAAACTCTCATAAATCTGTTTAAAGTTAAAAGAAAAAATTATTAAAAGAATCCATTCTTTAAATCTACTTAAGTTTCTCAAATTGGTACTAAATTTCAAAGCTTCTAATTCTTGCAGAAGCCCTAAAATCCATTGAAGATGCTGTTCTGCCAAAAGCTGTTGGCTGGATCCTATTAACCTCTCTATGTTCATCTCCACACACACAAAAAATTTAGTTTGTTTTATGGTTACTACCTGGCTGCCTGGCACAGCCAGAGGATTTTTCCTGTGAATAGACTGTAGTTTATTGCACAGTCCTGACCTGGACAATGACAACACTAGTGTTTTCTTGGATTTGTACAAGATTTGTTAGGCTTCCTTGTTTAATGCTTTCCCCAAGCCAAACCCTGCTAAGCCTGAACAACACCCTCATGATTCATCATCCCCCCATGCAGCAGCATCATGTTGCTCAGCTACCAGAACAAACCAATATCTGTCACGCCACAACTTCCAAGACAGCTGGGGTAATCACTGCTGTGCCATAAACTGGGAGGGGAATGACAACACTAGCACTGCTAATGCCAGAAGGATTCTTTTTCTGGCGTTCTTGGGGCACTGCACCACTGCTGCTGATCACAGAGGGGTAGGCTTCCACCTCTCTAGCAATAAAGAGCATGAACTTTTAACCAGGTTCGCAAAAAGAAGTAATGCTGGTTTCTGCTAGAACATATATAACTCCCAAACAGTTCTCAGGCTGCTCAGAATCATCCAGAAAAGTTGAAATATTGAAAATATTCTAGCTACTTTGAATATGCTTCTAATGAAGATATTTTCAGTTGTCACAACTGCTCTCTCTAAAACATGGGAAAGGACATAAAAGGCAGTATTGCTTCACCTGCTTCAGTTGGTGTCTGGTGTAAGCAAATGGGGATGCGAGGACAGAGAGGACTAAGAGGAAGAAAAGCAGCTTCTTCTTTTCAGATCAGGGTGTTGGTTTTGTTGCCTTGGGTGTTGTGTTTGAGGAGTGGCTGCATTGGCATCCTGAGGAACAACAGGCTTAGATTGTTTGCCTGCTTTAGAAATCAATTAAATTCAAAAACATCCAGTTTCAGTGTACCTTTCAAATACTCATCCTTTTAACAACTCTGCAAAAGATGGCTATCCCTATTTTACATAGAAACACATGTTTGGAGGGGGTAAGTGCCAGTGGAGGATTCCAGCACTGTTCCTGCACTCACTGGGTTATTTGACATGCTTTTCTGTTCGTCCCTCATATCCCTGTAACAGCGAAATTGAGGTTCCCACTCAATAAAATAACAGCTAAGGTCAAGCCCCCATAGGTTCCCTTTCCTCCTAAACCCTCAGCACAACAAATTGCTGAAAGATGATGACATTCCTGAAGCAAACCATCACACTGAATGCCCAGGTTGCACATTCAGCTCACTAAAATCTTTCCCCATAGTACACCCACATGAATCACAAGTTGCAGCGGTAACAAGATGCTACTGAAAAATAACTTTAATAACATTAAGAGCAAACGCTTGCCATACTTGGAATTTTTGCATTTCACATCAGGACTACCTGCCATTTCAAACTCTTCTTGAGCTGCTCCCTCACTGTCACATTTTTCTTGCTCTCAGGATGGCCTCCTCATCAGCATCACTTGCTTCTTCTGTAGTTCACTTACTGACCTGACCAGTTACAGTCACTCTGCATTTTCTGGGGTAAAATAAAAGTAAAAAATAGAAGTAACTCCTGATCCTTTTTATCTTTTCTGTGTGGTTTCAGGGTTTTCTTCACTAGGATACCTAGGAAAAGTCATTTTTTGGAAGGACAAGTTGTCCTGAGTTTCTGCTCTCAGAGAACTTCAAGTGTAATAAGACAAGAGTAGATAAAAAGTAGGTTAATATTAACTAATTGAAACTGGAATGACTCTTGTCTAGAGCATGTGAATTTGTCCTTTGCTTCCACAACTTTCTTGATTGATGTCTGAGAGATTTCTAATTACAGCAGCTGATAATTTCTCAGTCCACTTTTTAGTCCAGGGTAGCTTTAAAAAGCTTTAACATTAATAACTAAAGAGCTATGAGCAAAAACTTCGTCTTTTATGTGAGAAATGGCTCCTTGTTTGTGCTGCTATAAAAGCTGTTACTGAATTAGTAAAATTTCAACACATATAATTTGTTATTTGTACAATAGTCTTCCCTTTGCTTGTAATCCATCTTGTACTACGCAGGGAGCAAAGAAAACATCATGGATGCCACCCTGGACTGAAGAAGAAGCCAGTACTTCATAACATATTATCTTCAGCAATAGCAGCCGCGTCCATCCTAAACTGCTCATGTTGCAACACTTCCCACTCCAAAGAAAGAGGCAGATCCAGATTCAACTTCGTCCCTGTATCCAGCTGTGTGTTCCCCACAGCCTTGTCCCAAGACTTTTCCTCATATAGACCTAAGGAGTCCGATGTGCCAGGTGCAAGCAGCGCAGATGGTGCTGAGCACGGCTTCGCTTGAAGCCCCACTGACAGAGCTCAAGGTTTGGTCCTCACTCTTCAAATGGACAGGATATTCACTGTCCGTCCAGAATGGACATTTCTTCCACCTTTTCATTTCATTACGTGTAACTGCAAGAATGTTTATCTTTTCCACGTTTACTCTCTTTTCCTTTTCCTGTATAGAAGATCCTTAATGAAAGCTAAGTCATGGTGATTCACCAGAATCAAAACTTCCATAAAACTGATCCCTAAAAATTCCATTTATTGACAGTGGTTAATGAAGAAATTTATTTTCTACTATTTATGCTTTAATGTTTTTATATTTCTATCTGTTGTGAGATAAATCTAAAAAAAATCTGTCAGAAAAGTTACTTAGAAACATAAACTAAGGATTTACTGAAGTGATTTTCTTAAATTCTTTTGTTTGGATAAGATTAAATATTTCATCTCATTAAGCATTGCTTTTGTTGTTCTACAAGAATAAAAGGAATATTACAATTAAGTGCCTAAGTTTGCAAATGGAGTGTTACAGTCTTATTTTATCCAGATCTGCTTTTTCCAGTGGGAAAGGTTTCTGTATGATTTTTTTATTTTTCATTTTCAATTTTAGTGGCCATGCAGGCTCTTATCAGCTGGAAAAACAAACAAGAAAACTTCAGTGTCTAGAAACAGAAGCAGGCTGGTAAAGGGTTTTATACAAGCCCATAAATCTCTAATTATATAAATTATATTTGTTGATAATAACATATTCTGCTAGTCACAGTTGGTGGAACAAGGACTATTAAAAGGAAACTCTTTATTACACAGAGGAAGAGAGAAACATCCTATAGGAGATATTACATTATTATTATTACTACAATGGGCAAAGTTGTTGCTTTAAATGGCACTCATGAGATTATGGTCTTTCCTTAATTTAAACCCACATGAAAAGAATGGATGCTGCAGAGCTGTGAGCAAATGAGGATGCAAATGAAGAGGAGCAAGAGGAGAGAATGTCAGAGGAAGATTTGTGTGTTGAGTAAGAGATGTTTCCTTCACAGCTGCAACCTATTGACCAAGTAACATAACCGAGGGGAGGAAGACCTATTGAGATGTGATAAGACAGAGGGTTCTTAGCAGCACCTTTCTTCCTCATTAAAGCAGGTGCTGCCAGCCTCCATCACAAGTCTAACCACAAGTTTCCTCTGTGCCATTTGGCATTCAGAGCAGTTTCCTGGTCATTTAAAGCCACCAGGAAATTTTTATTGACAAACTTTTGGAGATGAGAATGTTGGTCTTACACATTCTGAATCTGAATCAGAAGTTGCCAACACTTGAAAAAAATATATATAAACCTGCAGTGGTTTATAAAAACTAGGAGACTGTTCAGAAAACTTAAGTGAAAAAGTATATTAAAATACTATTATCTGTACAGTTTTCATGTTCTGCCTTTCAAAAGATCAAGATTACTGAACAACTTTGGTTTCTAGGTGCAGTATCTGGGTCACCTAGGATAAGGTAGGGGTAAAGAGAGGAGTCCTGCAGAGAAGACACTAACATCTAGGTATGGTTAGGAAAACAAACTAGTAAGAGAATATCTCTTGCTTATACATCCAGCCTAGCACTCCACTCTAGATAGTCACAGTTGGCTGACAATAGGAATAGCACAGAGACTGAAACACTGCCATTTTTCCACTGCTATGCTGCCTTGTCTGTTTCCTCTCTCCTTTTGTTCCCACCACATTTCCATTCCACTCGTTGTCCATTTTTTCTTTTTGGCTTTAAACACACCATCAGTAAGTCTAGAAGAGACAATTAATTAGGTGACAAGGCTGAGTAGCTGCTGGTTGTGGCATAAAAGTAATTCTTCAGCTTGCTGTCTACCACTGATCCACACAGAATGGTCTTTCCTGGCCTCCTCCCCTTATTGGTAGGATGCTTGCAATCTCTCCTGGGAAGGATACAACTTTAATTGGAAATTAGGGCAAGAGGGTGGAGGCTCCTAAAACATAATTATAAGCACCCTGCTATGTCCCAGCGCAGCCATGGGAAAGCAGCCTGTAAATTTAATTTCGGTGCCGTGATGGCTTCTCTGCCAGCTGTCTCACTGCCCTCAAGCGAATGCAGAGGAGCTGCTCCCCAGCACCAAGTGCTGGATGACTATGCCTCCTGTCTCCTTGCCAAGGAGGTTTGGAGCAGCCCAGCCCTAGCCTGAGGGGCATTTTCTACCCAAGAACTGATACTGAATGTCTCTTCAGCAGCGTCTCAGCCGAGGGTTTTCTGTCGATTCAGCTCTTTAGGACAGCACAGTGTATTTCTTACTCTCTTGTGACAGTAGAAATACACTGGCTGCCCTAAAGCTTGAAGAGAGGCTTTCTGTTACCCAGACCAACTGCTTCATGCTGAGCTTAATTTCATGGGAGTAGATATTCTAGATGCCTACTATTTGCATCTATATAGTATTTTGTCAGTCCCAAAGCCTGATGGGAATTGCCCTTTAAGGGATATTAATTCATATGTTTTTTGTTTGCAAGAGGTAGATAATAGTCCTACTTACCATAGCCATGGGGGAAAAAGGAAGCACAATGGTAAAGCTCTGTGAGACTGACAACATGAGCACTCCCTTTTTGAACATCCCTTTCATGTTAGTTCATTTTTTTGTTGTTGTTGCTAGGCCAGCCTACATTTTCATTATATTAATACAGATAAAATGAAGCACCCTTACATTAGAAAACTAAAACACCTGTAGAGCTATAGCAAGGTCACATTTTTAGTGGCAGGAGCGTAAGGTAGAGGTACTGTGTTATTTGGCACTTCTCTGCCTTCAAAACATTTTTCACAGGCTGTCAAAAAGTCTTTATGTTTGTGTTTGACTTGGCAGGTACTCTCAAAACCAGAGAGTAAATGCAGAGGAGCAGTACAAGCCCAGTCATCTGTAACTTGGCTTGGTCCTCTGTGATCTCTCATCTGATAACCTTCAAAGCCGGCCTCTCTGTTTGGATGGTGACTTGAAAGAATCTCTTTGGATTACATTAGCTTTACATTAGCTGTACTACTGTTTTTAATAGCAAAGCAGCTACTGTATTTACAATAGAACCAGGCCAGTTCTGGGGCAAATAGATTACTTACTACAAAGCAAGTCAGATCTCAGCTTCTCAGATCTCTTTAAACTCTCAAATTTGCTATTTATGACTGTTTTCATGCATTAGAAAATAAAAATTAAATATCTAAAATGTCATGCCTACATACTTTGGAAGAAAGTTCAAATTTTTCATTTCAAAATTTTATTATTCTAAAATTTGGAAAAAATACACCAGGAAAAGGAAGCTGAAATAGGTATTATGTTTTGGGATGATGTTAATGAAAGTAAGCTAAATTTAAAAAATTCCCTAAAGAATCAATCATTTAGGCAACTTTACTATCAGACTTCTGAGATTTTTTATGCAGTAAGCTGCAAATAAACACAGCTCAGACTGAAGCTGTTTTGATGACACACGGTTGATGAATATCAAGCCAAATTTCCAATATTAATCCAAGCTGGTACACCAGCTGTAGCAATGTTTACTACATTAGAACAAACCATCCTTTTCCAAAACATACACTGCATATGATCTGTGTAATATTCTGTGTAAACTAATATTATATAGGAAGTGATTGTCCACTTCAATGCCTGAAGCCACCTTTCCTCCTCAGAACTATTCTGGTTTGCTTCTTTGTGTTACACTCCTGTTGCTGATTCCAGAGCAAGCTTTGAGTTGCTTCACCAGGAGGAGGTGGAAATGTATGTTAAGAAGAATTCTTTCCACTTTTTTTGAACCTTTAAAGGACTCATTCCTGCAAGCACCACAGTTCCCAAGTGCCCTCAGGA
Source organism: Anomalospiza imberbis (assembly GCF_031753505.1). Classification (NCBI taxonomy): domain Eukaryota; kingdom Metazoa; phylum Chordata; class Aves; order Passeriformes; family Viduidae; genus Anomalospiza; species Anomalospiza imberbis. Next base: position 64,269,358 of record NC_089683.1, on the reverse strand, counting down.
GCGTGGGAGGTGAAGGCAGAACATGTCATTTCAAGTCCACCACTGCAAAAAGAGCTTTAGCAAACAGTTCATGCATCCTTACTTGTCTTCTTGTCTTTATTGTGCAGAGGAGAACCAAAGAGATTTGTTTTATCCTTCTTCTTCTCCTTTTTTTTCCCTTTGCAATGCTCCCTCATGCTGGCCTTGATGCTCTTCAAGCATGCACTGCCACAGAGATGAGCAAGGCTCCCCTCCAGCCTGCTCACATGGCCGGGGTGAGGAGTGCTCCAAATCTGGCTGCTGCGTGGCCAGCTGAGAATAATTGTGCTCTAGGCAGGGCAAGAGCAAGGACTTAAAGGGTGCCCTAGACACTACTGGGGATGACAGTAATTACCCTTTGTGGCAGTCATGGGAAATCAGGCAGCAGCTGAGGCAGGAGCACAGATTTGGAAGGCAGTCTGCTGCTTGAGAAAGGATGGTTTGAAAGGTATGGAGCAGACAAAATGCAAGTTTTTGTGGTTGAAACAAGAAGCTGTGCTGGAAGAAACTCAGCATTGTCACCTCTGAGTGACAATGCCGCCCCTGGATATTCCCATACGCTGTGCCAGAAGTTTAGGTGCTCTTGTTGTCTGGCTAGTGATACATGGTGGATGGAAATCAGAGGCTGACCCTCAGACTGTTTTTCAAATCAGCCTCCTATGACAGATGGATGACAAAGCAGAGCTGGGATAAGATAATTAACAAGATGATAAGCGATTTTCTCTGATAGCCAGAGATATCATTTGGTGACTCAGGAGATCCTCAGCTGTGATGTGACTAAGGGCAAAGTGTAAAGTTTCACCTCTTTGTACTCCTCCTCCTGTTACTCACACAAAGACTTTGTATTTCTTGGTGTCAAAGCATCAGGCCTAACAATTATGAACACAAATAGGTGTTCCCTCCCTATTTCTGTGTATTATACATGGGAGTATTTTAAGGAAGGTTGTAAATCTTGACATGGTCAATCCTCAATTTACCAAAATCTTGGGCTAACCACTGTGAACCTCCAAATCTCTAACCTTCCTCTGCCCCCACACAAAAACCTCTCAGATGAATAAAATGGCAGTTTCAACTTGCTAGTAACTTGTTTGGGACTGTAGGCTAAAACAGAAGGGAACTTTCCACTTGAGTGGGCAACCATCCCATCCTGCCAAGAAGACACCAGCCATGTCACACAAGGGCCAAATGAGTAATCTGGACTTCCACCTTAAAAGTTTCTTCCCTGGGCACTGTAGGAGGCAGATGTGATGGGCAGCTCCTACTTCTGCATGCTGGTGCCTTCAGAAACCAGTGCCCAGAAGGTTTGTTGATGCTACTGAAAGACTGCAAGGCAACACAGAGCATACAGTCACATGAAGGAGGGGGCTGGAAAGGTAATTTGGCTGCTAATCACCCCAAGCCATTTTGCTGTCAGGACTGCAAGGAGATTTTGGGATACTATTTTTGTACTGGACTGGGTTTTTCTCTTGGACCTCAGTTCTTGCTTCTCTCTTTTTTTGAGGGTTAATTCTAAAACAGCCTGAGAAAGTCTCCATTCTCCTAATTTTCCTAATGTCAGCAGGATTTTATTACTTCAAGAATTTTATTTAAGAAGAAGAGAAGGAGGGTTAAGGGATAAAAGCCTAGTTGCATTAATATTTGGTATAAGCTTCAGATATGAGTCTGGCAAGCACATGTGTTCTTGTCAAGACAGGGTGTGGTAAAATCAGGACAGCTTATGAAAAAAAGTAGTAAGGTTTTACAGAAGTGAGGTGAAAAGAATTCCATATGGAAAAATATAAGAATGAAAAACTGGAAATAACAGCGCAGTCCCAACTGTGATTTACACAACTTTGGTCCATCCTCGTTCACATTGAGGTCAGCTATGGACTAAATTGTGATACTATGGATGTGTTCATGTAGATACTTTATATAATATTTTTCCTTCATTTTTCATGTTGCATTTTACCTGTTTGATGTTTTCCTGAGGGCAAGGTTCTAGGGCACAAGTTACTTTGTAAGAAATAGAGAGCTGGGCATGTAAGCCAGGTCTACAGCCAGTAATTAAATCTTCTGGGTTTACACTATCTGTGGAAAAATCCTACAGACAACATCTGCCTCTCTGTTTGATCTGCATTTCAACAATCAAGGGCAATTTAAAGTGCTTTATGATGGATTCTCCATGGATACCTAATATAATTTCCTTTCATTATGATACTAGAGTAGGTTTTCACAAAACTGTTTTTACAAAAAAACAGATGGCTTGGGCAAACTAGGGCACAAGTAAAAGGATGTCTCATAAAAGCTACCCGAGAGAGGACAGTTTGATCTAATCTCACCACATTCATGTTACACAGGAAAAATTTGCAAGTTTGAAATTTTGAAAGTTGTTCCTGTAAATTTTCCTCAATCCCAGTAGTCACATGCAAAATCCTGTGATACATCCACATTTTCACTTTGATCATGAAAAATGAAAAACAAAATTGAAAAAAAAAATAGTGCATCACTTCATATGCAGGAAATCTAACTAACCACTGTGTGCAGATGGGCATATGAGCCCTAATATGTCAAATCATTTAAGGAACCATCTATGAAAACAGCTCTGATGGCCCCATTGGAATCATCTGCAGCCCTAAGGTTTTGCAGGTGCTTGTTCGCATTTTGGCACTTAGCACTGAAGAATTTTGCAGATAAAATTGAGGCCCAGACATTCCTATGGAGCTGCACCAAAGCAACAATTTTTTTCTGAAAGCAAAATTTCTGCAAAAGCAGTATTTTGATAGTGTGGAAAAAGATAAAGGAAGACCTGACTGATTTAATCTCTCCCCAGTATTATCAATCTTTTAAATTTCAAGTTGGAATTTCCAATATGATTCAGAAGGAGATCTTTGTTCAGGTCACTATCCTTCTAACAAGATGATTTTAATCCCCCTTTCTGAGAGTGTGCAAATGGGCCAAGCCCTTTTTCCCTTATCACGAGCTTGATTGTTTCATTCTTCAATCTGTTTACCTTCAGAACGCATAGAAATCTACTGGATATAGAAATGTGTGAGGAAGTGTTCCAAGAGATTGAATCACAAGAAGTAGTAACTGTCACACAACTGAGATGTGTCAAAAAGAAAGATGGATCTTATTTGTGTGGCCATGTTGTGCATCTAACAAAATGTGATGTTATTATGACCAGAATTCTGCTAATCTTACACACATTGAATTGCTCTTCATTTTGGAAATTATACATGTCAGCTGTAACTCTTGTTTCTTATCTTATACGTACCAGTGTCCTATCCCAGAAGTAAACAGAGCTGCTGAATGGAGCATGCATTAGAGATATTATTGATTCTGAACACATAAAATAAAGGGCTTGCACTTCAACAATGAAATGTCACACTCAAGAAAACAAATTAATGTTTTGCAAGTGATGTCAATGGGGTCAAATTTTGGTCTTGTCAGTAGTTCATACAACAAAATATGCACAACAAATACAATTGCAAACTAGATTGCATTTGAATTATTGATTAAGCAGGATGTATTTTAAGACCAAGTGGCAGGTGCCCAAGAAGTGTAAAGTGAAATATGGATATATTTTCAGAGAAAATTGAAAATACTAAGATGTTCAAGCTGTGGTAGAAACACCAGAAATTAAATTGAACATATTAACTTACCAGCAGGAAGTTCTCTTTTTTTTTTTTTTTGTTTCAGTTTGTACCTGTAGGGCTGCTTGACATTCCACTTGTTTTCAACACAATTTCTTCATTGCTTTTCAGTGGTGAAGTTGAATTAGATAAAACATGTTTGTTGGAGGATGTTTCCCTAATTCTTAATTTGACAGGAATGGAAGCAATGCCTTTGGCAGTCTTCTTTATTTCTGTTATTGTAGCAGACCTAATGTTCCCGAAAGCTTCAGACATCTGTTCTTCCCTGCTCTTTCTTTAGCATTGCCACTGGGCACAATGACAGTTTAAGACCTTTATTGTGCTGCTCTTAGTGTTTCAGTGCCCTTTTCTCTTACAGACAAGACTTGGATCAAGAAACTTGGCTAACAGAGGTGAAGAACTAAGGAGATGTCTTCTCTTCCTCTAACTTCTCCTTTGCTTGAAAATCCAAGCTTTCTGATTGTGACTTAACTCAAATCAATTTAACAATTTGTTTAGCTAACACTGCACTTGACTTAAATGTAACAATTTAGTTCAAAATCTAGAAGTTGATCATTAGTTAATAATCTAATAAATTGAGGCACATCCTTGGCTCCTGGATTCAGCTTCCATTTCTGTCAGAACTGATTATATTTTGCATGCTGCTTTTGCCATGCACCCCTGTTGCAGAAGTCACAGGAAACAATACTGGCATCTGTAAAACTGCTTTATCCTTCTCAATGTTTTTCTGCTGCAGGGTTTAGGATGTGTTTTTCTAGGAATCTGTGTTGAACTGGCCAGGCATGACTGGAAGCCAGCTACCCTAAAGGCAGGATTTCACTTGACTACTAATACCTATGGTATTTCTGCTTGTTGGATACCCACACACCCATGCACCTTGTTCTTTAAGGGAAAGCCTTTCCAGTGAGGGCCTGGGGCAGGGAACCAGGCTACAGTCCCTGATGCTGTGCTGGGGTCAGCAAGTTGCTTCATTCCTCCTTCTCTCAGGAATGCAAAGTGGAAGTGGGAAATGGTGACTGGGGCTGTGTCCCACAGAGTCACCAGCCCTGTCACTGCTCAGACACCTTTAGGGAGGAGGAGGAGGAGGAAAAGGGAAGAGAGGAGATGATGGAACTGCTGAGATCAGCAAGGGAGAGGAGAGAGGAAGGGGGATGATCACTGTCAATTTTCTTTGCTTTTTAATTATGCTCTGCTGTCTCATCAAGGTTGGAGTCACACTCCTAAACCTTGTTTTGTGCACCTTTCCCCACCTCCAGGCATTTTGTCAGTGTCCAGATAATGCAAAAGAAGCTGTAAACACAAACGGTGGTTGCTTAAGTCCTCTTTAGCTTCATCAGGGGTTTGCCACATCTGGTGGAGCAAAAGCGCTGAGCAGGACCATGCTGGTTTCCTATTTGGTGAACACAAGTGCATTACCATCTGTAGCACATCATGGCACAGAATCACTTGTGTAGGCACTCAACTCCATAGGCCCAAAAGCAAACAGAGCGGTCCTTAAGTGTCCACTATTCTCATGTGCTTGTGAGCAAGGCCTTGGGAGACAGCCAGCATAGGACTGAAGAGTAACGCAAGCTGTAGTTGTGATGCTGGATGTCAAATTTCAGCCAGCATACTCAGGTACTCCAAGGTGGTGCCTGAGAAGAGGAGGCTTTGGGGGCTTCCACAATTCCCCATTCTCAGTAGAGAACAAAAGTTAAGATTAATTTTTGAAATAATACATAGATACCATCTTTCATTAGGTGTAATAAGCATAATGAAAATATTTATTATAAGATTTTTCTCCTGAATGGATAATATTACACATGAATTACAAGTAATTTTATACTAATTGTGTTCTCAACTGTATTTCACTTTGATTTTCTTCCAGCTTGGAAATATTTTTTTTAAAGTATTTACGTGTTCTTGCCTAATTATTCCTCGCTGCCTATACTCTACCCATTGTTTATACTCTACCCATCTCTCAATCTTGTTGATCAAAGTTAGGAGACATGCCATAAAAGTGAATGGAGTTAACTGCTTAAAAAAACCCAACCTACCAACCAAACAAAAAAACTCCAAACAACCCAGGTGAAGCCCTGTGTCTTTATTAATTTCAGCTACCAAGAAATTTTAACTGAAAAATTTTCCACCTCCAATTTGTTGAAACAAAGAACACTTGGCAGGGCTTTTCATAGTACACACAATTACAAAATTGCAGATGTGTTACAAGCTAATAAACCTCAGTAGTTAAGGATTTAGATGAGACTCCTTTTCCACATCACATATTATCCTTTTTTTTTTTTTTCACTTAAGAGAATAAATTGAATGTTATAAAGTTAGGTTTAACAAGGCAGAAACCAGCAGGGTATACTTCATTGCTTGCAGTATATTGAGTCTTGAGGCACTGTGGAGTATAGGATGCTAGGAGACGTTTTATGATGTGATTTTCTCTATGAGAGCTTTAGTATGAGTTGGTAAGGGGTATTTATGCATTTTACAGTTACATATGACAGTATACACTTTCCACTTTAAAAATTCTTAAGAACAGCACACAAACAATAAAAGGAGCCTTTTAGCAACTGTAAAACACACTGCTCCAGCTCAGCTCCTGAGGTGCAGGGAAATCATACCTGACTTTTCTACACCAGATAAAAAAGCTGGGCCAGTAAAGCAGAGCATTTTAAAGTTCTAGGTTTTGATACAGCAGAAAAAAAATGCCAAGACACCCAAGAAGAAAGCCACAGCAGGAGCTTTATCAAACCACGCCTGCAGGTTGCAGGAGTGGCTTGAAATCACTCCTGCCTCTGCCCACTCTGTACTGGCACCAGCAATGGCACACCAGGATTCTTAAGGCTTTACTGGTGTTCCTTGCTCACTCTTGCAAATATTTAGAAATAAATACATTCCACATGAATGAGGAGAAGTCAAGATGCTTTAATCCCTTCTTTACTCTGTCCTTATGGTTAAGTGAATGAATGAAAAATAGAAGCAAAACTATGAAGTGCTGGCTGACTAATTTACTATTTTGGCAGTCAGTAGGTAAATGTATTTGACTTTTTGAAAATTGTGCAAAATCTTCAGGTTAAAGATGATACATACAAAATGTGACTTTTCTGAGTTTCTTTCCTTCAGGAAGATGATATGTGTTGTTTTGTTTATTGACAGTTTAATAAGTTTTTCTAAATTTAATTACAATTGTGAATGTATTTAAAATGCGATGGAATCCACATAAACTCCACTTACTGTAATGAATGAGGAAAACCAAGGGGTTTTAACATTTGTGCTTTATCTGACCAACACACATCAGATATGAAGGTCCAAAATAGAGTAGATAACTTTACTGCAGATGCCAGTGCTGTATTTCTACACACGTTAGAAAAGTTTCCAGCCTTTTCTACTAACATCTGATGACAATATTCCGAAAAACGTAGCTAGTCTGTCAGGTATCTCTGGAATATGAACACATTTTTCCTGGTGCTTATGGGGAAGAGTAAAAATATGTGGGCTTGACATTACCCAGGATCTGATCTTCATAGTTAGGAAGGCAGCAGAAGAAGAATCCCAAGCATATTTCCATAATGGCGGTGGTCCAGCCAAAGCCATAGGCCCAGCTAAACATATTGATTCCTGTCATTTCAACTTCAGATGAGAACTTTACTGGGTAAATGACCAGGCCCATGATGGAGAACACAGCTGCAGAAACAGGAGAAAACAAAAAAATGTTTAACACCCAGCACCACTGCTGTCCTCCATAATCCCTGTATCTAAACCCATCCATGTTTTGGAGGATCTGAAAATCGATCCAGTGCCATGAGAGACTTTGATTTTTCATAGACAGCTCAATTGCACACAGGCAGAGGCTTGGGTATAAGATCAGCTGAGGAAAATATCAGATCTAGTATGCACAAGCATATATCTAGACAAGCTAAACTCGACTCCATATGCTGCCTTACCAGCCACGAAAAGCAAGCCTCCGATCCCACGAATGAAGTTGAACCGAAGTGTGTCGATGGCAAATGCTATGATGGCCAGTGCAAAACAGATGACTAGAAGTAGAAAGCCAACCAGGTATGTGGCAGCAGCAGCTCTTCCCCAGGCTGAAATCAGAAGGAAGATATATTAGAAGGGAGTAAAAACAAAAACAAAGGCTGGTTTTCTTTGGTTAATAATTAAAGGTTAATTTTAAAACCTGTGAAAAGAGGATCATCTCCCAAGAAAGCAAGCATGGGAGCTTTCTATCCTCTTACAGGTGAGCATTTCAGTTCCACAAGAAATCATGCACTAAATGCAGAATGCATAAAATTGCAGATTGGTCTTCTCATGCAGAATGAAATGGGGGCTTGGGTGCGAGCTTACTGTTAAGTTTTAGCAATTAAGAATTAAGAGAGAAATGGCTTTAAAGGTGTAAAACTGGACACTGTCCTTCAATAGCAAATATTACCTCAGCAGATGCCATAAAACCAGCTTTGTTTTGCACAGACAAGGAGAATTAAACTGTCCCTGGAACTAATAAAATCTTCCTTTGAAACAAAGTGTTTATATAATCTGGCAAACTTAAAGGAATGGGAATAGCCCATAAATGTCAGAATTCGGTGATTTCTGTCTTTCAGCCTCAGTTTAGCTCTGTGTCCTAAATGGAGCTAAGAATTTGAAATCTGTTTTGTAGGGAAATTGGACCTCTGATTTTGGTCCAAATTTAGAACCACTGCATTTCAAAAAGCTTCTTCCAGATATTAATTCTTTCATTTTCAAATTATAAATTTTTATGTTATAACATGTTAAAGCAAAGCATATTGCTTTGGCATAACAACTGGAAAAAATATTTATTTAATATTTCAAGACTTGAGGAGCAACTACTGTTCAAAGAGATCAAAGTGTCTCTTCTTCTAGATGTAAAAAAGCCACTTTGACACATTTTAAATTGTGTATTAAATTGAGTAAGCAGTTAAAGTCTGCTGCGCATCTAGAGACTTCATCCCCTCATCTAAGCCACTGTCTTTGTCAGACATTGGCTTCTAACCAAATATATGCAACAGCAGTGCCAAAAAATTATCACAGCCCAAACAACCCTGACAATAATTACAATTCAACTTAAATGCAGTGTATGCTGTTCAGTAAAAGTTCCCTCTGAAACTGAGTAAGTAACCTATCAATTTGTTTGCTTTAAGCATGGAAGTAATAAAATGCAAAGTGTCTTTCTATCCCTTAACCTGAGTCAAGTAAGCATGAAAGCAGCTGTCCTGTTTCCAATGAGTGACAGCTTGGTGCTCTATCTCTTTCCCCAAGGCCCACACCACCACTACTCTTAGGCAAGAAAAATGGATCAGGATTTTCCAGCTATCCTTTTCTAACCCTCAGTCCATCAAAACCAACTTCCCTTTTGTTTGCATTTCAGCATTCTCCCTGCTTTATGATTCCTGCTCCCTTCTAGTTATCGCACTGTATCTTCAGTTTTATTTAATCTCCATTCTCTTTCTTATTCCACAAACTTTCTGTCTGCTTTGTAGGGCTTTTCAACTGGGTTGTTTTCCCAGTAAACAGGCAGCTGCCTGGGAAGACTGAAAGGGACAGCAATTGTGTTCTTACATCTCATTTTCTAGCCCAGTGTTTTAGCTCAAACTCCTCTCTAGGAGTTTACAGGGGGCTCAGAGGTAGAGTGTGCAGTGTGGAGGCACAGGAGGGAGGACAGCACCTCAGACAGATTATCAGAAGAAACAGTCAAGAAGAGGAATTTCTTATACTGCTCAATATACCCCACTGAAGGTGTTCCTATTCCCAGTCTCTCTGTTACCCGTTCAAAACAGCAAAAAAGGGGGCATCTGGCCATAAGAGCTGTTTCTCAACAATGGTGATCTCACTGCTCTTGGATACAAGAGTTCTGGACACTTCTGGCAGAAGGGTGAAATTACAAGAACATCTAGAGGTGATGTTTTTTCTTAGGTACACAATTGCTTGTGGTTAGATACAAAACTCCCAGGCAAAGGAGCAGACTCAGAGCACAGCTGCCTGCCCAGCAAGTTCTGAGACACCAGGAGTCCTGGGGGTTCCACCTCCCCTGCTGCCCAAGCTCAGCCTTGCTTCCCAAGAGCAGCTGATGGTAGAGCACCAAGCCCTGGGGTGGGAGCAGCACCTGGGCTGGGGGCTCAGGGAGCTGTGCCTGGTAGCTGCAGACATGTGGGGTGGCACCTTGCTCATGCCAGCAGCTCCCTCCCCCTCCAGGCTCACCCAGGTGTTTTTCCTGAAGTAGTGTTCCAAATGCTGTGACTGTATGGAAGCAGATTGGGCGCACGCCCAGCCTGCTGGGCATTGGCTATGTGGCAAGAAGAGACATGCTTGTTGCAGGATGCTTACACCATTTGGAGGCATTGCTCAATCAATCACCTAACAGCCAATTTTGTGTCTCAGTTCTACAAAAGAGAAAAGAAACCCCTCAACGCTGGAAGAAAAACAAAACACAACTCCAAGGCAGTAGAGCATATGAACAGTGAGTCTCTACAGGGTTTTTTTGAAAAAAAGTATTCTGAGTTCATCTGTCCTTTACAAAAAGCAGCAGCTATCAGTAGTCTAAGACCACAGTGTGTAAACATCTTACCTTCCTAGAGTAAAAGGTAACAAAGGCTTTGTACAGCAATAATTACAAGTGTTTCTATATTTGACATGCTTATTTTGTCTTGTGCCAGCCAGGAATACTAGAGTAGCTTAGTTCTTTATGAATAGAGCTAAGACTTAAAATTCCTTAAAAATGTCAGAATTAGAAGAATTAAATTGGTCAAAAAACACTGACAAGCAAGTGGCTAATTTGGTGCCAAATATTTTCTTATCTTCCAATGTTGTGGGGGTTTTTGTCTTTAACATTGAGTAAAAATATAAATAAATTGTTCTATCTGCAAAGCTTTTTCTTAAAAATGTGAACTTCAGGCCAAAGAATCCTCACAGGTGCAACACCAATTCAGTGTGTTCTTAGCTGTAAAGCAAGGGCAGTTAAAAGCTGAAAGGGCCCAGTCCACCTGTCACCAAGTCAAAAATTGAAACAGAGGGAGCAGCAAGTTACAGGATATCAAACTGAGTTTGTAAAAATATTCAGCAGTTTTTGCGATCTATTTTCTCAGCCCCAAAAATGGTGGTGATCTTTTGGCTGTTTAAGAGTTAAAATGTGCTTGTGAGAAAAGAAACATGAGTTTATACAAAAGTGTTCTTGAATACCAGCAGCATCCTGTAATGCTTTGGTGCCAGTCCCATTTCTGTCTTTTTCAGTTCCTCCACCAGCTGAAAGATCACCAGTGAACATTATGAAAGGGTTTGTGGGCAGCTACACACCAGCCACTCTTCAAAACTCCTTCTAACTGGCAATTTTCTGAGCAATTTGGTCTTTAAACAAGACATTGCTATCCCAATGTCAAGGCAAGAGGAACCCACGTTCTCACACCTGTCTCAAGCGGGCGAGGACGGTGCTTCTGATAGCAGAGTTTTTTATGTCAGTCAGCGGTGATTTGTGAGAGTCTGGGCTATCCAAAGTGAATACAGTAATATGTGACTACTGGAAAATCAAAACGAGTGCCTGACTTCTATAACTCCCTGCTGTATGAGAATACCCCTGAGCTAATTTAGAGACCAGAAAGAGCCCTCCATGCCAGAACAGAGCTCATGATATCTTATGAGCTACATAATTAGCTGAGACAGAATTCAATAATAACACTGATTTATTACTCTTCTATTAAAGCTAACTCAGTTTGGAGGCAGCATGACTACCTCTTGTATTGCACCATATTAACACATTCTGATTATCCTATATCTGGCTGCAACCATAGGGAAGCTGATAGATTTAATTAGACATCCAGGACTAAGAATGTCTCCAGTTTCCTGCCTTCCTGATTTTGCTCCCTCACACATTTTACAGTTTATGAAAGTATAAACACTGTCGGTGCTTCACACAAAAAGAAACAAACTTTCTTGCTTAGCAGTAAGTTGAGCCAAAACTTTGAGCCACCAAACCTAGTATTTCCTTAGCCTGTCATCTTTCATGCTCCAAATGTACCTTCACAAGAAGGGCTGTTTTGTCTTGAAAATAGCATATAACCTTTACTTCCTCCATGACAAATACAAATGCCAAAGTTCCTGGTGTATGTGTTTCAAAACATGGGAAAACACTCACAATAACATTCTCATGTTTTTCTTGATCTGGTACTCCCACACTACATAAACTGCTGAGTCTCTCCTTGGGTGACATTTTCTGAAAGCAACCCCAGAGAGTTCAGAAGTACCACTCCTTGTATTATCAATAGGAACATGCTTCTCCAAATTTTCCTCTTGGCTGGAAGCTAAATACACAACTAGCATTGGAAAGAAAAACAAATATTTATTGCCAGCACAAAGACACCAACAATTATCGAGAGGTTCTTGCTGACTGACCATTTTTACACTGCAGTGAATTGTGCAGTGATTTGAGGAAGGGTAGCTCTAATTCACAAGAACCAGGGAGGGGTGAAAGAAAACGTAACAGACATTTTGCTCTGTTATCCTTCATACCACCAAGGGAAAGAAACATAAACCATGCAGTTCTAGCTGCAGTCTTGCAGAGCAAATCTTAGGAGAACTAAAATCTGCAGTGGTAGCAATTCATCTCTGTGTTGTACGTAATGAGAATGTTTCTAGGCTGAGTTTCAGAGCTCAACCTGTTTAACATCTCTCTGATTAAAGGGAAAGAGTATTATTTTGGAAACAAAGCTGAACTCACTTGAGTTTCTCAACCTGGCGTTCTTTGTCAGGGTGTGGCAAACACTGCAGAGCACATGCTTCACTTTGAAAGGTTTTTTTTTTGGCCAGGTTTTACCCATTTCCCTTTGGTTTGTTCTCCTCAAGAAAGTTTCCATGTGAAAGTGCACGTGTTTGCAGCAGAACTCATGTTCCCTTAGCCTGACTCTTATGGTGGTCCATCAAACCCATTAACCCACATCTCTACCAGCCAAAGGGTTACAAGCTGCTGGTGTACATGCACACCACTGTCATCAGGACTCTGGATTTCCTGTGTTACCTGTGCAACATGACACAGTGCAAAGTCCTGTCTTCTGGAAATACCGACTCTGTAACATGCCAGCTATGGGGAATTTCTGTGCTCTTTCTGGAAACAAATGCACACTATAATCTCTGTAATTGTTTGCTGATCACATGAGCTGGCATTGAAATACCAGTGTGCATGTGTTTGTATACAGCCAAAATAAATCAGAAACTACCAAAAGCTGCTTCTTTTGGTCAAAATGCATGTGCAGACTAACAGCCATTGACTAAAAGTTATTTCAAAGGAAATTTGTACAAATGAAAAAAAATCACATATTAATCATGGATAATTTATGAATAGAATAAAGCGAGGAAAATAATATCAAAAGGTATGATTAGATATGTATTATTTTCCAAATTTCTGTCTTCATTGCATCTGGATCATTCATAAAAGAACTTCATTCTCTGTATATCTTTCATGTGGGTAGTCAATACTGGAGGTTTTTCTTTGGATTTTTTTGGTTGAAATTTATATCTTTTGCAGTGGAATACAGAATTTTTAGTCTTTCTATATGGCATCCTCTTTGGTAACTCTGTTCTTTTCCCCCTACCATAACTTTTTTTTTTAGAATTCATTGGCGTTAATACAGATTTCTCATTTAATAGCAGAGTCTTATCTCATAAAAGTAGTTTTTGTGTGAGCCAGAACCAGCTTTTAGCTTGCCACCTTTTAAAAGACAGCCATAGAAACAGAGAATGACCTATTTAGGTTCACATTAGGGTAATGTCATGGCCAAAGTTTCTCAATGATTAGTAACAGGTCCCATATAAATGAGAAAGGATTAGGACATTAAGACAATTACCCTACAATAATGATTTTAGATGACAACATTAAGGAAAAGAACATTTATACGCAGTTCTTCTATCAATAAAACACAGTGTACATTAGCAGAAGGCAGTGTTTTGTCCATAGCTGCATGCTAAAGTGATAGCTCAGCGTGGCTTGCTGGGCTTTAACTCCTTTAAAGGAAAAACTTATTAGTTCCTCACCCCTGACTTCACCCACCAACAAACACAGGCAAGACCTTTGTGTAATCTGCAACTCTCCTTTCTTACTGAGGCAAGCAATTAAACTTAGAAGCTATTCTGATTTGAATTGGAGGGGAGGAGCAGTTACATCTTGAGGGAGTGGTTCGAATTCATCTTATCTCATCTCAGGCATGTACAAGCTTGACTTAGAAGCTGGCTTCTGCAAATCGTGCATTAATGAGAGCTGCTCCCTGATGCTTCCTTAGTGCTGGGAAGGCAGAAGGGGCAGAAGGTGTAGAGCCATCATCAAAGGGAGTATCAAGGGAGTAAGTTAGATATTAAATATAATGCACACACAGTGCCTCAGAATTAAAGGTTTGCTCACGAGAGAGTCAGGGAGTACCCCTATCTCACATTATCTTCAGAAGCAGTTGCATATACTGAGAAAATCTCAGGATTAAAGCTCAGCCTCACACACTTTAATGCTGTAACATTTTTTTTCCTCCTATTTTTTTCCTATTTATTTTAAATTAAAGCAGGATTACTTATACATGGATGGAGTTTGGGAGGGTCAGGTAAATAAAATAGGTAAGGTATTGATTAATCGGTTCATTTACATAAGCTCAGTTAATGAGAATAGCAAGATGTACCTGCTCCCTAATTACCCCTGTGTGGGTTGAAATATTTAATGTGAATTAAACAGCATCCATTTCCATGATAATGCTGGCTATGAACTAGGACTTTTAATCAAAACAGTAGAGTGGGACCTTTTTAAAAAAAGTTCTTTTAAAGTTTTATATTCCCAGAGTAATTTGGAACTAATGAACACTGCATTTACATCTTATTTTCTTGTGCAGTAAGAATTGTTGTCACTCTTGATCTGCAGTTTTCATGCTGTGAGCAAACTTTGTTCTGAAACCCTGATGAAAATCACCTTTTGCACTAGGGAATTTCCACTAACAGACAGCAGCTGTGAACCTGGATCTGATTTTCTGATAGAAGCAAAATTTTACTGTTTGCAAAATAAAACCCTCAGAATATAAGCAGAAGTCGTGCTTCATACTCATAAAAAATGTATTGAATTTATTTACTCTTGTTAATGAAACAGGTTTTACAATGCATCCTGAAAATATTTATCCCTTGATACTTACTGCTGATGAGGTTAAATGAACTGCAGAGAGACTTCCTATTTTTTGGGGGCCTGATTTGGGCACAGCATACATATGTCAGCACAGTAGGTGACATTAGATGTATTCCGTTTCAGATTAGTAATTCAGCAGGACTGAAGTGAAGTGTTATTTAGTACTAGTAGAAGGAAGCTAGACACCTCTGGAACACAGGCTAGTGTCAGCACTCCATAAGCTACTTTGAGTTCCTGGGAATTTTTGAGCAATGAGTTATTTTGTAATGGTACTTGACAAAGAAGAAACATGGCATTACAATGTTCACTGTGTCAGTGTGTTTGAGGTGTCTCAGAACAGCATAAGCTGCCAGTAAAAAGTGATACAGAAATGTGAAAGAATGTTTTGTTTCTTTTGCTGTTTAACACCTTCCCACTTTATATGTTTAAACCTATAGTGGAATTTGAAATGCATCTTGCAGCCCTTATCACTGTTCAGACTATGGAGATGTTGATATGGCCATGCTGTATTAGATTACCTCAATAAACTAAGAGGAACAGGTGAGGTGAAGAGGATTGAGAGTTTGGCCACAAGTTTCCACATGCTGTCAGCAGAGATGCCTCCTGTGTAAGTGAATGGAATCCTCTCTTCAGGACTTCAGGGCCTGAAAATGCAAAGTGTTGAGGATCTTCTCAAAATCCTCAGCACCAGCAGTTTATATCTCCTGATGGGCAGATGAGAATGTTCCACATGACTGCTATTTTTCCACATAATCTAACCGTATGTGGAAGGCTGGATAATGAACAGTGGGATTACATGTGCAATTGCTCTCTGGAGCATTAATTGCTCAAGAGCATTACTATTATTTAGAAAAGAATCTGATTAAATGAATCTGCCACTGAAATTATAAAAGTACAAACTCTAAAACTACAAGGGAAAGCACACAAGCAATTGCAGAAAAGGAATAAAAATTGCCATGGTAATTAAATGCTCTGGCCTTGATTCCCTTCTCTTATACCTGTTTAGAAACAATGGGGTGTCTTCTACATACTGGGGAAAAATAAAATATTTTCTTTCTTTCTTGCATCATTCCTTACAAATACTGCTGTGATTTTTTTCATTAGCTCTATGTTTAAAACTGTATTTTTTCTCATTCTAAGCTTTGAATAATTATTGAGTATTCTACATTATTCTGTAACTAATCTTGTAATCTCATTTCTCACTGGTTAATCCCAGGAAACCTTACACTTTAAGGAGAACAATGTCTTAGGAAATCATATGCTTCTCTACACACTGTCATTAAAACTACAGACAACCACTTTATATAAATACAGTATTGTATGGTATTTATATAAATACCAATGGTACTTATATAAATACCATTTTATGCTACAATACAACAGGAACAGCAGCAGCCTTTTGTTTTCATTTTCACCCTGTGCCAAAGGAGTAGAGGCCTTTAATCCAGGCCATGCACAGGGCTCCATCTTGGGCTCTCCCACAGGCTTCTTTGAACTGCTCAGAAACCTCCCCAGCCTCTTTCCCAGCTGCAAAGACACTTTTGCAAACCTACTTGGATGTTACCAAATTCTTAAAGCTGTTAAGGGCAGAACCTTGACTTCAGGAAAAATCTGCAATAAAGGCTCAGTGACTTGAGTTGGTCCCTACTTCAAAAGCACAGTTACTTGTTTACTTCATTTCTATTTTGATGTACAGACACCCTCAGATGCCAGAGAGCCACTGGGACATCTCGTTTGTCCTCCATCTGCTGTATCCCATCCTGTCCCTCTGGAAATATCCCCATGTAACTCTGCTCAGGGTGCTTACTTCATCTTGGGGCAAGTAAGGGCTTCCCCATGCTGGGATTAGGTGCTGGCTGTCAGATGTGATGGGAATGTGGGAGAAGGAAAAACAGTTTTACGTAGGTAGTGTGGTAGTGGCAAAACTTGGTGTCTGGTCTGTTCTGTGCCATGGGTGTAATGAGTCACTGCTCTGATGGAGAAGGTAATTTTCCAGAGGGAAAGCTGTGTGGCCAGCAGTGCAAGGCCAGTGGTAGGTGCAGTATCAAGAGAGAGATTTTGGAAACTGATCCCAACCACACCATGTAACCTTGCTGTTGTATCACAACTTGGGGATTTTTAGTAAGTGATTTCTATTTTGTTCTTCCTCCAGGATAATAAATGTGCTTCACTGTAGCAAAAGATTACTTGGAAACAAAAGCCTGGTACAGGAAAAACAGGGGGAAAAAATCTACTCATCAATGGGGATGCAGAATATTTATTTTCTCAAAAGGATATTACTTTTGCAACATTTCCTTCTTTCATTTATCCTGTAGCCATACTTATCTGCTCTCATATTTGAAGTAGTTTTTGTTCATTGTAATCATACTATACTAGCCTACTTATCTTGTAGTATTTCATTCATATTCATAGACCAAAATAAAGCTGGATACCTAGAACAGAGTTGCCCATTATTTGCCTGGAAGACAAGCTGCATAAAGGTGTCCTTTCCAGATGGCAAAATCATTCATCCCTCCACTAATCTCCACAGCCACAAACCCCTCCACACATCTCAGGAAAAACCTATAATAGAATATTACAATGTGAAAATACTGAAGATGTGGATTCCACCTGCCATATGGAAAAGCCTTTTCCTGATTTTTTTCCCCAAGATCTCTGTTTGCACTATGCAAATAAGATGACCTCTTCAACATACACTTTAAAATTTCAGTTGTTTTGATGGCAGCATCTGCAAATGGAAGAACTGCAAGGCTGGGTGGAAGATAAGATGGGACAAGTGTAGTCACAAGTTTTTCACCCTTTGTGCATCACATTCAGACTAATAAAATCAGTTATTTCCCCCCACATTATTTATGTTTATTATGTATTTACCTACACATGTTTAAACATCTTCAAAGCCTGCAGTGGAATAAATTGCATACTGAAGAAATGTCTCAGGTCTGCAAGACACACCTTGTTCAAGACACGTAATATAGCCAAAGAACAAGAAAAACAAAGGAGTGCTGTGCCAGCATTATTATGGGGTTTAACCTGTGCATTTTCTTTGTAAGCTCAGCCATGTCCCACTGAGATGCATTCCATATTGCTCATTATCTATCCAAAAAGTCTTATCCTCTCTTTGTATTTGTTCAAGCATGACACCAGACTGAACCCTTTGTTTTTTCAAGTGCAAGAACAATGAAGAGCAAGAGCAATGAATCTCAGTCCCTTATCCTAAATTCCATGCATTTTGAGTAAGTGTCCTAAGGCATTGGATATTTTTCCTAGAAAGTTATATTTATTTGAATTAAATATGCTTGAAAAGCAACAGTCTTTGAAAAAGTCTACATGAGTGTCATATGTTTAAAGTAGATGATCTGAAGTCTTGGAGAAGATACCTGACTGTGTAAACTCTTCATAGTCTCACTTTCCAGAGCTCATAAACTTTGCAAAAGACCATGGGTGAGCAGATGCTTTCACAAAAGGTAAGAGCGCCTGTGGAGATCCTCCACTGCCTTTCGAAAAAAAAAAGAAAAAAAAACCAACAAAACCTCTGAACTCCACTGATGCAGCCAGTGAAATATTCAACCTTCTTCCCTACCAATATAAACAACCTCAATGACATTGGGGTTTTGCCTTGCAACGGTATAAACATATCTTGAGCAAAACAGCCGAGATTCAAGGGGAATTATAAACATTGCACGTGCAGAATTTGATTTGAATTTGCACATTATAATTAACAACTTGCAAGGATGTTGCAATTATATCTAATTATGATAGGACGAAGATGGCTGTAGTGGATTAAGATAACTACACAGTCCAAGTCATGTTGACAATATTTGCTGGCAGCTGCTGGGGTAGACATACATGTGTTTATCAGTGAAACCACCCCTGCAGGAGGGCCAAATTTCAGAACCTACCCAGCCAGAGGCATATTAGGCAGGGAAGCTGTGAATAAAGGTCAGAGGAAACAAGATGGAAACTGTGGAACGGGGATGGGGGGAAAGAGATCTCATCTCAGGAATACTGTAAAACATTTCTGTCCTTTACGTTTACATCACATCTTTGTCTCTGTGCTCAGGAAGGCTGTAATTACACTTTGTTTAACCAGCACTGTGTTTAGCTTGGCACAAAGTTAAACATCCCATAGAACATGATGCTGAATGCTTGTTTCCATGACCTTTCTGGAGCACAGTAGAAAAATGTAACCCCAGAATTACTAAAACCCTCTATTTCATCACTAAGGCAGGTACAATCAGACTCAACACAAGACCTGGATGCTCACAAATGAGATGCTGTCATGGCCTGGTCTTTTGGGTGGAATCCAAGACCAGCATAGCCACCTCTGCCCTGCATGAGAAAAGGTGGGAGTCACAAAAAAAAAAAAAAAAATCCCAACCCTGCATTACTGAGCAAGGAAAAATGGAGAATGGGATTGGATCTGAGCACATCCCGCCTCCGTAAAGAAGGGGTCTGAGGGAAAGGTCTGGAAAAGATCAGGACAGTGACATGAGTTTGCAGCCTTAACAGTCAGGTCTACAGTCCTCTTCTGGGTCAGGGATAACTCACCCCCATGAAGGGCAAGATGAGCATTTTAATGGCAAAATCTGGCAAAGGCAGAAGCCTGGCAGCATAACCTACTCTTATCTTCCTTTGCATACAGCCTTCACATATTCTCCCACTGGCTAGGTGACTCCATTGTGCCAGACATATCTAGGAAATTTTGTCCAGGATGGTTTTGAGGATTTGCTTAGGCTTCCTGGGTATTCAATCACCTTGAAGAGTTCAGGTGATAGGTGCATGCCTATTGAGGGCATAATGCAGTCATGCAGCTCAGGAACAATGTTTCTAATGCTTTCAGAAGCATCAGTGGACTCTCCAGTATACCTGCTGGATAATGTCCTGCATGTGTGTACCAAGTCCACAATGTTTGTGTTAAAAGTGCTGGACTTATTGTGAATGTGATTCATGGTAACCCCAGACATTGCAGGACAAGTCCACACAGAGGATGACCTCCCTGCTTTGTCTGTAGATGCTGTCCAGTTTCCAGGCCAGATGCTGACTCCCTGCTTTGTATGTAGATGCATACAGGTGCAGAATTTAAAGCTATCAGAGTGAGGCGGGATAAGGAAGGAAGTGAAATGCCAGACACTTATCTAGGTCCCAGAAATAAGGAGAAATTTCTCTTGTATTATCAAGAGAAACAAGGGGAAACATCTCCATGTTTTCTGTCCAGCTGGCATTCATAGCATTTTCCAGGGCCTAACTTGGAGATCAAGAGGAGAGCTCTCTTTTCAGGAGACTTAGGAGGAAACTCAGGACTGAGAAATCCTCTACTAAGCATCAAGTTCTTCCTCCTTCTTCCAAGTGCCATGTAGCAGAGGCCCATTTGCTGGCTTGACTTTCACCCAGACACAGAGATGATGCTGGAGCCCTGAGAGCAGGACTGGATGGTGATGCTTGGTGGAGCTGATCATGCCTGGAGCCCTACACTCACAGAGGCCTGTTGCAATTAACTCATTACAGCTGAATTTTTTGCATAGAAGGTAGAGTTTCATGACATACAATAAACCTTCAGGAACAATTTTGAAACACTGTAATAAATTATCCCTGAGATTGCTTCAGCAAGTGCTTTTACTGTTATTTTTAACAAGAGCTGAGATTCTGAGCCCTAGAGAAAAGATTCTTCTTTGTAATTTGAATGAGCATAAATTGTAAGGACTCTTGAACATCCTTTGCAGCTTAAGCTAACAGCTCTTCATTCACAGTTACTTGTTTCAAACCATGGCCAATAGCAAATATACAGAAAGAAAAAGAAAGGAAAAATAAAAAAGAAACAGAGCACATCCAGAGTGACCCTTCTCTTGGGCTATTCTCCCACACTTGTGGTTTTTCAAGCTGAAGATTGCACCAGGGTCAACATGTTTAATAGAATACTTCACCAAAACTTAGTGCGAACAAGAAATCCTTTCATCTTTTAAAGCTTTCTTTCATAATCGCAAGGAGACTCTTTCACACGACCCACCTACCGGAGCAGTTTCAGGGCAGCATTCTGTAGCCTGACACTCCCTGGGAGTATCTTGCTACCATCTCACATTTTTACCTCCCTGTTTCTGGCACTCAGACCTGCTTGTCACACTAATGCCAGGCTTACCCACACAACTTGTTGTTTGGATGTTTGATCACTGGTAGCCGTTAAGTTTTGAGAAGCAGTAATTAGTGAGAAGAGGTTACCAGATTCTTCTGAGAGAGGAAGAAAGTCCTGTATTATTTTTTGCACTGGTACAATACCATGTGTGGGTTTTTATGTATTGCGTAATCCTCTGGGTTCTTTTCTGCACAGGGGTGTTGAGGGCATTTTATTTCTTCACCCAGTTAGTCAAAAGCCTCGGTGTACTCGGTAACAGTCGCTATTGCCTGTGGATTCATATATAAGTGCCAGGTATGGAGTGATACAGTTAGGAGACCTGCGGGAAGGTGACCTGGGGGATGTGACCCTCTGCTTCAGAGCCTGCTCCCCGCCACCCCTGTAGGCGCTTACCGTAGCCCATGAGGGACTCGCAGCTCCATTCCCCGCCCTGATCAGGCCTCCTGCAGATCTGCCACAGCGACGCTTGCAGCACATAGGGCAAGGTCTGCGACTCCAGCCAGCCCCTGCCCGCCAGCGCGATGATGCCAAAGATGACCCCTATGCCCAGGAGCAGGGGTAGGATCCATCTGCAGCGCGTGTAGTCGAGGCCGTACTTCACCATGGCTCAGGGCAGGTGCTGGCAGGACAAGGCCCTCTCAGCCACAGGCTCGGCCGCGCAAAGCAGTGGGTGCCTCTGCAGAGCTCCTGGAAAGGCGGTGCTGGCACCCGCGAACGCGTGTGCAGATGTTGGAGAAAAGCTTTTCAGCCAGGACAGACACAGCAGAGAGAGAGGGAGGGATGGAGGGAGGGATGGAGGGAGGGAAGGAGC
The DNA here is from genome assembly GCF_031753505.1 of Anomalospiza imberbis. Taxonomy (NCBI): domain Eukaryota; kingdom Metazoa; phylum Chordata; class Aves; order Passeriformes; family Viduidae; genus Anomalospiza; species Anomalospiza imberbis. The sequence continues at coordinate 64,247,627 of NC_089683.1, read as the reverse complement.
TCCACCTAGATTCAGATGAGTAAGAGCTGCCGCTGAGCAATAACCAGTTGAGCTGGGGAGAAGCTTCCAGGCTGGGTTTATCTGTGAGATCTTCTCTGCCCTGCTGACTAGGTAACAAATCAGGAGATGTTTACCCTCAGCATTTAACACTTTCCTTCCTGACATCCCCACTAGCAGCTGTGCTTGCACCTTTCCATCTTCTAAGGGATCTGCATTATGGCAGGAGAAAGCAGAGACAAGAGGGAACTGTTTGCATGACATGGTGGATGCCTCTGAGACGTGGCACCTGGAGGCTGTGAGCTGCCTTTCTAGGACTCCATTTAAAAATAAAATCATACCTTATTTTTTGCAATTAAAGAAATCCCCATAGCTGTTATAAAGCTAAGGCAATAAAGAATGTCACTGTCGGCACTTCCCCTTCTGGAGCATAGGTACAGAGGAAAAGAAAATACAGTATGATCTGGATATAGCCTTATTGGGAGAACAAAAGCTGAGTTCTGATTTGACTAAGCCTCACAAACACTCCCTGAGTGTGGATCTGGTTGTACAAGCACTGTCTGGGGCCTGTCAGAGCCTGTCTGCAGCTGCTAAGAGTGCAAGGCAGAGATGAGCCATCACCTCTCTGTGCCCTGGGAGGAGACCCAGCCGAGTGCGGGGCAGAGCTTTCTGTCTGTCGGTTAGAAGCGATATTGCTGTGTTCCTTGCACTCTACCTTTGAACTAACACATGCTACAACCTAGTATTTTGGTAGGGCCCAATTGCATTTACATCTGGTAGCAGCTGCAGCCCTTGATCAAAGTTGATTTGTGTGAAACGCAGTTAAGCCCAGAGGATGCAAAGTATCCTTTGCTCCCAGTTGTCAGGTAGGGCTGCATCCAAGTACTGACCTCATTTACTCAAAGAAATTTGTTATTGTATTGCAGCTTTCATGGTGCAATGTGACAGCTACGAACTGTTTGTGAACTGCGAACTCCACAGCATTTTTCTGAATTAATATTCATAAATCAATAATGGCCTAAATAACAGAAATTAATAATTTACATTGCAATGATACACTGTGTCTGAAGAGGTATTGAGCTCAAACCAAGCTGGAACATCCACAGCAATGAGCTGCAGAACAGTGAAGAAGTAGTAACTCCATGAAGAATTCAATCTGAAGAAGTAAATATGACACCATGCCTTATCTCTCATCAGATACCTTATTTGCCTGCTGGTCGATTAGCAGTGGTGTGGCTGCATTATCTCTCATTCTGGCCAGCTGAAGCATCCTGCCAACAGCTGCCCTGTGGCACAGACAGTCCAATATCCCTGTGGCTCCATCAGGGATATCCAACAGGCCTCTGTGGGAGCAGGAGACATTTTTACTGTTTTGGCCATTGAATTTGAATAGTGCTGAAAGCTACATCCCACTATGAAGACACCTCAGCTGCTGTTTTGAGTTTGAATTAAGGGACTTGAAGTGAAGTAAACTTTAGGAACAACCATTTCCTTAGAATAGATTGTGTCTTCCATTGTAGCCTACATTTGTGCTATCCACAAATTCAGTTATCATTAACCTAATGTTTAAAATATTATTTACCTGTTCTATAACACTGCAATATATAATTTTTATGCATGATTTAAAGAAATATTTACATTAAAGCCAGTATCATTTGAAGCCCAACCTTAGTATGCTATGCTGTTACCTGCAGGTTGTCCAAGTCTGTATATTCATGTTCTTTCTTTCTGTTGCCACAGCTGAGGTAGAAGTGGACACAATAGAATCCAAAAGTTTGAGAGAACACAGGTTTGGATATTAAATGGTTTTTAAAAGATGGCTTCAGAAATACTTGTGAATGTGGCAGCAGAGTGTAGACAAGCCTTCACTCAGCTGTCTGTATCTAGTCTCTTGCCAAGTTTCAACCTTTCACAAAATTACACATTTGTAAGGATATAGGCAAATCAAATTAAAGCAATTTTGTACCTGAAATCTAGTATGAAGACAGGTACTGTCATGCATTTGAGAGCCAACGTCTGTTGAGGAAAAAATGGTCCTCTCTGAATTTAGAATGCTCAGCCATGTTTCAAGTAGGCACTTACTGAAGGATTTGTCATCAGTTTCCATTACAGCTCACCTATGGATGAATGAATGCTGTCACAAACTTGCAAGGTGATACCACAGAGAACATTATCATGTTGTGAAAGAAAGGTGAGTAGTGTTCAGTCACCACAAATGTTTCGGTGTCTTGCCCACCTTTGTCATCCTTAAGTAATTCAGAATTACAAGCAATCTTCACATTCAGAAAAGGGTAATTTGAGATATCTTGAACAGTAGAGAGGGAGATACAGCCAAAGGTAACAAAATTATGTATCTATCTCATGTAATTCTGGTACTCCTCTGGCAAACAGGGAAAAAGGATTGGAAACTTTAAGTGAAGTGAGCCTTCCTTCACTTTAAGTGAAGTTACCTTCACCATGCTTCATCTTTTACAATGTATAAGCTGGATGTTTACATGAAAGCAAATGCTTGTTCTCCTTCTTCAATATCTGTGGATAGACCCTCCTGGCTAACACCAACATCATCTATCAAAAATGAAGATATATTATCAATGTTAAAACTGTTAGATTGTAGTGCACTTTCTGCACCTAAAATATTCCCAATGAATCTTCATTGTTACTTGAGGTAATCAAGTAAGCAGAGGGATATTGATAAAACAAACAACTGTACAGCATTAGAGTTAGAAATAAAAATATGCCTTTTTCAACGAAGACACAAATGGTTTTCTTAGTGGAAGAAGAAGCTAACAAGTGGCTGGCAGCGTATTTTTGTTCATCTTTAGTCTCTAACTGGTCAGCTAAGCTGTATAAATGACTGGATTGGCATAAACTGACCGGCTGTGGTGCATGGTCATGACTCTTGCAGAAAACACATTTTCATTCTCTTATATTTACACTGCTTATAAACAAGATGTGCCCAGAGTTTGAATTTTAAAAGCTTTGCTAAAATGGTTTTATGATCTGTTCTCTTGTGTGCTACCTTACATCTAACAAGTCACTCTAGGCATAAATTTTATAACTATTACTACTATCTTTATTAACCTATTTACAACCAGAGGTCCTTTTCTTTTGCTGGTAATGCCAGTCTACTGTTTCCCTTTGGAAAGGGCTGCACTGCAGTTATTGTTACAACCACAGCCCAAACAGTGATGCCAAATTGTACCCTGTGGTCACTCCCTGTACCATGCATCCCCTGGGCAGTAAGGCAGTAATGTTCTCCATGTGAATAATATTTCATCCATAGCAAGCACATGTTGAAAAAGACCTTTGGACATCATTGTAGAAATCATCATGTATAAATACATTCTAAACAAGACCTGACTTTACATCTTTTCAAAATGAAAACATCCTCCTGCAAAAATACAGACAAGTTGAGATCTTGTAGTTTTGCTGCACCAACCCTTTCAGAGGAGCTCTCCTGTTGTGGCTAGGCACTGTGACTTCTCCATGATGCTTATGATGACCTGGGGAATGGTGGGTGCTCAGTATTGCCACCATGCACTCAGGAAAGCTTTCCTCTATCTGTCCCACACAGCACAGGAAAGCTCTGCAGATGTTGGATACTTCCTCTGTTCACTGACGGCTGAGCTCACAGGAAAATTCCCACAAGCTTTTGTTAAGATTTTTAGATTTTTAGCAAGAGTCATCCAGGACCAGCTTGCTGTGGGGCCTCTGAAGCCTGCCCCACATGCAGCACTGTCTGGCTCTTGTCAGTAAAGCAGGCTTGCCTGGACAGGACAAAGGCTTAGGAATAAAAGGGCTTTCTTCCTCTCCTTAGCAAGGCTACATGTGCAAACCAATAAAGTGTTAACACCTGACATGCAAACATGGGGCAGCATCCAGGATTGCAATTTATGTGAGCAATTCAAGACTGTATTGGGAAAACAAAAATAAGGAAAACACAAGATTAGGAAAGTACAAAGACTCATTGTGCCTGAGCATGGATTTAATTGTCAGCTAGTTTTTGCTTACGGTCATGATAAGCTATATATTGGAACAAGGTTTAATCCCCAGGTATTTCCTGCAGAGGCTCTGTAGAAGTTTAATCAGTTCAGTCAACTCCCCCTTCTCAGGCAAAAGGCTGAAATCAAGGGTGTCCCGTGCTACTCAGGAGCTGAGATGGCCTCAGGAAACTTGTAACCATTGTGTCTGTATTTTCCTTGAGTGGCTGTCAGGAGCACAAGCTCTCCAGTGAGCACACAGAATCATAGAATGAAAGAATCATAGCATGTTGTGTACAGGGATTTTATGAACCCATGGGTAAGCAGTTAGAGTGGTACAGCACAGTTCTGTTCTACATATGGGATAATTTTACTTAAGCTACTTTCTTTGGGCTCCAGAACTTCTCTGTGGCATAGGTAAGCTAACTAAATACTTGTCCTATTGTAGTGGATCATACAGTAACTCCTTGTAAAGCATAAAGCTCAGTTGCCTTAGGAGAGGAATAAAATCAGCTTCACTTAGGTAATTCCCTGGTGCCACAGCCTTGCTACTTACAGTTCCCTGTCAAGGAAATGGCTTTTATCTGCTCTGCCTTATGGGTCAATTGGTAATAGCTACTTGTTTAAACACTCTGAGATTTACAGATAGGACATGCATGCTAAGCATGTCTTAAGGGGTTTCAGCCAGAAATTTTGTCTTTGAGATTCTCCAGCCATAAGAAGGATTTTGCTGAAACTAATGTGTTACATGGAAATGATGTCTTCAGTTTTAAATGTTTGATGTGAAATTGATTTGACAAGAGGGCTAAAATTAAAACAGAAGTCTCCTAGCAACATTTTCAACTTATTGTCTTATTACCGAATGCTATATGATTTTTCTGAGTTTTGTTTTGTGAGTAGTTTTGCATTTCTAGTTGAAGTCAGAAGTTAATTTTCATGTATAAAAATTCACCTAATTTTTTTTTTCATTATAAATTCTGCTCATTTCCTGTTGTAAGCCATTGCTAACACAAAGAGAGCTTAAAAATAGGCTATTTTCTGAAAAGGGACTGTAATGGCCAAAGGTCAGGTCCTGCCCCAATCATATGCCGCCGAGCATTTCAGGACTGTGACCATCAAACAAGCCTACTTCAATTCATGATCATTTTGCAGGGCAGCACGCTGTAGGACAGGACTTGCCCGGCTTTTCTATTCAGTTTCATCTGAGTGCTCACTCCAAAACTTTCTGGGCCCTCTCAAACTCAGTGAACATTGATTGGCAATGTATCACCTGGAGTCTTAGCGAACTTTGCTGCTTACAAAATATTCTATATTCACAAAGAACTCTGTGAAAAATAGCATGTGTTGTCCCCATACCCATGAATAAACAAAAAGCAGCAGTCATACCAACTCTTCTCATGTTATTCAATCCTGCAAAGATGAACCCGTGAGGAATATAATTAATTTCTATTTATTAATTATATTATGTAATGCATAGTTCTTATCACAAATTATTATTTATCTTGTTTATAGCTGTGATATTTATATTATAAAGCTCCAGGCATTTCAGTATATTCTCCTACAGTCTTTATTATAAATACAGCCTTATTAACTTTATGCATTCAAAAATCATAGTGGAAAAATCCTATGGATTATTCTAACAAATCTCAAATAATTTAAATGTAATTTTACATAGGCAAAATTTGAGGACATCGGATTTTTGCCTGGAATTTCTAGATGTCAAGCTTCATAGCTAATGCAGCTTTGCCCACACCTTAGGACACCAGGGAATCCCAGACAAAAGGCTGCTTACTGTACCACTGCAGACCTGCATCATGGAGTCATTGGAATTATCTCATAAATACACAGCACACGTGCAGGAAATGGGATCTGCACGTATAAACTGCTGCACCTCTGCAGTATCACTGGCATTTACCAGGTTCTCTGAACCCACTGCACATGGATTTCGCTACTTTTGTACTGACGCCTGTTACAGGAACCAAATTTAGAAACTCAGCATCCCTATTTTTGACAAATGCATCCTCCAGATTTGATTAAACTTTGTTCTGGTTGTGAGTATCATCTCCCAAGTCCATTTAAAAACCTGTGCAACTTCACCTACTGGCACAGATTAACCTGATTTTTCAGGGTGCTGTTCCATATTGCCAGCAAGCCCCATGGCTCTGAGTTGCGGGACCAGAACCTCAGCTGTCAAATGTTGTGCATCTCCTGAAGCATTTTGGTTTCCATAGATATGTGTTCTTGGTTCATCATTAGTTTATAAGTGCTCAGTGACCTCAGCAACTCCCTTTGTGTGTGTGTGTGTGTGTGTGTGTGTGTGTGTGTGCGCCTGCAACATTTCTCTTAGCATGCGGTTGTTTTTGTTTCTGTAGTGCTTATCACCATAACAATCCTCCCCCCTCCCGAATGATCTGTTACTACACTCCCTTGATTTATGTACGCATTCTATGTCCAAAAGCCTTTGTGTGCAGGATGTAAAGGTCAGGTGAATAATCGCTCAGAACTCTATCTTGTCAATGAATTGTCTAAAAAATTAGTCACTTGTTATGTCAACTAAAAATACAAAATCCCAGCGGGGTGTGGCAGCTGTTTCCCATATCCATGAGATTTAAGCATTAATCATCCCATTCAGGTCAATTAGTCTTCCCTAGCACTCAGTCATGCACATTTTTGATTGCTCATAACTTCTCCTGAGACAAGGGCCAAGCGTGCTCAGATTCCCCTGAACTGCTCTCTCTTCTCACAAACTGAATTAGAAGGAGCAACCCTGCAGCCTGAAGCTCACTGGAGATATTCAGGTGATTTTAGTGAGCACAGATTTAGGTTGCAGCTTAATACAGACTGGTAGGTAAACAGGAGTACAAATTTTCTTCCTGTCGAAAGAAGGGCAGTATAGAAACCCTGCAATTATCTTGAGGGCATTTAGGAAAATCTAAAAGGAACCAAAATATTTTTCCTATTTGTTTATTTAAAATTAGAAGTAATTAAAAAGGGGGATACGTGGAACCAAAGCCCAAAAAAAACCACATGCAAGGCACCAGAATCCAGGGTAGTAAATTAATTTTAAAGTTAAGATATTTAGGGAAGAGGACAGATAAAAAAAGAAATAAACAGGAGAATGATGAACCTGTATTTCTAGAAATCAGAAGCCACAGGCTGGTGTAAGACAGCAGTGACTGACTGATTTTCTCTCTTTAAAAAAAGTCACTATAACAGCGTTATAATATGCGCCATGTATAAATTGAGGTTAGAATTGGGAAGGTTTCTAATTATGGGAGAAGTGCAGCCTTCTACTGAAAATAGCAGGTGAGTACACCATCTTTTTTCACTATTTAAATTTCTTGATCATTGTAGGAAAGGCACTTGGAACAGTTTTGATAAAGAACGGACTTCCCACACGAGAGACCTCCTGTAGACTGTTGTGTATTTAAAATGTTTAGAGTTCCCCCTTATCTGTGATGCACTTAAGAGGTTTTGACTTAGGAAAGAACATTCTATACCTGGCACTTCAATAAAAGCACACAGACATGTTTTGCAGTGTATTCTGAAGCTTATTTGACTGGAAAATGAAGTTGTTGCCTCCTGGACATGAGGTCTTTAACTTCATTTTATTAACCTGACATTTTATGGATACTGATACTCAAGCTAAGAGAAGGAAAGAATGGCTTATTTGTTTGATTTTATGAAATTAATCCACTAACCACAAACACCACCAAGTTTCTACAACTGTCAGTTAAAATGTTTTTAATTAAGCCACCACATTTGAAATGAGTGTCACATACATTAATATCACTTGAAAGTAATTAATAACTTTTTGCAATAGCTTTCTCTGGAACATCGAAGTTGTGTAACATGCTGGTTATGCTTCTACCCCTCCCAGTACATTCAGAGCCAAGTTTATTTTACATTAGTCCTCTTCTGACAAGTTATTAAAAAAGCACACAAAAGACGTAAATTATGCTAATCCTGATTACCATATTACCATACCATCCTCCCTGTCATTAGGAAAGGTGTCCATTTTCTTGCAGTTTCTTCTCCTTTTCAGCTTTAGTTGTGCAAGGGTTTTCCTGACTTAAGATTCTCTGCTGTCTTTTGAATTCACTAGAAGTAGGTACTATCATTACTTTAATGATAAAGTCTACACAGTATTCCCTACCAGCCAGTACTGTACAGAAAAGGGAAAAAATATATTAAAGGACATGTTTGCCACAGAACTCTCATATTTGGCAAGAATCATAAATACAATTGATTGAATATGCCACAACTGAGCTCAAAACACAGTTCTGAAGTCTGCCAACATTTATGCTCTGTAAAGTTATAAAACACAGGCCTAGAAGGGACCTTCAGGAATCACCTGGCCTCTCTAAAACAGATCACATGAAATATATAGCAATTTCAAATTGAAAAAGGTGTTACAAAATGGAAAGCTATACAATATATAATACAAGAAATACAGGGCATTGCAAAAGATCAGTTGTAAATTACTTTAGCCTTACATTCTGTTGGATGCTTTCTAAGTTCTATCTTGTACATGGGCATGAATACACATACCCACACACCCTCTCCTAAGTACCAGGTTCATGAAAGTAAGAAATAACACAGAGCAACATGCAGCATTTGCTTTCCACCCCACCTATATCCTCCTCAGTCTGTCTTTGCTAAAGCTACTTCCTCCATAGCTGGAAGAGGAGTTCAAAAAATTAACTTCTTCCTTCTTCCCCAGCTGAACAAAGCCCTGACAAAGATTATAGACCATAATTAAATCTGCTGTAAGATGCTGGAGGTCCATGACCAACACAGACATGGCTACACCTCGCTGGAATACTTATTTGGAATTGCTAGCTGCAGAAACACAAATGAGGAGCCAGCCAGATTACTCCAACACTGATGTCTGTATGAAGTTTACATATGTAAATTGCTCACAGAACTGCCTTTCTATTTCTACCTGCTACCCCTACTCACTCACAAAGCAGCCCAAGTTCACTAAACTCTGAGGTACCTACAGTGTTAGAAACTTTTGGAGGTTTTTAAACACCTTATGCTAAAACTTCCCTTCAAAGCACACTGATAATTAAAACACTGCAACTTTACAAAGGTAGACAAATAGAATAGTTTATGTTTCTGCTCAAAGATACTTTCTAAATCAGCATCCCTCATATACCATGTAAAAATGTATGTAGTTTAGCATCTGAATCCATTACAACATATATATGTGATTCCATCACAAGTCCTACTGTGACCACAGACCCACCAATGCTACATTAGCCACTCTTATACACACCAGCTCCATGCTTTGGAGGAGACCTTGTCCGACAGCACCAATTGGTGGAAAATAAATTTTAATTTTATTTTCCCCTTTATTCAAATAGCTAATAGTCAACAACAGTCCAGTAACAGGAATGAGAAAAGATTTTTAGGCAGCAGGTGACTGTGATAGTATCACAGAAGTTTCTTCCTTGGGACTGACTTTGACAGAACAAAAAGTATTCCTTGGAACGCTGTGTTTTTTCCTAACTCCATTTAAAGCAATTTTGTCAGAGGTGAAAAAACCAATCTATCTCGCAGGACCCACTAATGGGTTGTTTAAAATCTGTCCTTTTCCTTTCTACACTTGAAACACTATCATCTATATTCATAAGAAAATATTTGAATAAAATAAGGATGACTCAATTAATTGGGAGGGGAAGGAGCAAGTAAACCACCCAAACTGAATTGACATGAGAATATGTAAATAATACTTTGGATAAAAGCTATTTGGTTTAAGATGCCAATGGTTTTCCTAATTTATTGCCAGGCACAGTAAGAAATACACTGGCAAAATAAGGTGAGTTTTTTTAGTCTCCTACAGTCACACTAAATGTACATCAGAGGTGCTCCTCTGTTTTGACAGTTGACTGTACTTGGACTTAAGCTTTCAATTTAAGTATGGTGCTCTCTCTGGGGAGGAGTAGTAATAGGTAGGCTTGATGTTTCCCAGGACTTCATCTTCCCAGTTGGGGAGGCAGCAGAAGAAGAAAGCACAACCTATTACAACAACAGTGCTGGCCCAGCCAAAACCATAGGCCCAGCTGAACATGTTATCTCCTGTCAGTGGAATGTCTTCTGTGAATTTCACTGGGTAAATGACCAAGCCAATGATCTGGAATGCAGCTGGAGAGACAAAAGAAAGAAAACCAGGAGTAAGATACAGTGAACATATTACGGTTCCCATTAAGAAAAGGTACCTGGAGATAAGTGCATACTTAAGATATGTAAGGATTAGCTTCAGACCTGCAATCACATCTGCATTGTTACAGAGGTATGTGACTTCTGTCCCAAGCAAATCCCCATGCCTATGTGGCTGCGGCACCTCAACTGCCATTGCCAGGTTGCTAAGGCACATACCTGCATGCCATGACCAGCCCTGTTCCACAGCCAGCACCGGGAACCTTGCCAAGCCTCTTACCTTCCAGAGCCCCATTCCTCCTCCTCCCATCAGAAAGGTGGGAAGCACCCACAGCTCTTAAGTCTTAGCATGTGACATGCAGGGTCAAAGGTCTTGGGTGTCCCCATAAATTGCTCTTGGGAAAGTGAAAACTGACAAAGGCCACTGAAGCTCCCCTACTCATTATGCTTTCAGAGCACAACTCAGCCTTCCCTTGTTCCCCATGAAAATGAGTCATAAACCAGACAAAGCTAATTTCATAAGGGAGGCTCCATCTAGCATGTTTTTCTGCTAATGCCTGTTTCACATCTAAAATAACCTCGTCTTTGTGCCCAGCCTTACCAACAACAAAGAGCAGGCCTCCAATTCCTCGCACAAAGTTGAAGCGGAGGATCTCGATAGAGAACGCGATGACTGCAAGGGCAAAACAGATGACCAGGATCACAAAGCCAACGAGGTATGTGGCAGCTGCTGCTCTCCCCCACCCTTGAAGAGAAAACAAGAAAGGTATTACACACAACAGTACTCTCCACTAGGTCTTTGCAGCTCTTTCATTTTCTTTAATTATTTTTTATTGAAACCCTTTACTGTAAGAAGCATGTCCTTATGTCAAAGCAACACTGAATGCCTGCAAAGCACACAGGTGCAGAGCAGGGGGGCACCGTCACTGCTGGAGCAGCACAGGTAACCCTGCCTGCTAACTTGTCTGGCTGAAAAGGGGGACAGAGTGCAGCACAGAAGAGAGATAATACCTTCAAACACTGTATCTATAAGACACACACAGATGTCTAAGCAGATAGGGCACACAACTGCTGACAGTGCCCTTTATCATTACAGCTCCTGTTTGATATTCAAGTTTACAAAAGCACTTCCATGCACAGAGAAGTGTGAAAGCAGACAAGAGGGTACCACCACAGGAGATAACTGCTGGGAAATAATAGTGCTGTCTGCATAAAACTTGTTTGTTTACGACAAGAATAGGGCATGTGGAGCAAAATAAGCATGACCAAAAAGAAGCAAACCTGCAATAGCTGAAAAGACGACAAAAAGAAAGTTCTTGAAAATAAGTATCTATTCACAGCTAAAATGTAGCAGGTGGAGGAGAAACAACAAAATCTGAGGTAAAAGTTGATGAGTCCTCTTTGAATCATTACTTTGACATTTGCTGGAACAGGGTGTATCAAGCTACTTAGTGTCAAGCTACTGCATGCTGGAGAGGCTCAGGCATGAAGCAAGCGCAGCTGTATTCCAACGGAGCAGCACCAGCATCCGGAACTCACCCGGCATAGGCCAGGGCCAAGGCAACAATGGCAGGAAAACCTCCTAGAGCAACAGCCAGCGATTCTACTTTGGCAGTAAAATGGCCTTGTGGAAAGGCCCTCACACACCTTGTCCTCTTCAGAAACCAAGCAATTTAGGTGAGCCCAGTGCAAACAACTACAAGCAAAGTTGTTCCTGCCCTGGAGGCAGGATACCTGTCCACAAGGGCTAAACCATACTGGCTAGAGCTTTGTTTTCCTGTCAGCTGTCATCACAGTTCAATTCCCACATCTACATATTGTGGGTTTCTACTTTCACACACTCAGACAGAGGTAGGGCTGGATCCTGAGCTCCCTCTAATGTAGGAATAAAGAGGCCAGTGAGATCTAGGTCAGAACATTAAAAAAAAATCTCTCATCATAGTTGTCCATTCCAACACAGTTGAAGTGACTTTGGAGACACCTTGCTTTCTTTGTAGTCTCCATTCTTTTTCTGCAATTTGCAGTCTGAAAGCAAAGCATTGTTTTACAGCTATTTTGATTAGATCTGTTTGAACTGGTTTCTTTTTCCTCTAATCCAGCAGTGAAAGTAAAATACAGCAGGTAGCCATGAACCAAATCTTTGCCAAAACTCTCAACCAGCACCACTGCTACCTGAAGACAATAAAACTGACACTGAAAAGATAAGGAAAAGTCATTCTTTCCCCTCCTGGGGCTACTCAAGACAGTAAAAACTTCTCAAATTTCTTCTTCTTCAACTAGTTGTGCATGTCTCATACCCCTTCCCTGAGGGAATGCTGAGGGGAAGAAGTGGGGAGGAGACTGATGAGTGTCTGGAGAGAAGAGCTATGTCAGTGGTTTGATAAAATCTTTTCATACAAAATATTCTCTGTCATACCTAATACAGGTATTGAATATTGTCTCCACAATAGGATTTCTTTAGTGATAACTAATATAAAGGGATATGTAACCATTACACACAGCCAGCCCAGGAATACCCATTCAGACTAGATGATTTAGGCAAGGTTTTATCAATATTTGCCCTATTAAGAAAAAAAAAAAAAGGCATAACAAGAAGGAACACTAAGTTACCATAGCATATTCCCTTTCAGATGCATTATTTATGCTGACAAGATGTAGGAAGACAAATCTGGAATCTGTTTGATAAAATATAAGTTGTAAACTCAAATACACCTGCACGTTAGACATCTTGAGGTTTAGTGCAACACAAACACAGCTGGAGGAGTACAAAGCAGAATGCCACAGTGCTCTCTCTGCCATTTTCATATAATCTGTACTGTCTTTAGAAGCATAATATGCTTTTGGATACAGGTCAGCCCAGGCTCTGCTCACAGGGATTTATTTTCTTGTCTCTGGCAATTAAAAAATGACAACACATATAGCTGCAGGAGATATCTTGTCAGGAAGATTAATATCAAGCTCAGCTTTGCTTCAGGTCTTCAGAAACAAGGCAGCAGTAGGTACCATCATCATGAAACTCAGTGAGCTTTGTGCTCATGTGTGACAGGGCTCAGTGCTGGTGACCCAGTACCTTCTGCTCTTTCTTCAGCTGGATTATCTTTTCCAACAGCACTTAGCAGCAGGTTGATGCTGACAAGACCTGATAAGACTGAGTCATAGGTGCTGCCCACAGCACTAGATGGGTGTGCTCTGGGCTGGATGAGTGTAGTCAGCCATTGAACTGTCAGCCAGACACTTGATCCCCTGTGGGAATCACAGGACTTATGGTTAATTTTTGAGATTTCTCTTACATTTTGTATATATATAAGTCTTTTAATAAGTGACTGATGGGAGAAATTGGGGTGGGAGGGTGCACCTTTCCCAAGCATAGAGTGCAGCTCTGGGATGTTCCTTATCCACATGACCTGTTGCCACCCCCACCGACAGGGAGACTTTTCACCAGAGGGGCTGGTGCTGAGCCAAAACTGAAATTGCTGCTTCTCCATGAAGGATCTCCCTCGTCCTCACACCTATCAAGTCAGGCTTTCCCAGCTCCTTTTCCTCCTAAAGGCTTCTGAGAGCTGACTGAGTCCCCACAGGCACCCAGCTCTCCTGTCTTTCTGAAAGATCCTCCTCCTAAGGCTCCCAGCTGCCAGGAGGGGAGAGATGCAGGTTTACCCTCTCACTGTTTGCTGTCAAAAGAGCTGGAGAGACCTGCTCACAGTCAGAGAATGACAGATTAGCCCCAGTTTCTATCTGGTTTATGCTCAAAACTACCTTGTAATCATAAGATATTAAGCTAGAATTTAAGCTTCTCCATAAAAATAGAAAATTCACAGACCCATTAATTTGTCAGAGAGAGTATTTCTTGTGCAAAATAAACATAAATATGATGTATGTTTACGAAATCAACCAAGAACACCACAGTGATTTGGAGCTGCATAAATAGAAAGGCAGAAGAACAGGAGAGCAGAAAAGCAGAGAAATAGTTGGAGGTATTAGTGTTTCCAGGTCAGCTTGGCCTCAAAGAATAGTCAAGTTCTTTGCATCTAATCAGCAGAAAAGTATTTATCTATGAGGTGGTGTTGAAAGAACATTAAAAAACAACTGTTCAGAAGGTCTGTAATTATTAGGAAGGATTAGGAGTTTTATTACATAGCATTACATTACATTAATGATTACTATGGGAAGGAACTAAGCTGCAAATGTTATCATGCAAATAACTAGGAGGGGTCATCATTACTAAATGTTAATGACGAGCACCAGTAATATGATGAAATTAAAAGAAAGCAAGCAACAGTGCCTTAGCATTAAGTGTATTTCCTGACTTCATTCGGCCATGCCTCAGCCTCACCAGGGAGGAGGTGGAATCTCTACAGGGTAAGATATTTAAATCTAGATTTCTCTTTAGAAATCAATAAAAGAGCTGTGAAAATAGTCTAGCAGGAAGATGAACCGCTACAGGATTTGAATTAAAAAGACCCTTATATTTTATCATTCACTTCCAGAATGAAGCTCGTGAATAAATGGAAGTTTTTATCATGACCTGCAGAGACTGGGCATGTTTTTGCAATGTAGCTGTAATATTCTTGTGTCTGTAAATGGCAGTAGCAATCCTTGTTTGGCCTCAAGAGCCCATTACACAGAATGTCCAAAAACATCTCCCTTTTTTGATGTAATAAAAGAGCAGTGGACTGCAAGCAAAACAGCAGTGTCAGCACTACTTTCTTTCTCAGATAATGTGCAAACTTCCGTGGTAGCATAACTGGTGAGAGGAAGCTATGTGCAAACCTACCAAGAGCATAGAGGACCCCAGAATCGAAGGTTTGCTGGGAGGGCAGGTTGGAGATATTAACGCTGGGAATCACAATCTGTTTTGGCTTTAGGAGTACAGGAAAAGGAATTGCTAAACTACCAAAATATTAAATACAAGCCTTCTAGTATAAACCTGGCTTCAGTTGAGAGCTGAGGAGAGGCACAATCTTACACATTTTCAACTTTTAGTCTCTGGATTGTTAGCAGCAGAAGTGTGCCTGCTCAGGACCCAGCAAAGTGCACTGTCAGAGACACCAGCCGCACATTTCACGGGGATCTTTTACCAGGAAGTTGCAGTAAGTGTTTTCTGAGGGTAGGCAGGGACGCCAACTGTTACACCTTTCCCATCAGGATTTCCTAAGTGCCTGCACTTGCCTGACACTACACACGATGTTAGTTTGTCTTGAATGCATCCTGGCATTTGTAAATCAGACAAAAGAAAAGAGGTATATTGAAAAGGTAAGCATACACCTAGCATTCCTCCTTTATTTACCTGGCCCCTCAGTAAAGTCTCCACATGCACTCAGTTTCACCAATAATCTGTGGTATCAAAGTCCATGCCTCTAGGGACATAGGTACAGTGGCACAGCTCCAGTGAAATATGATTCACAAAGGTTGGGCTCCTGTTTTTTTTTTCCTGGCACTTACTAAGGATCCAGAAAACTGCTTGCCTTTTTCTTTGTTGGCTGGTACGTACTAAATGAATAACAACTGGCTCTTAGGGATATAAGAAGGAGTTAACCTAATGAGGTTACCTTTACTGCACATGTACACGCCCATCCTTTACAGTGTTAATTCAAAGCAAAGTCGCTGGGTCCAGTCATTCAGAACCAGGAGGGCGCAGCCACCCATAAATATTGCTCCTAAGCTTACAATCTCATCACTATAAAGACAATCATCCGTTCCAAGTTACACAGTGCAAATAATCTTTGTCATAGATGATGGCTTGCTGATATGTTTTAAACACACAGTCAACAGTTAAATCCTGCAATGGTCTAGACTTAGTCATCTTGAGTCATATTCTAGTGCACTACAGCACTTCTGCATTGCAACATTTTGATAATACATAGACACTGCCAGCCAGGGCACTTCCCAGACACAAACTAGTACAGAACCTCTAAACAAAATCCCTTCCCTGCCTCCCTACCACATGACATCCTACTCTTCTTTTTCCCTTTCACTTTTTCCCTCTCATGTGGTATTTGCAAATGTGCATTAAGGAGCTATGCAGTTTAGGAGACACTCCTATTTGCAAATCTTTGTTTGTCTTTTCCTGCCCCTTTCCCCTCATTTAAAATAAGTGACTCGTCTGCTTTTTTTCTTCCTCTTCCTCATACACATGCCACAGCTCAATTAAGAATTTGTCTGATGGTACATTCTGTTAATGGAGATCCACTCTGAAGTCTTAATTTCATCAGGAGAGGTGCAGGATGGTTAGTGCACAGCAATTATTGTATGCAAAAGACAAGTTGTGCATCTCAATTAGTTAACCTTTATTTTCCTGCAGCAGTGCTATAAATGCCTGCTAGGCATTTTTCCTTTGTAAATTCCCTCACCTATTTTGACAGTAATTGCATTAGCATAGAAGAAAAGAAAACAAAACAAATCAAATCTGAACTTATGTGTTACATCCTGTCTCTAGATGTAAATACTATTTGAGTAGGCAGTGGCATTGATGCTATGAAAATCTGAGAAAAGGCAAATTCATATAAATAAGCCAAAGTTTTAAATAAGTTTTGGCTTAAATAAGCCAAGGCTTAAACAAGTCAAAGATGCTGTTCTTCTGTGTCAGCCTGTTCACTAGGAAAAAACCGCAGAAAATTACTTTTGTCCCACAATGCTGAGGGCTGACGCAAAGCACACACCCATCAGTACTCAGGGACGTGTGAAGCCGTGTCACTACAGGAGAAAACAAATTCCAGCGGCTGTACTGTATTAGCACTTTTTCCCTGTGCAGTGCAAATTTCAGCAACTCTGCTCTAGCTTTTCTTCTCTGTCTGATGGGGGAGGTGGATATTTTCATCTCACTAGCCAGATTTCTTCTACCTTCAGTAAAGCCCGAAGTCAACACCCAGCTGAGAAACAAAGCCACTTCTCTTACAGTATATTCAGGATTTAGCTTGTGCATGAATGTTGCAATGAAAAGCTTCTGGAAATGAGTCTGCCGTGCTCAGGCAGCAAGGGATCTGCGCAGGGAAACAGTCCCAGCTCTCCCAGCTGAAACACACCCTTCCAGCCCCCCAGTCCCTGAAGAACCCTCATCCAAGATCTTAAGGCGGGTCTGCTTATTTGTCCAGAAATATTTTGTTTGAGGGAAAAGCAGATGTAATCAGACCCACGTGTCCTAGCAATAAAACAAAAAGTCCCTCAAAAGACCTAGGAACTGAGAGTGTGCAGTAAGAATGTTACAGTGGCGATGCCAGATACAGAAGCAGCTCAACAAGTTAAAACAGAGGCACACTTATCCCTGATTTAGTCCCCAGTGCAACAGAGAGGTACAAAGGAAAGAGCTTTTTTTTTTTTTTTTTTTTTTTTTTTTTTTTTTTTTCTGCCTGTGAACCCACATGAGACCATTTTAAGCTGAAGATCAGAAGGCATTTTAATAGCTGCACTCCCTTGGCCAGGAGGGTTAAATTAAGGTGCTCTCTTCCCCCAAAGGGTCGGGAAAATACCATTTTATTACTGTCCAGGCGTGGTTCTGCATAGGACACCTTGCATGAAGGTTTCCACACTCGCCATCCGACCAGGGAAGCCAGCGGCACAGGCAGGGAGCAGCCAGGTAAGGCTATGGCACTGCAGCCCGATGAGAGTTCAAGGGGAAGCAGACAGACAGCTTGGAGGCAGTTGCTATCTTATTTTGGTTTTAAAAGAACTTCAGAAAAAGCCAAAATATCGACACCACGGCTTCTCAGTGTTGTACTGATTAAAAAAAGATCGCTCTGGAGTAGTCTAGTCCTGTGTTTCAGAGCTGGTTTAAGCCCCGAAACAGCATGGATACTCCATTCCAGAAAGCGGCTGCTCCACAGCAGTTAGGGGAGGTCAACAGCCTTGGCACCTCCTGCCCCGGATCCCTCGGAAGGCTCCTGACTCACCGTAGTCCATCAGGGACTCGCAGCTCCAGTTGAGGTCCTCCTCGCCCCGCGTGCAGCTCTCCCACAGCGACGCTTGCTGCACGTAGGGCTCCGACTCGGACTCCAGCCAGCCCCGGCCCGCCAGGGCGATGATGCCCATGATGATAGCCAGGCCCAGCAGCAGGGGCAGAAGCCACCTGCACCTCCAGCAGGCGAGGCCGCACACCACCATCGTGCCCGGCCGGCGGCGCGCCCAGCGAGCCCGGGCGTCGCGGGTATGGTGCGGCGGGAAGCTCGGCCGGGACGGGAGTCTGCGAGCGTGCCGGTCCGAGCGGGGCTTTAAGGCGCCGGGGAGGAGGGAGTCCCACCCACATTCCTCTGACTAAGCCTGCCGCCGCCGGCGGCCCCGACCGGTGAGGCCGGCGGAGAGCGGCGGAGGGAGCGGGGCCCAGCCCGTCCCGTCCCGGCCCCGCCAGCCCCGCTCGGCCCCGGCCCCTCGCTCGGCCCGCCCGGGCTCACCCTCGCACTTCTCCTCTGGCTGCCCGCCGCCCTCCCGCACCCGCTCCCGCTCCGCCGTCGTGGCACAGACACCGCAAAGACGCGACCGCAGCGAAAAAACTTGCGGTTCCCGGGGTTCCACGAGCCCTGCCTTCCTCATGGGGGCTGGAGATCATCCTCCTCCTCTCTGATCACTGGACAGACCGACCAGCGTTGTCTAACACTGATAATAGTGATGGTGTTAGCCACTTCAGGTACCAAAAGCTTGCAAAAAGTTGCTTTTGCAGTTGATAAAAAAAGACACCTTAAAGAAAGGTGTCATATGAGGATGGGAATATGACATTATTAACAAGGAAACCATCATTTGTTTCACATCACACTCAGCATTAAAGAAATGCATGTTTCCTAATGGCCGTCTAATGAGTGTTTCATTGCAGTTGTGCTCTGGCTTCCAAGCAGGCTGTTCTAGGCACTGGACAAAGCCCAGCAGCGGTAGTCAGGACCCATCCACCCTGATCCTTTCCCATTCTGTGTTTGGAAATGCACCCCAAGATACCTGATGACCAAAATGAATGCTTGCCCATCACATAGCATGAATGGACACCCAAAATTCTGGTCATGGGAGAAGCACTTCTCCACAGTAAGATATCTATATATCCCATTGTGTCACTCCGTTGCCGAGCATCAAATCAAATTCATTGTCTGAGCAGGCACGTGTCCAGGACAGGACTAGAGGAGCTTGTGTTTTGGCACACAGCTCACACACATTTGATTGAGTCCTGGAGCAGCTTCTGAGGCCTCACCAAAGAAGACATTAGGAAGACAAATCTCTGAGATCTGAAGGACTGAAAATAATAGTGAGTGAGAGGGATTACATGTGCTTCATTGAGAATGGGAGCATATGAGTTCTTACTGAACTGCATCAAATGGGATTTTGTCACAGCTATGTCACGGTGCCCAATGCCAATTCCTCAAAAGATATTCATGGGAGGTGTCCTGTAAGGAGTGATGGTCAACCTCATTAGAGTACTGATTGCTAGCAACTATTAGGGAATGGATTGAGATGCTAAAATCAGAACAATAAGATGACATCACTATAGGCAAGTTGCAAAAATTTCAGGCAGGGTACCTCAAATCATGTGGAGTTTCACCAGATCTCTCAACATCCTTTTGGTTTTCATTCCCACTGTTCAGACATCATTTCAAATTCATAATGAAGTAGAGCCGTAAATAAAATTTGCCAGAACTACTTGCAAGCCTATGTCATCAGCACACAGGTTTTGCATGCCGGAGAAGTAATGGCAGAACTGGGCACTATGATCCTCTCTTTTTGTCACACAACAAAACTTCATTTGTGCAGTGCCAAGCAGTGATTTTCCAGCAGTCTCATTATTAGTACTCAAGTCGCCTCAGAAGGAGATGCAGAAAGTATTTTCTTCAGAAATTCTGCAGAAAGTAGTTTCTTCAGAAATAGAGTGCTGTTGGAAGAGAAGTGAGAGCAAATTTCATCCACTGATGAAATGCACCCCTCAGGAAAGTGCTGTCTTCATTATAAGGTCAAAAATGAGAGAGTTCCCCCAGTTCAGACAGGAGTATAGAGCTGGCTCCAATTTTTAGTAATTGCATTACTTGGTTTCCCAAGGCTGTCCTACACCTGGAGTGCCTCAGTGCCCAGATGCTACAGTGGTGTGATGAGACGCTCTCAGGGTAGCCTCCAAACCCACTTCTGGCATTAGTGGCTTGTGTTGCCTATGGCTATCCTCCTACTCCCAGTGATGCCATGAAGAAAGAAATGCCATCTTCTCTTTTCTTCTTAAATTCTTGGCTTTTTAACAACTAGGAAATCCAGCTGAAGTTAAAAGATAATTCACCAAGGATTTCATTCTGTATGAGTGAGGTCCTATAACACAGTCCATGAAGTTGTCTGCCTTCAGTCCCAATGATACTTGGATTTATTAGCAAAGAGATCTAGCGAACTAATAAACCAGTCCCTCCTGCAGCAAAACAGGCAGCTCCAGCAACATATGCAGCTTTTCTCACCTCTGGGCTGTATAACCCACATCTTCCAGAGACCAGATGGTAGGAGTCAGCTCTGTGGGGCTGCAATGATGCAGGCATGAAAAACAAGTAGTGCTTTGATTATGAGGAAAAGATACCCTAATACATAACAAAAAAAACAGGACGTTTGCTCTCCTAACACCAAACCTGCCTGAATGTAGCTGGGCATTCTGGATCAAACTGCACTGACAAATGTACATTATCTTCAGCTGTGAACACAGCTACATATTCTGTAGTAATGAAAATAAGAACACTTTCCCCAGTTTTATCTTTGCCCATGTTAAAAAGCATCATAAGCTTCTTTCACCACCACTACCCTTACCTTTATTTATTTATTATGCAAAGAATAAATTAATTTCATGAGCTTTGTGGCCCTATAGAAATATTTTTTCTCTGCAGTGTAACAAGGGATATGCCTCTCTAGCAGGCAGTGCTTTACATGGAGTAAATCATTTACTGGTGCTGGCAATCATTCACCTAGCTATCAGAGAAAACCAAGTAGCACTGAGAGAAGGGCAGGGATCAGCTCCAGCCCAGACAGGTATGGCTGGGCTCTCATGGGCTTTGAAATACACCAGCGGGAATCTGCAGGCTGGTTGCCAAGAGTGTATTTGGGGTGAGGGGAGGGGAGTGGGACACATAGTGGGTAGCACAGTGCCAAGGGCATCCCTCTGCCCTGCAGAGTCCCCTCAGGGATAGGGTACCTTCCTTTATCCGTTTTACATGGCTGTTTTTTTCTAGCCTGTTTACCTCTCAGATTAAAAAAAAAAAAAAAAAATCAGAAAAAAAATCTGCAGACTGAGTATCTGTTATAAATCCAATTCCTATGTAATTCATGGGTGTTGTCCTTCAGAAGCGTCCTATGCTCACTTTCCTCTATGTCCAAGTGCCCCAATTCTGCTTAATCTCTCTTCATGCATCACAGCCACCTAATTAACATCACCTAAACAGGGTAGTCACTCTACCCATAAAACAGGATAGGCATGGGATGTAATTTGTATAACCCACAACAACCACTCCATCAGTGTTTCCAGATCTAACTTCTATTTCCTCATGCGTGCTCAAAAGCTGCCATTATGTGAATTTACAAGAAAACAATTTTTCTGGCCAGCTCTTGTTAGTAGCCCTTAACTGAACTCAGTTTACATTACAGACTCCTCTATGGCTGGCATAGATGAAATAAGCTGGCTCTCTGCAATTGATGTGCTGTGGATCCTACTACAAAAGCCCCGTGGAAATACTGGGGCAACAGTTCAGCCTGCAGAGGTGTGACTAACCCTTTCTCATTCCTGCAAGGGACAACTCATGTGACTCCATCAGCCGGAGATGACCTAAAATCTTAGAAATAAAAGGGTATTAAAGAGTCCTACTTCTGTGCATGCAGTGCCTATGGTTGTCATACACTAGTGAAGGTGCACGTGTGCTTGCTAACTCCAGTTTTCTACATTTAGGTTGTGCAAAGGTCTCTCTATTGTCCTGAAGTTGCACTGGGTGAAATTCCATTTTAGTAAAGGAAATGGCAGAATCCCAGGTGGCAGGGATTTTCCCCCAAAACTCTCTAAAGGCCTCAGGCTCACTTAGATCATACCCACAGAATAATGAGGGTCTTCAGACAACTAAGTTCTATGGACTTGTTGCTGCAACTTTTCCTCCTTTGTCTCATCCTCTCATTTGCATGTCCAAAATGTAAGAAAAGAAATCATCAAATAAAGAACTGTGTCAACCTTGATCTCCTTATTGATTTTTATTTTGTTCACAAGCCCTTTTCCAAGGTTGCAAACAGGCCATCTTCATGCGCGATGTTAAACATGCTAGCAATTCCCCTGGCTAACTCGGGAACTATTCCTGTAGGAATGGGAGATTGGTGCAGTGTGTGAACGTTTTTTCCTAAAGTGGCTATTTACATGAACAATCCCTCCAAGAAAACCCAAGGTACACTATGTACTTGTGTTGAGGGGCCAGAGGGTTTTACTGGCTTTTAACTTTGTTTTCTTTTAAGATAAACTTTGGTTTATTCAAGAACTGCAAAGATTTATTAATTCTTGAAGAGCAGTATGCTTGTGTTTCTTCTGACTTTTACATTCACATCTGATAAATCAAGAGAAGATGTGTCTTGGAAAATATCACATTTGTGCAATATCAGATGCAAAACTAGAAATCTTTCTTTGGTTAAACTCCCCTTCATACCTGAGATTTCTGCTGCGCTGACAATGTCTTATTTAAACAGAGCCGCGGCTGTCTGGAGACACAGGGGCGGGGCCGGGGCCGGCGGCGCCTCTGCCGCCAGGGGGCAGGAAACACCTGGGGAGAGCTGGGATCGGGAATGGGATCCTGGGGTAGAGACACCTGGGGAGAGCTGGGATCGGGAATGGGATCCTGGGGCAGGAAACACCTGGGGAGAGCTGGGATCGGGAATGGGATCCTGGGCCAGAGACACCTGGGGAGAGCTGGGATCGGGAATGGGATCCTGGGGCAGGAAACACCTGGGGAGAGCTGGGATCGGGAATGGGATCCTGGGCCAGAGACACCTGGGGAGAGCTGGGATCGGGAATGGGATCCTGGGGCAGGAAACACCTGGGGAGAGCTGGGATCGGGAATGGGATCCTGGGCCAGAGACACCTGGGGAGAGCTGGGATCGGGAATGGGATCCTGGGGCAGGAAACACCTGGGGAGAGCTGGGATCGGGAATGGGATCCTGGGGCAGGAAACACCTGGGGAGAGCTGGGATCGGGAATGGGATCCTGGGGCAAGAAACACCTGGGGAGAGCTGGGATCGGGAATGGGATCCTGGGGCAGGAAACACCTGGGGAGAGCTGGGATCGGGAATGGGATCCTGGGCCAGAGACACCTGGGGAGAGCTGGGATCGGGAATGGGATCCTGGGGCAGGAAACACCTGGGGAGAGCTGGGATCGGGAATGGGATCCTGGGCCAGAGACACCTGGGGAGAGCTGGGATCGGGAATGGGATCCTGGGCCAGAGACACCTGGGGAGAGCTGGGATCGGGAATGGGATCCTGGGGCAGGAAACACCTGGGGAGAGCTGGGATCGGGAATGGGATCCTGGGCCAGAGACACCTGGGGAGAGCTGGGATCGGGAATGGGATCCTGGGGCAGGAAACACCTGGGGAGAGCTGGGATCGGGAATGGGATCCTGGGCCAGAGACACCTGGGGAGAGCTGGGATCAGGAATGGGATCCTGGGCCAGAGACACCTGGGGAGAGCTGGGATCGGGAATGGGATCCTGGGGCAGGAAACACCTGGAGAGAGCTGGGATCGGGAATGGGATCCTGGGGCAGAGACACCTGGGGAGAGCTGGGATCGGGAATGGGATCCTGGGGCAGGAAACACCTGGGGAGAGCTGGGATCGGGAATGGGATCCTGGGGCAGAGACACCTGGGGAGAGCTGGGATCGGGAATGGGATCCTGGGGCAGGAAACACCTGGGGAGAGCTGGGATCGGGAATGGGATCCTGGGCCAGAGACACCTGGGGAGAGCTGGGATCGGGAATGGGATCCTGGGGCAGGAAACACCTGGGGAGAGCTGGGATCGGGAATGGGATCCTGGGCCAGAGACACCTGGGGAGAGCTGGGATCGGGAATGGGATCCTGGGGCAGGAAACACCTGGGGAGAGCTGGGATCGGGAATGGGATCCTGGGCCAGAGACACCTGGGGAGAGCTGGGATCGGGAATGGGATCCTGGGGCAGGAAACACCTGGGGAGAACTGGGATAGGGAATGGGATCCTGGGGCAGGAAACACCTAGGGAGAGCTGGGATCGGGAATGGGATCCTGGGCCAGAGACACCTGGGGAGAGCTGGGATAGGGAATGGGATCCTTGGGGCAGGAAACACCTGGGGAGAGCTGGGATCGGGAATGGGATCCTGGGGCAGAGACACCTGGGGAGAGCTGGGATCGGGAATGGGATCCTGGGGCGGAAACACCTGGGGAGAGCTGGGATCGGGAATGGGATCCTGGGCCAGAGACACCTGGGGAGAGCTGGGATCGGGAATGGGATCCTGGGGCAGGAAACACCTGGGGAGAGCTGGGATCGGGAATGGGATCCTGGGCCAGAGACACCTGGGGAGAGCTGGGATGGCAGGAAACACCTGGGGAGAGCTGGGATCGGGAATGGGATCCTGGGGCAGGAAACACCTGGGGAGAGCTGGGATCGGGAATGGGATCCTGGGCCAGAGACACCTGGGGAGAGCTGGGATCGGGAATGGGATCCTGGGCCAGAGACACCTGGGGAGAGCTGGGATCGGGAATGGGATCCTGGGGCAGGAAACACCTGGGGAGAGCTGGGATCGGGAATGGGATCCTGGGGCAGGAAACACCTGGGGAGAGCTGGGATCGGGAATGGGATCCTGGGCCAGAGACACCTGGGGAGAGCTGGGATCGGGAATGGGATCCTGGGGCAGGAAACACCTGGGGAGAGCTGGGATCGGGAATGGGATCCTGGGCCAGAGACACCTGGGGAGAGCTGGGATCGGGAATGGGATCCTGGGGCAGGAAACACCTGGGGAGAGCTGGGATCGGGAATGGGATCCTGGGCCAGAGACACCTGGGGAGAGCTGGGATCGGGAATGGGATCCTGGGGCAGGAAACACCTGGGGAGAGCTGGGATCGGGAATGGGATCCTGGGGCAGGAAACACCTGGGGAGAGCTGGGATCGGGAATGGGATCCTGGGCCAGAGACACCTGGGGAGAGCTGGGATCGGGAATGGGATCCTGGGGCAGGAAACACCTGGGGAGAGCTGGGATCGGGAATGGGATCCTGGGCCAGAGACACCTGGGGAGAGCTGGGATCGGGAATGGGATCCTGGGGCAGGAAACACCTGGGGAGAGCTGGGATCGGGAATGGGATCCTGGGGCAGGAAACACCTGGGGAGAGCTGGGATCGGGAATGGGATCCTGGGCCAGAGACACCTGGGGAGAGCTGGGATCGGGAATGGGATCCTGGGCCAGAGACACCTGGGGAGAGCTGGGATCGGGAATGGGATCCTGGGGCAGGAAACACCTGGGGAGAGCTGGGATCGGGAATGGGATCCTGGGCCAGAGACACCTGGGGAGAGCTGGGATCGGGAATGGGATCCTGGGGCAGGAAACACCTGGGGAGAGCTGGGATCGGGAATGGGATCCTGGGCCAGAGACACCTGGGGAGAGCTGGGATCAGGAATGGGATCCTGGGCCAGAGACACCTGGGGAGAGCTGGGATCGGGAATGGGATCCTGGGGCAGGAAACACCTGGGGAGAGCTGGGATCGGGAATGGGATCCTGGGCCAGAGACACCTGGGGAGAGCTGGGATCGGGAATGGGATCCTGGGGCAGGAAACACCTGGGGAGAGCTGGGATCGGGAATGGGATCCTGGGCCAGAGACACCTGGGGAGAGCTGGGATCGGGAATGGGATCCTGGGGCAGGAAACACCTGGGGAGAGCTGGGATCGGGAATGGGATCCTGGGGCAGGAAACACCTGGGGAGAGCTGGGATCGGGAATGGGATCCTGGGCCAGAGACACCTGGGGAGAGCTGGGATCGGGAATGGGATCCTGGGCCAGAGACACCTGGGGAGAGCTGGGATCGGGAATGGGATCCTGGGGCAGGAAACACCTGGGGAGAGCTGGGATCGGGAATGGGATCCTGGGCCAGAGACACCTGGGGAGAGCTGGGATCGGGAATGGGATCCTGGGCCAGAGACACCTGGGGAGAGCTGGGATCGGGAATGGGATCCTGGGGCAGGAAACACCTGGGGAGAGCTGGGATCGGGAATGGGATCCTGGGGCAGAGACACCTGGGGAGAGTTGGGATCGGGAATGGGATCCTGGGCCAGAGACACCTGGGGAGAGCTGGGATCGGGAATGGGATCCTGGGGCAGGAAACACCTGGGGAGAGCTGGGATCGGGAATGGGATCCTGGGGCAGGAAACACCTGGGGAGAACTGGGATCGGGAATGGGATCCTGGGGCAGGAAACACCTGGGGAGAGCTGGGATCGGGAATGGGATCCTGGGGCAGGAAACACCTGGGGAGAGCTGGGATCGGGAATGGGATCCTGGGGCAGAGACACCTGGGGAAAACTGTGACAGGGGATGCGATCCAAGGGACAGGGCAGCCTCCTGCCAAAATCTCCTGCCTGTAGAGGGGCTTATCATGTCCTGGGACACTTGGCCCAGCACCCCGGAGCCTCCTGAGCAGCTTGGCCATGTTCAACAGGGCCCTTTCAGCCATCCTTATTTCTGCTCCTCCAGCAACAATACAGGTGGTCTAGAAGGCCAATGGCATCCTGGCCTGCATCCGGAACAGTGGCCAGTAGGATCAGGGCAGGGATTGTCCCCTTGTATTTAGCAATGGTGATGGCACACTTCAAATCCTGTGTTTGAATTCTGGGCCCCTCATTACAAGAAGGGCACTGAGGTGCTGGAGTGAGTCCAGAGAAGGGCATTGAGGTTGGTGAAGAGTCTGGAGCACAAGTCCTGTGAGGAGCAGCTGAGGGAGCTGGGATTGTTTAGCCTGGAGAAATGGAGAGTCAGGGGTAACCTTATTCCTCTGTACAAGTCCCTGAAAGAAGAGTGTAGCCAGGTGGGGGTCAGCCTCTTCTCCCAGGTATCCTCTTGACAGGACAAGAGGAAAAGCCCTCAAGTTGCATTAGGGGAGGTTTAGATTGGCTATTAGGAAAAAATTCTTCATGGGAAGGGTTGTCAATCATTAGAACACAATGCCCAGGAAAGTGATTGAGTCACCAGCCCTGGAGGTATTTAAAAGGTATGTATATATGGCACTTGGGGAATGGTTTATTGGTGGACTTGGCAGTGCTGGATTAATGGCTGGACTTAATGTTCATGCACATCTTTTCCAACCTAAATGATTCTATGACTCTCTGGAATTTAGGTGCTTATCTCCTCTGAAACTGCAGGCCAAGGACCTAAAATGGATTTGCTATCACTCAGATGTTTTAGACTGAGGCTGAAGTGGAGAGAAATGTCTGATTGTTTCCCCACTGATGAAGGGTCACCCAGGCCATGGAGTTAGCTTCCAACCAGACACCTGCACCACTGGTGTGTGCAAGGCAGAGCCTAGCACCTGTATGCCTTCCACTGGGAGAGTGGCACTGCCTTCCATCCATGGGTTTGAGTTCATTTAGGGAGATAGAAGCCCCTATACTGGTGTCCATTCTTAGCACTGAGATTTTACATTTATATACATACGAACACACACACACACACACACACACACACACACACATACATATATATATGTATGTATGTATGTATGTATTTAACTCCCTATTTCCGAGAGTTTTTCATTCCAAAATCTCATGGAAAAACTGGTGTGATGGATATACAGTTTTTCTTTCCACCAACATTTGCATTTGCTTGCATCAGTCTTCATTTCCTGTCTCCATTCCTTCTTCTTCTCTGTAAAAGCCATATGCATCTCAGAGCTGCCCACACAGCATTGTAGAATCGCCATTTTTGTGCTTTCTGGCCTCAGCACAGTTAGATCTTGTGAAACAGCATCTTGGTTCCCAGGAGTGACATCAGGAGCTTTTGGGATAAATGTAATCACCACCTGCACATCCAGAAGAAGACACAGTAAGTTTGATTGAACAACTCCACTTTAAAGTCTCTGTTTAGCTTTTATAAATGACTCACCCAATAGCTCAGTTCACTCAGGCCTGATTTTGGAGATACAGTCTGGTCTTTAAGCACATACTCAGATGAGGGATCACAACCCTAAATTAGCAGCACATGTGGACATGACGCTGGATTAACACAGCATGAATGAACGTCAATACTTTGAGTCATTATTTGCAGGGGCAAATCAGAGGTGCTGCTTCTGACGCAATTTCTCCCAAACCTTGTTCCACCAGGAGCTGCTTCTGTGTTTCTCCCTGGCAATGACCCACTTTGTTCTATTATTTAGAAAAGCATAACATATAATTCTGAGTTATAATTCTGAGTTTTCTCTCCCATTGTGCTGGACATAGAAATTTCCATCTATTCGTCCTGCTGCAGACAACTCACCTTCTTCACACCAGGTTGATCACACTTGTGGGGTTTAGCTTCCCCTTGCAGAAACCATGCTGTACCTCTAATTTTAAAAGCATGTCTTTCTTGAGCTCCTTGCTGTGACAGACAGAGTTGAGTGCAGGAAGATGAAACAGGATTGTGCAGAACATGGTGTTGTATATGCCTAAAAATATGGGAGAAGAAGTAATTTTAAAACTACACACAGATTTAACACATACATGACCAAGAGTAAGTATTGAGAGGGTAAGAAAGGGTTGGGAGATGGAAGAGAAAGAATGTGAAATACTGCTTGGGGGGAGAAGTTTCTGTTTTGGGGATGGTTGCAAGGAAGTGTGACAGCATCTACCTATTTCCCTCAAGTGTTGGTGGGCTTATTTTGTAAGCTCAAAAGCTCAAAGCTTTTGTGCTTCGTAGTAGCAAATAACTGAGGTACAAACATTGGATCCATGTAGAAAAGAGTGGAGATGAGGGATTTAGTTTAAATGCTGTAATTGATAAAAAGTAAGCACCAAAGCTATGTGCTTACATAGAAAGAGTGGAATGGTAGGCAGGGAAAAATACCCTCATATTTTTGTTCCTCTCTCTTTCGTTTACACATCATAGAGTAGATAGCAATTGCAATGAAATATAGTCTGTGGTATAGCATGATCTGTTGCAAAAGTGAGACCACAAGAGACTTTAATTGATCACTCAATAACAGATGGGGTTATAAAACCTGGGACAATAAGCAGTATTTGTGGAACAAATGAAAGATCAATTCCCCTTCTGTTGTAGAAGCAAGAAAACAGGCAAGTGTTAAAGAACAATCTAAAAGGCAAAATGACGAGGAAAAGAACATATGGCAAAGATGGAAACTGCTAAATACACACAGAGGAAAATATATGTTTTTAAACTTGCTTTATAGCATGCCTCTTTCTAGTTTTTGCATGCTTCTTTTGCTACCATTTGTGAAGAAATAATTACTTGGATCTCAGTAGTACAAACCATGAAGAAACTAGGTACAGAATATAGGTTCAGTAAAAGTTTAAAGCACAGTAGGCAGAGGAAAAAGAAAAGGAGTCTTTATCACAGGTGGTATGAACAAAAATGCTACTATGATCTTTTTCCCACACATATTATTGTAAAGGAGATTATGCTACATTTAGAGAGTGAATGTAATTAGAAAGGGGAAAGGAAAGCTCTGTGCAGCCACAGACACTATACTTTATAGTGCAGTATCTAAACAGCAACACCAACTGTATCCCTTACTCCATTCTCCTGGGAATAGAAGCACATTAAGCATGGGAAGCATTGATAAACTACTCAAATACTTAAATCCCTTTCAACTACTCAGAGTCTGTTTGTATAGTCTGATGAAGGTCAGGAGGAGGCCAGCGTGTGAAATGAATGACCAGTGCAGAAATTCAGCCTAAGAGGGCTGCTCCAAGGACAGCCAGAGCTTGCTGGCACCCTATGGGACATGCAGGGCTGGATATGGTTGGCATTTTAGCAGCCCCAAATGGTATTCAGTTTCTGGGTGAGACAGATGTGAGGATGAGAGGTACCCAGATCAGTGCTTGCTGCCATCCCCGGCTTGGCACATTCAGAGCACCCTGGATGTGTGCAGTCATCCACATCCAGCAGCGACTACTCCAGGGACCCTCTGTGAAAAGTTCATTCCAGACTCAGCACTGAGCAGCCTGACTCCCACTGTGAGCAGGAAGACTGCCTTTAAACATGTGCTGGAACTGCAGATTTCAGAGAGAACACCAGGCCTTCTTGTTCCCTCAGTCTATGCCCAGCTCTTTGCTACAAAGGTCCCACAGAGTTCACTAGGACTGTCCTATATTTAAAAGAAAGACCTGCCAGCTAGAAGTAACACCTTTTATTTTTATGTTTCTGTGTTTGTTCTAAACAAGTATTTATTTTTCTTTATGCTGCATTTTCTTTTTCTCATATTAGTATGGAAAAGAAGAAAATTAAATGAAAAGAAGACGGCCCTAAATATCTGTTCCTACAGCTCCATTTGAATACATCACAGTGAATATTAGACTACTTCACAGTGAGTACTATCATTTATGGCAATATGAGACCAACAGCATGGAGAGAACAGCAACACTGATGCTTATCACCTGGGCTACACTGAGAAGAGTGTGAGCTGTATTCTCAGCAGAGCTTTTTCTGGGTTATGACTCATGCAGAGCCCTGTTTTTCTGCGGCTCTCCCACCTACTGAGACAAACAAGAGAGCTACAGTAAATAAATAAATAAATAAATAAATAACCAGCTATTGTTATCAACCAGAATTCAATAAAGAAATGTAATATACTGGTGCACATCCTGCATGCAGGCACACCAGGATCCTGAATCCAACATCACACTTGTGCCTTGCCCCCTCCCACTCTGAAGCTTTGGTTGAAGCTCCCTTATTTCAGGCCTTCTCATTTGCAGTCATTTACCTATAAGAGTAGGCCAGCAAAGAAGAGAGGTTTTTGAGGACTGTACAGCCAAGGAAGAGTAGGTGGAGAGGTTGGAAGGAAGAGATGAAAAAGCCAGAGGAGGTAAGCAGTAGGGTAATCAGATGCAAGTCTGGGCAGTGGGTGAGAGCTTGCTGACAGCAGCTTTGTCACCCTGTTAAAGACCTTTCCAGTGATGTAGGTAGGGCTTGTGACTGTAAGGGCTTCAGTTTTCTCTTTTTTAAGGATGGGTATGTTCATGTGCCAGATGGAAGTTACAAATGTGAACCAGCATTTATCCAAGTTTGGTGGAGAGCCCTCTTCTTCATACCCACCATAGCAAAGCTGATCCTGAGATATTTCAGAAGCTGAACTTGGGGTACCAGCAATATTTTACCATCCAGTGACCTTTGACAAAGTGAATTAACATAGGAGGCATCTGTATATCTAGATGGGAGGGAATATGTGCTCCATGAGCCTGCTTTGTCTATGCTGCATTTCATCTTTTTGCTGGCTTAATGAAGGGGCAAAATCTTGATGTAATTGTAAACTCTTGACTACCTGGAAGTAGAGACTGTCTTTATAAGGTTCACCAAAATAAAGGACATCAGATAGCTGTGCACAACCAGACTTGAAACAGTAATAATAATACAAGTGCTCAAGTATGACACATTAGGATAAAATCAGAATGCACAGCCAAGTAAGTGACTTAATCTTCTATGAAGCTGCTTTTATTTGGAACCCTTTAAAAAGCTGCAATGAATTCATTCTTTTTTCTGAACTGACATAAGCACCTTAAAACATGGCAACATGTTTCCAGTTTCTTGAGTGTTAGGCTTTGGGGCTCATCTTTTTGAAATACTTAGCAGTTTTCTCCCATCCAGTCTTTTTGTCTTTTTTTTTTTCTTTCTTTCTATTTTTTTTTTTTTTTTTTTTTTGGAGGGGGAGGATACTGCAACGGTGAAGCTCTTCCCTCAGGCTGGTTTTATTTCATGGACATCTGAAACATTTGGGATCAGATTACATACTGGCAAGTAAGACAGTGGCATTGCTGTAATGAGCTGGAGGCTAATTTATAGGCTTTGCAGATGTGAATGCATTATCATGCAAATCGTGAGCAGCTCCTGCCTATAAATAAAATCACTTACCTTGCCAAGGATGGCTGTCCCAAAAATATAATGAGTATTATAAATTATAAGCAGGTGTCAGTTTTCCATTTCCTTTGTATTCTTGTTTGTGCTTCTCTAAGGAAGCATTTAAAGATAAAATGTGCAATACAGCGTATGGCACAGGCAGTAACAATCTTTGCTGCCCAGTACTATTATCACCTTTTGCCAACTGCCACTCCTTCATTTGTTACAAAAACAGCTAGTCAGACTTGTCAGCAGCTTTGAATAATATGTTCCTACATGATAGTCCTCTGGAAAGGAAGGATGAACTGTGCTGAATGCACTGAGCAATGGTGAATGCACTGAACTGTGGCTCAGAAGTTTTTGGTTCACAGCTCTGCCTCAGACATAGCTCTTCCTCAGACCTGGTGTGTGGCCTTTGGCAAATCTTTTAAGCAGTCCATTTCATTATTTCTTTAGCTAAGAAATAAGCAACATTGAACTTTGTTTTACCAGTATTTCCCATTCAAATATTGTTTTGGGGTAAAGCCTGTCTTTGCTGTCTACCTGTGCAAGTTTGTTTGTGTTGGCACACACTGGGCACACCTGGCAGCAGAAATAACTTCTGAAGTTACAGCTTCAGAAGATATTTAGAAATTAGCTCAAATCTAATGGGTGCAAAAATCTAAGGGTTTTTTTGTGGTTTGTTGTTGTTGTTGTTGTTGTTGTTTGGTTTTTGGGTTTTTTTTTTGAACTTGATGAAAACTTAATGAGACTGCACTTAATCATATGACTTGGTTAATTAAGTCATGAACTCATGCATGACTGATGTCTCTATGATTTTGCCAGCTTCCTGCCACTCCCTACTTCCCCAAAACACCTTTTAATGACAGAAGAGCAGAAACAGCAAAACTGAAGAATTCCTACAAGTTTCACTGAAAAACACTGCCTTGTGGAGGAGAGAATTACGAAGTATTGCCTTCTTCCCCTAATGGAGAAATTCAACAGTGAACTTAGAGAGAACCTCAGAAATGTTAAATTTTGCTCCTAGTAGAACTACTAGTTTCTTCTTTAAATCATATTTTTGAGGTTGATTCCAGTGGAAGAAAAATCTTTCTCAAAGTGGAATAGGCCTGCTGGAAACAAGGCTCACTGACAGCTTTGCTAATTTTATGGACATATTAGACCAAGCTAAGCCTTTGCCATCTGCTCTGCCACCAATTGTAAATGGAAAAATCTCACACCAACCAAAAAAAAAGAACAAATCACAAGAACATCAAGGAGATAAAAGTGATTTATCTGCCTGTATATACACCACCAACAATGCAGCTTGCACTGAAGATGTTCTTTCTCATTATTCTGACACAAATCACAAGGAAAACAGTTCACACACAACATGGTAAATTTTCTGCTGAGCTGGAATTTTCTTGAACCAGACCTGACTCCACTAGAGTGTTCAAATGTATTTATATGAAATTATGTGAGCTTTATATAAAGAGTGTCCTTAATAACTTTTTATATTGTTGGCATCACAGGCAGTAAGGTACAATGGGATGTGCCCATAACTTTGCAAATACTACAGTGGCTAACTGCAATTTACAGGAACAGCCTTTAAGAAGCAAGCAAGGAAGGAAAAGAATACAGGAATTGCTGCTGCCCTCCTCAGAGAGTCGAGTGTATGTACATACACTGAAGCATCCAACAACTGCATGGAATATGTGAGGTATGTTAACTTGTGTATTGGGAAGGGTTATGATAGCTACAGGATTTGCGTCCAGTTCTGAAGGGAAAGCCTTTCCCTATAGTGCTGGTAGGAAGATGTTTCTTCATTCCATGGCCAATAACAGTAAATTATCTTAAAATATCTTGCATAAGGCTGAATGGAAACAAATGGAACTTGAGCATTTAATTAAAAAAAAATATATTTCATATACTTTGCACTTATAAATCATGGCTAAAGCAACATGACTAAATCCTCTTATTCTGACATCTACATCATTATTCATTAATGGGTCAATGATGCTCTGTTCTTCTGCGCCATAAATATCAGCTTACCCTTGGCCTGGGAAACAACTGGATTAATTTGTTCCCAGATTAAGAAATTATTCAAAGTAGACCCTTGGTATATCAGAAGATAATGTTTTCAACTTCCACAAAAATCGGGAAAGACACAGTAAATGAAATGAACACTTTTCTCATTACTAATTACATGTAACTACATAAAATCAATATTGTATCTGTAATACATATGTCATTTATAAAGTTGGCTGGCATTATAGGTGGCACTACCTCAAGGATACCTGGCAACTGCCACAGTACAATCTCATTCTCACGCACTTTATCAAATACTAACTGGAGCTGAAATCTTCCATCTGGATGGGTGCAGGGGTGATTGCTTTGCATTTCAATCAGATCAGTTTCACCATTTAGAGACAAAAGAGAGCAGATAATATTTTGCCAATTTTAATAAAATCTGATAACCTTTATTTGAGAAAATGCCCCTGTTTGTTGTCATGAAGAATTCAATGCAAAATGTTAGATTGGCTTATGTATCTGGGTTATGCTTTTTGCTGCATGTCAAAAACTTGTCCAAATGTGTACAAATTTCAGCAGATCAGTGTGGAATATTCTCAGTTCAGTCAGAGAGAAAAGGAGAGAGATTTCTACCAGGCTAAGCCTAGGAAAAAGTCCAAGAGGAATGTAAACAATTATTATCTCTCTTTCTGTTCATATTGTTTATAGATATGCTCTACCACCATGTGCTATTCATAGTGCACCAATGGTGTGAAAAGTTTTCACTTTGAGAACAATCATATTTCACCTTAACGATCCTAGTTATAAAAGAGGAACGCTAGTTGTTAATAAAGATCGGATCATTCTTTACCTTCTGAACTTAGAGTCATTTTATTCCCGTCCCGGCCTCAACAGCGACAGATCAGCTTACACACATTCAGTAAGCTGACTAGTTTTTATCACTTCTTACAGATCAAATGTGAGAGAGCACATTGCAAAAGTAAAGGACTATGGTAGATAAGCTGCTCTCTTTTCATATCAACAAGACCCAAAATCACACAGTTCTGCTGGTTGCAATTGTTTCAATAAAACACAAGGGAAAAGAGCTGCACAGGACCAATCATGTACAAATGGAATCAGTGAGACTTACAGTACTACAGAAAGCAAGAGTACTGGTAGGCATATTTAAGATCAAACCATCAAAATCCATTTGTGCTGTATCTCTAAAAATAGTCTTTGTTCTTTAAAGGACCATCATTTTAATAATCTCCCAAAAATTTCTATCTTTTAGTTTTCTTTCTGCTTGCCCCATAGTACACTGAAGATAGCAAGCAGTCCAGTTTGACTGCTAGAAACCAGATGAACCTGTGGTTATTAGATCTGTTTTCCCCCAAGGTTTTTCATTTATAGACTGAGTACATTTGATCTGGAAGCTACTGACATTTAAACACAGAACTCTAGAATGCCATTCCTTGAAATCTCTTTTCAAAATACATGTTGGGAGACACTATATTTCTGCCTAATTTTTCTTTTAATGCAAGAGAAGTTTTCAAAAATTATACATTTGGATAGTGGTGCTTTCCCTCAGGTCCAGAAGGCTGCTTGTGACTATTGCTGTAATAAGAGCTTTTGTGTGGTTCAATATCACTTAGCATTGGATTTTCAGATCATGACTTAGAGGGAATTACTGTCTACTCCCAGCAAGGTGGAAGCTGAACGGTCTATTCCTTCTGATTATATCTCCAGAAAGTACATGCCAATATCAATCTGAGCATTGATTTCATGTTGATTAATACTAATAGTGAAATATAAAAGGACACCACTCAATATGCAAGTTCATCAGTCAGTTTATAGCAAACTGGTCTCTTGAAGAACATTCCAAGAAAGCTTCCAAATGTGTGACTATACCACAGGTCTACTTACAGGTCGACTATACTGCTAATATGCAATTTAAGTGTCAAATTCAGAAAACCAGTCCTGTGCCCAGTCAGATGGCAGAGGGAGGTGTAGTAGTAATTGATAGTCTTTTCCAACCTAATTGATTCTGTGATTCTGTGATACCTTTGAGATGAAAACTAGTGTCTGCAGGTACAAGAGCAAATGAGGTGTAAAATATCCTTATACCCTTTGGAAGAGCTTTCGGAGACTGGGACTTAATTCCCTTGAAAGAAGTTCCCACTTATTACTGTGAGGAAAAGGCATAATAAATAGGAACTAAACTATGATCTGAAGTTAACTATCTCTCTTAATTCAGAACATTTTATGTTTTAAATCTTTTAAGTTGGTCTTTAAAGCTGGAAAAATATTAATCATTGACTAACAGAGTCAAACTATATCTCAGAGAGTTTGGGAGCAACATGGAGAAGAAGAAGAAGGAGATTTTTTTCCTTGTGTTTATATTGAGTATTATATGACTGCATAAAAAGATGGCTCTGAATTGAATTTTGCCACTGTTGCACTGTAAACCTGAGAGCATTGCCCTGAAACCAGGGAATTCATTTCAGATTGATCTATCTGTGGCAGAACAGAATCTACATATTAACACTATCAAACATCTATTTAACCTGTCCCTTTGTGTTTCTCTTTACTTTTCACCATACTTTACAAATTCAGGGTTTTGTCAAGGAGTGCTCCTACCTTAAAATTTGTAATAGTGGTGGGAAAATCTATTTATCTATTTCAAAAAGAGCATAGTAAGTTGAAAAATTGTATAATATCTAGCTTTTCTAGGAGTATTTCTAGTACTTCAACTCGTGTATTTATATGCTTAACACTAAACAGGCGGTGCAATTCACAATCCATTTCCTGGCCATTAGAGATGAATTTAGTTAGACCTTGCTGACTTTGCTTGACTTTGTAACATAAGCCTCTGACAACTGCAGATGTGACGATGTCCTTGTTTCCTTATAATGAGGAAAGACCACAACAGAATTCAAAGCAGGTTATGAACACAAATACCTATAATACATTTGTAAACTTTCAGTGACCTACATTTCATACAGCTACATGACAAGTTACCAGCTCAGATGACTTTTCAGACAGCTTCAGAGAGTTGGAGTTTGTCCATTTTGCATATTCCAAATATATGATGGCCAGATGATACAATCTTTTTGTATTCAGCTTTTGAACGGACTGCACTTTTAATCTTTCTTTCCACAGATTAATACTAGGGGAGTCCTCTGGATTAGGGGAGAAAAGTAGGACACAAGGAGTCCCCTGAAGTTTAGTTTTCTGGCTGACTTGAAACTCTTGTGATATTAAGGTTAACTCCACAGTTACTTGCAATTTTCTTGCCCCTTGAAGCCTTTTCAATGGAGTCTGATGGAAGCAAGAGAGCTTTTATAGTACAAATCTTCATGCCACCTTTTGCCATGTACTCCCTCTTCTTCACAAACTCTTGTATTTCAGGGTAGAAAAGAACTAGAATTAGAACAGAGAAGGGCAGTCAGAATGACCAAAGATCATTTAAGGAGAAAAGTTAAACAGAATAGTCCACTGTAGACTGGAATAAAAACAGCTGAGGGAGAATATGTTCAATGCATAAACAATCATGAATAACAGGAAGAAAATAGCGGATGCTTCTGCAGTGCTTCTCAAAGCACAAAAGGTAGGTAGCTTCAAAAACCTAAGCAAAAAGAAGATAAAACTGGTCAAAAAATAATTTTCTTTTGTTGGCATACAACTTGGCTGTGGAACTCACTGCCAGAGGGTGGTTCTGCAGGTCACAAGCATAAAAAAGTTTGAAAAGATAGATTCCCAGAAGAAAAATCTGCCACTGTCTCAGGAAATGCCTAGTCTGCAATTTAACAGAAACTGGGGGAGTTTAGCATAGGGAAGAGCATTATACTTTTTCTGCCCTTTCTTTAAGAATGCCCAACTAACTTCTGTCACAAATACAACCACTAGGTAAAAATGACCTTGATGTGGCCCAGAATAGCTGTTCTGATGCCTTCTTCAACTGCCTTGGCAACTCTGCATGGATGAAAATATTATGGTAAATTGAAGACAGTCATGGTGAGTTCTGTTTTTTTGTCTGTCTTTGCAAAAAATATATCTTCAATGAAGTCAGAAAGTCTTGTCTCATATTTCTACCCTGGCATGGATCTAAAGATTTTACATTTGTTTCAACTGTTCTTCACAGAATAAATGCTGTGAGGCTGTACTGAAAAGACACTTCTGAATATATGCTGGCTTTATTTACAGCTGCCACTCCAGAGGCTTTTTCTCCCTAACTCTGTAATCCTGCACGGAGCAGCACTGATGCTTAATGTGCTTTGCTGTGCTCAGAAAGGTCATACTTTGAAGGGTGCAGAAGCAGCAGCAGCTCAGGAAGGACTTCATTGAGCTCTCAGCTCTAGCCTCTGGTACCTCACTGTGTAATCAGGCAAACAATGACAGATGCCACCCCACCATCAGGGGTGTGCTTACAGTCTAGACAACCAAAACTAAAATCCTGACAAGGGTCTTGCTTGTCTGGGTCTTGATGCCCTCTGGGAGAGAGAAGAAAGGGTACCTCCATCTGTCACAAAGGTGATGATGGGCCCATGATCCAGCTACTCCCTTCACTTCAAATGTTTTTAGCAATTTATCCTTCATAAGGGGAGTTACATGTACAGAGCTTCCTGAGCAAAACAGAGTCCAAGCTTCTGACTGCCGGACAATCCCGTTATAGAGGTGCTTCTGGGAAGAGTAATTTTGAAAATCTGGCTAGGTATAATTTTTGAACCATGGAACCAAGTGGCTTCCCTGTCATGAGAAGGAATTTCTTAGCATTCTGTAATTAAATCTGTAAGAAGTTCTCAGGGACACAGCCCATTTCTTTGTTCCATGCTTTCCAGCACCTGCAGTATACAATGAGATCAAGAATATTGTTAAAATGGCCAAAGCACAGGTAATACATGAGTGATAATGACTAATAGAAAATATATGTGATTATCTCACAGCCTAACATGCCTGTCTCACACTTTTGCACTTTTTTTCCATTTTTCCACATACTTTAAAATTCTTTCTTATGTACTCAAAGACTAAAATTACAGGGCAGGTGTGTGCACGGGCAGAATGGCTTATGCTATCAGAAAATATTAAAAATAGGGCCACATTGCCTTCCTTGGCTACTAGGCCCAGAGACGTAGTAGTATGGAGACCTCTGAAGTCAAGCAAATGCTGCTTTTTAGCCTGGACAGAGAATTGTACTAATACAGCTCTGTTACTCTGGGTATCTTGAGTAGCTTGGCTTTGCTTACACACTCCTTGGCTTTGCTCAGAGCTGTGAATGTATCCTGGGGTATAATCAGTATTCACATAATGAAAAAGATCAGTAGCACTGGCACTGCCAGGTGAAAGCTACAAAAGCACACTGCACATCTGCCACTGCTTCTTAGTGATATATGACCACTGCATTGTGCAAATTACAGATCTGCATAGGAGCCTTCTGTCTCCCAGTTGGACCAGGCTTCAGCTGTGCAGGGGAACAAGAGCACTGACTCCTAGGTAGCCTCTACCACTGTAGAAGGCTGCTTTGCACAACCAGGACAAAGCAAGGAGGATTTATGAGCTGTAAGGGTGACCATAGAAGGCTTAATTTTCTCTTCATGGCAGAAGAGAGGAGCCTTCATCACCATCATCCCGACTCTGTAGCTGCACTTCCAGATATTGTGACATTTTAGGACACTTGCCTTGAAACGGCATTGGGAGCACATGATTAAATATAACCTCCTCCCTAAGCAAAGCTTATGCATGGAGTGACTCCCAGCAGGACATAGTTACTGTGTATTTATTTATGTGAGTATACAGACAACAGACCCAAGGACTGATGGACTCCTGTCCATCTGGAAATGGAGGGCCTCAAGTGAAAAGTTTCAGCAAGCTGACTCATGGTGTTCTGACATATGCACTCGGGAAGAGTCATCATGGCTTACTTGTTTCTCCTTGTGCATAATCTTACTGGCAGGCCTTAAGATGCTCTAAGGAGCCTGAACATGACCTTTGTTTCTCACAAGCTGATGACATTACTACTGAGAGAAAATGTTTAGCAACACAGAGTCCGTTTTGCTTGAACACATTGGACAGCGAGCGAAACACAAATGAATACAAATCTTGGTTCAGTGACATCAAGCATCTATGAAGACCACCATAGCTCTGATGAAGATGCCAGCTGCAAAGGCCTTCCTGTAGAGACTACAGAGAAATTAACCAGTAAGTTCATGATGCATATAGCTAGAAATAATCTGAAATTAAAAATTAATTCAGTTTCATCAGTGGTTCCCTGAAAATATGCAATTAATTATTTACTACTTACAGATACATATTTATCTTTTAAGTGTTCCAGAGGCCCAAATGAAGTCTGGTAGGTAATTTCTAGATTAAAAATATATAAATCACCATCATAGTTTTTTTTTTGTTGTTGTTTCACCCCCCAGGAAAAACAAAAACAAAAACTTGAAAAGCCAGAAATTGACCCTCATGCTTGTTTCCACTAAGCACAATGAAGAATAAAGAGGAAGCACGTAGGTGGGAAACAATTTATCATCACTTCAACATGAGCCTTGACTTATAGCATCATAGTGCCTGACAATTCCCAGCCACTAGCTATCATTAGATTTTTCATTCCAAGGAAGGTGGCAGAGCATGGTCAGAGAGAAGAAACTTTGGGAAACTACTTTCAGCTTCTTAAAGGTTGTTTTATGGCCTGGAATGGGAAGCTAAATAGTATTTCTGTTAAAGGTTGGGGGTTTTTTATTAGGGTGGGTTTTTTTGTTTGTTTGTTGGTTGGTTGTTGTTGTTGGGCTTTTTGGTTGGTTGTTTGTTTTTTTTAATTCTTAGTATTGTAGCAATAGGCTACACCTTTCCACCTCCAGCAATAATCTATGCACCTCTAGACCCTTCTGGCATTATTCTAAATCCTTTTCTTTTCTGACAGGACTTTTACATTCTGGCTTTAAAAGGCAACTATGGATTATGCATTCATTATATGTCTGAACACAGGATGAGCCCTTGTAAGTATTTGGACAGGGGACAGCCTTTGAAAGCCCAATATCCTATGGGAAATGCTATGGCTGATTCACCAGGTGCCAATATCCTGCCTGGTAATTCACTATTGGTACTCTTCCAATTAGCAGTCGGAGACATAACAGGGCTAATACTACCAGCTGCTACCTGGAATGCCTTTCTTATCTGCTGTCTTTTCATTGTCTGCTTGTTTTCTTGTCTCTTTTAAGAGAGATTCTGCAAGAAGACAAGGACGTTGTAACACTCAATTAAGCAATGCGGTCACAAAAAGGGCAACTAGCATATAAACTAGAGATAAGGCAGGGAAACAGCAAACAGAAGAAGGTAGGAGGTTTGGTGGGTAGGAAGCGTTCCAGGTCTGAGCAAGTGGAGTGGCTGCTCTTTCTCCTGGAGGCTGGCTTGTTGGGGACACTAAGGAGTGCGTGCCTATGAAGGCACAGACAGGTAGCTTAAGTCGTGACCTTCTGCACTTGCCAGCTAAGGAGAAAGGCACAGATCTCACAGCCGCTTACTTGACCCCACTCGTTTCAGGGTATACCCAGCGCCGGCACTCACGCCGGTGCGCGGGCCTGGCTCTCTGCGTCCGGCCCGGTGCTGCGCTGCGGCAGCGCCGCCGGGAGCGGAGCGCCGGCCAGCAGGAACCTGCCCCGGGCCGCGCTCAGCGGCAGCAGCAGCCCCGGCCGGAGCCGCGGGCCCGAGTGCACACCCAGCGTTCGCCTCCCGCTGCCCGGGGCGGGCAGGCCGGGGCTGCCGGCGCCCCCCGCCCGCCGGTCGCCATGGCGACCCTCCTGCCCGCCTCCCGCGAGGCTGCCGCTGCCGCCGCAGGGTCCGGCTCCGGCGGCGCCGGCTCCGCTCTGCTCCGCGCCTCCTCCAACCCCAGCGCCGCGAGGGAGTCCCTGCGCTCCAGCGGGCACGGCCAGGCCCGCCCCAGCCCCGCTGCGCCAGCGGGGCCTGCCCGGGGTGGGAGAGGAGGAGGAGGGACTCCGCAGCGGCAACAACTGACGTGTCCCCGCCATGGAGCTCGGCGTGATTCATCAGCGGCAGCGGGGCGGCAGCGGGGCGCCGTGCTCCGTTCCCGCGTAGGCACTGCCGCGGCGGGGACAGCCCCGGCACCGCTCTGCCGCCCGCGCCGCCCTCCGCCCTCCTCCGCCTCCTCCTCTTCCTCGCCGCCTCTCCTCTTCCCCCGCGGCTAGGCGAATATCCCGGGGGAGGCAAGATGGAAGAAATCCTGCGAAAGCTGCAGAAGGAGGCGTCGGGGAGCAAGCACAGGGCCATCAAAGAGAGCTGCACCTGGGCCATCGGTAAGGGGCGCGGGCGGCGGTGCCGGGCCGCCCGAGGGGGAGCGGAGCGGGGCAGGAGCCGCCGATGGAGCGGTTTTGTAACGGAGGGGGCAGGGAGACCTCAACAAACTTGTTCCGCGCTAAGGAGAGCCTCTTTAGCTGAGCCTCCAGAGGCTGGGAAGAGAGCGGAGCACCTGGGCCGTTCAAAATGCCCGGGAGCTCCGCGCTGCTGGAAGGGGCCGTGGCACCTGCTGCCGGTCCCGGAGAGCATCCGCGCCCTCGCCTTCCCCACCGCCTGGATCTGCTTCGTGGCTCTTGCGAGACAGATATACGGGTAGCAGTAGCTGTCAGTTTCCGTGTATGTTTTGGAGGTGCTGTCTTTTTCTTTAAAGGCCCCCTCCCTCCCTTAAATCATCGTAAAAAACATGCAGTACAGCTTTTTCGCTGGATTATGTTCGGGAATCTATTTTAAAAGCTAGAAGTTTTGTTTTACTGGGTTACATGAGCTCTTTTATCCTTGAAATATAATGATCCGTATAACGAGTTAATCTTTCAAGGGAATACAAGCTTAGGTACATTTTAACATCCACCCATTTTCCGATATTATGGCTTGAAGTGTTTTTTGACGTTTACAACCTCGAACACTGATTATCAAGACCCTTAATTTAAATCAGCATAACTGGGATACTTCCAATTGCTTTAAATTTTTGGTTTTTATCCATGCAACAACATTCTGTGGTAGATTAGACCTGTTGCTGTCTTATTACTGTCCTTTCATCTTGATATTGCACAACTAGCTTCATTAATTGGATGTTAATCTTGCACAGCAGCCATGCAAGCATCCTCTATACTGTTCCAGTTTTAGTGGATGTGCTGATGAAATGCTGATAAGTGAAAGGGAAAAGATGGTACTTGATGCCTTCTCATTGGGCATGCAATGTCCTGACAGATTTAGGCAGAGCTTTGGCAACTCAGAGTAGCAGTGGTTGTTGTTCTGTCAGGTGGAGTAGGTGTAAACTTTAGGATCATTGTCTCAGAGCCTGTAGCCAGATGTATTAACTGTGGCTGAACGTATAAGTTTCTTTTAAAAGCCCTGTTGTTTCCTTTAATTATACAGAAACCTTGGATTCTCCCGATGCTGCTATCAAGATACCACCATATCAGCTGAGGTAAGAGCATTGAACTTGAGTTCTGTGGAGCTTGTGAGTATTTGTAAAATTGAAGCAAAAATTTTGAATTAAAAGTGAGGTAGAGGAGCAGGCTGCATCTATATGTTTTCTGTAGTTTGTAGATTTACATATCTAGGCTGGGGTAGTAGTAGATAATTTTCTAATGTGTCCTTGGCCTTTGGTCCTGAATGAAGTGTAAGGAAATGTGATAAAATGGGCATGAGTATGTATAGTGGTGACATTGGTTGTAAAGGAGGGCTCTCTTATGGGCTAAAGGGTTTCCCTGCTAAATTCCATCTTTCAGTATAAACAATGATGTTTCTTAGTTCTTCTCTGTGTGCTTGTGTTCTTTTAAATCTGAATCAGGTTTTGTTACTGAAAATAAATATTCCAAAAACAAAAAAGTTATATCATCATATAGCTAGGACACTGACTAGGAACTAAAATAATACAGTTTCTATGCCTACTTCTTCCTTTAGCCTGCTAGATTATCTTGAGTGAGCCTTCTTCCTTCTTCCCAATTCCGTTTGTACACATATAAAATGGAAGAGATTGCATGGCCCTGATTCATCTAGCTATTTAAAATCTCATTTTGGAAATTGTCATTGTTATGGAGTAGGTAAATATGCAAAATTATTCACTGTCCTTTTTGACAGAACCATTAGGAGTCATCAAAGGAAGCTAGCAAGTGCACTGTTTAAAACAAAAGCACATTCTTTCATATAGCTTAATAGTTAAGATGTGAAATGCTTAGGCTTGCCTTATTAGAGAACGTAATGGATGCTGAAAGATTGTGTGCATGTAAAAACCGCCTCAACAAATCCATGGAAGAAATTGATTGCAATCTATCAGATGCACAGGCAATGTTCCTATTCAGAAGTACTTTAATCAGAGGTGATTGAGTTTATAAATGAGTATGTAGGAATGCTACTGTATGTTTGGCCTGTCCTGTGATCCTGTCAGGTATCCGCTGTGAGCTGCTGACAGGGAGAGGCATTTTTTGCTACAATATTACTCTCCTGGGAGTGTTTTTATCACCTCAAGATTCCCTGATGCTTCTTTCATATGTGCTTTGCAGGGAAAGCTAGGGATTGAAGAGCTAGTTATTCCAGAGCAGTCGCCAAACAGGGAAAGAATAGGAGCAGTTCTTTTGCCACTCTAAATTCCTGTCAGCTGCAGTCCACAAGATGCCTCAAATCAAATGGG
Organism: Anomalospiza imberbis; assembly: GCF_031753505.1. Lineage (NCBI taxonomy): Eukaryota > Metazoa > Chordata > Aves > Passeriformes > Viduidae > Anomalospiza > Anomalospiza imberbis. Next base: position 64,202,820 of record NC_089683.1, on the reverse strand, counting down.
GGATGGATGTAGCACAGGTCTGACATGACCAGTGCCGGACACAATGCATTTCCAGTGCAGGATGGAAACAGCTGGATGACTAATTCTCAATAGGTCCACTAGAATTATGCTTACTTGACACTGTGGCTGGAGAAAACTTGGCTCTTCACCTTCCCATTTATCAGCCTCTAATATGGTGTGCAGTCTGTGCCTTTAAGTGCTATTGTCATTCCCTATGAATTAGTTAGCTAACTGTTACCACATTTTTTCCTTTTTCCCTTGCCTACTACCTCTTTACAGAGAAGCTTTTTTCTCTTCTTCCTCCAGTGTTCTTAATGATGTATTTGTTTAGTTGGTTAATACCTTTGCAGGTGTATCTATGATTAAATAAGCTCTTAATGGTTGACTTATCAGTAGCAATGCACTCCTTATTACTGGATGTTTTGGAAAATGAAAGGTACACAAGAGGATTTGGACAAAAGCTTTTGTTGTGGGGCCTTTGGTAAGGCTTAGCCACACAGCCTTAGATAGTGTAGGAGATGTTGTTAAACATACTCTTCACTCTCTGATATCAAACTACTTCCAGGCTCCAGATCAGCACACTGGGCCACATCTTGGGCTGGAGTTCGCCTGCATGACGTGCAAGTTAGATAAAAGTTCTTTGCTTGGTATTTGTTAAAAAGCAGCACCATGATGGCTTGGTTCCTAATGCTGGAAAAGAGTAGCCTGGAAAGAGAAGCAATAGCTGTGACCAGAAACACAGCCAAGACACAGGATGGAGATGTCCTGGCTGTGCCTCTTTTCTGCTTTCATCTTACATCAAATGCAGGTTGTATCAGCTTCTGTAACACAGCCTCTGGCTGCTCATCCAGTTGGAATCTTAATCTACACTTCACACTTAGGTTCTTTTCTTTCTAGAACTGAAGAATGAAGGCTGCTCACAAGAATGAGAATAGTAAACTCTATACTCACTTCTTTCTTATAAAATAAAAAGCCATTTTCTGCTTCTGACACCCCAGTTCTAGATGAGTAGAGGTTCTTTGTAAAGTTGTCTTTTGTAAAATTGTGGTCCTAGTGCAATAATGGGAAGGACAAGGTGTCTCTGCTTTTCTTTACAATATGGCCATTTGAGTTCAAGGGGTTTTTGACATGTATTATATCAGCCACACGCTTACCTCTGCTGTAGTATTGGGGTAGAATGTATTCTGTCTTGTTCCTGACCTATCCATAGCTTAATCTTGTCTTGGTGTTGTGTTACTGAACACGAGGCAGGCCACATTACAGTTCCCTGATGTCTGTGCAATTAATTGGGGACATCAGCTGTATCATTTGCATGCGGGTTGTTTCCAGCAGTTACCTGGTAGCAGTTTAGATAGCACATGCCTGCTATGTTTGGGAGCACCTTTTGTCCCAAGGGAGTCCTAGTGACTGACCATCCAGACTGGAATGTAATTCTTTAATTAGTTAGATAGAGATCTGTTTGGTATATCTTCAGGGAGCTAGATGAAACTATTTTGCTGTTCAACTTCCTTTGATGTAAATTTGACTTATGAATCAAAATCCCTGGTAATGACCTTGCATATTGATTCTAGTGAGGGGCATTATTTAAATGTCTCACTTCCTAAAGAAATACAAATCTCCAACAAATACAAAGTTTCCCACACTGTCTTGTCAGCTCTGCCTTGAGATAGGAATATGTGTGTGATTTTTCAGTACTTTTAACTTATGATCAGAGTATTGGGCAAGGGTGTGACATAGTAACAAAGATTAAAGTGGATCAAGATGGAAATGGCCTTAAGTCAGTTAAAGGCTTTGCTGTAGATGTTCCATGAATAAGAATTCATGGGAGAGAAGGGAGAGTCAGATAACCCATTGGTAGCTGGCCTCTTGTGATCTGTCTAGTACAATGATATTAGTCTTTGAACATGAGTTGTGAAAATTGTGTATATACTAAGTGCTTAAGGAGGCTGGGTGGCTGACATATAAATAATGAATTAGGTAAGAGAAATTTATGTGCTTGTGTTTTAATTGGTGAATTGATCACATGGAGAATAGCTTAAGAGACCTTAATGTTGTCTGCCAGCAAACACTTGTTTGTTACTCAGCTGGGCTATATTCATTTCAGCATTTTCAGGATGGCAAATTCTTCCCTAAGGCCAGCACTATACACTGAACAAGACTCTCTTCTTGGCTTGTTGTGATTTTAGAGGCTAAAATATGAGCTGTAAAAGGTAACTGAACAGACACAAGAAAATGAGCTTTGAAAAAGAATGTTTGATTGGAGCAGTTTAATACTCATGAGCATTATCTACATATCAGAGCATAAAATAAGAGGCTAGACAGCAGTTGCCAGTCACATACTGCTTTGAAAAAACTTGGGATTGCCAGAGTTTCTTGGAATGCATTATGTCATTAAGTCATGCCTTATAGGCTATGTAAAATTAACTGACTTGATATCAGCACAGACTTTGCTGGAAAGAAGAGATTGGTTGGGACTTCTGAAGGGACATTTCTTTTTGGAAGAAATGTGAATTGGGTTTGTATGGCCAAGTTTTGGTAGCAGGAGGAGCTACAGGGGTGGCTTCTGTGAGAAGCCGCCAGAAGCTGCTGCCAGAAGCTTCCCCCATGTCCAGCAGAACCCATGCCAGCTGGCTTCAAGACAGAAGTGCCCCTAGCCAAATCTCAGCCAGTTAGAAATGGTGGCAACCTCTCTGTGATAACAAATTTAAGAATAGGAAAAAAAGTTGTTTTGCAGATGTAATTGCTTCCAGAGAAGAGTGGGGTGAGACTATGTGAGAGGAACTACTCTGAAGATACCAAGGTCAGTGAAGAAGGACAAGGAGGAGGTATTCCAGGTGCCTGAGCTCAGATTCCCCTGAAACCTGTAGTGCAGACCGTGGAGAAGCAGCTGTGCCGCTGCAGCTCATGGAGGTCCATGGGGGTACGGAGATCCACCTGCAGCCTGTGGAGGACACTCACACTGGAGCAAGTGGATGCCTGAAGGGAGGCTGTGAGCCTGTGAGAGGCCTGTGCTGGAGCAGGTTCCTGGCAGGTATCTGTGGACTCATGAACAGAAGAGCAGGTTTTCTGGTAGGACTTGCGTCCTTGTGGGGGACCCACATTGAAGCAGGTTGTGACTCCTTTCCCTAAGCCATGGCAGGAACAACGTGTGATGAACTGACCATAACCCACATACCCCGCCTCCCTATATCTCTGGGTGGGAGGAGGTAGGAGTGGGGGGGAAGGTGTTTAGGTCTTATTTTACTTCTCATTACCCTGTTCTGGTTTTGGTAATAACAAATTCAATTAGTATCTCTAATTTGAGTCAGTTTTGCCTGTGGGAGTATCTGGAGAGTGATCTCTCTCTGTCCATATCTCAAACCATGAACCCTTCATTATATTTTCTCTCCCCTGATGAGTTGGGGAGGGGAGTGATAGAGTGGCTTTTGTGGGAGCCTGGCGTCCAATCAGGGTCAACCCACTAAAATCCCTCTTATATTTTTCATTGGCTTTTTAAAATAGATCAATATTTCTGGAGATTACAGCTGGTAAGTCAGAAGTCAGTGAGGAGCAGGGTCCTGTGTAATAACCAGTTCATGTCCAGTTCTGTCTCTTCCTGCTTGTGTCCCAGTACTAATCATGTTGGTGCTAGCTTTTGAGAGCTGTTTGTGAACTGTTTCTATAGTCAGGGACTAGTGGGGAGGAGGACATTTGGAGATGAAAGTGGTAGTTCTGCTTTTTTTTTTTGGTATCTCTAGATTAGCATCTGGCATACTTCTTGAGAAGTATGCAGTTTATAATCTCTTAAATAAAACAACATGCTCACTCATTTTACCTTACATATGCACAACAAATAATAAAAGCAGTAATTGTGGTGTGATCATCACCAAATAAACAATGCTATAGAGACTTCCAATCCAATTAGCTTTGCAGGTAATTCATCCACTTACAGAATCTTGAGTCTTGGGATGCATTTCACCTTCTCTATTGTGAAGAAATGTTAGTGATTTCATCGTTTTTGTTTTCTCCCATCTCTTAATTTTGTTCATGTTTTCTGTTAGTTTCTTTCTACTGGAAGAGAGTGTCAAGGAAAGCTGATACATACATAGCTGATCCCTGAACAGAAGCAAGGAGTGGGGAGGGAGGAATGGTTGTCTCTGAGGGTTTTTTTCTGGGAGGTGGTTTTAGCATATCTCTCTCTGTTTTACTCTTTCTATTTTTTTAAAACAATTTATTTCCTGCTCTTGCTGCCACAGCCACCTGGCATTAGGTGCTCCTGTGCTTTCTTCCTGCATGTGACTGCTGGATGTGACTCATGATGCTCAACCATTACACTTTCTGCCATTCAGCAAGTGAATTATGAGTTCCCTGGCAGGCAGCTGGCCAAGAAGAGATCCTAGTGACAGTGTGGGTTACTGACCTGCATCTCCCATGCTGGCAGTTTACAGCCTGGATCCAGATTTTTGGGAGCACTTATGTAGTCCATTTGGTGTTTTGGATGGTGTATATGCACTGGTCTTGATTTAAAATTTTGCATTCTCAGTTCTAATGTTGAGGAGTAGATGAGGGAAGGAAATTAGTGTTTAGAAAGGCAATGTGCCACTGATACAGTATTTGGATCAATCTGCATGTTTAATCTGGGATATGTAAGTGGCCCTATTTCTTGTCCAATGGGCAGGTATTTTTATCTCAGCAAAACTCAGCATCTGTTCTGGGACCCCAAAAGACAGTAGTGTTGGGGAGGAAAGGGATATGTAGGGTCAGCCTCAGGCGTCCCTGAAAACCTGTTAGCTGGGGTTGTGACTCTTGAATATATTGAGCAAAGTTTAACATTGTTATGAAAAAAGATACATTTCTGTTACTCTTACTTGTGAGTTTTAGTGAGGATTTTTTCCCTTGGTTTTAGTGGGTTATTTTTAAAGAGCGGTGCTTGCTCTTTCTGAAGCTAACTTTCTGCATTTCCTCATGTTCTTTGTATTAGTGAACCATAATAATCACCACTGCCTTGGGTCTTTGCTCCTTTTATTGACTCTTCTAAAAATTCATTCTACTTTTGTGACAAAAGCCCACAGTCTTGGCTGGGCTGAAGTTAATTTTCTTCATGGGAGCTGGTAGAATGGGAGGAGGGAGAGGCTGGGTGGGGCTGAGGATGAGGGCAGCCGTAGTTTTAACTATGTGACTTCTAACAAAAAATGCAACTGAAATATTGGCCTAAGGTTCTAAGGATGATTATGGGATAGCAGTATGTGTGTTTGTTTTAAACATTTGATCACTTTCAGTGCTTTCAGAAGAGAAGACAATGAGAACATCATGAAGCTTTTGATAATTGCCTTAGAGAATGAAATATGGTTGGGGGCAGGAAGAGGAGTGGCATTGGAACTGAGAGGACTGTTTTCCTGCTAAATGCTCTGCTCTGATCTTTGTGTGATGCTGTGCAAGTCATGACTTTTCTTTGTTTTGAAAATGAAGGGGTGAGTGGGAATAATGAAAGTCTTTTCTCACATTTCCTTTATTTACATTCCGTGAAAAGTAACAAAGCTGCAGGAAATTCAGTACCTTTCATTTCCTTCAGTGTTTGTTTGCTTAAGAAACTGAATATGCTGAAGTGCAGTGAGTATAAAATTACATAATGCATTGCAAACATAGGGATATATTTAGCAACCATCACTTAGGTTTGTCAAGATTTAGCACTGAACTGCTGTGAAAGTTGAATGGCATTGCAGATTACAGCATTGACCTTGAAAATGTAACTAGTAATGACCAAAAATACACCTCATTCTTCTGTTTCTTCATCTGATTTCTGTAATTCACAGCTGCAGTGGAGAAAATAAGGTAATTTGCAGGATGTCCATGTGATGGTACCTCTGTGTCTCTTTTTCCATTCCCTCAGTCTGCTTTCTTCCAGCATTGTAAAACTTCTCTTGATGGAAGTTTAATTCTCATAAAACACTTTATTTGTTATTTTGTACTTAAAATTTGAAACAAAATGCTTTCACTAGACAAATCTTCAGCTTCTCTTGCAGAGTTACCAAAGAGAGGTTTAATGGAATAGTTTGATAATTTTTCAAAATTGTAGCCTGAGCAAGTCTAGCTTGTCACCTCATCTTCATACTCTAATTCAAATCATAATCAACAAAATCACCTAAAAGCTACAGATTGCTTTATGATTAAGACCTGGCGAGGTTTACATGTGTCATCAAGCTCTTAAGAGCAGAATTTGCAATTGATACCTTTTGCACAAAGGGCAAAAATATCTGTGAGGGTGGATGTTCTAGGGAAAGCAATGATAACGTGTCAGAGAGAGATTACACTAAAGCTTTGGAGACTGGAAGCATCTGATTATTATTTTGGCTTTGTCCACCTTACTTTAATATTGTGTAGAATCTTCTGCTGTCTCTCTTCCTCTCCTCTCAAGTCATAGTACGCCTTGTGCTTATAGGGTTTTTTTGTTCTGTTTTGTTCTCATCTTGACAACAAGTTCCTATCTAGGAACTCTGTGTTTCTGTTAAAATCAAGATGTTATTAGCTAGTATAGAAAGGAGGCAAATGACCTCAGAAGTGCTCTCCAGCTGAGTGACTGTGGTGAGCTACTTAATTATGATAGTATGAATTCTGTGGTCTTGGCTGCACTGGGTTGGCTGGAAGATTAAATTGCTCATGTTTTCCTTTCCCATGAGTAGAGTTATGCTGCTTCTGTAGTGGCAAATTCATTTATCTTAGAAAGGATGTAAATAAAAAAGATTATAATTACCATTATGTCACTTCATTAATACCAAGCAGTTTTAAATTGCAATCTCATTCACGATTCCAGGTTGAAAAAAGAATTATTAAAGTTCTAGCTAGGAAACTGTGTGAAATTACATTTAGGCATTATTCTGCACTTTTTTTCCCCCTGTGTTATTAAACATCCTCTGATAAGCAACTCATATTTCCCTGCAAAGGCAGGCTTATTTAACTGTTGGGTGAAGACTTTGTGTCTGGGTTTGAAAAGCAAGAGGATTGAAGGGAAGAGGGAATACATGAAAAAAAAAAAGAGGAAGGAAAACTTAATACTGAGTTGGATGGAACTCTGAGAGAGAGCTGATGTCAGCAGCTGAGGTGAGAAAATTAGATATGGAAAGAAAAGGAGCATTAACCTTAAGTCAGAGGAGAAGAAGCCTTTCTATTGTAACTGGATAAAACCAAAGAGTTTTGTGCTCTGTAGGAAGGAAAAGGATGAGATTTTTAAAAAAAATAAGATTCAAGTGGTGAGACAGAAAAATGAAAAGGCTTTCAGCCAGAAATAAAAATTTCTTTAGTTATTAGTAAAGGTGGAAGCTCACCTGATGTGTGCAAATATATGAGGCAAATCTTGTGATATGGGAAACATGCCCACAAGTGTCTCTATGTTTGTGAGTAACTGGAGTAAAATCCTGGCCCTGTTGATGCAAGTCAGCATTTATATATGCATACTTTGGCAACAGTCTCCCAACTGTTTTCTTTATTTTTCCCAGGACCTGTGTACTGCAACACTTGAGTGCTTGTTCATTCATATGGTAGCACCAAAGCTGTCTAACAGTGCATGATCTTCTTGTAGTGGCACAGTGTCATAAAGATAATTTGTTAGTTTTGGTTGTTTTTTTTTTTTTTTTTTTCTTGAAAAGGAGGGTTCTTACTGGAAGGCTTCAGATTTTGGCTTTTATCTTATGGCTCTACTATGTCTCTAAGTACTATCGACAAACTTGTACTTGCATAGAGGTGCTGGTCTGCTGTAATCTTCTGGTTTGACTTTTTGCATTGTGGAGGTAGCTAAACTTGCCCTGTATTTATATACTGTGGATTCCAAACCTCTCTCCAACCTGTAATTATCTTTGTAAGTGGGATGATAATATTTCTGCAGTAATCTGTTGCTGTTGAGGCAGGATGGGAACAGAAGAACTCCCAAGATCAGAAGGTGAAAGAGAGCTCCTTTATTTCAAATGCACCGCTCTATTTATAGGGAACATCGTGCAGACTAATTTCATTGGTCTTAGAGTAAAAACATCTCACACCATTGGTGCACTCTGAATGACGCACAGTGGCAGAACATATCTGTAAACAATGTGAACAACAAGAGAGAATTATTTACATTCCTTTGAAACACTTTCCCAGGCCAAAGCCTGGTTAGAAACCTCTCTCTTTCTCTCTGACTGAACTGAGAATACCCATAGTAATAATTTCTCTAGAATGTGAGTAAGGACTTACATCTTCCTTCTTGAAGAGTTGCTACTTGAAAAACGATGCATTTATTCCATGTTCCTAGTCCAGGTTTGAAATACTTCCATTATGCCTAAACTTGTTGGTGGAATCTTTTATCAACGTTCTCTAAACTAGTACAGGAAAAAAGATTTATGTTTCTATTTTTATATGTACATGTGTTCATATATACAACACTAGAATTTGTTTTATGTAAATTAAATCATTCCTATTTGTGCAAGGACAGTGTTTGCTTCTGTTTGGTTTACTTAAGGATAGCAGCTGTGGGTACTTGCGGAATTCTGAGAATTCGCCTCTACCAATTATTTTCTCATCATGGGCCAACTCTTACTCTTGAGTAAGTGATGCTAATAATATTACACTGTGCCACTCTGTTCTTTTTAAGCAGCCAAGACAGAGAAAATCTTTTCGATCGTTGGTTACTCTGAATGTGTGTCAGACTTTGGCCATGACTGTTATCCTGCCTAATAAACAGTGTATCAGAAAATGGCAACAGTGGTGAATCAAATTCTTACCTGTTCTTTGACTGGGCTGTGAATTATTTATGGAATGCAAACTGGATGCTGATAAGGCCTTGAGGTTCTGAATTTTGCTTCTCCTATGTAATTTTCAGCAGGAAGATAATGCAGAGAGCTGTCTTATTTTTAATCTTTAATTTTCAGAAATGGGATTAAAAATAATAGGATTATCACCATTTGAATGAAGGGAAAAAAGCTTCATTTATCATGCCTCTTTCCCTAAGTCAAGCAGGGGAAGGTGGGCTGTGCGACTGTGTTCCGGGCACTAACAACAAGGAGTTAAGATTAGGCAATTTCTTATCTTCATTACAGTTTTTATCATGAGAGTGAATTAATGAACCATTATTCTTTTCTCACTAAAGGCTTTTTTTTTTTTTTTTTGTCACTACAATGAGAATAGAAAGATTTTTGTGATCTCTCTATGTACAATAGTAATTTGTCTTGCTCTAACCTTTCTGGCAGTCTGTTTTGACTGACCTGCCATAGCATCTCTTATTCCAGACCTACAGGGAAAGAGGTAGGTTGATAGGTTGACAAGCCACAGCAAGCTTGGACAACTAGAAAGGTCATTGTAACCTAGTGTGCTGAATATAAAGGCTGTGTGTGTTCTCATCACTCATTCTGCAGTTGGCAAAGTTGACAGTCATGGAGTGAGGTAGCTCAGGAGGGACAGCATGTGCTCTGGGTGGTACTGGCCCTGGGTTATGCACTTGGTTCTGTTGCTGAGCTTTTTTGCTTGCCCTGGCAGATAGCTTCCTCTCTTCCAAGTCAAAGGTGTTCCCTTCCTTTCATTCTCCCTCTGTGTTGTACTTGATGTGTTTCAATCAGGGTTAAGTTGGTATTTGTACCTCAAACTGTATATGTATATATGTCCACACCACCATGCAACAGTATGGATACTTAAGAGCTACAGTGTGAAACTACTTTCTGTACATTATATAAATTGAGAATGTTCCTAAACATGTTTCAAAGTATATTGTTGTGCATCAGCTTAATCTGAGGAGTTCACTTATGTAAAATGTCTTACATGTGTAGTGCCACAAAATCTGCATGAATTGTCACTTAACCATGCAGACAGTGCAGTAAGCAATGAAATTCCATGGTGGGAGACTGCTCAAAATAGAGTGGAATTATAAAAGGGCTGCAAGGTATAAGGGGAAACCTCATTCCTTAACCTCACTGCACTCAAATCCATTGAGGTAATTTCAATCTGCATTCCATATTTTGCAGCCTTATTGAACTGAATTCTTAAGATGTTAGAAGGGACTTTGTTAATTTGCATCATTCTCTCCTGTTCTGCCTGAGGATTATCTGCCGTGTCCTTCATGTTCTTATGCTATCAGATGATGCATTTAAATGGCAGGTTGAACTGAAGTGTGAAGGGTGCTCAAGCTAATCAAACATAGTAAGATACCTCTGCAGGTGTTTCATAGCTGTAGCATAGAAATGCTAAAAGCTTAATTGACTGAGTGTGTAACAAGAACAGGAAATGACACAATGGCAATTCATTTTCTCCAAGAATACAGTGGGAGCACAGTCTGCAGCAACCTTAATTAGATTTTCAGTTAAACATTTTTAGCAAGGATGGGAAGTTCAGCTAATTGAATCTGTCCTAATTTCCGTCCTCCTGCTAGTAATTTTTTGCTCTTCTTTTTGGGACATCTACCAAAGCTCTTATTGTTCTCTGCCCACTGCAGTATGTGATGACAGATGGCAGGCAACATGCTGATGTGTGAGGTAGCTACACATAAGCCATAGAAGCTCCCACCTGTCTTCATTATCATGAAACTGAACTGGATTCACTCCAGGGGCTTATGACTTTCTTCATTTTCCCCTCTCCTCCCAGTGTTCAGCCACTTTAATGTGAGAATAAATTCATTCTGTATTAATAATGCCCAAAATGTTTATAAGCTGTTGCAAAAATCTGTAGAAAGTCTAAAACAAATGAGGTGTTTTGCCTAGAAGAGATGCAGGTCCAAATAACTATCAGTTTTTAGCAACCTTCAGTTGGTACTATACACTGTAGTATAGTATTTGAATTTCCTTCTTTTTTTCCTGTTTGTTGTCTGGCTGATAGAGTACCAGTTAATGCACAGGTATCTTGTTTTGGCACCTCTTGATCTGCTGATTTCAAATGCGAGTTCTCCTCACTTTAACAGAGCGAGTATAACAAAGTCACAATGTAAAAGCACTTAAAGGTGCTTTCTGGATTAGAGATGTGTGAAGTGTGTGATGAAATATGCCAGCTTTCTTTAGAAGGTAAAAGTGCTTCACAGAATTGTGAAATTATCTTTGGATGCTGTATGCAAACGTGATCTTTCTGAAACTGATACATCCCTTCTGGAATGTTACTTGAATACCAATTTTAATTGAATTTTCCCCTCTCACTTGTTTTAAATTTTCCTTAGGGAGAAGTGTCTCCTTCCTCTTCAACTGGCTCTGGAATCAAAGAGCATGAAGCTGGCCCAACAGGCGCTAGCAGGGATGCAGGTATGACTTTGGAGTGGGAGTGTGTTGGCATACAGTGGGTGTCAAGAAAATCTAGGCTTTTCTTTTGAAAAATACTACAGAAAAAGCGTCTGTCCTCGGGTGAACCTAACAATAATGTTCACATTTCTGTTCAGAAATTAGAATGCAAGTAAAGGCTGGTGATTTTGAAGAAGCTAAAAATGTTTTGCAGATAGGAGGGAGGTCCTGGATTTTAACATTGAAATGTAGATATACTCTTCCTTGTGGGCCCTGTGCTACTCCCAGAAAAGTTTGCCACTGCTAAGCATCTTAGAAATTAAGCTGTGACTTGCTGTTTTCTTTGATTAAAAAAGAGGACTGCTTGGAAGATGGAGAGGTTAATAGAGGATATGGAGCTGTGTTCTTTATGTGTGGGCACTTTTCTGGGTTTTTTGTACACTGAAAATAGTAGAAACAGCATCTGATTTGGAAATCTATGAAATTGCAAAAGAAAACAGCAGTGCAGCACAAGAAACAAAAAACTCTTTTGGGTTTGACTGTATAAAAACTAAAGCAGTTTACTGTTCTTTTTATTGGACAAATGAGTACAAGTCAGTAAATACTTATCACTAGGGGGATGCTAGTTGTGGAAAAGGCTGGCACATTCTGGGGCATAATATCCATTTTCCAAAAAGAATTTTTCCCTTGGAGGGCCAGAAAGAAATTGTTCTGGGAATATAAGGATGTAAGTAGGTCACTCAAATTCACCTTATCCAGCATATGAGGTGCCAGACACTTGGTTAGGTAGTTCCTCATATTGGGGCATGGTGTGGTTGTAGAAGGGAAGGGCTGTTAAGTTAAATATGGGACTGGAGCATCTCTCTTATGAGGAAGGGCTGAGAGCTGGGGCTGTTTAGACTGGAAAAGAGGTGCCTTCAGGGCTGGAGACACCACAACCTCTCTGGACAACCTGTGCTTGATCACCCCTACTGTAAGTTTTTTTTCCTGGTGTTCAGAGCAAACCTTCTGTGTTTCAGTTTGTGCCCAGAGCTTCTTGTCTTGTCAGTGGGCACCACTGAAAAGTTCCTGTCTGTTCTTTTTGCCCTATTCAGATATTTATATGTGGTGGTGAGATCTTCCCTGAGCCTTCTCTCTTCAGTCTGAACAGTCCTAGCTCTCAGCCTTTCCTCATAAGTTAGAGATGCTCCAGTTCCTTTGTCATCTTAGCACTGGACTCCAGCAGCTCCATATCTCCCATCCTGAAATAAATATTCTTCTTTATATAGAAAACCCCATTATTGTCATTGCAGATTGAGTTAAATCTCATCAGGCTCTACAGTGCTAAAACACTTGATCTTGCGGTATGTGGGGAATGTTCTGAGTTAAACCCTGGATGGCATTTCAGCTTTACCCACTCACTCCTTCCCTCTCAGAGGTATGGGAGAGAGAAACAAAAGGGTAAAAGTGATGAAAATTGTGGGCTAAGACGGAGTTTAATAGCAAAAGCAAAGCTGCATGTGCAAATAAAAGAATATGTGGAATTCATTCACTACTTCCCATGGCGCAGCAAGTGTTCAGCCATCTCTAGGAAAGCAGGGCTCCATCATGGGTAACTCTTATGTTGGATGACAAATACCTTAACTCTGAATGTCTGTGTCCCCTCCACTTCCTCTTTCTTTGCCCAGCTGTTGTTGCTGAGCACAGTGTCATATGGTTTGGGATATCCCAGTGGTCATGTTGGGGTCAGCTGTCCCAGCTGTGTCCCCTGCCAAACCTTCTGCATCCCCAGCCTACTTGCTGGGGAACCAGTCTGAGAAACAGGCAGCCTTGAGGCTGTGTGAGCTCTGCTCAGCAATAGCAAAACGTGGGTGTGTTATCAGTGCTGTTTTGGTCACATACACAAAACACAGCACTCTTTGAGGTCCTATGAAGAAAATTAACACCATCCTAGCCAAAACCAGTACAAGCATAGGAAATAAGAGGTAGGAGTGAGCCAGTGAAGTGTGCTGCAAGGTTGAAGCTGAGGATGAGCATCAGTACAAAAGTGAAGCAGAATGTAGAGAGGGAAGTGGGCTGCTCAAAGTCTCTACTGGGACACAGCAAGATTGTGTTCCTGGGATCTAGCTTGATCTAAGATGTAGCTAGTTTTTCTCTGTTGTGGGATCTTCTGAGAAGATAGGTGCTGGGAAAAGACTTGTGTAGATACATCTCTTGCAGGGGTGCCTGCCACTAATAGGAGACACCCATGGAGATGGTTATAGACTATATGGAAGCAGCATTTCTAGTAGAACTCCAGGGAAATAGTGCCATTGACGATGTCAGGAGGTAGTTTCTGAGATACTGGGCAAAGAAAATCTGATCAGTCTAAAATGTTCAGTCTGAAGTTGAGTCAGTCTGTATTGAATTCAGTTCAACCAACCCAATGGCAGGACAAGGAATTTTGGTATCACCTCATCTTGGGTTGGTTTCTATGTGTGTTTGTGTTAGTCACTTGTTAACTGTGCTCTTTGTCTGAGGACTTGATTGTATCCATTAATGGTCAACTTCTGTATGACACAAAACACGTCTTGCCAGGGATCAAAACTGCCACCTCCACAGTACTTGTGCTCTGTTGGAGTAATTGGGACAGTAGGTGACTGTCTCCTGTTGGGCAGGAGATCTGATAGCACTAGTTCAATACCAGGATACTAGCCTGAGTGAGTTTTTTTTTTTTAATTTGTTTTTGTTATTTTGATGGTCTAGGGGGCTGCAAAGGTTCCAGTCTCTCCCAGCTTCTAAAATACTGGGAGGTTTTGCTAACAACATTATTTGAAGTGATATCAATTACTGATGTCTGCTTTCTTCTAGGCACTGGGGATGTGGGATGGGCAAAGATGATACTGGAATGGCAACTGACATGACACGGATCTCTCAGTTTTGCTGTTTTTCTTGTATTTTGTATTACTGGATTAATTTGAAAATTTTAGACAGAAAGCCTAACCACCCTCGTACCAAGCGCTAATAGGTTTAGGTGCAGTACTTTGCAGAGGCAGTTTTTGTCTCAATATGTACATTGCCATTTTCTCTCTGCAGAAGCTGCTGTCTGATGAGAGGTTTGTATCCGTGGAAACAGACTCAGATGAGAAACAGTTGCTTAATCAGATGCTGAATGCTGTCAAAGTGACTCCTTCGCTCAATGAAGACCTGCAAGTTGAAGTGATGAAGGTTAGTGTTTCACACACATCAGTGCTTGCATCAGAGGCTGCATGACTGAATGCTGGGGTTAGCAAATAAATTAGCTGTTGCCTTGAAAATCTTCATTTTAGGGCAGTGTTTGATTCCCTTTTCCTACTGGCAGGTGTCAGTTGTTTTCATTTCTGTTTTGTGTTTCCTTGGATTAAATAGGAGATAGTTTACATTAGGATTCAGAATACTGGTGGTTCCAGTTTTAGCAAACCTAAGCAGGACAATCAATTTCTTCCATGGGATAGCACAGACAAATGACTTGTCGATCTGTAAGTTTGTTATTGAGCTTTAGTGGTCATGAGGTGGGCTGTGCACACTTGTAATTTTGCATTGTGTGTGCATAGGTGCTGTTTAATTTGTTATCTGTATTTTTCTTTGTAAAATGCTAATGATGGAGCATGATTTGTTTAGGCATCAAAATGACCCTGGACTGTGGAAGCAGCTCTCTGGCCACAGAGAGCAGGCTCAGACTTTCCCAGGCATTTTCCCAGGGAAGGCTGTGAGATCAGAGAAAGAATAAGCAACAATTCTTATCTCCACTTGTTGCACCTGCTGTTGTGCACGTGTGGAATGTGTCGTGGAGATTTACCAAAGAGTGATTTCTTAATTGGACACTGGATGGTGTTTGGATTGATTGACCAATTAGGTCAAAGCTGTATCAGACTGGCTGTAAGGGTTACTGAGTTTCTTAATAAGTATAGTGTAATATAGTATAAGATGATATAATAAAACAGTTGATCAGCCTTCTGCAATCATGGAGTCAATACTAACTATTACCCGGCTGGGGGCCTGAGGCGGCACTGGATCTGTGCATAAGGGAAAGTATTGTTTTGTATACTCTATCAGAACTTCAATTTCTAGGAATACTCTAGCATTCTCCTGTGTGCATACTAGGAAGCTCACCTTCCAGGAGGTACTGTTTTGGGGGGGGAGGTGATACCAAAATTCCTCGCCCTGCGATCGTGTTGGTCGTATGACTTAGAAGTCTCTTTTCTATATCAGTATAGGCAATACCTGTATTATTTGTACCAAGCAAGATGGTGGTGGACAGTTTTCAGATGTTTGGGTGTAAACTTTGTGCTGCAGGGTTTGTTGTGCTATAGCTGATCATTGGCTGAAATAATTTTGGAACAAACCTGGTTGTCCTTTTTACATGTTCATTATACCTAGTACTGATTGATATATTTGGATCTATTCCTTAAACCATCCTTTATTTCTAAGTGCATAGATTAGTTACTTTGTTTCTTCCATGTGACATCTTGTGTCTAATGAACATATATTATCCACTCAGAAACTGCTCTCTACGAGCTGTACTCTTTACCACTGGAGGTGGAATATGCACACTGAGTCAGAGCATGCAGAGGGGTGAACCTAGCAACAAAAAAACAGGGGGTGGTATTTGTGTGGACTGTTACCTGTTTTATGGCAGCAGGCTTCTGCTTAACTAGTAGCACTCTGCTCTGCATTCCTAACCCAGCACACCTCCTTCCTGCCTCTTGTCTCTACAGAGGGAAAGTGAAAGAGTTAAATACTTGCTGTACTGAACCAACAGGCCCCTCTTGGAATGCAGTAATTTTTTGCAAGTCGCTTTTTTTACATTCTTGAGTGTTACAGATTCAGAATGTGCATGCACAGTTTCTTTGAAAGCTTTAATGTACATCTGCGAGGCAAAGCCCCCACACTAAGAAGAATGTGAACACTGTATTTTTCTACATGTCTGAGTAAACATCTTCTCAAGTTGTTTTGACATGTGAGAAGCAAATATAGTTTCAAAACATCAAACCACAGAAAACCCAAGCCAAAAATTGTATTGATGTATGCTTTTTTTTTAAATTAGAAAAACATGTTCAGTTCCAGTTTAAGTGCAAAAGAGAAAAGAGAACATTGTCTTAATTTCACTGAGTGAAATTTTAATGTGCAAATCCTGAGTGAAATGTATGTATTGTAAAAATTGGGCTACAACTTCAACTTTACATTCTGAGAACAAAGCAAAATTCTATTTTGATTTAAATACTTCACGAGACCAGAGGGCCAAAACATATTGTAATCAGGACAGTTAAAACACAAACTCATTAGCCTCATCAGCCTTGCCTGACAGTCAAATCAAGCAGACACGTCTTTAGACATGTCTGAAGGTTACAGACGCCATTGCAACACTTGAAAATGTTGTTAGCTAACCCAAGCCTGATGAATGGCTAAAGCCTTTTGGGGGGAAGGAGGGGGATTTCTAGCAGCTGGTCTCAGCAATGTGTTTATGTCCTTGGATCTGCTAAAATGTGTCCTCAAGACAGCTTATGATTGGATATTAGACTGTGTTATTCCATCTGGAGGAGATAAAATACACCTTTATCTAGTGCAGATAGATATTAGACACTGCTGAGTGGAGCAGGTTTGTGTGAAACTCTGTCAGCTGTGGTGCCAGCCTGGTTCTTTGACTCGCTGCACAGTTGGCAGCAGTCGTAGCGGTATTAAGAATGCAACCATCAAAGACTACGCAAAAGCTTTTAGTCATGTAAAATCAGTGTGAAAGTAGGCATGCAGGAGTACAGAATTCACTTTACGTTGCTGGGGTGGAAGCTCCTAAATCACTTAAATGTATTTGGGTTTTTTTTTCAAAGTCCTATCCAAAATATCTCCTGCTGTTCCCAGTAAGAGTATAGCAGAAATTCACACATCACATACTATCAAAAAAAAGTCTTGGGTATTTATGTTAATGGTTTGTTGTGACCCACCTGTATTACAGATGGAGGTGTGAAGGGATCTGATCAGCTGAGGAGAGCATTCTATAGAGATGCTTTTTACATTCAGATGACTGCATGTTGGAATTGGCAATGAAAGAAAAGAGGTGCAAGGGCAGTTATTTGCCTTGCTCACACACTTTTTGACCATATCCAGTATTGTGAAGAGCCATCCTTAGAGAGGAATGGTATGAGTAGCTGTAATGGTTGCTGTAAATAAATGGAGAAGAGTGCTAGCTGTTTCTCTTCTGGAACTGAAAAAAACAAACAGCTGGGGCCTCTGTTTTAAAAATGGAAGGACATTGACTATGGCTAGTCAAATCCTCCTGATTTTTAAGGGTGAGTGTTGTGGAATGCTCTGCGGATTGCCATATTGGAGGATCACAAAACCAGCACTCTGATAACATTCAGACTTCAAGGCCATGGCTGGGGACTGTGCAGGAGTGAATCCTGGGCAGCCAGGGAAGATTTAAACTGCCCAAATGCAACTGTCAAGATGAACTTAAAGCCTTCCCCTCTCACATTATCTCTCTCCTGTGTGCTAGGTGAGGTACTTCTTACCTTTGTCTCAGGTTCCTCTGAATACCTGTTGGGGATTGTGCCTTTCTCTTTAGAAAGGTTTTTCATGTAGTCATTATATGGGGAAATTCCTTCCTTGAATTTCTAGAATAGAAGTGATACTCTGAAGTCCCTGTTAATTTTTCTTGCAGAACACCCTTATAATTGCTAATCACTGGGTAAATCTTACGCCAACAGCACTTTTATGCCCAAAAATGGCAGTGATCTTTTCAGTGAGGAAGGGAGAAAGGCTGTGGTTTCTCTTTGACATGAATGGGCATGAATAACAAACACAGGTGTACTGACTGTCTTTGATTTTCCACATATCAAAGCAAGCTGTCTGGGTATATAAATTTTGCATTCAGACTTGTATATTATTTAACCGCTAAACCAAATATTTCTTTAGAATATCTCAATTACTACCCACTCTGTGTATTCTCTGTATCTCTGATATATTTTATGGTAGAGATTTATTAGTATTTTCACACCAGGGACTAAAGTGAGGTTATTTAAGTGCTTTCATTTATATTAAAAGATACTGAGATAATTCAGAAAGTCTGACTAGAGAGAATAGTGTATCTGACACAAGGCCACCTTAGTATTCATCTTTGCAGTTGTCATCTTTGTTACCATAAGATTGAAAAGCCTTCTAACATGTGTGTTACCAGTTTGTGTTTTACTATGCTCAACTGGCTGTATCAGTGGAAAGGAAAAATCACAGAGTCATACAGTATCTTGCTGATGATTTTGTTATACATCCATAACTTCAGTTTCAAACTGAATAATTAAATATTTATACTTTTATATTTTCTTTTGAATATTCATGTAGGAAGGAAGAGATATATTGATTGCTAATCAAATGGGATGTTTTATCAGTGAGATACTAAAGTGACTCACTGCTCTATTTCTACAGCTGCAGATGCATAGGAAAAATCAGGGTGCAGTAATTTAGCACTTTCCTTGGATGAACATGATCATGCGCTGGGGCTGGCTCAGCAGTGGGAAAATTTTGTTGTGTGACATGGTGCCATGTTATAGTTGAGTGAAGTACAGGGGTGTATCTCACATTGAGGGCTTGGGATATTTTGTTGACATTAAGCACTAGACTAACAAACTATAGATAGTCTGCAGCAGAAAGGGGACTTGTTCTGGACTGAAGATTAATACACGTTTTTGAGTTCAGTTGTGGAGTCAGGGAATTCTGATTTTTTCCTCCCCCTGGCTTGATTCTTTTAAATTCTGGCTTCAGATGTTTTTAAAATGGCTGAAGTACTTCTGCTTTGTGCAGTTAGACCTTTGCTTGGAGGAATACATACAGTATTGACAAAAGCACTGTCAAATATTTTCAGATCGGCAGTGGAAAAGGAAACTGGGAATCTAATCTATAGCTGAACCCTTGGATTTCAGTCACTTCAAACCTCAGCAATTCTGTGATTTTTACTGTCTCTCTGAGTTTTTGGTAATTCTTCATTCCTAGCCCTGACCCTAGAATGCTATCCCTCTGTGAAAGACTAGAACTGGGCTTTGAATGTAAGTGTGGCACTCAAGCAACTGAAACCAAATATTGAGGAAGTGGGAAGTATGGAAGGAATCCTAAACAGCAGAGACATTTGGATTTTTTTTCTTTTTTTCTTCTGCCTTTATTATCATGCATGTTATAGTCACTTTCATTTATGAGTTGATCATCTTCTTAATAATGCAGTACTTCTATCTGACTGTGATAACATTATTCTCAGATAACAACAAAAAACGTTTAATGAAGAATTGCAAATTACTAGATGAGTCCTGACACAGAAACAAGTTCTTCAGACAAACCAGATACACAGAAACAAATTCTCCAGATAAACCAGAGACACTGTAATGTAATGGGTACTGAAGTAAGAAGGTTGCTCTTAAGACAAAGGTGTGATTGATCATGTAAAATTTCCCTTTCTACTGCATCGTTTTGTTTTCTTCAGTCACAGAGACAGCCTTGTGATATAATTCAGTGCATTTCAGTCCAGCCTGTGTCCCGATTTCTGGGGAAATTTAGAGCTTGTAGACAGAAATTTTCAAGCAAGAAAAAGAATAATGACCTCTTGTGAAAGAAACCCAGTTTTTGCATTTGATGCTTTTCCAAATACTTGTTCTTTATTTCACTTTTCTAATTAATGGTGATATGCTGGAAATGTTATGAACATATACTCTGTTTCTGTCAGTGAAAATTCCAAGCTTTGTTTCTTACTACATCTGACAAGACTTCACACGGTTGAATTGCAGCTACCTTACTTGTGGTGGTTTTTGAATAGACTTGAAGATTGCTTTGAAACCAAAAAATAATCCTCCAAAGTGGCTTTAGAGGGAAGACTGTTCTAGTTCCCATTATTTACCTATTATCCATGGCAAACAGCAGTTTCATTTAGGAAAGACTAGTTTATTCCCAGTGACTCCAACTTGCATTTGTTTGTGGATTAGGTGTATTTCTTGCAGATGGGCAAATATGGGATTTTTTCTTCTCTAGGCTTTCAGTGAGGAGTCAGCCAGAAGTCTATTTTATCTGTGAAAGAGGTTTAATGAATCCTTGCTAAATGTGCTCTGTGGAGGCAATCTTTTCTCTTTGTCTTTTCACTGATCCATTAATACAGCATTTGGGAGCTCTCCAGTAATAATACTAGACAGCTCTTTTTGTGATTTCAGTTTTCACTTTGGATATATTTGGAACTGAAATCGGACTTAGAGTTCTGTGGTAAAACTTAGTTTGTGTTAGGACAGACTGTCTTTAGTTTGGGTATTAGCAACTGTTCTTTCCAAGATTGCTACCATAATGCTTTAAAGGTGCAAAGTGATTCTTTGAGTGCTAAGACTCATCTCCTAGTTTTTATTAATTTATATTCTGTAGTAACTAATTAAATTGATAGGGCTCCAGTTATGGTATCTAATTAGTCACTTGAGAAGGTCAATATTGAAAGTCTACAAGGAGTCTGAGAAAGTTTAGCGACAATTTTTTTTTGGCCTTAGTTTTCATAACACTTTTAGTTGACCTGTTTCAGGGTTTGTACAACCATGTTGTTACAGGTTCAGGGAGGTAGTCCTAATCTGATGCAAATATTGAATGAAACTGGACTGTGCTTGACCATCCAAGCAAAACTTACAGTTAATTGTTTCAGAGAACTTGTTAGGATCTTTGTTGCTGCTGAGCCCTCCAAGACAGAGAACCACTTACATATTTGAAAAATGGCTCCAAAGTGTTTGATCCAAAATGTTGACGCAACACAACTGTACAATCCCAGTCTCTATGCATGATTATATTCTAAACAATTGAATATTAATAAATTAGATAATCACTCCTAAGCTCTCACAGATACATATCTTCTCATTGTTTTAGGATTAATGTTTATGAAATATATTTTTCTACATATGATGTGGTTATGCTTAGTAGAATGTAATTTACAACTGTTTTGCTTTGTCTTGAACTGTAAAATCAAATGGAGGTGTGTTAACATCTGCTCCATTAAAGAGGGGATTCTGTAAAGGCTTGCACAGTATCATGCAAATAAGAATTTTTTTTTTTAAGATCAATCCTGCTGAGAAATGCTATATAGAGTTCTTAGTGCTTAGCCTTTTCATAAGTTAAATTTTTGTAATGTAGGCCAACTACAAATTCAGACCCTCTTGGGTTTGCTTGTCTCATTTTACTTCTTTCTGGTTATTTTTGAAAGTCATTTTATTAATGTGCTTAGTTATAAGTAACCAGGTTAATTCTAGTGGATTGAATGACCTACCTTGTGTGCTTCAAGATAAGCTCATCCTTTCCTGACTTAATAAGAACCATAGTAAATGCCTAGTACTGTGATTAAAGAATTCCCCTGGTTCTTAGGTGCCTGGTCATTGTAGCCAAAACTAGTCTTGAATTAAATAGCAGAGCTTTCTCCTTGAGGAATCCAAAAGAATAATAATGGTAATGGGCTGAATGTGACCAAATGGATGCTGGAGGATAACTGCCTAAACCAGTCAGTAGTGAATGCAGTATCTCTATAATGAAACTTCTGGGATCCATGGCTTTTCCTCACTACCTTTCTTTGCTTGAATTCTATCCCTGAACAACCTCTGTGGGTTTCATCAGATGTGTAATTTCAAAAATCCCAGCAGAGTGTTGGTCAGCTTAAAAGATTTGCAGGATAGAAAAGCAGGCTTAGTTTCTTTCCTGAAGAAATTCTAGTGCAAAAAGTTTTAACTGTCTCAGAGTTGTGAGGTTATGAAGGTGTTTTCAAATAGAGAACATGCTCATTCTGTCACATTGGAACTATTACATTTGGTGTGGTATAATCAAAATCATTGGCATCAACCAAAAAGCAGAAAGTCCCTAGCTCTGTAAAGTGTAATTTCACACCTATCAAGTGTGGAAGTACAAGTTCTTATACACTTTTTTTAATCTGACACACATACCAAGAACCTGGAGTTCACTTAATCATTACAAAAATGAATTGCAAAGATATTATATGGTCAGAACCCCAAATATAGAAACCCTTTAACTTTGACATATGGCCTTTTAGTCTTTTGCCTGCTGCCAGACATTAATGCTTACTGATGGCAACAGTGGCAAGTTCTGCCAGCCAAAGTGGCCACACAACAGTGGCATGAAAGGGTCACTTGCCATAGCTTTTGCATGCAATTGTACCTGTACTGCAGGTATGCCACAGCTGTGCACAGATGCACCCAGTTTAGACCTTCTTGCTTATGAGCATCCCATGGTTAGGGCCACTGCTACCACAGCTGTCAGCACCATCTGGTCCTGGGGGCAGCTGAGGGGAGAGCTTGTGTCCCAATAAACTGTTCTGACACTGCCAGCCAGCTCCTTGGGTCCTCCACCCTGGAGCTCCTCACGTCTCTTGTTAGAGAGGAAAAAGACGCAGAAACTGTATGTGATGTGGCAGTTGATGATGCAACCACGAAACCAGCTTATCTGGCTTTTTAATATCATTTTCCTGGGTGCAGGTCAGGATATGGTCAGGGATAGGGTAAAATCCTCTGGCAGGCCAAACAGCCCATGGGACACCACTTCCTAGGTTGTCTTGAGGCTAACTTCTTGCCTATTAATCTAGTGACTTGAAACAGTAATTTTAAATCAGCTGTTGTAAAGTACATTGCCATGCAGAATATTTCCCTGTTACAGTCTTGCATTATCTGAGAGCAAGGGAGTTATCTTCCCTCTCCCTTGCCCAAAAAATTCTCTTGTCAAGAATAAATGTCAGAATTTTCCACCCAGGGGAGACACCTGTTCTTTATTTCCTTGACAGCTCTGGCTTTACTTACATCCATGTGTTGACGTCCTTTTGAATCATTTTAGTAATTGGTGCATGAAACTTCATTTTTATTTGAGAACTCTTTTAAACTATTTGTTGGTGTTTTCTGGTTTGGTATTTCTCCTTTTTCACTTTTGTTTTACTCAGATTTGCATATTATAATTTGTAAAGTAATGCAGTATACCTGACTAGGTTGTAACCTGTAAAGGAGAAAATGTCATCCTAGTGCTGCTGTTCAGCCTTTTTCTTTATTTTTCCCTGCCTTTAATCATTAAAATTCTAAAAATAAAACTTCCTGTCAGAATGTTGACAAACATTAAGTATGTATCAAACTTTGAATAATTTCTTTCCCTTCTACAACTGTACTGCATAAGCAGAAGCTTCACTTGGTTTCATGCCACCATTACTAGTGCTCAGCAGCAGTTCTGTTTTAATCTAGTGAACTAAATGGGCATTTTCTTCTCGGAGCACTCAGCATGTCATTGCTGATGATGTGTGAGGTTCTCCTATAGTCCTTATGTCTGAAGCCCTGGTGCATTCATAATGCTGAGCAGCATTTATGGGTTTACTAATTCATAGCAGACACACTCTCCTCTCTCTCCATAATTAAAATCTGCTGTTTGGTACAGTGACACATGGTAACACAGTGTAAATGACTTCATTAATGTGCTTTGTTTCTCTTGCCCTTGTTTTCCTTCAAGGCCAAAGAGTGCGACATGAGCAGGTTACCAGTTATTCTGATAAATATGGGGACACCTCCTGTCCAAACTATTTTGCAGAAATACTGGATGACTTTAAATATCATACTACTGAATGAGGTAAAGAGCTGTCTTTCCTATCAGGGCTTTCCTCTGAGGGGCAGGATCTGACGCACATTGCATCCAAGTTTACTATCCTGCAAATAAAGTAAGTCAGGAAAGGCTTCTTTTATAAATCCCACAAAGGGATTAGAGGTAGTTGCAAAATTGTTTTCTTTGTAAATTGTAAAGTTTTGGACCTTTTCTCTTTTTTTTGCAGGTACTGCTTTCTTTTCTACACACTGTGTTTATTTCATGTGCCTCCACCATAAGCTCTTCAACGTGAGAATTGCTTTGTATTACAGATACATACTAAGCACTTAAGGAACTTGGCCAGCAATGCTAGGCAGCCTAACAATCTAAAAACGTTCCTAGTTTTTTCCTCTTCACGAGGTCACAGAATGGTTCGGGTTAAAAGGAACCTTAAAGTTCATCTAGCTCCAATGCCCCTGCCATGGACTGGGACATCTTCCACTAGACCAGGTTGTTCAGATCCCTATCTGATGTGGCCTGGAATACTCTCTCTTAAAGTACAGAATCCCACAGAATCACAGAGCGGGTAAGGCTGTAAGGGACCACAGTGGTCATCTGGTCCAATCTCTCTGCTCAAGCAGGGTCATCCTAGAGCACATGGCACAGGATGGATAGACATAGTGATGTCAGTTTAATTGCATTGCACTTCAAATCCTGTATATTTTGTTTCAATTGACCTATCAGAAGCAGAGTTTTTTGGTTTTGTTTCTACATATTGTGAAAACTACCCATGTGCATGCTCTTATACTACATTTGAGACTGTATCCTGGTACTCTAGAGAGTAGGAATTATATTTCTTGTTCCATGACTGTCAGAGCTTCTACAGTAACTAAAATAAATACTTTAGTTATGAATAAACCATTTTTGGAAATGTGATCTCATTGTGCGTTTGCATGATAATGCAAGCCAATTAAAAAATCCTGGAAGCTGTGTGACTTTGAAACTATCTCTACAGTCATAAAAGTTCCTTCTTAAAAAAAAAAAAAAAAGAAACAAAATGTGTTTTAGAATCCATACCAATCAGTAAAAGCTAATTTTCAATTTTCTTTTTTACTGGAATTGCTTTCTAGTTATTAGGAACTGCTTTGTAGTTTTGTTTTTGCTTTCCATACCAGTGGTTGCAAAAACATGTCATTGCCTAAGAAAGCCTCTATCTTCCTTTTCTTTAATTTTTTAAAATACAAATTGTTTGAGTTAGTGTCATGGGTAGTTAAGCAGTTTATGGAGGTACCTATCTGGAGATTCAATGTTTTCAGTGGATCAGAATTATTAAGTTTTGTTTTGTTTGTTTGGTTTTAGTCCGATTTTTCATCCAGTAATCTAAAAGAGGAGCCTGCTGTCTTTTTGTTTGTTCCACATAAATGGGAAAACATGCAAGTTAAGTGTTTGGATCATTGCCAAGACTGTAAATGAGCCCTGCAGCAGTGCTGATGGAAATCATAGCTGAGAACAGTCTTGTGTATTGGTCAGAGATGTGTTTCAGAACTTACAAATGATTTGTGAGGGAAAGTGGTAGCAGTGGAGTAAGCCAAGAATATACTGGCTGATAACTTGTATTTCTGTCATTTGATTGCATCAGATTGTATGCCCTTTCTCTAGCTAGTGGGTTCGCAGATCTTATTTTTCACAAAGAAGAGCAGTCAAAACTTAGCGGTCTTTTTGCTGAAATTCTCTTTTGCTTCATAGCAAAGTTTTGATCATCACTTCCTTACTGAGCTTGATCTCTGATGTTTCTATCATTCACGTGTTACATGCAGGTTTTTGGCATTTGTGACAGAAAGGAATATATATATATATGTGAGTATATATATACATATGCACTGACTTCACAATTCACTCTATAAAAGCTGAAAGAAAGAGATTTTGAAGAGCAAAGGCTTAAAAGAATGCTGAACTGGTGTGTCCTTCCATGAATCATAGTGTATTGGCATCCAAGTTTTGATCTGTGGAAAGGATTAGATAGTAACACATCCTACAAAGACAAGATGGGACAAGAGAGCAGAAAATTGCATGAAGTAAATAAGGTTTTACAAGCAGGGAAAATCAGGACACACAAACCATTGAATAGGATTAGTCATGGATGTCCATCGCGGGTCTTAGTGTGATAAGAAGAGATTTGTCTGTGGGAGGTAACACTCGTCTCTTTCTGTGTTTAGGAACTGTGTTCTACACCTGTGTTTTACACAGTGGTGTCTGGAGGGTGCAAATCAGGTTTTCCTTAAGTACTGAATATATGTTTTTAGCCAGCTGCTTAGCTTTCACAGCTATTAGAAATGTCAATAAAACTTCAGGGTAATTAATAGCTGAGAAAGTGAGGCCCCACAGCTGACTATGAGGCTAGCCAGTAGTTAAGAATCCAGTTAGTGCTAAACAAAATTGTTTGGCTTCAAAGTTTTAAATTTTTCACATATGGACTGAGCAGCAGATGGAAATAACAGCCCTTATAACTTATGTAGTTATTAGCCAAATGAGATTATTGAGAGTTTTTGTAATTGACCAATTACTTTTCTGTTGTTCTATAGAATTTGTTCTGGGGACAGGAGGAAAGGTACCACAGTTCCTTTTCACTGGCACTTGTGCATGGACCAGTAAATGTTATGGATTGCAGAGAAATTTGTGGAGTTCCCATCAAGAAATACAAAGTACAACATTCTTAATTGTTTCTGGTTAGAATTAGATTGTTTCTCTGGCAAGTTCAACTGCTATGTAGCTTGTATGTCTCCTTGTAATATTGAGGTGTATAACACTTTTAAGAAAATCCATTCTGTCCATTTCAAATAAAAGAGAAACTGTGAGGAAGGACTTTGGCTCAGAAACTTTGCTTTGCTCCAAAGATAAATGCTAAATATCTAAAAAAGTTTCTAGTGCAGGACTATTGTAATTCGTAAGAGTAGCGCCCTTTTCTGTTGTTTTCACTAACTCTAGTATTTATCCACATTATTCAGCTTCTATTTATGAAGGAGAAAAGTCAAGATATCATATACAGAAAACTGTAAAATTGCCATTACACAGTGGTTTACTTGGAACACTTTTTGTAGTAAAATCATCTTCTGTAAGAACAGGATCAAGCTCCTTGTTGGTATTTTATTTACAAAACAGAAGTGCAAAGAAACAAACGGAAAACCGTACAACTTTAGAGTAAGGTGTGACATCCTGTAGTAGTGAAATACAGGTTTTCTGCTAAGAAAAGCATTTGTAAAGGTAGAGTGCATTTCAGTGTATAGAAACTTTTCAGTATGGCTCTCAAAGTGCAAAACAGTTTATTTATGTCTTCCTTCAGGAAAATGTCACACTCACCTGTGAACACTTCTGTACTTTGCTTCTAGTTAACAGCCAGTAATGTCGACTTATCTGATGCCCCAAACTTCCTTGTGAAGCAGAGAATAGTAGTTCTGCGTAGGGCTGAGGAGCTGTAGGGACCAATACATTAGTGTTAATGTGATTGATATTTGCTGGTACACTTATCCCAAGAAACTCATACTATTTCAGACCAAGCCAAACATAAATTCTGGTGCTGGAGGGATTTTATACTTTGAAGGAGAGAGAACAGTAGCTCAGACTCTGTCTTCTGTAAGGCAGAAGAGATTGGAAAGGAAGACAGGAGAGAGGGAAGACATCTCCAGACACAAAAGGCATCACACTACAGCACCTCTCACCACATTGCCTCACTCACCCATTTACCCTGGTGGTTTGCATCACATTCTTCCTCCCATTCTCTTCAAAGTAAGATGTTGAATTGGTCTTTCAGTGTCTTATTCTTCCTGCTGAATTCAGGACAAAACAAGCCTCTCTTCATGAACTAGGGCTTAGGGATTGTTTTTTAGCTACTTATTATCAAGTGACTATAATACACTTAGTGGAAATAACCTGTGCTGGGAAATCCTCAGGCAGTAATTAATGGCGTGTTTCACATAATACTTATCTGTCTGTGCCACTTAAGTAATAACTTGCATTGTATTTTTCCTTCCTCTTTTGTTATATTGATAGAAATGGATGGAAGGACCGATTATAAATCATTCAAAGCTTGTGGTTAAAATATGAATAGGGGTCCAAGGCCAGAGTTTATCACTGGGTTATCTTCCTTTTGGTCATCATATGTAGGAGACAGCAATAAGTAATCCATTGTTTGGTGCCTATGGGGCCAACAGATGCAGCTTCTCAGGAGGAACTCCTCTATCTCAATAACATACGGTGCTAAGAAGCTTCTGATGCTTTTCTCAAAATTGGAAGGAGTTATGCCTGGAAGCACATGGCTGGGAAGGAGAGTCAATAATGGCTGAAACTTAATTTTTTCTCATTTCCTCTCTTTTGATGCAAGGTCTTGCTCTGTATAACATATACCTCCACCTTTGAGCTGAATGGCAGTTCGGTGTTGAAGATTGCTGAGGTAAGTGCCTCTGTTATACCACAGCTTGTGTCACTTAACCTTTCCCCACTACCTAGAGTATGTCTTCCATATGTAACCTGAAACTGAACCAGTCTAAAAGCACGTCTACCATCTTTAGGACTGGTATTACCTTATGCCTAGTGTGAAGAAACAGTTGCAAGTCGGTCATATGTGGGCTTGCATGGGAAGGCAGTCTTAGAGGATGACTGATAATTTTATATTACAGCATTGCACATTTACTACTTCTCATGTTTATTTTGCTTTTTGCAATAGAAGAATTGTCTTGAGTTCTTCATAAAACAGCACTGTGCTGATTTCTTACTGGCTGCAACTCTAACACTAATGAAGTTTCCTGAAGAGAAGTTTATAAGCCATAGTGTGCCATGTTAGCCCAAGTGCCTCAATGTTCCTTGTGTGTATCTCTTTCTTGACACATCCAAGTAAAATACTTATAATGCTCCTTGATCCATTGGGTTGTTAGTCACTCTACTCCCTTTATTCCATTAGATTTTAGTCTGAATTAAATTGTAAAGGAGTTTTGGTTGTAGAAAAACATACCTGCAGGCATATTACCTGAGCCTTTGTAGGTGGGTGATATTTTTAGTAGTGTGTTGCAAGCTATGGGCTGTTTGTTCAGCTTAGAGAAGATGCACAGGAACACTTAATCCTCCTGTGCAACACGCACTGCTGTGTGCAGAATCTATTATAAAATTACATGTTAACATGGTATGGGCAGAGCTGGTGTCCATGAAGGAATGTAAATGCTACCTTTATGTCCTACACTCCCAAGTGTCTATAGACATTTAGAGATGTGTTACTTCTCAGTTTTTGGTATTTGGGGTGGGTTTTTTTTGTAAAAGCAAAAATCCCATGTGAAAATAGCTTACTTCAGCTGGAAGTTACAGTATTTTCTGAGTTCAAGAATAAAACTGACCTTGCCTTATCTTACTGGAAGCTGAGAAAGGAGTTATAGGGATAACAGGGAACAAAAGAAAATTACTTCCATTTTGTAAAAGAAAAAAGGGCTTTAAAGGCAAGGATACAACATAAAGAGTTCATGTATATAACATATACCAGATGAAAAAGATAGTAATCGTTCTAGATTAGCACAGCTTAGATTTTGGTTTCTCTTGTGCTAGGTGAGACCATAAGGTGTGGCTATTTTTGGAGGTCTTTGTAAGCCCCATCTGTAGATGCTGCAGCAGGGATGAACTGAATTGCTACTTAAAGCAAGCCACAGTTTTAAAATTTCTACTAAACCCTCTTTATGTCAGTGTCACACACTGAAAAAAAAATACAGATAATTTCCCCTATTGCAGTTTTTCTCACATTTCTCACAGACTTCCTAACATGTGAGGCAAAAGCTGATGAATTCAGCTTAGTGCATTTCTTGGCTGTAGGTAAAGAGTTTGAGATTAAACAAAGTGCTTGCTGGCAAAATTATTTAATGGCTCTGAACCCTTCATCTTTCAGTCTTTAAGAGCACTACCTGAGACTGGGGGCAAATGGTCAATCAGTCATGGTCTGTGTGGTATAAACTGTAGAAATAATCAGAATTAATATTTTCTGTTCTCCCTGTTCTGTAAACAACAGGGTTGTTATTCATAAAAAGTATTCTGAAAATTGGTAGTTGTCTTTCACAGATTGATGTGAAACTCTGCTGGATTTGGCAGTTGCACTACACTTTTATTCTCAGAAGGCCAATCTGGTTTTTAAAAAGCTTTGCTAGAGTACTGATATAAATTAGGACATTGCTAGTTCTTTTCTTTTATTGCGAACAAGACTCTAATGCATGGTGAGATGGGCCAGCAAAGCAAGCAAAACTAATTTCCTTCAATGAATCAGAGCAAGCAGTAATACAGAGTGTGCTTGCCTCTCTTTGGAGTGTTTGGGGGTACAGTTATTTTTTCCACACTTCTTGAGAAAATACTTCCTCAGGTTTTTCTGAATAGCCTAGGTCTTTCTAAATAGCAAGTCCTACCAGGCACATACATGTTTCCACAAGTTCCTTCTGCTCAGGCTTTAGGTAAGGCAAAGACTTTAACAACTGGCATCACTATGCCTTTGTATCTGAATTATCCAATGTATAAGCAATAGGAAATAGAAAATAATTTCTCAGTTCAGCATTTGGTTAACCTCCTGACTTGCTGTAAGGGAAAGGTGGCAAAAAGGAGCTTTCTGTTCCAGTGCCCATTTCTTTCCAAGTCAGTCCCTTACAGCCTGCACTCTGTAGCAAGTAGAACCACTGCAGGATTGGAAAGGTGCTGCCTTCCTTACTGGTGGAACTCCCTGAGGACTGTCTCTGACAAACAAAGCTACAAAGTCTGGCCATTTTGCACTGCCTGATTGTTTGCAATTCATGTGTACAAAACAGCGGTGCTTGAAATAATTCTGAACCTTATCAGCTTCAAATTAAGGAAGCATCCAACATGAAGAGTATTATAATTTGTGCCCTAAGTATTAATAGTATTGAAAATAAATTAGTAGTATTAAAAATAGATTAACTCTTGCCCTGTGCACCTTCCCATGCTTGCCTAGACACCTGCAGGAAAATTTAGTGGATGCTGTTGCTTGTTTTTATGTGTGTGTTTGTTGCTCCAGTGTGCCTTCTGGAGGTTTATTTTGTGTAACTCTGTTGTGTTTCACTAGCTAACCCTTCTGTGTTTTGCTCTTAGTTGTGTTTTGCATGCCATAGAGCTGGAAGTCCCCGAATGCATGAAATGATCAAAATGTCCATTGCACACCTCTTTGGAGCCCTGAGCTCTCGCATTTTTACTGCTGCTTCTTCATCAGTGGCTTTTCAAAAGGTACCTTGCCTAGCCATTTAGAACACAGGCCTTCTGTAAGATTGCAAATCAAGTATTGTTTGCTTATTAGCTCGCATGGGGAGGGAAGAAAAGGAGGAGATACCAACCATGCTCTTTTCAGAAAGTCAGCCTACCTTTAAGAATGATATTTCATTACTTAATTCAGATACTGCAGAAGAAGGTGTACAGCTCAAAAAGAATGATCTCAGCAGCACCGGAATGGTTTGGTCTCTGTGAAAGGCTGTATGTGGTTAACAAGCTTTTAGGGTTACTTTGTCCACTGGGGTTCAAGTGATAGCTGAATGATGGGCAGAATTGGTCCAGGCCACCTTACAAGAACATCTTCATTGCTGACCTATTGACAGCTTGGTTTTATTTCAGTAGGCGTTAGAAACAATAAAGAGTCTTGTTTGTGTGCCTGTGTCAGTACTGATCAGACTATGTAATCTGATCACTTTAATTTTTCCTTCTTAAAAACTCATCCTCATTAGGGAGCTATAAAAATTACTTTACATCATATAATATCATTCTCATTCAAAAATGTCCACCAGATGGATTTATGTATACTCCTTATGCATATAATTTGTACTACATATTTATATTTTTAAGAATTAATATTTTTAATAACTTCTCACAGCTAGTTCCATTTATATTTACAGTTCTTACTTGCTATATACCTAAACAATGACAGAATAAAACTGCTAAAACTGAAAAATATAAAAGTATGTGAACAATCTTTTACTTTTTTGGCATTTTTTACTTGCTTGGTTTGGATTTGGGGGATTCTTGTGGTCATTGTGAACGATAAAGCTTAGTGCAGGACAAAGGACGAAAACTGCTTCTTCAAGAAGACTGTATCGTACAGTTCTGTCACAAACATGCTCAGCCCCATCAAGACTTTTATCTACTTATCTACTAGTAGTTACTGTGCAATGTGCTTACACTGTTTACTCCAGTCACAGCAGGTCTTACAGAGACCCAGCACCTCCCACAAAATACCTGATGAAGGATAAAAACTGCACTTTGCAGTGTGCTGTCCCCAGGATCCTACCTATGTAACACTTCAGCAGCCATTTGTGCAACATCACCTGGGGCAAAAGTCAAGCATGACTCTCTGGGCGCAGCACATTGTCAGAAAACTGCTAGCAGCTGGGCATGGAGCTGGGAACTGGATGATCCATCAGTGTTCTTCTATTGTTACCTTGGTTTCCATGGGATCTCTGAGAAGAGAAGCCCGCTGCTGCATTGCCAGATATTAAAAGGCAGTTGTTTGTGTTATTTATGGTAAAGTGCTATTGTATTTTCTGTGTTAAGAAAGGCCTTAAAGGTTTTCTGATGTGTTACAGTACGTAATGATTATTGTAAAATTAGTGACAAATACCTGTGCATCAGAAGCAACACGCTTGAAGAATGGGAGGGTATTTATGTTGCAGACATAGACTTGCAGAGAGGTAGTTGCAATAAGTATCAAGAGATGAACAATCAAAGTAGCATTCAATGAGTTCTGTACAAAGTGAGACAAGTACCAAAATTACTTGGGTTTGACAGAAGACTTAGCCAGTTTTGCCCTACCATTCCTGCAGCTGTGTGACTGATGAATTACTTGGTTTTCCAACGAAGACTGCTAAAAACTTCTAATGTGCTAATAAAGCAATAAGAAACAGTAAGGAAGGCTGACTATCTGCATGTGAGAGACCTTGGTATCCTCCTGAAATGTGTTCCTGGTAAGTGGGAGTTGATCTCTTTGTACTGCTGTCTTGTTTCCTCATCAGGTTTGCATTGAGACATATGTATCTAGCTGTCACCAGCGGAGCATTAACACCGCTGTGCGGGCAACCCTCAGCCAAATGTTGAGTGACTTGGCTTTACAGTTACGACAAAAGCAAGAAAACATGGTGAGCCTTCTGGCATCAACAAATGGTTCCATGTCCATGGCTGCATACCGTTTTGTTCTCATTCATCTGAATGCCTTATGGCTTTTATTTGACACTTCCTCAATTAATCCTGTTTAAAAGCCTTTTTGGGCTCTGACTATGCCTGCCTCAGAGCTCTTACATTGTCAGCTCTAGTTAGCTGGGTTTGTTTTTTTTTCTTTCCATTGAATAAAAGAGACCTTGTTGTGATGTCAGGCTGCCTCAGTCTTTTCCATTCTTTTATGTTGTTTTCTTGTTTTTCTAAGGTCTATTGAAATCGTTTTGCCAAAACTTTTTGCATGACAAATATTTACATAGTGAAAACAGATTCTCAACTAAGGAAAGTGTAATTGAAATTTTTCTTCTACTTTTTTTTACAGAAGATAATTTTAAGTTAATTCTTTTTTTATTTGTTAGCAAAAAATAAATATAAATTTATTTATTTCATTATTAAAATCCACGAGAGCTGTTTGAATGACATCCCAGCACATTTTCCACTGAAGATGTTCTGGGTACATGTGGAATTACACTGGCTTCTTACATGTGTTTGTACTGTTTTGTATAATACCATATTGTCAAAGAAGTATTATTTGTAAAAGTTTCTCTTTATTAGAAAAACTTAAGGACTGTAGTTGTACAGATTGTTTTCCTTACATCTGTTTTGGGTCAAGATGATCACTTTTATTTTGAATTAGTAGTCTAGATTGCTTTTATCCTGCTGAGCAACTGCGAAAATGATTAATCAGTTTAAGTAAACTTGTCTTTAGTTGATGCTAAATAGCTCTACATTTTACTAGCTAAAGCATTTACAAAAAAAAAACAAAAAACAAACAAACAGAAGCATTTTGGGTCTGCAAATTCAATTTTCTTAGTTCTTTTCTTAGCTGAGGAGTAGATAAAAGCATATGAGAACTGCATTTAGTTCCTGACATTTTGTTATTGATGCTTGAGAGAATTTGGCTTGACCCTGTTGTGCACAATAGGCAGACTCCTATACCAAAGCTGAACCAAACGATGTATGAGGTCATTTCCTGATGGCCATTAATTCTGTTGGCACTGTAGGATTAACATTGTCAATGTTCTAAACTCTCTAATACTCAATAGATTTTGGTTTCTAAGTAGTTTGTGGCGTCTAAACTATGCCTAAACTTTTTCTCTCAGTTATTTTCAGTGCAAGTTATATGCCTAATTATTACTGAGTTGTTCTAGGTATAGAAAATCCCTTAAGGACTTACAAAACTTTCACCTAAATGAGATGCAATTTCCTTTAATCTAAATGACTGTTAAAACAGATCTTAAACAATTTTTTAAAAAGTTTTGCAAAAAGTTCACTTAAAATCCTTAAGAAAAAGCCCAAAACAGATAGAGGACATGAATTTAAGAAAGTTCTGCTGTTAAAGTATTGCTTCTATAACATTCCTCTGCCCCTTGCACCAATTACACCACCTTTGTCTTTCCTCAACAGATAGTTGAAAACCCTGACACCTTGCAGAAATTCAAGAGTCAAGGTATTTATAATACTTTTTTAGTGACGCATTCCAATCCAGCTTTTTTATTCTTAATTTTCTTTTTATCACCACAGTGCTGTTTGATGTCATGGGAGTTGCACCCTTGGGATTTTGTAACTTCTCTGTAGTTTGGTGCTTTCTTGGTTACCTGTGGTAAGAACTGAGATAGGCCTATTAGCTCCTAATATTTCCAGTTGTGTCTTCATTTGGACCATGGTAACAGCATTGCACTCAACATAGTAATAAATTTTTGTTTCAAGGTGCTAACTCCTGTAATTAAGGAGTTTCAGTGGTCTGGAAAAAGTTTTGGTAAGTGCCTCTACTTCCTGAAATGAAATAGATTTGCAGAGTAGAATGTGGAATCTGAAAACAATCATTACTCTATTTCAGGCCAAAGACATTATTTAGATACTGACTACTTGCCAGGTGATTATTTTACAAGAGGATGTTTTCCTGTTCCCATTGTCGCTTAATTTTCAACATCTTCTAGTAGGAAAAATAGTCTCTGGTTTTGACCTTCACTCAGGATTTCTGTAGAACTTGTGTGAATGGAGGCTAAAATCTTTGAAGAACACAAGCATTCTTTTGTAAGACCAGAAGTTGGTCAAACATCAGAAAATGTGTAAAAGAGAGAAACTGCAGGGAGAGATACAGAAATTGGCTGCCATGTAGAAATACTAGGGCCAGTCTTTTATATTATTTAATTATATAATTATTTTATTACCTGAATTTTATTTCAACTAACCTTCTGTAAATGCATGTAAGCAATTAGTGCTCTCTCCAGGTTTTGTCGCGATCACTTTCCAATCTAGCACTTTTCCTACTGCATCTTATATATTAATTTTGGTAGCCCTCCTCCTTGTTTAGAAGCTCTGACCAGCTCTGACACCCATGCAGTTAATTGATGTTGTTATCCAGCTGCTCATATGTAATGCCTCTGTCCTTTTTGGAGGTACTTCAGCTGAGTCTCTTTGTGATGATGTTGTATCTGTCCTCACTGTGCTCTGTGAGAAGCTCCAGGCTGTCATAAAGTGAGTTATTTAAGTTTATAATTTAAATTTATTACCTGAAGGTTGAGAGTTTCACTGATGCATGTGGTTGTACTGTTGTAGTTCTGGAATTACGGAACAAAGCTGTGCTTAAATGAAGTGTTTGCTAGAGAAAGTATTGTTCATGATGCATTAATTTAATCCTCGCTTGAAATGAGGAGCTAAATTTGCCTTCTTTGTGCACCGTTCAGCTTTACAGAGCTTCCAGTAACTCTAATCTGTAGGTAACTTCCATACAGCAGCAAAATACTAATACAAAATACTAATAATCCAAGGAGTTCTCTTTTCTGGCTGGAAGAACCATCATAGAGAGAATAACAATTACAAGAACCATGGAAAGACCTAACAGATACTATATTCAGAATTAATAAATCTGTCCTTCTTAGGCAGCCTTTATCCAATTGAAATAATTTGTGCTGTCAAATAATTCCTCCAATTTAGGAATATCATACACTTTACCTACTTGAAAATGCATAATGTTAACTTCTAAAGTGTGGTTGTTATGAACAGTAAGTGTGTTATATGCTGTACAATTTTCAGAAACTACCAGAGGCAAAGATAGCACAGGCATCTATGTGCAGTTTTTTTGCAGACTTTCTTCCCATGAGTCTCTCTAATAACAGCAGGATTACAGAGGAGTGCCTTACTTAGCATTATTTAATCAGTGTCAGCATCTGGGAAAATAAGAGTGCAGGGATGCCCTGTGCATGCCCATGCAAGTGTCAACTGTATGATCAAGGTGATCAAGTGTCAAGGTGATGATCATCTGCATTAAGACACATTGTAAGTAAAGCTGTTGGGAAAGAAGGCATCTGTACCTGGAATGCATGTATCTTTCCAGATAGGCATGGACTGTTGTGAGGAAAAAATCTGTCACCTTTAAAATATGTAAGAAGCCAGCAGTTTTCAACCCTCCATAGCACAGAGTTAGAAATCCAGCTTTGAGCCTCAGGATTCAGTGTTTTCTCTATGGCACGTGAAACAGGTATTGTTGTACTTGGATGCAAATTCATATATATGAACAAAAGGAGCTCAGGCAGTGACAGAAGAACAGCTATTTCTCACTCCTTAATTTCAATTCAGATAAATCCATTCTTTTCAGCTTCCTTGACCTACAATCATATATCAGAAAGGGCATTCCTTTAGTTCTCATCTCTGACCAAAAGAGAGTTATTAAATCCTGGTTTTCTTAGGAGTGAAAACCAAATTGTGGGTACACTTGCCATGGAGTGCTCCTTTCATAAGGCAGACCTCAGCCTTGCTTGTCTCCTGGATCCCGCAGTTCATGTTAAGAGTAGGGGCAGGCGTAGTGCATGTTACAAGTGTATCAGTTCCAGGTGTCCACAGGTTCTTTAATATTCTTTCTCATGAGGCTTGCCTTGAGTTTATGGTTCTGATAGAGTTACTGGCAAGGCCCTGAAAGGTAGCCATGTTACCGTGTGACTTTCTGCTTGGAGATGTTAACTTTTGACCATTGTGGCTGTCACCAAGAAAAAAAAATAACCAGAAGAGAGTAGCCTAAACATGATTCAGATTGCCTGAGGAAACTATCCAATAGTCCAAAATCTTCTGTTGTCTCTTTTTCCTCTGTTTAAGGTTCCTTCCCAAGCTCTTACATTGAATTTGAATAGTTATTTGGGTTTTATTCTTCCTATTATTTCACTTTTTTTTAAAAGTAGTAGATCACTGCATGCGATCACTACAAAAAAATGGGATGATGCAGGTGATCACACCATTGCAAATAGATAGAAGCAAAATAAATCACTAATGTAATTATGGTGTAATTTTCAAGTGAACTAATGTGGTTATTTTAGAAAATTAAGTATTATTAACTTAAAACATAATTAAGTTTTAATGTAGTGTGAATGGCATCTTTTCTTTGCCAGTGACAATCGTCAACTTCAGCTTCTTTACTTGGAGTGTATCCTCTCCATGCTGAACAGCTCCTCCCCCAGCATGCACCAGCACAAAGGATTCACTGATCTAATATGGTGAGTACATCTGAAGACTAATGCAAATACTTAGTTTGTAAATGTAAAAGGACCTGCTCCCCAGCCTTGCGAAAAAAAACCTCCAGGTGTGAGCAGAGCTTGCTGTTAACCTACTATCAGTTCTTTCTGTGCCTCATATAAAATTGGTTGGGACTGCCTGCTCAGCTACCACATTAAATCCCGGTAGTGAATTATCACTGTAATGAGGTCTAATGGATTTAGCCAGAACAGAAAACCTCTTATGTTTTCTGCAGTAGTTTGGATTTGTGTGTGGCATTGAACACAGAGATGCTCTGCTTGTTGTAGTAAGGTACTGTTGAGATTCTTAATGTTCTGATACAATAATACAGAAAGATAAGCAAAATTAATATCAAATGTGTGCTGGTGACCAGAAATGCTTATTATGACCTGCATTGTTGTGTAAAGTTTGAGGCTAGATAGTCTTAATGGTGCTTCTATTTTATCAAGAAATTCTTCTTTTTAATACACTTCACCAGGAAAGCTTTATATTTTTGGTGTTCATATTTACCTCTAAATTGGTACCATCACATCAAAGCACCTGAAATAATCCTGCTTTCCTTGTGATTGAAATAGTGGGGTTTTTATAGCCTGTGGATAATTGAGTCATTGTAATAAAGCAAGAATGTAACTAGCATGTAGTTCCTTGCAGTCTGTGCCCATCTTTTGACCTTGTCAAGTGATTGTATTAAGGAAAGATATATGTGGCTGTTAATGTGTTTCTTGTGCTTTTACCCTGTAATTTTTGAAAGTGAAGTTATTGACTTGGGCCCAGTTCTAAGGATGGAACATGTAACAGCACCCGTAATCCCCCTGCTGTCCCAGGAACATCAGTGGCTGCAAGACTGGGAGGTGTTCAGACTGGCAACACTTGGCAGTGTTGCACAAGGACCTCTTAGAGGTCTAACATAA
This sequence comes from Anomalospiza imberbis, assembly GCF_031753505.1. Classification (NCBI taxonomy): domain Eukaryota; kingdom Metazoa; phylum Chordata; class Aves; order Passeriformes; family Viduidae; genus Anomalospiza; species Anomalospiza imberbis. The sequence goes on along the minus strand of NC_089683.1, from coordinate 64,164,422 downwards.
GAGCAGAACTCTCTCTCTCATGGCAGATTCACTTAAGAAGTTTCTGACTTTGAATTTCACCCAACCCTTTTTCTGCTTATGTGACAGACTGTGGGGCCATCCTGTGAGCGAGGTCATTGAAACTTTCTCAGTTAAAAGAAAACACTTCCTGTTTTATTTGTGATTTACGTGCTTTTGACGATCCAGCTTATGCTGCAAATCTACAGGTGTTTGTATCTCTAACTGTGTACCATGAGGGCAAGCCATCAGGGATGGGACTTCTTAACCTGCACTACTGCCAAAGAACAAACATGCATGCTTCAGCTACCTGCTTAAGTGGTAGAAAAAAAACGCAAAACACTAGGAAGATATGAAATAGTTTAAGCTGCAGACATCAACTTGAACATTTTGTGTGCACTAATACACTACCTGTCTGGTGAGGCTGTGATGCAAACTGGTGGCTGTCATTATTCTTTAAGCAGCTGTTGCCTACATGCTCGCAGATTTCACTTTGACAGGCACTTTGTAGTCAGTTCCCAAAGAGGATAAAGAAGGGAGCAGACAGAGAAAATTTAGTTCTGTGTGCTGACAGTGTTCTCCATGGTTTGATACAGAAACACTTTGACAGGACTAAGATGTGTGGGTAATATATCGTTGTTGCAACCTGTGATTATGCCTGCTTTGAGACAGGCATATTTCTTAAGCAGTGATTTTTTATGTTTTGAAATGTACTTGATTGGAGAAATAAATGGAATAAGCAGATTCAAAGTCAGTATCTGATGTTCTATTAAAAGCTGGTTTTCTTTCTGTGACTTGGGAAAGCTGAGCTGTTTCAGATATCTTGTTAAGAGAAGCAATGAAAATTCTATACTGCATAAAGCCTTGAGAAAATAAAATGTAGTTACCATGAGGATGTGTTTTATAAATTGTTACTTATAATTGGGTGCATGTTCCAGGTACTCACTTGAACCTCTAGATGTGGGTGAAAACCAGATTTGGGACTCATTCTCATGCAGCACTTGACTTCTTAAATTAAGGTCTTGAGACTGAAGTAAAATGTCAAGTGCGTGAGTTCAAAGCTGAAATAGCAGATAATGGAGCAAAATGCTGAGCTAGCTTTGGTTCCACAGAAGAGAAATCTGCTGTTGTTGAATCACTTAACATGAGTATTAGACAGTTGAAGGAAGGATGGGTATTTACTGTATAGTGGCATATGTGTAGTATAGTGCACACTTTGAGTTATTGCAGAGGGCTTTCATTATGTTGTCAAAAGACAGCCAAACAGAGGCTCCTAACTAAGGGTGCTTACTAAAATAATGCATGTGGAGCTCAGTGATGGAACATTCAGCCTTCTAGTTAACATAGATTAGTTCTTGCTTAGTCAGGTTTTTTTAAAGCTCCCAAGGTGAACTGAAAAAGAGACACTGAGCAGTGGAAGCCTGGGATTTCTACCTTATGATAGGCTGCAGCTGGTGAAAGAGGCAGACATGCTATCCTGCAAAGGGACAGCACTGTGCAGCAACATGAACTTGCAAAATCACTACCATGTTTCTACAGCACACAGAGGCATTTCCATATGGACTAGCATGCTGATGCTTGAGAGATGAAAAAACCCTGGCATAATTTGTTTTTCTATCTAACCACTGCTGTTTGACTGATCATTTAAACAAGAGTGTGTATCTAATTTAACCATGGGCTATTTTCAATCTGTTCTTGTAAGAGTATTTTTTTTCCAGTTGCCATCTGCTGCTTTTCTCTTTCTCAGGAAGCAACTGTGTCCAGCCCTAATAGTAATCCTGGGAAATCCAATCCATGACAAAACTATCACCTCTGCCCACAGCAGCATCTGCCTTGAGGCTGATTCACCTTCCTCAGGGATCTCTGATCATGGCCGGGGTTCAGGTTGTTCTTCCACAGCACCTGCCCTTAGTGGGCCCGTTGCACGGACCATATATTATATTGCAGCAGAACTGGTTCGACTGGTGGGGTCAGTGGAATCCATGAAGCCTGTGCTACAGTCTCTGTATCACCGGATGTTGCTTTACCCACCACCTCAACATCGAGTAGAAGCCATCAAAATTATGAAAGAGGTAGGGCAATCACATGTGCAAATCCAGGCATGTAAAAGAAAGTTTTTAACAGTATGTTTTGCTGATTCGTGCATACCAATGCATTTCAAACCTTCCCACTTAGGGATGTTGAAATTGTCCTTTCTGAGCACAGCTGGTACATCAGCACCACTCTGACAAATAGTTTGATGCAGTTGTAATAGCTGTATTTGTCTCCATAACGCAAGCTACTGTGGCAACTCTGTCAATGCTCGTGCTGTGGAGCTGCATGGAGCAGATCCTTCGCTGAGTCACAACTGCTCTTTTGGGTGAGATAGAGCATAACGATCCAGTTTGCAACTTCTTTGGCATCCTTCCCCAGACACATCCTCACAGTGTGGTTTCCAGGCATTAAGGTGAATATATGCTTTGATTACGTGCCAGGTTTTTGAAATCCAGTTTCTTGGAGCTTTTTTTGAATAGATACAAGAAAGCTGTCAATGGCTTAATAAGCCATTTCAAGACAAGTCCATTCTGTCCTCTTGCCCAGTGTCTCTGAAAGTACTAGAAGTGGAACACTAGGAGACTTGTTTCAGCACTAGATGAAATTATGGACTTTTCTATTCCACATGGGCACCTTTCTTCTCATGTTGTGAAAAACAAGGAAATTTATGAAATTTGTAGGAACAGCGGTATCTCCTAGAGAATTTTTCATCTAGCTTGTGCATACCTAGACTGTTCTGTTTCTGAAAAATCTCTCTTAACACCACACAGCCACCCCCTTGGTTCCTGTCTAAACTAGAAGTCATCTTGTCATTGTCTTTCTCTAATTTTAAACAATAGCAAGATGATAACTGAAGTTTAGGAAAAGCTTAGTCTAATGTTTTGTGCAGGACATACCTGTTGCTTCTTTGGGCTTATTAATACATGCTTGTTTGTATTTCCTGGTGGGCATTAACAAGGTGCCACCCAGCAGGTTGAGTCTTAAGGAATCACTTTGCCTATCTTTGCATGACTCCATAATTTTGTAACTAGGTGGCTGAGGAGAGAGGCTTCCTGTGGTATAAACTATAATAGAAAAATACTTATGTAGGCATAAAAAGTATCTTGTGTGCAGTATCAGATGAAAAAAATCAGTCCAAAATGTAAAGCACTGGAGAACATTCTAAATGTGATTCTTGCTGAATATTCTCCTTTACTTGCTTTTCTGCATCTAAAAAGAGGAAAGGTAGCTTTAATAAGTAGAACATCACTGTGCCGTTTTCATTTGCTGTGAGTCATTACAGTAGGGAACCTTGGGTTCCAGGACTTGATAGAATTATGACTTATTTATTGTATTTAAATAATGCTTAGATAATCTTCTACTTACTTCTGTTTCCTTTCCTTTCAGATACTTGGCAGTCCTCAGCAGCTTTGTGATTTGGCAGGGCCCAGCTCTTCTGAGTCAGAATCCAAGAAGAGGTCTATTTCTAAAAGGAAGTCCCATCTGGATCTTCTCAAGCTGTATGCTTTGTTTCTGCCTTTAGCCTCTTCTGTCTTAAACCTGTGCTCACAGAACACTTAAGCAGTTCAGGAGCATACCCAGTATGAGCGAGGGTATCTGCCTGGTTAAATAAGTTCTGAAAATGGAAAAGGTCTTGCTTGGTTTGTCATCAGTCTGGGCCTGTTTGTAAAGACGTAGATAACTACCTCGTTGAGTTTGCCAAAATTCCCAAGTATGTTGGTTTACAGCTGAAAATTTTTGGGTATGGGTCCTTAAACTTGCAGTAATATAAATGTGTGTTTCTTTAGAGGTATATTTTCTAGATGAAGTCAAAGAAGGTCATAGAAAATTTAAACATCATATTGAGCAAGAAGGGTTCTCAGTTCTTATGAAGATTGTATCTTGTAGATAAGATGATTTTCAGGACACAGATGGCCTTTAAATTTAGTTCAGCTGGATGTTGCGAATTTTTCTTTTTAGTTTAAGTGCTTGTCTGTAAGAGAGAACATGCTGTGCATGCTGGTATGAATGCACGGTAACTTTCTCTTGTTGGCACTCCCTTTACAGAATGACCACCTTTGCATGGGAGACTAAATAATTTGTTCTTACACTAATCGTCTTTCTCAGGAATAGTCTTAAAGGCTAAGTTCCCTTCTTTTTTTCCTGGTTATGTAAAGATGGTGTTGAATGACAGTGACGTGTTCACCATACATGTTACATCACTTAAATAAACTCTGTGTTGATTGTAGTATCATGGATGGGATGACGGAAGCGTGCATCAAAGGTGGTATTGAAGCCTGTTACGCTTCAGTGTCCTGCGTCTTTGCCCTGCTTGGAGCATTAGATGAGCTGAGCCAAGGGAGGGGTCTTAGTGAAGAGCAGATCCAGCTGCTGCTCCAGCGCTTGGAAGAATTGAAGGATGGGACTGAGACATGCAGGGACTCCATGGAGATCAATGATGCCGACTTCAGGTGGCAGAGACGCATCCTGTCCTCAGAAAACCCTGCCTGGGAATCGGGAAATGAGAAGAGTCCCGATATCAGTATTAGCGTTACCACAGACACTGGTCAGACTACTTTGGAAGGGGATATGGGCCAAACAACTCCAGAGGATAATCCAGAAAATCAAAAAAACTCCCTGCCATCTCCAGCTGGACACGAAAGCAAAGAGATTCATTACAGAGAACCAGAGTCAGAAACCATCGACCAGCCAGATGTTGTTCAAAGAAGCCACACCATAGTCTATCCAGATATAACTAACTTTTTATCAGTTGATTGCAAGACCCGGTCCTATGGATCCAGATACAGTGAAAGTAACTTCAGTGTAGATGAACAGGATCTTTCTAGGACTGAGTTTGATTCATGTGATCAGTATTCCATGGCAGCAGAAAAGGATTCCGGCAGGTCTGATGTGTCAGACATAGGTTCTGACAATTGTTCCTTGGCTGACGAGGAGCAGACACCTCGGGATTGCCCAGGTCACAGGTCCTTACGCACTGCTGCTCTCTCTCTGAAGTTGCTGAAGAGCCAAGAAGCAGATCAACACAGTGCACGGCTCTTCATCCAGTCACTTGAAGCACTTCTTCCTAGGCTTATAGCTCTTCCCAGCATAGAAGAAGTGGATGGAGCACTGCAGAGCTTCTCTTCAACATTCTGCTCAGGTTTGCAAGCAAATATTTACTGTCTAACCAGCATGCACACTCTGACTGCACTATACACAGATTCCCTTGTAGGATTTCATCTTCAGAGAACATACTCAGAATGAGGAGGTTTGGGTTTTAAATCATACATTCCTCCACAGGAACATACTTCATTTAGGGCAAAGCAAATTGAATATGCAGGCACTGATCCAAAGGGAGGTAAATCTATTGACTGTTAACAGGCTCTGGATTGTGTCCTGAATCAATAAAGAAATGGAGATTATTGTAGCAAGATACCTCTTTGCAGGTTTGTGAAGCTCTGTTGAGAAGCTTTGCACATGGTGTCACTAAAGAGAGGTCAGGGTTGCCCCTTGGCATGAGAGAGGTGTGGGAAGTACCATCACCAGTTTGTAATGAGATATAGGTGGCTGAGTACATCACTGCACTGATATTATTAGTAATGCCAGCCTCACAAAGAGGGTGGTAACAATTCCACAGCAGTAACCTCTAGAAAGGATAGGGAAAGAGGAGAGGTTGTCTTTACTGTTTTCATTTTCTTAATGCTGCTATCTAATAAGTGCAAAGCTCAAAGCCCAGACCAAGAGAAAAATAAAGATCTTGTCTTCTAAGAGATTAAGTATCTTAAGTTCTTTTATGCTTAGAACATTTGGGATCTTCACCTGTCAAACAAACAAAAAAAGTAATGCAAAGGCTAGTTTGTCCTGTTGATAGCATTTTTCAAATGTGTGTAACTATATATTTCTTTCCTGACAGTGGCCAAAATGAAAATGTTTGCTAAAATATGTCTCTGTTTCTTTAACTTACTTTACTGCAATTGCCTTTCCTATTGCTCGTTCCTAACCATTGCTTCATTCATTTGTGCTCTCTCACACACATTAAACTCATACAGAGTCAGAAGGGGGGACTCTTCCCATCATCATACAGCATAATTTAGAAATGAAGCTGAGTGAATAAGATTATATTCCTGATATCCTATTTAAGTGCTACCAAATAAACCCTAACTCAGGAAGATCATAGATGTTATTCTTAAGAAACATTGGCTATTTTATATCACAGAAAGGAAATATCTTAAAAGAGGCATTAATGTTAAATACTTTCCTAATTGAGGGGCTCAAGAGCACCCTTTCTGTCACTGGTATTTCTTTTTTCCTGAAAAAGTGTAGTCTTGAGATTAGGATGAAAGACCAGTGCTAGACCTCTAGCTCAAACCTTTGTGCACTTGTTCCCTTGTGCATGAATATTTCTTTTCCCTTTTGTCTGTAAAGTCTTTATAGAGTGTTTTTAAAGCTTTGGATGATGTGGACCTAGGAGAAGTCTAGATTTTAAGACTAAACATAGCTTTCTTGGCATTCAGTATGAGTAATACAGTGAGTAAAATGGAAGAACATAATTTCTGCATTAAATCCATGATTTGTGGTTTGTGTATCTTAAAAAGATATCTAGTCTTGGGCTTAGATTGTTGAGAGAGACCCTTCACTTTTCTGAGAAAGCCACCCCTGTGGCTAAATCTGTACTTTAAAAATGTACACCATTTCCAGATGGATTTTGTGAAGTACTTGTGAAAAACACCATTCAGTAAGGAATCGTGGAAAAGTGGAGTAGCAAGCTGTATTAAGACAGGCTGGAAGAGGTATCCTGGAGTTTTCATGAAGATGTGACTCTAGCAGGGTTGTACTTTTATGTTTTTGTAAGATCTGGGCGGTTCCTGTTTCAGTTGGACGCCTGGAATGAGACTCAGTTCAACTGAAACAGTCCCTTAACTTGTACCTCAGATCTTAAGCAAATGTCCATCAGTCCTCTTGAGGTGAGAACTTGTGCTCCTGTATAGGTGAGAGAGCTATGAGTTTGAAGACCTTTAGAGAGAGATACTTAGGAAAGTTGAAAGAAATGGCAGGGGTTAAGAACACCCCAGGAGAGCTTCTGAGACACCAGTTTGATCTGCCTCTATAAGCAGTGTGTAGGTGCTTACTTTTGGAGTCCTTCATTAGCACCAGCTGCTCAAGGCACAAATTAGGTGAGGAAGTTAGAGGGATTGATCCCATTCATTGTATATACAACATTTATTCATGTATAATTCTTGAAGAATACATGAGGAAATTTGAGAGTTGGTTTAGATTTGAGTTGAGAAAAGACATAGATGCAGTTCTGAGACCAGTCAGTATAGAAGCAGTAATTTTTTTTATTTCTGGGAGACCTTATTTAACTGTTTTGTTTCATTTTTTTGATTTTTTCTTTCACTTTGGAAGAATAATACAATTTAGTATTCTTTCCTACAAGCCAGGTCCTTATATAGATAGCATTGCAAAATTAGGATGTTTTCATAGAATTGAAAGGCAATGAATGGAGGTAGGAATTTAAGGCACTACTGAGATAAGCATGGAAAAGGTGAAGTCAGCTAAGCAGAGTTATAGTGAAATTAAAATTTGCAAATAAGTTGGTTAACTCTAAAGTTAGGAGTAAGTTAGCCCATCTTCAGATTTATTTCATACTCTTTAAAGGGAAGGTTTTTATGATGGTAAGTATCATCGTATCTTCTATTTCTGTGATCTCAGCATCTCACAAATGCAATTGTTTTCCCATATTTTAAGGAATAAGTTAAGGAACATATTTTTCCCCAGCACTTTTTGGTACTCAAATACATGCCCTCAATGAAATGAAATATCCACTTTTCTGTGCACTTCTACACCTTCCTTTTTAATTGTAATCTTGTATAGGAGGTTGCACATTTTTAAAACATTTTAAAGCAAAATAAAGTGGGCTTTTTTGTTTGGTTGGGTTTTTTGGGTTTTTTTTTTTACTTTTACATACGTCGCTGCCTTGAGATTTTTATAATTCTAGCAGGTTCTAGTGTCTGAGGTACATATTTAAGAGAGATAAGACAAAAAAACAGTGGGAGATGAGATATCTACATCAATATCATGATCCTCCGTCTGACAGAGTGTTAAGATGTATCTTTGTTTTCAGTGAGAAAGAAATCACTACAACTACTCACAGGCTACTTTCAAGCACATGGTTGCAGTTTTGGTACTAGGTAAAGGTTCTCTGTTAACATTCACCATGAGAAATCTACCCCAAGCAATGCCGGCCTGTGTGGGTGTGGTTTGCGGCCAACCCTATCACCCTTCTTCCACAAAGGTTGCTCCCTTGAACAGATATTCATTTTTTAGACCCACCCTGGAACAGTTACTCTCTTTCTAAATCCACCCTCAAACAGTTATTCACCTTATCCACGCCCCCAAAGTGACGACAGTGGAAAGTCCGAGAAGGCAGCAGCACAGAGCTTTCAAACCCTCACGAGGCAAGAAAAACATTTGCTTCTTTTCTGTGTGTGGATTTTTTTTTTAATGTTAATGGTTTGTTGTATTTTGTCTATGAAGAGGTATGAGGTTTATGGTGGGAGGAATATATTCACAGTAAAACCACTGCAGCAGTTAACAAATTACACAGCTTTGCTTCATCATGTAACTAACCTTGGAAGCTGATTTTTGTTCCATTTCAAACATTCCTTTAGGATAAAGCTGACTTATTAATCTTCCCTAATTGACATTATATGAATGGATTTCACAGTTGATGTGAAAACCATGAAATATTGTGAGTAATGTGGGTGGATCTGGTATTTCTGGTTTTTTCATGGTTCAGATTACAGATCATGGGGATTCAATTAGGTGTTGCTCATACTTGATTGGTATTTTTCTAACAGTAGGTCAGCTATTTGCCATCCATGGGAAGAAGGGATTGTGCCACTGAGCATGGTTGTAGGCTTCATACAAATTGTGTTTTCAGGACTAGTGAATACTTTACAGGTGGTTTCTGGGTCTGACAAGTGCAAGTGCTCAGCTATTTAGACCTTGTATGAAATAAATAGGGTTTGGAGTTCTAACTAGTTCCAGCCAGCTTGGCCCCAGATATTTGTCCACATACCTCTAGGCCATGGCAAGAATGATGATTACAGACTGATCTTACAGGGTGTGGAGCACTCCAATCCCCATCCAGCAAATGACTTAGCCAGAACGTGTTTACTAGGGAGTTAAAAGGGTTGTTAATCTCATTAGCACCAATTGGTGTACTGTATTTTCAATTAAGTACACATGCTTTGGGTCTGCTCCTTTCCACCTCACTTTCCCAGTTAGCATTGCAGATATATTCTGCCCTGTGCTTTATATGTGATAGTCATCCCAGTGAATGCTGGTGCTCCTTGCTTATTTCAAATTTAGCATGTTGTTTTGCTGGACTGTGACTGGAGTGCTCAGGTTGTCTTGCATTCTAGATGAACTACTTATTTTTCTATTCCCTACACTAGTATGTTTAGTAGAGTAATTTCTTCTGATGATTCATTAACTATTCCAGCAATCTGTTGCTGCCAAAATGCTAGAGATAGTTTCTGATATTTTTTCCAGGAAAAAAATCTGTGTAAAGTATGAGAGCTCACGTGGTGTTTTTGTTAGGTATGATGCACTCACCAGGATTTGAAGGAAACCTAAATTTCAACTTCCAGACTCTGATGAATGCAGACAGTCTCTATGTGGTATCACATTACACTTTGCTGCTCAACCTAAAATTGGCAAACTCAGATTACTACAGGAAGAAGCCTGCCCAAGCCCCTGTGTTGCTGGTGAGTTGGGGAATATCAGATAATTGTTTATAAAAAATGAAAATTTATTTTGCTTCCTTTCACATAAACCAGCCCACACATAAAGCTTTCAGGCTGCTTGCTAAGTGGAGAAATAGTAATTGCAAATGAAGCGTTCTCCAAGCTGCTTATGAATCTTGCATGATAAGTGTTGTGCATCTGAATTACTCTGTGATTTGGTGGGAAGGAATGCTGCTTACAGATTGTCATTAAGGTCACAGTCATTTTGATGGTTAAACTATTTTCAGAATAGATTAGCATCATGTATTGTCTCTTGACAATGTGCATGAACATACGTTCATCTTGCAACTGTTTTTTTTTTTTGCCTAATACTCAATCTGAATTTCTGTAGATGAAGACATGAGAAATTAAAGTGAAAAATATGTAGGTCTTAGTAATGTGAAATTATGATTTTTGTTATACCTGGAATTCCTCCCCTTCTTGGGCCTTTTAAAAATAGTTTTGAAAACATGGATCCATGTTTTTCAACGTAGTTGCCCAAGAGACATTTTCTCAGAGTTTTCTGAAAAACCAAAAAAAATTTGTGATATATGGAAAAAATAAAAAAAAGGTGTCAAAATGTATAATTATTGCTGAACTTCCAGTGTAAGAGAATTTATAATCTAGATAATGTAAAAAACAAATGGAGTTTAACATCATCCTTAGTTCTGGTGTGTTCTGCAGCAGATCAAATGCAGATCTGTGACTCAGGACATTCTCTAGAGGATTCAGTGTGCACAACAGGCCTGAGCATGACCAAAGTATTCTTAGAGATCATTCTGATAAATAGTTTGAGACCAGTTCATCTAATGACTGGTCAATGCAGAAAGGCTCAGTTGTTGGGCAGGCCGCGTTAGGTGCCACAACTTCTTTTAATTGGATTTGAGATCCTACTCCTACCTCGTGGAAATAGCAAGAGATCAGCATGTTCCATTGTCACTGTGCAAGAACTGTCATCCTGATTTACATCTTGCATTAACTGCAGTAGGAGAAGGGAGAGTTGTTCATGTTCATGTCATTCTCAGAGACAGACACAGAAGGATCTGGACAGGCTGGGCTTGATGGGGTGTGGCCACTTGTATGAGGTTCAATAAGGTGAAGTGTCAGATCCTGCCCTTGGGTCATAAGAACCCAGTGTGGCCCTATAGGCTGGGGCAGAGTGGCTGGAAAGCTACCTGGGAAAAAAGATCTGGGAGTGCTGATGAGCCAGCTGAACGTGAGCCAGTGTGTGCTCAGGTGGCCAAGAAGGCCAGTGGCATCCTGGGCCTGTATCAGGAATAGTGTGGCCAGCAGGGCCAGGGCAGGGATTGTCCTTCTACTGCTGAGGCTGCACCTCAAATCCTGTGTTCAGACTTGGACTCCCAGTACAAGAAGGACATTGAGATCCTGGAGAGAGTCCAGAGAAGGGCAACAAAGCTGGTCAAGGGTCTAGAGACCAAGTCCTGTGAGGAGTGGCTGAGGGAGCTGGCATTGTTTAGCCTGGAGGAAAGGAGGCTAAGGGGAGACCTTCTTATTGTCTACAACTCCCTGAAGGGAGGGTGTAGTGAGGTGAGTGTAGGCCTCTTCTCCCAGGTAACAAGTGACAGGACTAGGGGAAATGATCCCAAGTTGTGCCAGGGGAGGTTTAGATTAGATACTAGGAAATTTCTTTTCATGGAAGGGGTTGTAAGGAAGAAGAAGAGACTGCCCATGGAAGCATTCAAAAAACGTGAGTGTGGCGCTTCTGGACATGGTTTAATGGTGAACGTGGTGATGGTGCTGTGTTGACCACTGGACTTGATGATCTTAATGATATTTTCCAGTCTTAACAATTCTAAGATTGCAATCCTCCGTTAATTCTTTTCATAACTTAATTTCTACTTCTGCAATCCCTTACTCAGAAGTAGATCTGGGGGCTGATGCTGTAGGGCTTATACTGTTGTCTTCTTACATTTGGCTGTTACGGTTCTCTGCAGAAGGAGTTCATGAAGCAGGTCCAGTCCAGTGGAGTGTTGATGGTATTCTCCCAGGCGTGGGTTGAAGAACTGTACCACCAGGTACTAGAAAGGAACATGCTAGGGGAAGCAGGATACTGGGGAAGCCCTGAGGAGCACAGCCTTCCACTTATCAGCATGCTGACGGGTCAGTATAATATTATGGTGGCAAGACTAACTTCCAAATGCATCTAAAACAAGCCACAATGACACACTGCTTTATTGCATTACATACAGAACAGCATGTCATCATGCAATATGTGGTGTCTCGTGGAATTATCAGTAGAGAAGGAGCCAGACCTAGCTGTGGCAGGTACTTAAGTGTTTGTTTTGGCTCCTCAGAGTGGTTTTGAAGCACAGGTTTAAAAAAAAGTCCAAACTATCCCTGGGAGACAGGGAGAGTAGTTTTGTTCACTGAACCAAAGCATCTCTTAATTCTGTCAGCTTCAATTCTTTTTGAATTGATAAACAGTAAGGCTGCTGTTCTCTTGATGTCATAGCAAAGCCATTTCAGTGTGCCTGCGGTGCAGTACAAATGCATCTGATCCTGGAAGCCTTCCACAGATTGGACTCCCCTTGGTTCAGGCTTGAGCTATGCCCGGGATATGCCAAATGGTACTAGAGAGAAGCTGAAAACCTGGAGCACAAGTGCGTAGAAGCAATCCTTAGCTTCATTTGAGGGGAAAAAAATCAAATTGTATCAGTTGAAAGACAGTAGGATGGCTATGGTACTGTATTGATACAAAATGCACTGTCTGCTTTAATGTGTCTGTAATTAAAATAGTATATGCAGGGAGAGCAATGGCTTCAGCTGAGCAATTAAGTGGTGATCAAAGGGCACTGCTCTGAAAGGGTTTAGTGTATTAAGCTCAGTGTTACTGTTAGCTACTGAGCTAGGAAGAGAGAAGAAACACTTCGAAAAAATGATACCCAGATGTGGAGATGGAGCTTGTTAGAAAGGAAATCAACCTGGTGTCCCTAACATTAAACTCTCTGCGAGAAATGGCTCTTTCGTTGTGTTGGAGAAAGGGTTGTATTTCTTGTGTTGTGATTGAGCATACACAGATCTACTAAAAATCACATTTAGAAAATAGGATCCCAAGGCATCTTGAGGTCTCAGACTGAAGTCGGAAACATCTAAATACAGGATTTAGCAAGATTTGTAATATTATACTAAGAAATGCAGAGATTTAAGTGTGTGGTAAGTTCTGAACTGTAATACCTTGAAATCTCTACTGTTCATTGTGTAACTTGAAGAGGGGGGAGAGCAGGTTTTGAGAGTGGGATGTCTCCCCTGTTCAACAAAACATTGGTTATACTGGGCAAAACCTAAGATGCCACAATTCATGTTTATACCAATGCTTTAGAAGGCTGCCAGAAAGAGTAACAAAAAAGCACACCTGAGAAGTCAGGAGTGCTAGTACTTAGTTGAGCACAGAACCAATAAGACATGCTTTCCTTGTGCCATCTGTGTGTCAAATAGTAATCTGATGGTTTTTAATGTTCTGGCAGACATCGACGGCTTGGGCAGCAGTGCAATTGGTGGCCAGTTGATGGCATCTGCTTCAGCTCAATCTCCTCTTTCCCAGAACCGGAAGACAGATGATTCTGTTGTTGCAGGTACCAAGACTGTATTATAAGTACCAGTGTGTTATCCAGCAGTGAGTTGTTATGTACCAAAAGAATATGCAGATTAATAGTGTGGATTAACAATTTAAAAAGAAAGTATATCAGTACATCGTACATGTGAATTGGCAGTTCAGCGTGCAGAGGACAAATGTGACTTGGCTTTTTACTACTAATGGTAAAGCTTCTGTTGTGCCATTTTCTTGTAGTAATAGTATAAATGCTTTTTCCACTCTAGGAATTGCTTTTGCCCGATACATTTTAATTGGCTGTTGGAAGAACTTGATTGACACTTTGTCCACCCCGCTGACCGGCCGCATGGCAGGCAGCTCCAAGGGGCTGGCCTTCATCTTGGGAGCAGAAGGAGCCAAAGAGCAGAACCAGAAGGAGAAGGACTCCATCTGTGTGAGCCTGGATGGACTAAGGAGGGCAGCCCGGCTGAGCTGTGCTCTAGGTAATACTGCATGGGGGATGTCATGGAAGCCTCATAGAATAAAATGGTAACTTTCCTTGAAGGAATTTGGGAGAAAGAAATGCAGCATCCTGCTCCAGTTTTGCATAGGAACATAGATGGTGGCAATACACACAGAGTGCCCTACAGCAAAAACATATCCAGCCAACTTTCCTTGACCCTACCTCTTGTTGAGGTTGTATGGGACTGGGGAGGAAATGTTGGTTCTACAGTAATTGTGTTGTTGCTTTACAGGAGTCGCTGCTAACTGTGCATCTGCTCTTGCCCAAATGTCTGCGGCCTCCTGTGTCCAAGAAGAGAAAGAGGAAAAAGAAATCCAAGAACCCAGTGATGCTATAGCTCAAGGTAACTACACGATTAAATTACCTACCTCATTTTACATTGCCTGTGAGACTGCAACTGGAAAGCACTTTGCCACACGTAGTGGCATTTCCCTCTGTTGTTCTGCTGTACACTACTTGCTTGTAGGCACATGGGATGTGTGTCTTCAGTACATGCCTGCTGTCCTAATTTCTTAACATATTGTCCCATTAATTATACTCTATATGGAACTGAAATCTGTGAAACAATGCATAAGCCAGCAGCATTTTTCAACATGTGCTTTTTAAACCTTGTGCTACTAGTACAACCAGAGAGCATCAGAGAAACAGCTTATTTGGGGATTTTTGTGTGTTGGGTGGTAATGTAAGCTGAGCTTACATTGCTCTGCCTGTCTGGTTTATATATCCTTGATTATTTTTTGTCATCATCATCAGATATTTAAAACTGTTTCTGAATCATGTTTGATTAAAATGGAATAAAAATTTGTGCATTTTTAGCTTCTCTGTACCACCATTTCAAACACAGTGGAAGTTGAAGTCAGTTGTTGTCTCCAGTGACTATTTGAAGAAGTACACAAAATTCCTCTATTTATGTTTCTAATGGCAAGAAGCCCATAACAAAAGACAGTATTTCACAAGTGACCCTGCTTGGTACTTAAATTTGGTGTCTTGGTAGAGAAAACAAAACTGAGAAAGCCTGAGCTTACACAAGCTTTTGTTGGCCAGACTGCACTGAAGCAGAGGAGGCAGCAGCGGTGGCCAGAGGCCAACAGATCTGTTCTGTGAAAGCTTGCAAAGCTTCAAAACTTGTTTCCATTCCAATGCAGCATGCAAACAAAGCTTTTCAGGGATTCTCAGAAAAAATAAATAGATCCAAATGGTTGTAGCTCAGATCAAGATTAGTTTTACTTTGACAAGAGCTTTTTGGTGAAATTTTTTGTATGGAAATACATAGGAAATCCACAAATGCTATTTTTTTTTTCATAGCAAAGGAGATTTTGGTAAAAAAAAATGTCCAGTTGGCCATCTATCACTGGCAATCGGCAACTGTTCTGTGGGCAACAGGATGTGAATTTGGGGGTGGAGAGTGTCAATCCAGCATTGATTTTTTTTCACGTATATATGATCAGTCAAAAAGGATTTTAGTTTTAAAGCTACCTTAGGTTTATCAGGAAGAAATGGGTTTCTCTGATTGGGTTGGTATTTTTTTTTTGTCTAAAATTCATGTTGTTTTATAGATTTCAGACTGTAATTCTTTACCATCACCCTGTATACAAACCAGTGTTTGTTTGAAAGCTGAAGAAGTTAATTTAATTTAATTTTTTTTATGCTACAGTGAAACAGAAAGTGGAGCAGAAACTGGAGCAGATGGGGAAAGTGCAGGGAGTCTGCCTGCACACTGCTCATGTTTTGTGTATGGATGCAGTCCTTAATGTGGGTCTGGAGATGGGAAGCCATAATCAGGACTGTTGGCCTCATGTATTCAGGTACTCACCAGCTTTCCCAAAATAGCCAGAATTCAGGCGATGTTGCATGAAAGTAAGGGACTGAGAAAAAGGGCTTTGCAAACTCTGTGAATGTTCTGTATAAACAATGTCAGAGTGAATTAACTGTCAGTATCTCTAAAAGAAAAGATGGTGCTGTTTTCCACCACTTCTTGGGGCAAAATCAATGCTTAGAAGATTCAGAGTTACCAGAAGACTGTGGCAGACCCAGGAACCTAAATGAGCTTTTCAGGCACCTCCCCCAAACTATTTGCTGTCTAGGCACATGGGAGGCCAATGGGTGTAAGAAGAAAGGTTATCTATGTGTAGTTTGAGGGAAATGTCCTGTGATTAGTGCAGGGAGGAGTTGTTTTGGGGTGTTTATTAATTTTTTGCTTCTTCTGTGTGTTCCCAGAGTATGTGAGTACATCAGCACACTGGAGCACACTCACTTCAGTGATGGCGCTGCCCAGCCCTCCCTTACCATCACCCAGTCACAGCAAACACCCGGAGGGCAGCACCCAGACTCTGAGCCTGGGGAGGCTCCTCAGGCACTGACCCCCGAGCAAGAGACCACCCTCAGCAGCCACCCTGTCATTCAGCCAGTTTCTATCCAGGATCTCATCAAGGACAGCAGTAAGGGCAGAGCTTTTGACTTCCGTGGAGGCAGTCTGCTGTGTGGTACCAGTGCTGCCAAGGCTGTTCTCACGCTCTCCACGCAGGCTGACAGGTAAAAGCACTGCTGTCAGGAGCCAGAATCCTTGTACCCAAAGCAGTACCAAAGTGGCCCTTTTTGTGCTGCAGTGGGTCTAATCTTTGTTCAATTCAGCCACTTGGTTGAGTTGAATTTCACAAGAGAGCCGTGTGTTTGTCACAACCAGCAGCTTCTAAAAGACGTGGGGTTTTTTCATCTCTGCAGTACATGCAAGTACTGAGCTGAGTGTGTCTGTACACAGCAGTGAATATGCCAAGCAAATCAAATGCATCCTGAGAGTGGTGGATTTATTTCTTGCATGTAAATTGATATGTTGTATTCAGTTAAGCAAAGTAAAGGGGTGTCTTGTCCTGACAGGAAGGGACTGATTGACAAGGCCAGTGTCAGTCAGAAAGCAGCTGCTTCTGTCAGGGCTGTGTGGACAGTTCGTCAGGCTTCCCTAGTGGGTCCAGAGGAGAAAAGGAACCACGTTTGGTCACAGAATGGCTGTCTTAAATGTCCTTTCATCATGGTCTGCCAACTGATATTATTTCTGCTATTTTTTAAGCAGCCCAGGCTACAGTTGAAAACTTCCTGGGTTTGCATGCTTGCAATTACCTTTTTGATCCAACTGATATTTTTCATCTTGATCTCTGCCCATAGGAAGGTGTAATGTTTAAATTCAGAGCCAAAAGTAATGCATAAATTGCTTGTAGAAATTTGACTCTGGGCAAAAAAATATATTTTATTTAGGAAACTTACAATACAGCTCAGTTCTGAGAATTAGAGAATAGCAATTCTGTAATTTTAATGATGCTGGTTTCATTTCTACCCTTAAGTGCAAATGTTTATTCGGATTTAATCCCTTGTTTCTTAGGACAAGAGAAAGTTTTTCATGAAAAGCAATAACAGAAAATCATATTTTTGTCAATTTCTGGCTGCACCATATGCAATTTCACTGTAATCTCTGTGGAGATTCCCTCCAGTGTAACCACACTTATTGGTTTATGTGTACAGATTTTAACTGTTAAATCCTAGGAGCCCGTTGTGGCTGAAAATAACAACTCTTGCTTGTATTTTTCACTGTTAACCAAAACATAGCCCCATACTAGCCACTGTTAAAAAATTAATTCTACCCCAGCCAAAACCTGCAAAATATTCTAAACTAGCAATTCAGGTACAGTAACCTTAGTTATGAGACTTGAATTAATTTATTTTTCAAGTTAGGGTTGGTAACTTCAGATGGAGCAAACTGGTGTAGCCCTAAAGTCAGTGAAGCTATGATATATGATATATAGCTTACAATATAAGCTATATGTGTTGTGAGGACTGGGCATGTTTCAACTGTTTTTTTGTTACTGGTTCATGAATGGGCTATAGCATTAAGTTAACTTGAAAAAGTGACTTTCTGTTTTACCACTGTAGTTGAATCTTGAAAGGTTGATCCCATAGCATCCTGCTTTCTACCCTCCAATTAATAAAGCTTCTAGATCAAAGTCTTGCTGCAGCACTGTATAAATGAAAAATCCCTCAGTAACCAATGTGTCTCGAAAGCCAATGTATAGAAGCCACAAACAGACAGGAGTTTTTCCTCTTACATACACATTTAAGTCTGCATCTCATGAATTTTTCAGTTAGATTCTGTTCTTTACCTACAGGCTTTTTGAAGATGCTGCTGACAAGTTAAACTTGATGGCATTGGCAGGTTTCCTTTACCAGCTCAAGAAGGCTTCTCAGGCCCAGCTTTTCCATTCAGTCACAGATACAGTTGATTACTCACTAGCAATGCCAGGTAAATCATTTGAAGATCCTGTACAGAGTGTTTTATATGCAATTGTACTGCTTACAGGACTAATCTGAAATTAAAATTAAGATAGATGAATTAAGTGCTATTTTTTATTTTAAAAGTGATATGTCCCCTGATTACATCTTTTGTTAGTGATAAAAGCACCAGTGTATTTGAAATGAGAGGATGAAGTGTCTTTCCAAATGCTGTAAGAGCAATGGAAGATTAATCCCTTTCAACAGGAAATAACAAGTGTTAGTGACTGGGGAACAGAAAAGCATTTTCTCACATTCTGTTCTTTCTGTCCTTTTCTTAATAAGAGATACAAAGTTAAATATCAAAGCTAAATAATTTGCAGTTTATAATCTTTCCTGTAGATGTCACCAAAACCTTTCATAACTACCATTTTGGGTTTTAATATCAGTTATTTAACTCCTTGCTTAACTTATCTGCATGACTTTACCAAGCCTTTGTCTTTCATATGTTTGCAAAAAAAGTGATTACTTAAAGATTATTTAGTAACCTTTAAACTTGGTTCCATCTCCTGTCCTTTTACCTACACAGGCATAGGCTGTGTTTTACATTGGTTTTGGTTTTTTCTTTCTTTTTCTTGCCCCCACTAAAGCTTACCAATAATCAATTGCTTAATCAATAATTTCTAATTCCAGTTCAGACATTTAGGAGTGGAGGAGCAGCTGATGCTTAGCTTCCATTTATTCTTATACTTTCTTGTAGGTGAAGTAAAATCTACACAGGACAGGAGAAGTGCTCTTCACTTATTCCGACTTGGTGATGCCATGCTCAGAATTGTAAGGAGTAAATCCCGCCCATTGCTCCACCTCATGCGCTGTTGGAGCCTAGTGGCTCCTCACCTTGTAGAGGTAGGAAGAGGGGACAAAAATGGGAATTTTTGCACAAAGCAACAAAGATGAGAAAGATGGAGAACGCTTGATAGCTCTTAAAATGTATAACAACCTTCAACATTGTCAAATCTGCTCTGTGTTGTATACACTGTGTCATATATTGCAATACTGCCACCAGGGAGTGTGCTTGTAAGTGACTGAAATGGGCAAGGACAGGGTGTTGGATTTTTGCAATATGATGCAAATTGTGCCTGGTGAAAAAAAATGAAACCACCCCAAGTGGCTCTAAGTGACTCCTCCATCTGCCCATATTCCAGTGTCAATGTCTGCATCCTTGCAATTCTTCCTATAAAGGGAGGCAGATTTTCTTTTCCCATATAAAGCCAGCTCAGCTGCTACCTTTGGAAGGGAAAAATGGTCACACGGTCCAAACAAAAGACAGCATTTCACACAAGTTCTGATCTGTGGGTTTTAGTATTTATTTTTTTTATATTTAGCTCTATGTGTTTTTAATTTTCAGCCAACTTTCATACATCTGTGGACCTCTAGGCAGCTCAGAGTCTCAGTCATCTGTTTCCGGGGCAGTAGTCTCCTGTTTTCATTACAGTGGGGTCCCTGGTCACATCAGTGGTGAAGCTGTTTTGAAGGTTCAATATCATGTAGTGCTTACCTCCCTCGAAAGTGTCTGACTAAAAACAATTTTTTTGCTTGGACATAGTTTAATACTTCTCCTTTCCCTGTAGGCTGCCTGTCACAAGGAGAGACATGTGTCTCAGAAGGCTGTCTCCTTCATCCATGACATCCTCACAGAAGTGCTGATGGACTGGAATGAGCCTTCTCACTTTCACTTCAACGAGGCACTTTTCCGCCCTTTTGAGCGCATCATGCAGCTGGAGCTGTGTGATGAGGACGTCCAAGACCAGGCAAGTTAGCTCTGATCAATGTGTCTGTATCTGGTCTCTGTGCCCATAAGAATGGTTTCCAGCGTGCACTTGGTCCACCTGAGAGTGTTTCCCAAGTTCCCTTTGAATGCTGCCCCTTAAACATCTTCAAGGAATTGGGAGTGCTCTGCCTACCTAGTCCAGCTTTGTGGCAGAGCACAGAGACAGTAGACCTGGCCTTTAAGCAATTAAATAAAGATTTTCTACTATCTAAAATTTTTTAAAGAATAATCTAGATTGTCATAGTGAGGTCTAGGAATGTGTTTAAAAACATTCTCATCTGTATATCAGTTCTGCTTTTTGGTTCTTTTTCTTTTAACCCCTCCTACACTGGCTGCAGGTGATTACCTCTATAGGAGAGTTGGTGGAAATGTGTTCTACCCAGATCCAGTCGGGATGGAGACCCCTGTTCAGTGCCCTGGAAACAGTGCATAGCAGCAGCAAGTCAGAGGTCAAAGAGTACCTCGTAGGAGAATACTCTATGGGTAAGGACTTCCTGCACTGTGTCAAACATGCTTTTGATTCCCTGGGGGACACAGTAGCTAACTCAATGTATTTAAATGCCCAAACTGAACAGTGGCACTACAACACTCCAGAACTGTACCAAAGTATCTGACTTAATAGTTGAGGTAGGAAGGAAAGCAGATATATTGTTCTGACCTTTTGTCCTCTACATTCTAACAAATTATTTGGATGAGAAAGAAAGGTGTCAAACCTATTTGAATAATTCTGAGCAAGACAGTAGTGCAAGGGTACTGAGCCTGGCTGAGCATTTGTCACTGTCCTACTGGAGAAAGGACTGTATCCAAGCAGCATGTCTCTTGTGAACTGTCTTCACTATTGTATGAAACCTAATGCTCTTATACCTCACTGTAATTTAATGTGATAATCTAGGCAAGTGCTTGTCCAGGCATTTGATCACAAGGCTTTCAGATTCCTAGTGCTATTACAGACCAGATTTTGGTAAGAATGTGCATCCTTCCCAGAGATGTTTGCTTGTATGGAAATGTGTTAATATGGGAAAATCCATTTTTTCTGTTCTTTTGTCCTATTAGAAGGTTGTTTAAATATGACAAGTCACGTGTAAGGGACGTGGTTTTCCTCCTAAACTTTGTCATTGAGATCTGTTATGGTTGATGGCTGAATGCTGGTGTACACAGCTTTTGAAGATGATTATCTACTTTGGAAAATCAAGGCTATTTTGTTACTTTATAGTCTGAATAGCTTTCTGCATGATTGATGTAATCTTGGCAGTTATCAAAAACTAAACCAGAAACTAAACAGAAACCTCCACCAAACAGAAGTATTAGCTCCTGAGTTCAAGAGCTGAAACCTGCTCTTACCATTTGAGCAGGCATAAACTGGTATTTGTCACAGACTGGGCAAAGGAGGGAGTTAATCACTTCCTATGAAAGGCTACACGAGTTGCCCCGGGAACAAGAGAAGGTTTTGCTTTTAAGATTATTTCTGCCTCTGCCCAGAATAGAAAAGATTCTACAGATTCAGTTAAATTGTTTAAAAATGTTTGGAAAATTATTTTTAAGAGGGTGTGAGGAAGAGTTCTCATCTTGTTATCTCCACAGGGAAACGCCAGGCTCCAGTGTTTGATGTCTTTGAAGCATTTCTAAACACAGACAACATCCAGGTCTTCGCCAATGCTGCCACCAGTTATATTATGTGCCTTATGAAGTTTGTCAAAGGACTGGGTAAATATTTTCCTACTAAGTCGTGATATCCCACAGAAGAGGATAATTCAGTTATGTAATACACAGCATGTTAGGAAAGAGAGGGACGCTGAAGATGTTGAGTCGAGAATACTTTAAAAAATAAAATAAATCAAGACTGTGAGATTATTTCTGTAACATTTTTAACACTATCAGTTCTTTAAGTTTTTATAGCAGCAAAGATGCATCTCACTATTGTCTGCTTCTTAATTTGATCTTAGTTACACCAGGACTTGCTTATATTCGTGTAATCAATAAAACAAAGAAAACATCCAAACCTAGATTATTGCAGAAATGGCCTGAGATTGTGCAGAGACTGCATGGATTGTTTGCAACAGAACAGGGCTTGTTTTACACTGTGGGCAGCAGAGACCAGGCATAGCATGTCAGGGTAACCCTGCAGAGGAATTGTCATGCTTCACCAGCCTTCGGAACAAAGGCATATGGTGCTGGGTCATTCTACCCCCATGCTGGTGATCCAGGGCTTGCCTTGATCACTAGAATTTGACACTTTTCATTGAACTGTGACAATGTTGGGGTTTTTTTTGTGGATGTAAATTATAGAACTTTTAAGTAGTGATAAAATGGGGCTTTTGGTTTCTATATGAATATCAAATTACAAGGTTTCTAGGTCTGTAAGCAACTCCTTTTGATTTAAATGAAGCACCTTGCTGCAGCAGATCTACTCTTCAATGTTACTCTTGTCTTATTGAGCTATTTCACCATTGATTTCAATGGGGGAAGAATTCACCTTGTGATGTAATTGTAGTTATTACTAAAAAGAGAAATAAACTTACATGTCCAGTACCAGTGGAGGGAACTCATGTTTCTTCTGGAGAGCTTAAAAGTCTTTCTTATATTTCTTTATGTTTCTTGCTTTCATCAGATAATTTTGACCCCATTGTGGTTACATATCAAAAAGCAAGGTCTTTTTTTGCATTAAAGGTAATAGGACTATGGGAAACATCAGCAAATACAATGCCATACTATGTGCATTTTATTGTAAAACTTAAGGATTCGAACGTCACTGGCTGACTTGGCTGATCTCAGTAGGAGACAAAAGTTCAAAATACATTATGTTAGTTAATAGTTAAGAGCTTAGAAAAAGCAAATAACTATAGTGAAAGGAGAACACTAAGTAGGATCTAATAAAATAATTTAATATTTATCTTGTGCTTTTTATGAGAAGAATAACTTTTTAAGGCAAGAAAATGTTAATGTCGATAGGCATTTAGTCATGCTTCAGACTTGGCACTGAATGGGAAGTATTTGGCTAAACTGGAAAAATGGTTTTGAGCCAAGTATTCTAAGGTGGACAGAACTTTAGCTAAGATAAGACAGGCAGACTGGCAGACAGGGAAAATGATGGAGTGAATGGAGTTATCCAGAGAGGAGCTCAGCAGCAGCATGTATTGGAACTGCTCTGCTTATTGAATTCCCTTAGTGAAGCTGGTCTGAAAGAAGCAGCTGCTGATGGAAGTTGGGAATACCAGCAAGAGGCAGGCACTAGAACCTGAAGATATGTGTCATATAGTTGAAACTGTGAGACCTTGATACCTGCATTAGACAGCAGAAGGAAGTGTAGTTGTAGCGAGCGCGTGTCTCCAGGACGGTTTGGATGGATGAGAGATCTCTGAAGTCAGGTCTTAGAAAATGTGGTTTATTAAAAGGGGAAAGGCCCTGCTTGGAGTTGCCAGGCGCAACTCGTGGCAGGCCCAGGGGGAGAGGGAGAGAGAGAGAGAGAGCGAGCGAGGGTCCCAGGGGAAGGTCCAAGAGAGCGTCCAGTCCCTCAGGCACACCTTATCAGGGGGCTTCAAGGTGGGCTGGAACAGGACTTGGGCCAATGGGGTCACAGATACCTGATACTTCAGGGGAGGGTCACAGGTGTGGGATGAACCATACATTGGGGGTGAGACAGAGCATTCCATCTGACCTTTGGACCTATCTGCAGGTAAAGGGCATTGTTTAATCAGAAAGGGGGATTGCTTTCAGCCTGGCTATACTATTGTTTTCTAGTTATTCAGTAGTCAAGGTTTGCTATTTCAAATCTAGTTCTCATCTCAATGTCTGTATTTTCCAAATCTTTTGCCAGGCAATCATATTTATAAGGTTTTCCTATTTCATCTTCCCCAACAGTAGTATACAAAATATAAAATGATGGATTTAAGCAGTAAATAAACTAATAGGAAGAACTTGTAGCAGATGAATTTTCTGGTGCAGTGGGGTGCAAATGAATAGAAAAAATTACTACAGTAATTGAGCAAATGCTGAATATAAGTAAGTAATTCCTACACCCATGGAAGAAAGTGGAATGGAGTCAATATGACAGATAATACAATATTTGATTATTAGAACTCCCAAAGACTCTACTAAATAGATATTAAATATGCATATGTTTGTTAAAGCATTTATTCATATAAAAAATTGTGTACAAACTATGACCAGTATTACTGTATTGTTTGTGTGGGGGTCACCTGGCTGTCATCTAAGAAGATCAAACAAAGGATGTTTTCTGGATTCTGTTCAAACATTGGGTTGTAACTGACTGAGAAAAGAAAATTAATGCTCTATTTATTTCTTTTCTTCTGTCCCTCCCAATGCTGTCTTTCCTGTCCCCAGGGGAAGTAGATTGTAAGGAGATGGGTGACTGTGTGCCAGGATCAGGATCTGCATCTACAGACTTGTGCCTTCCTGCACTTGATTACCTCAGGAGATGTTCTCAGGTATGATGAACAATCTTATACAGGCACTAACCTGGCCTAGGAAATAATTCTAACCTGCAGGCTTTGCATCAGTCATTGGATGAGTTGCATGAACCCAACAGAGTCTGTGGTGACCCTGATGGTAATACCCTGCACTGCCAAATGGACAGTGGTAATCTGAGGGAATATAATACATTCCAGGCCAGTTAGCAGTGGGAAAACCGAGGAGATAACAGCGTTTAGACTCAGAGAGCAAGTGAAAAAATGTGAATGTTCAAAACCTCATAGTAACATAATTCAAAGATAAATTAATTCTTATTTAAACAGTTACCATAAACAATGTTGTGAATGACAGACAAAAAAAAATCAAGAAGGTGAGAATTCTTTTCTTTTAAAAACAATAGGTCACACCCTCTGAAAAGCAGAAGCAGCTTATTTGTAACGTGCAGACATATCTGAAGCTCAGGTCAAATCTCTAGAATGCTGGCATGTTTCCTGTAATCTTCTAGCACACATTAGATATTATTATCCAGGGTTACCTGGACAATTTTGGTCTGATTTTATAATGTTATTTATATTTCTGTAGTACCTGTGGGACTTTTTGTTGGACCCAGGCCATGATTTTTTGAGTACAATACAAAAGCACAATAAAGGATACTATCATTACTGAAAGTACTTAATATCTAAATTCAGAGATAATGGGTGGATTTAGTATGCAGACTGAGAAAAAGAGAGAAGAATAAAGCAATTCAGAATAATAAACAGCAGGTATACCAAACTCAACTTGCTATCTTGTTCTTCTAAAAAAGTCAGTAAATATCTATGTATATATTTAATGTATGGTCTGTCTACACACTATTTGTACCACATTGCTATTCCTCATCCTTACAAACTCCAGTTCACAGTGGAGAAATAATTTCTCCTCTTTAAAAGAAGCAGCCATTTATATCTTGTTATACCTTTTAACTTGCCAGTAAAAGTAGAACAGGAATTACTAAAAAAAAATCTTTTCTGTTAATTGCAAGTACATTATTTACTTAGAAAGACCTGATAAAATGCTGGTAGCATCCCTGCAATAGTACAGCTAACGGAGCTTTGTTAGATGCAATCGGTGAGTTGTAATGTTTGCCTTTCACAAATGAGAAGAGAGCACACTCCCATCTCAGAAATGTGTTATTTAAATTGCTGCTCTCCCTCTCTTTACCCACAACTTTTTACTTGTCAGTGAACTGAAAACTTCTGGCCTCTAGTTGTGTTTGCATACCTTTTATTTTATTTTACGTACCTGTGTTTTATGTGATTACTTTTGCAAACTTTCCTATGGATATTTATATTCTCTTTTCTTCTCTCTCTCCTCTTCTCCACTCTTCCAAGTTGCTGGCCAAAATCTATAAAATGCCCTTGAAACCCATCTTCCTCAGTGGCCGGCTGGTTAACTTGCCCCGAAGAGCGCAGGAACAGTCAGCCAGCAGTGAGGATGGGATTGAGTGCATCCTTTCTGACTTTGATGATGACACTGGTAAGTGCATTGGAAGAAATAAATACAGAACTAATCAATTGCTTCTTCGGCGTGTTGCTGCAAATTTTGCCAACTGCTGAAAACAAAAAGGAGGGAAAACTTGATAGTTTGTTTCCTTGTTGTCTACACACACCCATGTGTGCACACAGAGCTCAGAAGTTCAGGTCCTGTCACCTTCTTTATGTAAAAGAAATATATATATTCATATATAAGAAAAATACAGCCCCTCTCTTAGGGCAAGATAACAATATTTTGATTAACAATTATTTTGATTATCCTGATATTCATAATACAACCATTGTGTATTTCTGAGAGCTAACACTCTAATACTTTCTAGATGTCATGGTTTGACATGGTGTCAAATCATGACACTAGACCACAGCTGAAGTAAAGGAGTGAAAATCTTTTAAAGTTGGTATTGGCAGGCCTGCCTTTAACAGAAAAAAAATACCAGTATTGAGTTGCAGTCTAGAAGGATAAAGAATAATTGTGTAAATGTTTCCAAACTTAGGCCCTGTGGTCTGTTGAAATAAACAGTGAATTTCTGAAGTCCATAAAAAGCACCATGGCCTCCAGAAAAAACAAGCAGCATTTGTCCCCTGATTATTTTTATGGTTTATATGGGTTGTAGATTAATCAGGTGTTGGATGAACTAGAATGTACAGAGCCAAGCAGTAGAGGAATGCAGCCTTATGGCTTCTGGGCTCAGGACACCTTCACAGCAGTACAGTTGATGCATGGACAGAAGATTCTTCAACTAATTAAAGTTGAAAAGTGGCATGTTTATTCAGCACACTGGGCATACCGAAGGTAGTCCTCTAAAGACATGTGCAAATTTCCAAAACTGTAGCTTCTCTATATATCTACAAAAGCTCTACATATTCATAAAGACATCCAAGATGCCTCTGCATATGCATCACCTACTCCCGCTTTGTACTTCAGTGAGCTGAGTGTTCATTATGACTGCACAGTCATCTTCTTTAATTGGGTCAGTGGGCTTCTGAAGGTGAAGTAAGAGGTCTTCCTTGTGGTAAACTCTTCACCTTTATCTCGTTGCCAAAACTTCTTGACCCCTTGGTCACGTTCCAAACTCCTTCTCCTGGGCCCAATCATTCCTAGAATCCAAGTGTATTTATGGTTCCTACCATTTTACAATACTTCATATATTCCCTGTCATTTCTAAGAATACAGCCAAGTCAGATACATGATATATTGTCTTTGCTTCAATTTTCCTCATCTGGTAATAATTACTTTTTTCCTAATCTCCTTGTTAAGCCCTTAATCAAAATATATGTCCTTCATCTTACTAGCTACATTTCTAACTTAACCCCTTGCTTCACAGTCACTTCTGAATATGTGGATTACTGAGCTGTTCCAACCAGGCTGCCTCTGTGAAGAGTCAGCTGCAACCTGGCAAAAAGCAGGCTGACTCCAATGCATTTCACTCATGTGCCTCGCCAGACTGGCTCTTGGTACCTACTTTTATCTAGACTCTTCCACCACATGGATTGTGCTGTTCCTGCTACCCTGGATAAAGGACAGAAAAGCTGTTCTTTGAAACCAGAAAGTCACAAGTCCTAGTCTTTCACAAAACAACCTTTTACTTCTTTCTATGCTGGGTTTGGTTTTTCTCTCTCAGGGGATTTTAGGATATTCATCTGGGATGTAGGAGACCCAAGTCATTGAAGCCTCTGCTTTGAATCAGACTTGGAACTTGACCGAGGGTCTCCCCACCTCAGTTGCCTACAGTTCTAAAGTGACTCTGCCTGTCAGTCTCCTGCTGTAAACAGAAAAACCACCCTGCAGCAAATAAACCTTCTTCTGGTTCTTGTCAGAGCTATGCCCTGAGACTTTCACCCAATTTGTTATTTACATGTCAATGGTGTTAGAACATTGCTAGGCAAACTGACTTTACAAAGACACAAGGCAGTCTTCACTTGGCACTCTAGTGCTCAAAGTCAGTAGCAGGATGAGGCAAATTTTTTAATTTACTTTGCCATATTTGGAGTATATTTTCATAGTGTATTTGATTTCATGGTGGACTCTTCAAGAGGGTGTTTTAGAGATACTCAGTTCTCCCAGATTGGGAAACTTCCATATTTCATTCTGAGTCATTTGTGCTGTTTCCTTATCCAGAAGTATCATTAAAGTCTAACTGACTCAAAACAGGGTACATCACTGCCCTCTGAAAGTGCTGTGAATAAATAAATCCTCAAACTAGTTACGAAGTAATAATTTCACTGTTTTTTCCTTGTTTCTCAGGACGATTCTTGCAGTCAGCAAGCTCAGTTAATCTTAAAAAAAGTTCCCTCTTGTATTGCTTTTAGAACACAATTAGCCAGCAAGCATCATTAAGATACAGACTACATCAACATAGCTACCACTGGAAGGGAACAGGACCTTAACTCAAGAGTGTAATGTGCAAGATCCTTCTTAGTTGTTCATGTTATCATGAGGAACTAGCAAATACTTACGGGATCTGTGAAAAATTAAAGGGCAGCAATTCCTAACCATCTTCAAAATAGTATTGAATACTCACTGTGTCCTGTAATCTTTTAGGGGATACCTGTTTGCCAGTGTAGACAAGAGCTCATCTGTATTCTATCTGCTGGCAGTTGTCCAGCTCTATGACCTCTTCAACATCTAAAGAGGACACGTGAGGCAGCCTGATCATACCTCATGAGACATTTTTACTGTTTAGTCCTGAGTACCAAATAGACCCAGTTAAATTATGGCTAGTCTCCTCAGTAGCCTTACTTTAAGGCATAATCTAAGGGAGTACAATCTATTCTGGGCAGCATTTGCAATGGTAATGAGATGAGGTGTTATTTATATATTTTTGTGGGATGTTTTACACAAGGTTAAAGAGACTGAGCTAGTAAAAATAGTAAAGTGTGACCAGAACAAGGTTTGTATTGATGAGGAAGGATGGGACAAAACACAAACTTGATAAAGGGAGGGAAAAGGAAACCATCATTTCAAAAATTACTATTGCCCACAACCATTACATGGCAACAGTAAACATGCAAGAATCATAATCTTTAAGTTACTTAATTTATTAATTTCCATCATTTCTGAGGGCAAGTTTCACCTGTGTCAAGCAGTATCTTACTCATGGTTTTTAATCTTTCTTTCTTTACTTGTAGGCCTTATCAATGTCTGGATTATTCTGCTGGAAGAATTAACAACTGCCATATCCAACTGTCCCCGTCAGCACCAGCCTCCTACTTTGGATCTGCTCTTTGAGTTGCTAAGGGACGTTGCCAAGACACCTGGTAATGAAAGGGCTTGATAAAATGTGAGGTAGTGGATTCCTAACCAAACCTTTTAGACTCCCAAGTCATTTCTGTAAAGTATGTTACTTGTGTTAAAGCTGCACAGACACATTCTCTGCTACAAAGGGATTTTCTCAGAGCTGATTTGTTCCAGCTAGTCCATCATTCTATTGACAAAAGGCATCTTGTAAGAGCATATTGAATGTATGCTTCAATTCATTGCACAATAAAGAGGTGTGGTACTCTATCGATGTCCTAGCCAGAGAAAATGTTGGCTTCGTGTCTAGCAAATGGAAGAGAAAATTACATAATCCTGCAGATCTGCTGGGAAACACTGCAGGTAAACAGTTGGCTAAAAGTACCTCATAACTACATCAGAATTTTACCACTGTCATCCCACAAAAAAGTTTCAGAACCTTTTTACTTCAGCATTACCTCAGGCTTCAGCTTGGAACAAGTTAGCAAATTTACTGAGCTTGTAGGCTTTGTAAGCAAGTACATACAACCATTATTGTGTTTATTTTAAGGACCAGGATTTGGCATTTATGCAGTTGTACATCTTCTTCTTCCCACGATGTCTCTTTGGCTCCATCGCAGCCATGGTGACCACTCTTACTGGGATGTGGCATCTTCTAATTTCAAGCATGCCATTGGCCTTT
Source organism: Anomalospiza imberbis (assembly GCF_031753505.1). Classification (NCBI taxonomy): domain Eukaryota; kingdom Metazoa; phylum Chordata; class Aves; order Passeriformes; family Viduidae; genus Anomalospiza; species Anomalospiza imberbis. The sequence continues at coordinate 64,134,584 of NC_089683.1, read as the reverse complement.
CCAGTGAACTTGTGGTGGAGCACATTCAGAATTTCATACACTCAGGTATGTCATTGTAGTGTCATATCTACTGTCATCAGTGACATGTTGCTGAATAGCTACTTGAGGTCGTTTCATTGCTTTTTTGGTTGCTCAAGCATAAAATAGGAAGAGAGTTAAAAAATTCTGATTGGGATTTTTTTTTCTTTATAGGGCTTAGAATTATGGGGAAAAAATGTATGGGGAAAAAAATCGTAAGACACTTATGGAAGTTATTTAGACCAGGCTCCTTCTCAGAGCAGGGCTATCTTCAAAATTAAAAGATCATAATCTTTAGTATATTCCCAAAAGAATATACAAAGGCTTTGATCATAAGGAACTAGAATATCAGAAACAGGATCTAAGATAATTTGTCCTGTACCACTTCAGTCCAGACATTTTATATTGTTAACTTAAAAAGGATTGTTCTTCTTTCAGCTTGATTCGGTGCATGTTTCAATAGCTGCATAAAAAGCATTTGGTTTTGCAAATTCTCTGAATAACAGTAAGTGTAGTGTTGCCCTGTTTATCTTTAATTATAATGAAAAGGCAATGATGTTAAAACCAGTCTGTGTTTTTTCCTTATAGATATTGGTTATGAAAATATGATCAATACTATGTTGAAAGATCTTTTCAAGTTACTGGTAGCCTGTGTAGCAGAACCAACAGAAATTATTTCCAGAGTTGGCTGCTCCTGTATCAGGTAACCCAATCTGTTCACTCTTAGCACATTCAAAAATTATGTCTATGTCTTTGAAGAACTTGGGGACTGATAAGTTGGTTAACATTTCAGAAGAAGTCTACAATAAGTCTTAGGTCTTTTTAGTGGAATAATGGATTTTAGACTTATTAACCTTTTCTTGCTGATTTCAGTGTGCTTCAGAACTTGTGATTTTAGGCATTACTATGTGTATGAGTCTCAAAAAAAAGCACTTGCACATTACTTATAAATAGTTAGTCAATAATTAATCCTTAAGAAAAAGGGTCTTCTCCTGGCATTCACAGGTCTTTAGAGATAATTAGCACCTTTCTCAGTCTTCAGGCTATTATAGTCATAATCAAAATATGAACTGCATTTATACAATTACATAATGTGTCGTTCTTGTGGCAAGATGTCTACTTAAAGAGGAAAAGCAAAGGAGAAAAAAAAATCAAAACTATAGTGTAATTCCAAAAATAGGTCAGGGTAGCAACTGAGGAGATTGGATAACATTAGCTACCTACTTACTGAGTAAGCCTTTTGTTCTGTTTTCATAGATTCAGAGATTGGTTTGAGTTGGAAGGGACCTTAAAGATCACTTAGTTTCAACTGCCCTGCCATGGGCAGAGACACTTTCCACTAGACCAAGTTGCTCAAAGCCCCATCCAGCTTGGCTTTGGACACTTCCAAAGATGGGAATTTTCAACCTTCTCCCTTTATGAGTAAGAATTGTGTAGTTCCTCCTTGAATGTGGTAACATTTTCCTGTGTCCTTGCAGGTATGTGTTGGTGACAGCAGGGCCTGTTTTTACTGAAGAGATGTGGAGGCTTGCATGTTGTGCCTTGCAGGATGCATTCTCTGCCACTCTGGAGCCAGTAAAGGTAAAACTGCCATTTTGCTGTCAGTCAAAATGTAATCACACAGTGGATGCACTAACTTTTGACAAGTTGTTAATTTGTCAATTCACAATTAAACATGTTGGATCAACAGTGGAGATTGAAATCAATTTTTCTAAATGTATACAGACCACACTAGTAGCTTTCAGTTCAGACTTATTTTAAATTGCCTTGCCACTATGAAATCAGAAGAGTTCAATAGGTGAAAATTTCCCTTTTGATCAATTTCTTCCTTTGGATGTACAAAAACTAGGTAGAAGACAATGATGCTTTGCTGTAGCTGCATGCTCCATATAGACTAGTTTTCAATTCACTGTCTGTTTTGTAAACAAAAAATCCTGTGAAGTCTTTGCAGACCAGCATCCATTAAAAGCTACCTTTACATTGGATATATTAATTGCTAGATGGCCGGTGATCAGCTGGTGGAAGTGGCAAAGGTCACTGAATCTTGTATTTCACACAAACAGGCAGGACATGGCTAGAGTCATTTGCTTAACGCACAGTGAAATTCTGATGTTGTGTCTCTCTATAGAACCTGTTGGGCTATTTCCACAGTGGTACTGAAAGCTTTAGTGGAGATGCCTGTGAAGTGAAGGTGGCAGCCCCCTCCCTCTCGCCAAGTGCTGAAGCTGAGTACTGGAGGATCAGAGCCATGGCACAGCAGGTACTGACATATGTTTCAGGGGAAGACAGAAAACCTTTAAAACTTGGAGCTTTTCTTTATGAAGGTGTATTTTTTCCACCATCTTCCTCACAAGCCCTACAGGCAAAGACTTTCTCATCACCAGGCTAACATCAATTATCTTATAGTAGTATTCAGAAAAACTATTTACTCTGAATTCAAAAACTAGGGAAAAAAAAAAAGAAAACCTCAGAACTTTTGCCCTGTAAACAGGAATTTGAAATGCCTCGGGTGGGAAAAAATACATAGTTATCTAAAGAGGATTGACAATGAGCCTACCGTGTAATGCAATTTTTAAAATTGCCAGGACAGCATACTTCAGTGAGATGTTTCTGATAGAGAAAGGGAAATGGTATTGTCACTGTGAATCCTCATCAAGAATGTCACGTAGATTTCTGAATACTCTGTTAAGGAATGATAAATTCAAAGAACAAAAATTGCACTAGAACAGAGATGGTGATATGAAAATAGGAAAACAAGATTTGATTAACGTAGCCAAGCATTTTTCTCTATAAATACCTAGGTATAGATTGCAAAGAAGAAAAAGGGTTACTGGGAACTAGAGGGTAATGCTGACATTTAACAAGTTATTCACTAACTCCTAACCAGAATCAGGAAAGTAAACTTGGAACCTTCCTAGGGTCCTTTTGACTACAATGAAGGTTATTCATTTTATGAAAGTGGTTATATGAAACAAGTTCTTTGAAATACAGCAGACTGAACTCAGTGACCTGCAGGGTACCATAAAACTGTAAATACCACATGACAGTTTCAGCATAGGAAAGCAGATAGGTTAAAACAGCCAGCAGATGTTCTGACTTGATAAATCATACTCTGATGCTGCTTGAAAATCTGAGACACACAGACCAGGATTGGTGGTCACAAATAATGTGGTAGTGGCAGACATTGTTTGAATAGAAAATGTGTTTTCAAATAAGTTTTAAAGATGCAGAACTCAAGAAATCAGGGAATGTAACATTAATACTTTTCTTGTAGACCTATCAGTGGCACTCCGCATCCTCCACAGTGAGGATTTGCTACAACTATGAAGCTACAAAACAAAGCTACAGGAATTGAGAGTTTCCCTGTTTCCCACTGAACTGATTTTGGTTGGGATGGAGTTAATTTTCTTCCTAGTAGTTGGTACTGTGCTGTGGTTTGAATTTAGTATGAGAATAATGTTGGTAACACACTGATGTTCTAGTTGTTGCTGAACAGTGCTTACACTAGGTCAAGTTTTCCATCCTCTGCCAGTAAGGAGGGACATGAGAAGCCTGGGGGGAGCATGGCCAGGACAGCTGATGGAGACTGGCCAGAGGGATATCCCATACCACAGAGTGTCATGCTCAGTATGTAAATGAGAGGACTTGACTGGCAGGGGCTGCTCAGGAACAGGCTGAGCATCAGTCATCAGATTATGACTCTTTTATTTTTTTTTTTTGGCCTCCCTTTTTGTGGTGGTGATAGATACTACTGTATTTTATTTAAATTAGTAAACCACTCTTATATCAACCCATGGAGTTTATCTTTTTATCTTTTTTTGCCTGATTCCCCTCCCCATCCTTGAGAGGCATGGGGGGTGGGGTGTGGTAAGTTCGTGGCTGCTTGGTATTTAGTTGCTGTCTGTGTCCCCAAAGGACTGCATATTAGGTATCTGTTGGCTGAAAATAATCCTTCCAACAACCAACCTTTCTAGGTGCACCTGGCTAACTGTGCAAACAGGTCCTTGTCTCCACTGTACATGGTAATTTCAGATAGAAGCATACAGACAGCAGAAAACTTGATTTGGCGTTTGGTGTTATGCCTTATACAGGTTCAAAGAAAAATACATCTGTCCTTTGCCCTGCACCCTGCTGGATGTCTGGAGGCAGCCCATTGCTGTTTTACCAAAACAGCATATTCCAGGAAATGTCTGCCTGGGGGGATACCTTGCATTCTCTCTATCACTGTAAAATAATACAGAATGACAGATATTTCACACTGCAGGGAATCCTATTCCCAGCCCCTCCCCACCCCCAGACCCACTGCAAGTGCTAAACTGATTGTTTTATGTAACTTGTTGTTTTCTAGGTCTTCATGCTGGAGACTCAGTGCTCCCCAAAAACCCCTAGCAACAAGGAAGGGTTTGAACATGCCCAGTCGTGTGTGCTCATCATTGACCTGCCACCAGATAAGAAACCAAATGGGCATAACCAGAGAAGGTAAAATATCTTCCAAGGAAAACACTGTGTCACGAAAAGCAAGTTAAAAATATTGCTGAACAGGTAGAGATGTGAACTGAGCCTGGTAAATCATACCTCTCCATAGGGCTCATCAGCAAAAATGAATACACTGATCAAATTAGGTTTTTGTGACATTGTTGTGGTTTTAGTGATACCTAGCAAATGCAATGTCTGCTTCACTAAGGGTCTTTTAAATTCGGTATTACTTGGTTAAGAAGGTAATGGATGAACTGGGGCATTATAAACCGAAGAGACCACATCCAAAACTACAAAGCTGTCAACATTGAGCTAGGGAATGTTGTTTTTGCTTGGCACATTATTTTTGTGGAAGTCTTTCTGTTATGTTACCAGCTGAGAAACTCATCTATTTACACCACAGTCTGATCTTGTGAAAGAATATTTCCTTTTGCTTGCATGTGGTTGTTTAAACAACTGCTGTACCATCATTTGGGCCAAGAATCAGAATTCTGCATTCAGGGTTTGTGTTTGTATTGCAAGGTATGTAATGGCATGAAATTGTCTTTTACGAGATACCGAACATGGCTTTATACCATTCAAATCTAAACTATTGCTTGCAACAAGGAGCCAGAATGTGATGGTCCTCCTTTGGATGGACAGAAAGAAAGACCATGCAAGATGTCTCTGTTCTTACACTGCTGTATGGAAGTTTTCCCCCGAGAGCAGGTGCTCTGTTGCCTCACCATCAGAGAACAGGGCCCTGCACAGAGACAAAGAAAGCTTGAGGTTACAGGTTAAACCATTCCTTTATAGGGGAAAATATCTACTTTATGCAAAGGCTAGCAGGTCATTCTTCTTGTTACTATGAATGCAAAGCAAAAGACTGGAGTATTCACCTCTCATAGCACATAAGGCCATGCATTCTAATGGGCTGCATTTGTAAGGGTAGCAAGGGTCTTGCTTGTCTTTAAACAAATAAAGCTTGCAATTAATGCAAACTCTGAATGCTCTTACACTGCTCTTTGTCCAACCAACAGCTAAAGGTGTATATGCCCATAGCCAAGTGTTATCCCAGCGATGCTCATTTTTTCACCAAAACAGAGCTCACAAAGTTGACTGTGCCACTGTTTTCATGTTATTTGCTACAGCAGTGCAGTAATATGGCAATCATGCATGATAGTAAATGTGGCCTTTCCAAAGTTTTACTTTAACCTTAGCAGGGTTTCACTTCTCCCTTTTGGTTTTGTTTCCCTAATGCTGCATCGTTTCACAGGAAGCTGGGGTAAGGGAGCTTTTTTTCTTCCTGAAAAGTAATCATATATTTCAGTTTGAAACTTTGGGCAGAATAAGAAAATACTATCCTTAGCCAGCTTTGGCATTGTGTTTTCACCTGTAGTTCTCTACCAGTTTCTTTTGGGATTGAGCAGTACTTTACACTGTCCTCATAAATTGCTTTTTTGGCTATTACAAGGAAAGCAGATCTCCTTCATTCCTGACCCTGCTTTTGGAACAGGATTAGTTGCTTGAAATCACTTGCAAGCTCTCATTTAACTTTATACATGCTCTTAAGAGCTTTTTTGAGTCAGAGCCTCTAATGATTTTTACAGCAGAAAACTACTTCCCCATAAAGAGCTCAACTGTATGTGCTAATCAATAACACTTTATCACTGTCAAATAATAAGACTACTAAATTTTACTGATGTATCAGCTGTGTCATGGTAGGCAAAGTGACACAGGGAATGTAACTGAATAACAGTTTGGCCTGAACGTTTTTAAAATGTTGTATTCTCAAAATTTTTGATTTTGATAGGATTTCTCAAAAAAAAAAAAAAAAAAAAAGACTTTTTTTCGTGGTATTCCCAAACACTTTTGAAAGTTATTTAATGAAATTGGAATAATTCTTGCAACAAAAAATGTCAAAGGTCTGCAGCTGAACTTCTCATGTTATGTGAAGATTTGCTTTGACTTAGACCTAAAACTTGAGTATTGCAAGCAAACTGAAAAAAATCTCTTCCTTACTTGATAGCTGTGCTAATTAAAACTTGGCCCACCACATCAAACCAAGTATTATTATGTGCATGAGCTTAATTTTGAACGTTGCCCTGTAATCTTACATAAAGACCTTCTAAAAGACCTTAAACTAGGTTTAACATTATAACTAGTTTATAATTTAAAATCCATAAGATACCAAATAACAATCCTGTATTTTTTCCAAGCCTTGCTTGCCTGTAAGCCTCTCAGTGTTATTTACTGGTGAAAGACCTGAAAACTTTGGTCAGAGGCATTTGCCATTCCTGTGTCCACTGTGCAAATCAAAAGTCAGTGAGGGCTAAAACAGCTCCTAGCATCTTTCTAACGGGAGCACAGCTAAGAATCACCCAGTATCGTATGTGAGGAACTGGGTTAGGAATAGGTATGTCCATGCTAGACTCTCAGTGTTCAAGTTGAAGTCTTAAGAGCAAACAGTGAAATGTGCCTTCAGCCAGACTTCAGCTTCTTTGCATGCTGCATTGCACTGCTGATGTTTCTGTACGTTTCTTTATTGGTTAGACACCTCTTCATGGTTTATTTTTAAGTACTCCTGGGCATTAGTGGAAATGGAAACTGAGTAGTAAACTAGTTTTGGCCCCAATTTGTCATGGCAAAATAAAGGTTGTCTGACATGTTGGTGAAGGAATAATTTGTGTGTTAATAAATTCCTCAGATGTAGCAGGCTGAAATATCTGAGTGTGCTTTTATTCTTAGTACAAGCACAATGCACCATTTTAATATTCTATGATTTTTTTCCTTCCTATGCTTGGTTTACCAAGTATTCCTTTCAGGACAATAGTGGTGAGCTTGCTGTCCCACCAAGTACTGCTCCAGAATTTATATGACATCTTACTGGAAGAATTTGTGAAAGGCCCTTCTAACTTGGAGGAGAAAATGGCAATACAAGTACCAGAAAACAAGTTGGCTGGTTTTCTCAGGTACATCTCCATGCAAAACCTGGCTGTTATCTTTGACTTACTCCTGGACTCCTACAGAACAGCCAGAGAGTTTGACACCAGACCTGGGCTGAAGTGTTTGTTGAAAAAAGTGTCTGGCATTGGTGGAGCTGCCAACTTGTATCGCCAGTCAGCAATGAGCTTCAACATCTACTTCCATGCCTTGGTTTGTGCAATCCTGACAAACCAGGAGAACATTACTGCAGAGCAAGTGAAAAAAATCCTCTTTGAAGATGATGAGAGGAGCACGGACTCATCACAGCAGTGTTCTTCAGAAGATGAAGACATTTTTGAAGAAACTGCCCAGGTCAGTCCCCCACGAGGGAAGGAGAAGAGGCAGTGGAGGGCTCGAATCCCATCTTTGAGCGTCCAGCCAGTCAGCAATGCAGATTGGGGGTGGCTGATCAAGCGGCTTCACAAGCTCTGCATGGAACTGTGCAACAACTACATCCAAATGCATCTGGACCTGGAGAACAATGTAGAGGAGCCTCCAGTTTTCAAAGGTGACTCTTTCTTCATTTTGCCATCTTTTCACTCAGAAACCTCCACCCCATCAACCGGAGGGCTGTCTGGAAAGGACACACCATCAGAAGATGACCGAAGTCAAATCAGGGACCAGCTGGGAGACAGCTTGACACCTCGAGGAGGAAGTGGAGAAATATTGCTGCTACCCCCACCCCTGAGTCCTAAACCAGAAAAGAAAGAGCAAACCAAGAAAAAAGAATGGTGGGAGAGTGCTGGCAACAAAATCTACACCATAGCCACTGACAAAACCATCTCCAAGTTTATGACAGAATACAAGAAGAGAAAACAGCAACAGGCCATGACATCCTTCACCAAAGAGGTCAAAGTGGAAAAGAAAGGGGAACTCCTGGGTTCAAGAGGGCCAGACTCACCTGTGCTTCAGCGGCCACAGCATCTTCTAGATCAAGGTCAAATGAGGCATTCATTCAGTGCTGGTCCAGAGATCCTGAGACAAGAGAAGAGACCCCGTTCAGGGTCCACAGTCAGCTCCCTGAATATATCTATTAGGGATGCAGAGGCCCAGATACAGGTAGGACATTCTTGTAGAAGGCTAAGAAAAATAGCAATAAATAAAAATACACATATACATTTTTTTACGTTATTATAATCTTTTTGTTAAATATTGTATTATATAATGAAGTCCTCATGATGAGGACTGAATCTTTAGGAGCTGGAATTAATAAAAACCTGATTCTGCCCTATTAAAAGAAAGTCAGTCTTCAGGGAAGTGTCATCAGGCACTAGTTCAGCTTTCAAGAGTGCTTCTATAACTGGGGCCATAGCTGCCCTTAATCCTGAGAACTAACAACCTACAGCAAACTCATTGCTTTACTGCTATGGGCTGTAGCCCACTGAAAATGCCATGCTGCACGTCACGTTGGTTTTATACTTAAGAATGGGGTTTTTTGTTAATTCCAGAGAAAAATAATGGGCTCTTTTGCTAAACAGAAGTTTGCTGTTTTGTGTGTCCAAGTGAACAAATCAGTGAAAGCATCAAACTTGACAGATTTTGTTCACTGTGAGACAAAAAAAGGAAAGGGTGAGCATGATACCTGCAATACAAAGTCAATTGATTTAGGAACATTAAATAAATATGCTGGCATTACTCAGTCTGCTTCATGAGGCTGCAGCCACCAGATACCTTATTTTCTGCCTCAACCACTGGGCTCACCTATTTAGAAACGTCTTCTAAAGAGGTTTTTGTAAATCCAATTTCTTTGTAGGCATGGACCAACATGGTGCTGACGGTTCTCAACCAGATTCAGGCTCTGCCAGACCAAACCTTCACAGCCCTGCAGCCAGCAGTGTTTCCCTGTATCAGCCAGCTCACTTGCCATGTGACAGATATCCGTGTCCGCCAGGCAGTACGAGAATGGCTGGGAAGAGTGGGCCGAGTTTACGATATCATCATTTAAACCAAGATGTGTTCTGTTGCAAAAAGCAGAAGACATTCAAGGTATACCGCAAAGAAATACTTGGGGTTCATTAATTGCCTATTTGTTGGTGAGAAATTAATTGACAAGCTCGTTGTTTTCTTTATATTGTCTGTCCACCTGAGATTGTGTGTCCCTCACTCACACCAGCAAAGGAGGCAAAGCATGAGTCTGTTTAGAGGATCTGGCATGGTCCCAGAACCTGTCCCTAAATCAGGCTCCTACCAGAAGAGGTGCATTTCATAGCCTTCATTTTAATTCAAATTTGCAGCAGTGAGAGCCACCAGAAACTGCAGCATAACTTCCACACTTGGAATTAGCTGTGAGTGCAACTGTCATGTGGGTGTCAAACCAGGTCAGTGAATCTATTTAACTTAGAAAATAAATAAATAAGTCCAAGTCAATGAAAAGGTGGAGCTATAGGACAAGTAAGAAGGTGACATTTGTAGGGTAACATCTTCCCTTCAAAAATTGGCATGAGAGAGGATAGCCAACTAAAGATTGTTGTAGTAACTCAATGTGTTGCTCCTTAGAGAAAGTGGAAATTTATTTTGCTCCAAGAGGAGCCTTTGTAGCCACATTTGGAGTAGCTAAAGAATGCCAGGTCTAAAATGGGTGAACCAAGCACAGACTATTGATCCTTTCATTGCTTTTATGGAGTATTGCTCGAAGAGAAATGGCACTGTCAAGCTGCCCCTCTGCAACACCACCCTGGCTGCCTCTTCACCTATGCCTACAGCTGAGCATTTTGCCACATGTCTAATTCCCTCTAAGGGCAAAAGGGAAGTTTGTTTTGCTCTTTCCTGTGAAGCTGTGGGGAAGACACACCACAGCAAATACCAGCATGTGCCAGTTTCCAGCATTCAACTAAGCAGAGTAAAGTGTTCCAGTTTAAGCACCACTGCAGCTATTATTCTACTGGAAATTTATGTTTGCTTATGTAGAGTTGCTGTAGCCAGGAAAAACCTTATCACCTTTGTTAAATGTAGCCTATCACTCCATTTGGAGCTGAAGCAAGATGGAAAATGGTATGAAAGGGAGATATATTTCCTGTTTCTCTCTCATTTCTTGTCTGCTGCTGTAAATAGAAAAGGGCAGATCCTCATGGAGGTACATCCCCCCTCCATGCAGCACTTCTATTGGGACTATTGCAATTTGCTGTTATTAGTAAGAGGGAGGAGAAGGGGAAGGATTGACTATTGTGTTGTCAAATGCATATGTGATGCTTTTCACACTATACAAAGCAAGGGGTTACCTTGCTGCACAAGTTATGTCACAGTTCTTGGGGCATTTCATCTCATACTCCCATGCTATATCATTTGTTGAAAACCTGTTGAAAATGAGTTGATTTTAATTTTGGGTGACCCCTTAATGCTGTTATCCCAAGGCTTTTAAAATGTGCATGCCAACTAAATATACAGCTTCAGTCCCTGCTCCAAAGCATCCTAAGAATCATCTCTTTATGTAAGGCCTGGATTTTGCAAAACTAAGTGCTTTTAGCATCTTAAACCTGGAAAAACAAAGGGAGCCAAGAAGCTTCACAGAACAGCCATGTCCCAGGCTGCTTTGTTTACAAAGAGTCTGACACTATCCTCTTGCCTTTTCCCTCCATTGCCTACTTCCCATTTGACACCTGCTAGTCTTGTGCAGGGAGTATTTGTCCCGTAACTTTCTGTAGTGCCAGTCATGCTGTTTCTCTTTATTTATAAAGTCATTTTTGCTAAATTGTTTAAAGGACATAAAAATTCTGCAAAACCAGATCTTTTCTATGACCTAATCTGACTTTATGAATTACTAATTTAACAATGTTTTCAATTGTCAATTTTCCCCCAACAGTCTTAATACTTCCTCAGGGACAGGTTAGATTATGCTTTGGTATCTGGGAGAGTAGTAGCATAGTTTGATTTCTGTTGCCATGTTTTTCTTATACATCTTTAGGTAGAGTGAAAGTGTGGTTACATTTTTTGTTAAAGTTTTTATTTGGCATTTATACAGTACATTAATTAGGCAACAACAGAAATCAGAATAATAAACAATATTCAAAGCAGCCAACTCTGATGGTTTTCATTATAAATGCATTGAATGGATGTAGGTCCTTGCTTTACTGATCTAAAACTAAAGCAAATCCCTAAATTATATAGGGGAAATAAATTCATAGCAGTACTAGTGAAATTATTCAGGACTACAGAATAGGTCCTAGAATCTAGGAAACACCATGGTTGCATTGTGGTTGCAATACAAAATCCTTCTGTAAATCAGAAAGGAAAGCTTTAGGAGTGCCAATACCATTACCACCACCTCCCTCAAACTCATGAACACAGTATAACCTAGTGTTACCTGATTAGCCACCATCTTGACCTAAAATGTAATTTCATTTTAACTATTTACACTACAAATACCACATTGGGAAATGAGAACAAGTAAATTTGCTATGTTGCTGTTGGCCTGTTTTGAACTTTGTCCTTCAAATTATGCACTAAGTGTCCATTGTCACCCTAGTGCCTCTACTGATTAAGAGCCCTCCCTAAAAGGTCATAAGTAACTTTGAATAATTCCAGAAATGTAATTTAGAAGGAGGGGAGAAGGAATATTTGAAGCAGCTATTATTTACAGAGCAAAGTTCAGCATGTGCTGTTCTTCCTTTTCCTTGTGTGTATAAAATGCTAACCAGGTGAGGAGAGCGGCCAATGGCCCCTTCAGTTACCACAACCATGAGATACAGAAGCAAAAGCTTTCTGATGCACCTTCAAAACATAACTAAACAAAAATCAGTTAGTTCATCAGATTCTCAGCAACTTTTCTGCTAGTTTAGCTATAGACATCAGTAAGCCCCAAAGAGGTAGAATAAAAAATGTGTGATATCACCATTTCATAGGTCCTGTGTGGCCTGTTTCATGGCTCATGACTGCCAGCATGATACCTTCAGACCTCATAAAGCAAGCTTCTAGCCCAAAGGAGAAGTCTGCCAGAACAGTCCCAGGAAAAGAGGGCTGGCATCAGCCTGTCCTAAGCTTCAGAAGGGAAATTCCCTACACTGCACACCCCAATCATGTCCATGCTACAGTGCCTTTTCTGCTTTCTGCTTGTGAATGAGGAAGCACCTCAGTCAGCAGCAGTAGTAGTCCTTGTATCCACGTGTGTATTCACACGTGTATCCCATTCAAATCCTTACTTTTACCTCTATAACCTCATGCATGGCAGAGTACTGGCAGCTTTACTGTTGAACCAAACATTTGAACCTTGAGCAAACCAGTCTATATTGCAGCCTGAGCTTGCTCTTTCTTTTTGCCTTGGTTAACGACCACTTCTCTTTTCTTGCCCTTACTTTTTTTGTCACATAAATTTCTGTAGGAGTTGGATTTGGTTTTTTTAATTGAACTGGCTGGTTGTTTTTAAAACTGATGCCCAGTAAATTTTGCTCAACTGAAATGCTTTAAAAAAGATGTGATAGCTTGACATCTTTCTCAGGTATCAGAGCTGCACCTCTGCTGCCTTTGCCTAATTCCCCTCCTCAGGGCCACCACAGCCAGCAGAGGCAAGGACATCTCATTTTAAAATCTTGTAGGCAATTGCTAACAGAGAAAGTTGCAGCTGCCCAGCATCAACTACCTTTAAGCACATTAAATAGGTCATCACTGTGCAAATATTTAAAGCTGAGAAAAGCAGAGCATTCATCAGGAAAGCAATCCTTTTCCTACAGAACAGGGAAAGGGTTTGACTCCAACTTACATGGTCTCAGGTCATTGCATATGTTTGCACTTCATTCTGCACTGTGAACATATGCAGTCATATGAGATGATTGACATGTATATGTACAGATACCTGTGGCTCCAGTCACTGCCACATTCTGGGCATTCAGCATATTTTTAGAGAGTTATCCACATTAGTAACATGCTTATTTGCTGTGTTATGTGTTTGTGTCACATCAGCAGTGGTTCACACATGATTCTGGTACCTTTTCTGAGCATTCAGCAACCATTGAATTATCACCACTATCTCTTGGTTAACATGCCTTCATGTCTTTATGATGTTAAAATACAAATTTAATACTTTCCTAGGGATAAACACTCATTTGAGAAGAACTGACTTAATTTACCATATAGAAAGAATTATTAGAAAAATATTTACACAGACCTGGGCAATACTTTCCTTGTACAACTCCCAGCACAGGCAACACAGCTTTTGCCTCATCACAGATGAAAAATTTATCTCATCTGCACTGTGGCTTGCTCATGTCAAGGCCATGCACAGTTTACACCTGTGACTTGTAAGGTGCTTTCCCTTTCAGTTTGATCTTCAACCTTTATGTAAAATTCACTGACAAATCCTCGCTCAGCAAAGATAAGACCCCCCCCACCTCTAAGTACCATGTGCAATCTTCACCTCTACTTTATATAGCAGCATCTCAATATTGATATCAACACTGCAGAGCCCAGCACAGCACTGGCATGAAACCAAGTTAGAAACAAACAAGTTAGGAAATAGAGTCCAGCTCCATGTTCTGCCTCCACTTTGTACCTTTCTTCACAGCTTGGGTCCACACTCAAAATGCTGAAGCTGTCAAAATCAATGGAAGTTAAGTAACTAGGGATCTTTAAAACTCAGGATTCAGTCCTTGAATTCTTCAGTCTCTACATAGGGGTTCACAAGTTCTCAGGAAAGGGGGAGTCCTCTGAAGTTTTTTGTGTCATCCTCTCTGCTGCTGTCCTCCATACACCTCCTGCTTGAAAAATCCACAGGAACCAGCACACAGTCCCACACAACCCCATACTGCAAAACTGGAACCCTCAGTTTTGCACAGATCCAGCAAGCCAAAGGGCTTTATGTTTGACCTAGCTCATGTATATAGAAGCCTGTTGAGAAATTGTGCATGTGGTTTGGCTATTGTCACCTTCAGCAATCCATTTTAGAAATGCCATTTCTCAGTGCTAAATTGTTTTAATTCACAAAAGAAGTGACATGCTTCCTTTCCACCCACCCCCCCTTTTATACTAACATGTGTCTAAGGTGTCTAAGCAGGCTATTTACTCATTACTCCAGTCACAGTAATTTATGGGAAGACCTGTGTACAGGTCTCATCATGGTATATGACATGAAATAGGTTTTTTTCAGTAGCTGATCATTCCGCAATTGTTCAAGAAGTAAGATGATACCATCAATTTACCAAAAGAAGTTTCTCTTCTTTTAGTGTAAAGGACCAATTTACCATTGCACAGAAGCACAAATGTTGGGTTTTATGCAATGTAGATAAAAGCATGTGGCAGCTAGCAATCCCTTCTCACTGAGCCTCCCTAATTTGAGCAGAGCTTCTATAGGGATATCACCAAAGGGTCTCAGCAGCCCTCACCAGCAACATGCCTGGGACTCCAGAAGTTGTACAACTGCAAGGAAGAAGTAATTTCCAGAAATTCCCCTCAGAATACATACTTTGTGTGCCACTAATAGGATACTAAACAAACAATTTTGGCCAAACTTTTTATTTTCCAAACTTTTGGAAAAAATGAAAATGCACATGGCCTACATGTGCATCAGTCTTTTCACTTAGTGCTCTGAGGTCTCCAAGCTGAAAACTAAAAACAGATGAAAGAAAAAATGCCCTAATTCTGCAGATATTAGTGGAGCTACGCTGTATGATCCTGGATTAATGCAATAATGAGCTCGCCTGTGGAACCAGATCCCTCAAATTCCAATTTTTGGCAAAATCACAAGTTGACGTTTGCATATTCTACACTGCCACACTGAATCAGGGAGCTGAGTTTATGGAAAGCATTTTTGGTTAAGAAACATGGCAACAGGATCTATTCAATCTTTTTACCCCAACATCCTGCTTTTCAAAGGTAGTTTATGTACTTCAGTAAATTTTGTCTGACTCCCATGGAGCATCAAGGCCCTGTTTCCTGTCCATGCATTTGGTCCATCTGGGCTGTGGTGAAGTGCCACAGCTCCACAAGCAGCAAGCTGCAGTGAGAGAGCTGAGCTGGCAGACAGGCACAGGTACACAAGTTCAAGCAAGGGACAAATATCTCCTCCACAATCAGGCTGTGACACCTGAGCCCCCCACTCTGCAGAGGAAGACGGGACTCGACACCAAAGGGAGAACAGCGAGGAAGGGCGGAGCACGGTGGTGACAGAGCCCTGTAGCACACGCTCTTTGCTAGAGCAGATGGGAGCACGGGATTGAAGGTGTGCATTGACAACATCAAGAACCTTCTTTCAGTTCCCCCCACTTCCTCTTCTCTGCCACTTTCCCCTGCCCCCCTTTTGTCATTTTTGTGAGATTGCAAACATACTTCTATAGGCCCTTCAACTAGAACTGAAAGCAAGCCAAAGGGAGTGGGCACTCCATTTCACCAAAGATCTAAGTCTTTTCTGTTTGAAAATTTAAAAAGAAAACCAATCAAATTTTATTTCCATGATGATGGCTGCCAGAGGAAGCATTTTACCACAAAACATGATTCCCAGGACTTAATCTCTCTAGCTGTATATTCAGGAGGAGCCAATAGTACTTCTTAAGAGAGACTATCAATTACCTTGTCAAACAACTGCTTACACTGGGTTTACCTTCTGCTGAGTTCATTCCTATCTGCAATTCCTTGATCTCATCCATGTTTCCTCCCTCTACCCTTTCTGCTCTTCTTCAGAAGAACACTTCCCTGTGTCCACCATGTCCTGTTGTGCCGCTAGCTTTGTATGGTCCTTGGGTGTTCAGTGGTTGGGCAGTCACTGTCAGCTGGCTTGCAAATTGTATTTTGTGTAATATTTTATTCTGACTGAATTCTGAAATGGAAATATTTTAAAACAAAAAGTATAAACTATTTATGTTGCTTGTGTTGTAGAATAAAGATGTAAATGCAAAATAAATAATGCTTTGGTTTTGTCTAATGAAAGTTATTGTACAGTTCCTGATGAAGCAAAGGAATAGAGCAAAGAAAGGACCTGAAATACTTGGTATGTACTAGCAGGAACTGCAGTTTTCATCGATGACCTTGGGAATTTAGTTACTGTGAACTGCTACATGTTTTTGGTGGGAACTGAGATCTAAACACTGACAAATTACTCCTACAGCACTTCTAGCCAGAGTCTGAGTTTGCGGGGTGGAGAAGAATGAAGCTACTGAGATAGTTAAAGGTACAAGTATATGCCGTGCAGAATTTTGATGCATCTAGACAGGTGAAACATTTCTCCCTTCTCCCTTAAATGAGGAGAATACTGTTGGCTCTGATTTCATTAGAGATGGGTTGCTCAGAGCTCTCATTCATAGCCAGACTTTTGTTGGGTTTTTAAGCTGGGCATTCCCTGAGCACAGACAGTTTAGGTAGCACTCATGAGGTGTTCCCAGTAAACAAGTGCATGGACACTGCAGTGTTTCATTTTGCTAAAATGAGAGCTCAGCAAGGGTTCTCCCTGTCACCTACATCCCTCTTTTGATTAAAGTCAAACCAAAGATTGCTCCTGTTGAAGAAAAACCTTTAATTTAATGAAAATAATAAATACTTTCTTTACAGCAGTCACCCCTGCTTCTGTATGCAGCTAAAATTTAAGTACTGAAGGAGAAAGGGTTTGCCAGTGTCCATGTCAAGAGAATTGCCATGGGCTTCCTAAAAGCCAGGAGTGTTTCAGTGACAAGACATAGCATCATACAGTAAACCTTAGGATACACCTCTCTGCGGTCAAGGATGCTACCCACAGCCCAAAAGCAAATTTTCCACATAATCTCAAGAGGGAAAATGCAGCCAGCTTTCCACCTGGCCCCACTGGGGTCTCTGGGCATGGGCTCCCATACACTGAAGCACCATATAAGATCTGGCCTTCACTGGTTGTTACATAACAGCCTCATCAGTATGAAGGTTAAGAACAGATTACAAAGCGACCAAATGAGGTTGTGATGCCTTAATAATCTTACACACTTCTGGCAAAAGAGAGTGTGTTAAATCCCAACTGTCAGATCTAATTTCGTTCCAGGGAGCTACCTTCTGCTGCTCCACACATCTCATTTAGATCCTATTAGAAAGATTTTCATTTCCTCCTAAACAGCATTCAGTAATGTGAAACACCAACAGAGTAAATACAGAAAGTAATGCTCCACTATTCCACTCACTCCTTACTTGTACAAATTCCCAGTTGCCTTCCCACTAATGCTGGGGTCAGGCTAGCATGGCTTCTGCTGCCACTAGACTTACCTAGAAGACACTTGGTCTTGTTCTTCTGTTGAGGAGCAGAGTGTTAAGAACACTTGCCAAAGAAAACAGCTGTCAACAAATACTTCAAAAAGCAATAAAGGAAATTTTAAAAGGGACTAAACAGGCACACCATTGAATCTCAGACATCCTCTTCGCTTCAGTGGGTTCACTAAACTCATTCATGTTTTCACAATCTAGGTTTATCACTGGCTACCCAGTGTTAATCTGTGTTAAACTAAATGTTAAAAGCTCCCCTGATACCAAGCCAGATTAACTGTTTCTTAATAACTAATTTTTATTTTTTGACAGGGTGCCAAAGGAATGCCCACTGTCACTATTACCATTTTACAGGTGGGATGAACAACCAAGCAAGTAAAAAATTTTCCTTCACCTCAAAATGGCCCAAAGTATCTAAACACATGCTCTGGCCTCTTGCTTATCCCAAAGTTGTAGAACTGTGAGATAATTTGACAAGAGAGGAAAAAAAAAAAAAACAAAACAAAAAAACAGCAGCAAAGACTGTTTATAGGAAGAATACAGAAAGGCAAACTAGAGATACCAGCAGGTACTTCAGGTACAAGACAAAAGGGAAACACACTTTGGATGTAACGGGTAATGCACAGTAGGGTTGCATAGGAGACCACTGTCACATCCAGACCACTAAGCACTCAGGTTAAAATGGGACAGTATTTTCAGTAAGCCTGCTGGAAGAATGCTCTCCCCAGGACAGACCTGATCATGTTTTCCAGATAAAGAAACCTTTTGACTCACTGAGCAAACCTATGGCAGAAGTTGAAAGAAGAAGTAGAACGAGGCCAGGATTCTGTCCACAGAGCTATGTGAAATACAGGGTGATCTCTGATTTTGGAGCTTCTGGCAAAGAAGCTAGCATCAGGATAAACCTCTTAACATCTAATATCACTGTAAACAAACACAAATTGAAGTCTTTATCCAAATGCATGACACAGAGTGCTAGATGAGTGCAGTCAGTATCCAGATTTCAAAACTCAACAGAATCCAAAATAAATCAGAACACAGGTCAGCTAGGTCCTACTCTTATACTGAAGGAAAAAAAAAAATCCACCAGAACCCAACATATTAGCCAGGTTGCATTTTTCTGACTCCTGATAGAAATTCATAGTAATAAATCTTGATGACTATTTGTTTTGCTTTTACAATAGATTTGTACCTTTGCCGACACTGTAATTGCTGGGAAATATGTATCCATGAAGGAGAGACAATACTTCTGGTTTGCCAGCTCTGAGAAAATATGCCCAACCTGAAATATTTTTCTTCACTGTGGTTAGTGTGACCACTTCTGATCTCTTGTTATGTTCATTCCCTACCACAGTCAAACAAAATTACTTAAAATAATGTGGAATACTTTTCTGCCTAGCATTTATAAATTATTTACTTGTTTTTAAATGTTACATTATATTCCCAGCTGACCACTTTGTACTTCAAATCAGGTTCATTGTTCCAAAGATTACAGGGAGAGGAAGAGATCAAAATAAAACTGGGTAAGATGCTGTACTGAAATCTATCCCTATAAGTAATTTTGTCTAGGAGGTCAAAAAAGACAAATCTTCAAGCCTGAGAAACAATAATGTCAAACATAATGAGAAAGTGAAAAATGGTTTTGAAAAGGTATTGCAGTAACTCATGTGAGGAGAGGAAGGTGACAAGGCTCTTGGTTGGTTTGCTTACTTGCAAAAACAATTCATCGTCCCTTGAGGAAACAGGGGATTGGTTTCTGTGTAGAATTGCAGTGGTGGCTTCACAAGCACAAGGGCCCTGACAAAAATGTTCTTTTGAAATTCCAGCTGCAGGGTTGGTCAACCAGAGCAGATCTTATATCTCTCTTGTTTACATTACCTTTTCTTTTAAAAGGACACTAAATAATTGAATATCTCAATGCAGGCCCTTGTGACCAGCCCCAAATCCAAGAGAATAAAGATTATTAGTTTGCAATGAAGGTTAAAAAAAAAAAAAAAGGAAATATTTTAATGTAGTTTGCTAATTTTTTTCACACACATTTTCAATTTTTAGGTAGAGCTGTGCTGAGAGTAGGGCAAGAAGGATGACAACTATTGAGGGTCTGTTGGGATTGTGGGGTATATAGGATATGCTTTGTTGTTCTAGACAACATCAGAGATCTGCAGTGACTGCAGAAGAAAAACAGGATGAGAAAGGGGAGCCCAGGGCAGGGCACAAGTGCCAAACAACATCACTTTGAGTGTCTCTTTTTAGAGTCTGAGCCATGAAACCAAGCCAGTCTGGCTGGACAAGCATCCCTCTCAAGAAGGTTACACCCTGCACATAGCAAAAAGTAATGGTTGGAGTCAAATAAAGCTTAAAAATCCCTAAACCTTGAAGAGCAACACCAGAACGTAAATGTCTCTAACCAGTCAGGCCTAGAGCTGCCCCTACAACCTGGGCACATTGTAAATGCTCACCCCTACAGGCCCCATTGCCCCTCAGCAGCCAGCTGGCTCCTCCTGCTGTTAACACACCAACTCACTTGGCACAGAGTGTGAGGAGGATATGCCTGGAAAAGGGGTGAGAGGATACCCATCTTGTAGCAGTTATTTAATAACTGCCTCAGATGTTCTTTTCATGATGATTCCCTTTGTCCACCACTGCCCCAAGCAAAATCTACTTTTTCCTCAAAGAGAAAATCTATGTTTAATCAGCCTGGCCTTAGGCTTTCCCCTCTGTACAAGTCTGAGTGACCCTGAAGCTTCACACAGGAACAACATTTTGCATGCAGCGTCAATGCAGCCCATGCAGGCTGACCTGGAATGCATCGCGGGACAGACACCCTCCTCCCATTCTCTATCCAGAAGTGGGTCACTGCAGTGGATATTTTCTCAATACTCTCTCAAATGACAATATAGTCTCCTGAATTAAGGACTGCACATATAGAAGAGCTGGTCAGATCATCTATTCAACCACAGCAAGCCCTAGAGCAGAATCTTCTTTACATTTTGCTGCTGTTTTGACCTCATACAATCCCTCATACAATCCCTCACCTTAACATTAGTTTACTGCAGAAGGCACTTTCACATACGTCTGTACACCTTAACATCAGCATATCATTCTTGGGCTGCAGTTTGCATTTCCTAACTGAAAACCTGGCCTGTTAGTTATAAAGCTGCCCATGCTGAGTAGTGGTTCTCAGCAGCTCAACTGTCCAGGTATTTCTAATGCGCAATTATTCCCCTCTAAACATTCACACATCCCTCAGACAACATGTTTCAGGATGGGTTTGCCGTGCCACTCCCTGCTGTCAGGCTAAACCTCTTTTTTTAATAAACCACACTTATGGAGGGTATTGCATGACGCATTTCTTTTTCTAATACCAAGATTCTCATTTCCAATCTCATAACATACTTTCCACTTGCATCTATGTAAGCTCTAATGTCCCCAGCCCAAGAAAACTGTGGCAGTGCCTTTACCCCACTGTTACAAGTTGATGTTCTGTTAAATAATACAGTTCATATGGATTCAGAAGTCCACAGACAGTTTCCCTCCTGTCCAGAAGGCCAAAGGCCTCAACAACTGAGTACAACACTGAGCAAGTGTATCCTAATTTTTCAAAAGTTTAAAGCATTTTAATAATGGCAAATGAAGAATTACAGATTCATTGTTAATGATGGGCAATATCAGGGCCTGTTCAAGTCTAGAGGGCATGTTAATAACTACAGTTCTGCTCTGGAGTTGCACCTGGCTTTAAAGGGATGACCAAGGACTTATAAGTTAATTTGCATTTTTTCCAACTCTGATGAAGAACTGAGCTAGTTTTAGACGCTAGAAGAGCTATTGCTTCTCCAACAGTGCTCTCCTGACAGTGGTTCTAAGCAACAATAGCAGAAAGAATAATTCCTTTGGAATCTAGAGATAATAGATTTTTGGCAGCAGATGATACCAGCCAAATCAGGCTATATAAAGATATGATAATTTTTTTGTATAAAATCTATTGTGTTAGCAACAAGTCATGACACAGAGACTGCTGTACTTCTATTCAGTCTCAAGAGATTTCATTCAGAGATTCACAATATTCTAGCAGAATATTGCATCAGTTTGAACAAAAAATTGAACGCAAGACTATGTGAGATACACAGATATGTTGAGAGTTCAATATCTAAGGCCTGCCCAGCACCACACAAGGTCAACGACCAAGGTAAGCAACATCAAATACAATGAGCAAGGTAAATCTTAAAAGTTTAATTTAAAAACTCACCTGAAGGTTAGCCACATATTCACATTTCTCCTTAGAAGTTTATTTCCTTAAATTGGTGTCATGGTTTAGGAATGGTACTCCCCAGTTTAGTGCTTCTCACTGAAACTCTGAACTCCATACCACTTGCTCACCTACCCCCTTTTCCCCTTCTTCCCTCTCAGAGGATTTGAGAGGAGAATTGGAGCCATAAAAGGCAAAGATTATGGGTTGTCTTTGGGTTTGGATTACGGGTTGAGATAAGAAATATTTACTAGAAACAGCAATGAGATAAGAAAATGAACAATATTAATAATGAAAGTGTACAAAAGGGAGAGTGTGGAGCTTGACCTGACTGCAGCCACACCGCACAAAATTGTTTCTTTTTAGAATATCATCCTTATAAAGTAGCAAAATGCTTAATTTCTCACTAAGCTTATGGCAACACTTTCAAAAGCAAATGCAACCCAAAGCATAATGTGGTCAGCTGGCCCTTCAGAAATGCTGAAAATAACCCAAATCACCAGAAACCCAGCCACACCACCAACCCCTCCCCCACTCCCTTCCCACTAAAACAAAGAGTTTCTATATTTTGGCTTAATAGGAATGGAGTGCCATACAGTGTGTGCTGGTGGATATGCAGTCTTAAATAAAGTGGCAGATTTTTCTCTTAAATACGAGAAAACAAGAATTCAGGGTAAGGATGACCAAATGTAAATGAAGGGGATCAAACCTAGATTGACAGAAATTACCAAAAAAGTACCTAATAAAACCCCATAGCTCTAGACAGAGCTATCCATCTATCCATCAGATGGATACTGCTCGGCCACCAGCACTCTGCCATGACCACAGAGCTTTTCAGGTGTTATCTCACTCACAGAACTTTGAGGGATATTCTGTAGGAGGCAACCCTGCTCTGGCAGCAGCCTGAGGTCTCTCCCTGGTGCTCTCTCTAATGACTTTGTTTTCGGCTACCCATCTGCAGCACAGGGATCTGGGATCAATATCTCAGCAGCACCTCCTGCTCCTCCAGACCCCGAGGGACAGTGACACTGTGCACACATTTTGTAGCAGGGTCTCCCTGCCTCTGTTTTTACAGACTGTGAGTACATCCACCCTGTCCTCAAACACCTCCCTCCAGAACTGTGGCAGAGCTATGCCAGCTTGTGTCTATCCTTTGAAGTAACAGTGGGTTTAGTAAAAGTAAAGCTAAAATCTCAATATAATGAAGATTTATCCAAAAAAAGTACAAAACAGAATTGTTTAATTACCCAAGAGAGAAGGGAATGGACAGAAACTAACACCACTCCCACCTGAAAGACACAGAAGCACCTGCCAGCTGGTTATAGGCAAAAGCAATCATGTACCACCATTACTTCTAGGGAATCTACACCTGCCAACACAGGACTGCTAACAGTGGAACACCTCACCCACTAAAATTCTAGTTTTGCATTATTCAGATTAACCCTCATACCATCTCTCACAGTGTCACAGTCATTCAATTAGGGAAGTTTCACCACCACCTGTGGGCAGCAGTTAAAGAAACTGGGGGAAGAAAGTATCAAGAAACTTGAAGGGTTGTCTAAGGCACTGTGGATATTGTGTTCCCTACCAATATTGGTGGCAATATAGCCCAGAATTACACTGCTAGCCTCAAACATCTCAGCAAATCAGAGAGATGAATAAATTATGACAGTCAGTTTGATCTTCAAACTGAGCACAGTGGAGGTGCCTATTTTCTGCAGTGGCTTCCTCAGAAAGTCTCTCCATGCTTCTCAGCTAGGGCATTGTGAGTGGTAATACCAACACTGCCTCAGTTAAAAACATTATGTTGGCATAATTTCACAAACCTCTACCAAACTTTAATCAAAGTCAGTGGTGCCATTCCATGCCAGCTATTTTCTCCAGATTGTTTGACCTGGCAACTTCCAGATCAAACTATTTCAAAGAACAAAGCCAGTGGAGGAGGAGAGTAGGACATTTTGTCCATGTCAAGATCTGGTATCTCTGAACCCAAACTACACTTCAAAGTGGCAAGCTTGACATCTGGCCAAGGGCTTGGAATTAAAGATGAGCCTCTTTGTCCCAGCTCTCACATTACGGTACGCCTCAAGCTACAATGGTATTTATGAATTCCATGTGAGAAGGGAAAATAAGTGTCTGTGGGCCCCACAGGGCTGGCAGAAATCTACAACAGATTTGCCATCACAAATGCAGTCTTGAATGGCTTTGTTTCAGTTCTGCACAAGAGCAGATCTGCTCTACACAGGCAGTGCAGCAAACGGACACCTGACCCCTGGCAGCAGAAAGAGAATATCCCAATCACACTCACTAATCTTTCTGCTGGGTCCACTGATGATAGAAAAAGCCAGAGGGACAATCATTACTTTATATTCTAATTACCTGCCTGACAAAAGTCACTGCATTTCCCCAAATCCCCATTCGGCCTCAGCTCTACAAAGTTAAATCATTCTTATACATTTTCCAGAGGTCAAATATTCAAAGCAGCAGTTGACAAATCAGGTCAGTGAGTCATGAAAGTACACATCTTATTTTTCTTGGCTAAAATTCATCAGCTAGAATCTAAGGATGCCAAACAGGTGTTTGTACTGTAAGGAGACATATTTTTTTTACTTCTCCTCATTATTCATGCACAGTCCCTAGGCAAATTTATACCAAGCTTTTAAAAATAGCATTAATAATCTTAGGGGCTGCACTAAGACCCTAATTAAGATGGTATATGAATGCTTCCTGCTTGCATGTGAGATTATATATTTAAGCTACACAGTCCAAAGGCTCCTTAAGGAATTAATTTTATTAACAGTGGTTTGGGAAAGATGGTCATTATTCTTGCTTTTTTACAAGGTGTTGAGACATCAAGAGAAATATTTTCCTATTTTGACCTGTGACCTGTTAATCCATGTTTAGGACCTGGCTTCTCAGTGGACATTATAAGTCACAGTGTAACTGCCCTGGTCCTGGTGGTTGGACACACTCACCACCTCTGAAAGTGTTTTCCAACTAGTGAGGCATTGAGGAAACGAGAAGCTTTCTCAGAGGCATGCAAAGGCTTTGCTGAGGTGAGATTTCTAGCTTCACACAGGATCACCTCAGCAGAAACAAGAGTTCAGTTTCCAACAAATTATGTGGCTACTTCAGCAACAAGACCAGCCTTTCATGCAATATTGTTCCTCTGCTCACCTGGCAAATTCAGTAACAAAACAGGATAGATTTATCAAACTACCACCTCTCTTTCCCACAGCCATGGTTCACCTGTAGGGTGAATCCTTCCTGCAAGCTGCAGACACATGGATCACAGCCAGTTTTGGAACAGGCTCTTGCAGGGCCCTCCTGCTAGAAATGGCAAGTGCTGGCACCGCTGACTGCCACTGCTGGAGCTGCAGGAGTAGAGCCTGCCACTGCCAACTACACCTGCATTTTTCTGGGAGCCATGAACTAAAAGAAGAGTTGATGAAAAGAAGTCCAAGCAAGAAGTAAGAGGTTAAGATTCTAACACCAAGTTTCTATCATCATTCCTAAACACAACGTTTGCACGGAGAGATAAGCCTTGAGAAATCATAAAAAGTGCACCACAGTTGAACAGCTGCAGAGTTGAAAGGGACATTTAGCAAGAGCCTTTCCCTCTGCCCACAGCAAGGCAGCAAAAGACACCTGCAGCTTTGCAGCACAAGTTGCAGGTTGAGTCAAGGTTTAACTCAGGTTAAAGAGTCCTCTCTTCAGAAGTTACCACACATCAGTGAAATAAGTTCACGTTTCCTTTTGTGGATAAACACAGTCTTCTCACTGGAAACACTCGCCATTTAACGAGTAGCCTAGAAAGCTGTTAACCTGATTTAACTGAACTGACAACTCGTTCTTACCAGCACCAATCATACACTCCCACAGTGACCAAAGCTTTCCTGGCAGAGCTCTCTCCCTGGATTTATCATTAACATCTACATCCTAACACTGCTAAATAATTCAGTACAGCATTTAGCCTTGTGTCCTTGCCTCTCTACTCAGAAAACACTTTCTTTTCTGTATGTTTCAGCAACAGGGAACAAAACCCTGCCTGGATTGTGGTTCCACCTTGTGCTGTATAATTGAGGGGGGAACCTCAGTTACCCTTTCACTCTCAACATAGAAGCATGGGTTTTATTTCTTTTATTTTGTTGGAAATAGTGTTTATTAGATAACTAAATATAGAGCGTTATTTATCCACATGGAGTCATGACCATGTGGGCTTAGATTCACATGCAAATTCCCCTTTTAATAATCCAAATGCAGGGAGTGCTCCAATCAGAGCTATCAGCCCCAGCTCCCAGATACCTGATGCCAGCTTTGCTGGTAATGTAGGCCACCGAAGCAAATCCAGAGAGATTGAGTTGGAAGAAGAGAGAGACTCTGAGATCTATTTGCTTGGCTTCCTGACGATGAGGGGGTGTCTAACTTCTTTTTTTTCTTTTCCACTGTAAAGGGGATGTCGTTTAAGAGAGATCATTAGCTGCAAGCAGCCTGGCTGGGTCAAGGCTGGGAGGCGGAGACACAGTTGCAAGTAGCAAAGCAAGGTGGAGGCACGAAGACAGAAGACCAGGTTAATGAAAGCATGAGGTGGCTCTTGGGCAGCAGCTTGAAAAATTTTGGACATGCTGACAGGGGAAACTATGACTGGCTAAACAGTGAACCAGGTGGGCCACTTCTGGAAACAGAGCTTCAGGTCTGTACCCCCCTGCTCATCTCTGTGGCATGTCCTTTGACTTTGCATGTGTGTGTATGTCTGTGTAACGCCTCAGTGTACAGCACAGAGTAAATCCCTGGGTATTGGGACGTATCAAAGCAGTACTGATCAATTACATCGAGTCGGAGCATTTCTTTATTGCTGTTAAGTCTTTTTAAACACATTTGTGGAAGAGAAAAACATTAGATGGAGAAATTTTGCTGGGGTGGCAGGTAAGGAAGTTTAATTACTTCATTTAAGCGTAACGCATCCTTGATTTCCTTTCTGTTAAAGGCATGTTTACGCTTTGCATCTGGTCCCGTGAAGCCTTTCTGCAGATGTCGCGAGTCAGTCGCAGGCAGCAATGAACTCTTGTTCCCTAAGCTGTGCGCTGATTACTTCTGCGAGAGAGGATCACATGCAGCGAGTGGGGGGAGGGAAGTAGCCCCCAGAGATGAAAACACAGCCTGCTTTCTGGCTTTGTCTGGGATACAGCAAAAAGATTTTTCTGATCAAAAATAATAATTTAAGGTGCACGCACTTCCTCAGTACATGTCCGAAGCATGTTGCATTAGCAAATGAACTGGCCACACTACTCAGCCAATATAGATAAAGTGCACTGTTGCAAAATAAATGGGGGTAGGAGGGATAGGATTGTCAAAACAGGACAAAAAGTAGTATTTAAACGTCGATTTTAAGAAAGTCTGCCTCACTGGTAATGTTGCCAGAGTTAGAATAGCAATGGCAATGTCTTCACACCTCAAGACTGCTTTTATCTGACAGTGAGAAACAAACAGCATCACTAGAGTCACATTCCAACAAGTATTTGAAAATTCTGTGTAAATCCAGGCTCACTTCTAAATTACATGTCTTTACTAATGGATACAAAAGCACATAAAAATGTTTTTGTATTTGCCAGAGTTACAGGATTTTGCTTTTTACAAGCAGTAATGAATCATCTTCAAGAAGCAGGATAGAGCTTGGAAAAGAACCTATGGGGGGACCACACCCTAATGACTTCAAAGCAGACTTTGTTCCAAATCCACTTAAAATATTTCAGCAGTATCAGTTTCCTGATTCAACTTCAAAAGATATTAGTATAAATATGGGCTGTATTAACAAAAATAAATTTAATGGAGTTCTAAGTATGCTAGCAAATCATTAACAACATAATAGATCTTGGCACAACTCAATCACTTCAATGGGAATTTCAGTAAGCAAAATAAACTTTAATATTTCCATCCTCACACAAAAGCTTCCTCATGTTTTGCCTTATGAGGTTATTCCCTCCCAAGGCAGATACTACCCCTCTTTTGTCCAGACACGTAGCTCAGCTCCAAGCCCATTCCTTTTCTCGTCATGGATATACCACACAACTCAGCCACACTCTGCCTTTTATTCCTTTACCAACAGGCACAAGTAAAAGCTCATCTTAACTGATATGAGTCACATAATCTGTAAGCTGGCAACTGTACATGCTCAGCATGTTCAAAAAATATAGGCAGACAGATTACTAACGAAAGGCTTTACTCCTTCCAGTATGTGCTCAGTGGTTGGGGGAAACTGACCCCCTGCTTCAGTCCCTACAAATATATAAACAAAAGGAGGAGAATTAACAATGTCCAAACTATCCTACTAAGAATTAGTTCTGGGAAAACAGGACTTTTTAGAAATATGATCCCTTTTACTTCCATGCTCTTTTCTGCCTTTCTCTATTTTAAAATGGATATTTTCCCATATTTATGTGTCTGTAACTTATTTCATGCTGGAAGTGAGATCCTTATTTTTGTCACTTACAAACCTGACAATAGGTGCTTGTGAGGACACAGGCAGAGCACGCTGATCTCCAGTGAAGCAGCACCAAACAAAACCAGTCAATTAATAATTCCGTCAGTCACTTCATATGACTGGTGTGGAAACTTTCAGATGTAAAACAGTAGAGAATTTTACCTTGAATATGTTCTGCAGCCATATTACTTTCAATTAATGAAGATTGAGTTTGATTTCTAGAAAATTTTATTTTCCAGTTCTGGCAGCTATTCCTGATACCTATACACAGTGGTTACTTTTCTAGTTTTAGAGCTTCAGCTGCAGAAGGTAATTTTAGGCCAGTATAGAACTAGTTTTAGACTTTCAGATTCTTTTTTTTAAGTGACTTTTGATTCATTGTATTAAAATGATTCCTATTTTTAGTGTAATTTTTTAAATGCCTATTAGATTTTCCAAATCTTTATGTCAAGATTTTTGCAACATTCTTCAGTAGACCTTTAGGCATTCATTGCAGAAATGGAAACAAAACCACTATAGTAGAAGAGGGACTAATATTGATCAATTGTCTCCTAATACATTTGATATATTTATATGGATATACATACAAGAAGTCCAGCATCGTCCTTTTGGAACTACATTTCAAAGTAAAATCAGTCCATGTAATGTTTGGCAGGAGGCAGCATCAAAATGGAAATATAATTCCCTGTTCAGGTTCAGGGCATCTGTGGGGCAGTAGTTACGAAAAATTATTTCAGCTTAAATAATACACTAAGTAGCCTACAAATTACTTCTCCCAGATAGGAAAGTCTTAAGATTAGCTGTGTTTAAACTGTTATGAGCACTCTGAAACACAGACTGAGGAATACTGGTCTTTATTGTCACCTGTTAACATACAGAAAAAGCATGAAGCTGAATCAGGGGAGGTTTAGGTTAGATATGAGGAAAGCATTTTCATTCAGAGGGTGGTTGGGCACTGGAACAGGCCTCCCAGGGCAGTGGTCACAGCACCAAGCCTGACAGAGTTCAAAAATCATTTGTACAATGCTTGAAGGCACATGGTGTGGCTCTTGGGGTGTCTTGCACAGGGCCAGGAGCTGGGCTCAATGATCCTGATCAGTCCCCTCTAACTCAGCATATTTTATAATTCTATAATATTGCCTTATTCTTAATTCTACCTGCTTTATATGCCACTAATTTGCAGATCATAGTAAAACACACTTACTGTTCTTCCACAACTATACAGTAGTCATGAAACAAAAGAACAAACTAAACAAATTTATTATGTCTTCTTTTGCACACATTACTGAATAGGTAGCCACCAGGCTCTGGTTATTGTGGTTGTTTTGAAATAGAATAGGATAAAATAGGAGTAGTTCACTTGGAAGGGGTCTGCAATGAAAACCTAAACCAACCACCTGACCTCTTTACAGAGTATAAGAGAATATGGGCTGCTTTGTAATAGCCTATGCAATTTTTGTCCAGATCCCACAATGAAATTAAGTACTTGCAGGTTCAGGGCACTGCCTCTTCACCTTCAGAGACAGCAATACAGGTGCAGAAGTTCTGCAGACCATACCCAAGGATCTCAACCCAGGCACTCAAACCAATGAGTAACCCACAAGAAACACCTCCGCTGATCTGTCTTGTCCATTCCCTAGAGCATTTGGTAGCAGAGACAGGAGAACAGCTCCCCAGGAGAACATTTGCTTTACCACACAAGCAGGCAGTCCTCTCTCTTTCCACAGTCTTCTGACTCAGTCACTGCATACTCTACACACCCTGCAACACAGTACCCTGAGGTATTGTGGTGTTCATCTCCTTCCCTAAGCAATCCATCACAACCCTGAGGAGGCACAATAATTTAATTTAAAATTATATGTGTTGCAGAGCAAATTAAGGATTTTACAGATTTCAAAAATGCTGGCATTTATTCAGGCTTGAGAGCTTGATTTTGCAATTTTAGAAGTAGTGCTATAGGTTAATCTTAGAGGGCCTTTAAACAAGAAGAGTTTTCAGGCTAGTAACCTACTGATACCCTAAGGTGTGCTTTTGTGGCTACTTCACAGACTGTTGGCATCTGAGCTAGCTCATACTACAAATAGTTGCACTCCTTCCATTCTTTTACCATTAGGTGCAAACTGTGCCCTCCAACAATAATATATTTTGCACATTTCTCTTAATAGGTACTTCATTGCAAGGCCCAAGATCTCTGGGTTCTAACCAAGGCTTTGGGGCAAAGTATATTTCCCTGAGACCCAAGACCATTTGTTGATTCCTTCCATCAAGCTTAACTTTTCCTTCCCTTCTGAAGTCCAGTATTTGTATGAGGCTATGTCTCACAGCCCTAACTCTTGCCTGTGCTTCTACCAGCACATGAAGGATACACTGTCCTTGGCCATTATTTAACACAAAAATATCTTTTCAGTGAAATTTCTAGGGAAGCTGCACTGAGTTTAAATGATAATTAGGGCTTTATATACCTTTTACTAATCTCATGTAGGAAACACTGGCAATCTCACTCTCCTCACAAACCACCAGAATACTGTACAACTCAGATCCTAAGACCATCACATAACCTGGATGAAAGTCTACTTCCTACAAATTAAACCCAAAATCTAGACTTGGATTTTCAAAACAAACTCTTCACTGATCTGGAATAAAGCTGTCCATTATAAGCTCAGCTCCTCTCAATATTTACCGTAAGAGTATTGATAACATACCAGTATCAGTGAGTCTCCACATACATAGAGCACTAACATAATACTGAATGTTTTTTTCTCATTTTCTCTTGAAATGTTTTATGCATCTCATAAGGCACACCAAAAAAGCATTAACAAACTTTTTAAAAAATCCCCTCATTTGTAAGAGATTATTTAGTTGCTGCATTGGAAGAGCAGCTGGAACAATTTCTTCCAATTCTGCTCTTCCCTGTCACTTATTGAATGGTCAGGTAAGATAATAGCTTGTATAGCCAGAAAATCTTTAATAAATAATAATCTTTAATAAAAAGTATCAAGAAATATAAAACAGTTCTTTAATATGCATTTTTTGGGGTAAAATACCATTGGAGAAAAATAGCTTACTAGCTAATCTGCAAAGGTTTCAGTGTATTTTAAAATAACTTTAATGCATTTAGTTTCAGACCCACAATACCTTAGGGAAAAAACAGAAAAGCAATAATCTCCCCTACATTATTTGTTAGGAGTCAATGCCTAATTACTTTATTTTTCTTAGGCATGGCCACATAATAATAATTTCATAATATGACAACAAAGCAAAGAGGTTACAAATGACTGGTAGATAACCAGTTGAATGTAGATTACAGTGTGATTTGGTAGCTAGAAGAACGACTGTGATTCCTGGAAGAATAAGAACAGAAAGTTTTTGTAGACTAAGAAGGAGACTCTGGAGTTACTGTCCTTTTCACAAAGCCTTTGCTGCAAACGGCCAGTTTGCATCCCTGCTTCCAAACCCTTTGAGGAAATAATCACTCAAGTTCTCCTAGCCTGAATGGGCACCTTCACGCAAAATAAAGGAAATCTGATCCATTGACCTGTTTAGTCTCACTATGCAAATGTGAGAAAGCCACCTCACAGCATTAGTCAAGAGCTTACAAAGGGAATGACTTGATAAACAGCATTATAGGGTTTGGGTTTTCCTTCTGCCCTAGACTAGACTCTGAATGAGACCCAATTATTAGAAGAGGGAGTCAGACTGGAAACATGATATGCTAAATTTTAAAACTAAATATAATACAACATGAGAGCACAAATGGCTTTGTTGCTTTTTATCATAGCTTATGACTCCAGTTAACATTGCATCACAATTCAAAAGCTGTGGGACAGAGGGTCTTTTGTGCTACATTTTGCAGAAAACAAAGCTGACACAACAGTCACAACTGTTATTTCTCTTACATCAGAAGTTCTTTTACCATAGTTCTAAACAGGGAAAAAGTTATTCTTGGATCGCTGGAAGGGCAAGCTCAAGAGGTCCAGTCCAAGCTGTCCTGTCCAATAAAAACACCATGTTTTATTTGTAACTGGCCTGTGAGGTTAGAACTGGTATTGCAGGCAATGGGCCCTGTTTGAAAGGGCTAGTTGTTATAATATTTGTTCTTTATACAGTATTCCAAACACAAAGAAACACCAGATGGTGGATCACCAGCCTTCTTCATCTGCAATTCAATGTTCTCCCAAATTTTAAAAGCTCAACCAATCTCCTGCAAAGTTGACTGGTCCCACTATAATCCAAGAGTAATAAAATGTCATACAAAATTGCATATACTTCCAGGCTTTCGGGGTTTTTTCCCCATTGGAGACAGGGTTTTCTAAAAATCCAACACTCTTTGCAACTTCTCTGGGGTTTTTTGTCTCTGGTTGTAATTTGCTTTAATTGGCCAATAAATAGAATTCATGAGTCTGCAAAACATACTGCTTGATTGATACTAGTGCAGAGAGAAAGAAATTTGGAAAAGCAACTGCTATGTCATAAGGCAGAGATGGGGAATGTGGTTTTGCTCTCAGATTAAGAGATCTCCAGGAATCCAACAGCCTTCCTATTTGCTTGGTTACAGAGCAGACAACAGACAAGTTCAACCAAAGACGACATAGAACCATTTCTGTGTATCATATTGCCTGCCACCATGATGCTCTTCCTGGCATTCCTGCTGCTCTTCCTGTACCGCCGTTGCCAGCGCCCCACTCAGCAGGGGCAGATCTTCAGCATCGACCTTCCTGAGGCCCTGCCTGAGCACGATGTGTCCAATTTCCTTTCTGCGCTGCCCTGGAGCAGCGAACAGAGCTTCCACTACTCTACACTGCTCCCTGATGCCACATTCCTGTCTGTGTGTTTGCCTCCATCATACGAGGAGGCCACAATGAAAACTTCCGTGGAAGAGGCTCACACTGAGCTCTCTCCAGACCCAGTGCCTCCTTACGAAGAGAGCGCGCTGCAAACCAGCAGCACCAAATAAACTTCCTACAGAAGCACCTTAGCTGAAGCATGCAGCACAAAGGTAGAACTGCTATGGCCTTTAAAATTTGTGAAAAGATTCCAAATGAGGCACAAAACCAATGAATTTATGAAGGAAGAAACTTGAAGTAACAGGGACTGCGTCTTTTCACCTCATCCTAGGATTCTCTACCTTCCATTTGTGGCAAGTGTACACACGGTGTAGCACCAACTCCGATCCAGACTGGTAACATGGGGATTCTAGTTAATAAACATGTCATACAAGGATTAAACTTAAGGAAAGCTGGGAAGCTCTTCCTCTGTAATCCCTCAGCTACAATGAAATGTCAATAACGCTATAGATTCAGCAATCACAAAAAGGGCTTTTAGCACATACATATTCCAGTTTGGGTTTTTTTTCTATTTTATGCATTTATATTTAAATGAGTTTTTGACAAGCTGAGTTGCTCAGTCTGTGTGTGTTTACATCACATCATTCTGCAGTGCTCTGGAATGATCACAAAAGCTCTCAGGAAAGCAAATATATAACCTCTACAAAATTTCCAGTAACCGTCCCCAAAGGTTCAAATGCACACTGTGAATAAAGGCTGTCTTCTCTCACAGTTGGACAATGAGGACAACCAGCAACCAGAGAAGACCTGATTGTTCTGGGTGAGGAAACCTCCATGCAAGAGCACACTCACTCTGTTGCTGCAAGCTGCTTGCCAAGGTCTGCAAGGTCCCAGCATTCCAGACTACTCGGTTGACTTCTTTTCCAAGTCTAAACTAATAAACCATAGGATTTACTTGGTGCAGTGTGTAAAGGAGTTGGGAAAAATTAATAAAATCAAGTGCACCAAAAAAGCCCTGATCTGTATTTCAAAACAGCATTATAATCCCTTCCCCTTCATCCCTAGGGCAGGATGAGGCTAGTTCAAGTGTGTTGGTGGCAGTGGTTCAGAGGGTTTGCTTATGCTTTCCGAAACTGATGTATGTCATCTTTAATTCTTTCTTACAGGATAGCATTTTCGCTAGGTTGATAGATGGTCTTGTTACAGAAGGTGGTTACTACAGATCCTGACAGCCTCAAAAGTTATGTTGGCAAGCCACAGACAAATGCAGTGTCATGGAATAGCTGACACCTGCAAGGAAGAAACTGTCGTAGCAGCTGGTGCAGTCTTGGTGTAACTTACAAGCCCAAAGGCGACTGGTGATTTCAACAGCTGTCAGGAGGTGTCAATAACAGCCAGTCCTGCTTTATAAACTTAGCACATTCCTTAAAAGAACCCAACAAAAACAACAACACAGTATCAGAAATAAAAATCCTCACTGTACAGCAGAAGAAAGGCCACTTTAGAGCTGCAAGGTGGTTGAATTCTGTGTTATGTAAACAGTGACACAATCACAGTAACCAAATTGTCCATATCAAAACTGATGTTCCCACTCATACATTTCTCTTACAATAAGGAAAAAATATGCCTTTTTATTTAGGAAAAAAGGGTTATTTTCTTGAACAACAAATTTGAGATAATTCTTTTTCTAATGCTCCATTTGGGTCACCAAACTGAAGCAGCAGATGTTTTGGAAAACTCCAAATTCAGTCAATCATTTTTCTTCTCAGACCATATCTGGGAACAGTTCCCGGTATTTGCTGACGTGTTTGAAAGTACCATATTCTACTGCGTCCTCACATTTTCTTTACTTCCTTAATATTTGATACATGCAGTATGCAAGGAAAGCTGGAAAAACGCAAGAGCCCCAAACAGCATGCCTAATTGGAAAGGTGCAAAGGTTTGAGGTTCAAAGATAAACCACTTCTGCCTCTGGTGTTTGTATATTCCACTAACTTCAGGAGAATTGTACAGATATGCTTGAAAATTCACACATTGTCATATCAAGTTGAATATATTTTGCCTTAAGAGATCTTAAGAGAGTTAATGTGTTCTGAAATGAGTTATGCTGTTCTTCTGCATGATCTCTTGTTTACCCTTAACTTGGGTAGAGCCTGATACTCAGCCTCTGGGCTCATCATTCCAAATTTCTCTCTAGTTACCTTAGTTACAGTTAAGAAAGATTTTGACTGGTATTTCTTGTGACCAAGACTGATAACACTTCTATACCTAGTTAAGAATTTCTATTCTCTGCAAGAATATAGAGAATGATTGTGTTTCATGTAGTATTTATTGGGCAACTCTCAAATCCTGCTTTAGAAAATAGCTTCTGATTGTTAGCATTGCTAAAGAAAATTAAAAAGAGATACTTGCTCAAATCCATATTAACAGAAACACTGCCATGACTTAAATTCTTCTTTCTATAAACTGCTTTTTATTCCATCTGGAATTGGTATCCCTTATCTCATTCCAACACAGATTTGTCTAGTCTTATATGTTAATTGGCCCTAGTAGGTTTCAATATAACCGGCATCTCTAGTCTAAAATCTCCACCCCAAAGAGAAGGCCCACCAAAGGAAAAAAAAAAAAAAAAAGACGTTTCTCAAGCAAACATACTGAAATTAAATCATCATTGCCTAGAAGCTGCCTCTGATCATGTCAGGCTATGCTGACACACATCTCAGCAGCCACTGTGCTACTGATGTTGGTGCTACTGGTTGTGGAGCAGCTATCAGGTCCTCTGGGCAAACACCTTGTGCATCAAAGCAGAGAGCTCATCATGACCTGAAAGGAACTCGTGCCTGACAATAGGAGCAACCATAGGTGCAATGGGAAGATCTTCATTGTTTTAGCTGCAGTAATCTGAAAGGTGAAGGTTTAGAGCACCCCATCTAAAAGAAAGATGTTGGAATTGGGACCACAAACAAAAAGACTGAGGAGAGACATTAAGCTTTCAATTGCATAAAAGGTAACAGCAAAGACAGTAAAATAGGGACCCTTCATGCCTACACCAATGTGAACTGGTGCTAGTGATTTTAAACTGAAGCAAGATTAAATCAGAAAAGAAATTTCTAAGAGTGAAGTGTAGTCTGAAAGTGCAGTGAAGCGGTGGCAGCAACATCTCTGGACACACTGAGAAGGTAGACAAATGTCTGTCCAGAATGGTGAAGGCTCCTGCTTAGAGCAGAGAGTGAATTAGATTTCTTCTCTGTGTCCTTTCCTGTTCCTATGCCCTAAAGTTACACCAAAGTAAGTTTTGCTCCTTGTTTCCAAATTGTATGAAATCAGATGGCTTTCTTTGAAAATTTCCTATTATGAAATTTCATGTGCATCCAGAAATCACTGTAACATTGGAATTGTACTTTATAGACATAAGGTTATTTTTCCTTTTTTTTTTTTTTTTGTTTAAATCTTATATATGCTAGTACACGTACAAATTATTAACTTACCTTGATGTAAAGGGTAATTGTAATTCATTTTTCTATTATGAAAATACTAAGGAACCCTGATGAGATTAATTATGTATACACTATCCCTTGTTTATATTTAGTAGGAAACTATGGAACAATACAGGCCCTTTCATTAAGGGGGCTTCACAAGCTTAGAGAGCAATCTCTGTGCTTGTCTTCCCTGTGAGAGCTGTCAGTCTCTCACTGACATGGGTACATTTTTCTGCGGACCAGGACAAATACACATCTTGCACACATGGCAGATTCTTGATCAAAATACATTTAATGTAAAAGAACACAGGTAATTTATACAAAATAGTTCTTCTAGATATCCACTGAAAGTATTCAGCAGGTATCTCCAATAATGCTGCAGTAGTTTCGTATTAATAGAATATCCTGCCTGTCTCATTTTAGCCAAAGGAAGAAAAGATGACAAAGCTCTTTGAAACCACTGTGGAATCTCAGCAAATAACATCTCACATAAAAGTGATGCATGCTTCTGCATAGATTGAGCATCTGGCACCTGATCTTTGCTGAAATTCAAAACTAGTGACTCATTGGTTTGTATCTGCCAATGATAAAATGTGCTTTTAAAAAGAGAATAGTCATTGCTTGGCATTATGAAGTAACCCTTAAGTCTAGAGAAGGCAGAATAAGCATTTCAGTGCAAACATTTCACTTCAGAGAGATTCTCACCTGTAACAGGTATCTTGACTAGAAATTTAGAAACTCAACTGAAATGGGAAGCACTTTGAAAAAAAGAAAACCAAACAAACCCTGACAGTATATCTTTATGATAGTTCAATAATATCACAGTGGTCAAGAAAGAACTGCTCCCAAAATAAAACTCTTCGCTTAATCCACACTTTAAAGGATTTTACTTGGGTTCTTATGGGAGCAAAGCCTCCAAATACAGATACGCAACTACTTTTGCTAGTATAAACTCCACTGGCATGAACTATATACGCTCTAGTAGTGAAAACTCTTACAAATGTAGATTATATCAATAGGAGAAAGTGAATGGGCAGTCTTATTCTGGTTAGGAGAGTAATTTTATTTGGGTAAGGGGTTTTTTATGTTGTTGTTTGTGCGAGTTTTTTTACAAATTTCAAGAACAAACTCTTTACAAAAATATCAGATAAAGATAAGCTGAATGCTTATGGCAAGTAAATTATTCACTGACTCCTCTCTCAAAAACTGTCATAAGTGAAACAGCTATGAATTTTTAATAATGAAATTTCTTAATTTCAGTCTGTTAGTAAATAATCACATCATGCCATGACTCATTACAAAGCAGTTCTATTCATCTCTTGGATAATGAGGTCGTCTGCAGAACAGGAAAGGCATGTGAGTGTGGAGCCTAAGGAAGGTGTCTTCTGTAATAAAGACAACCTGCTATTCTCAGTGGTATGGCTAGCAAGGCTAGCACAGCTAATCAATGCTGCAGATGCCCGGGTGTTGATGAAGACAGCAAAACCTCATTGAAGACTCTCAGACACGTGACTAGGCTGACAGCAGTGTAAATGTACACTTGCACTTTCACAAGCTTTTCATTAAAAAGCTAGAAGAATGCCAATGTCTTTCATGTTTGTTGAGGGTATGAAAGAATCAAACTTGTCTGTGAGTTTGGCTCCATCAGTAGTTTTGCTTCTGATTATTCACAGGAGTATCATGTCTATGAGACCTTACTGTCAGAAATAAAGTTTAAGGTAGAAGAAGCAATCATAACTGTAGTACTCATAATTTCATAGAACCAAATTATAGAATCATTGAGGTTGGAAAATGCCTCTAAGATCATCAAGTCCAACTTCAAGCCCAGCATTGCCATGTTCACTGCTAAACCATGTAAATGACACATCTACATATGTTTTGAGCACTTCCAGGGATGGTGACACAGCCACTTTCCTGGACAGCCTCTTTCAAGGCTTGATAAATTTTAGTGAAGAAATTTTCCCTAATATCCAATTTAAACCTTCCCTGGTGCAATTTTCCCTCTCTCCTTGTCACTTTTTACCTGGGAGAAGAGGCCAACCCCTACCTCACCACAAACATCCTTTCAAAAAGTCGTGCCATTAATACAGTTTTATCTTATCCAGTTCCTTCTATATTCATTTGTCCCTACAATGTCAGCATTATTTTATTCTTGAAGGCTGATTCTTGTTATTTTTTTATTGAATATTGAATTACCTTAGAACTTTTCAGAGTTCAGTTGCATATTTCCATCTGTGGCAAAAATAAATACTTTAAAGCAAGAGAGCATGGACAGGCAATCCTCTCCAGTCATGTCGAGCACCTTCATAGGTCTGTCTTTTATTTTATATAGTGTTTTGAATTCTTGTTTTGTTTTTTTACAGGTTCAAACTGAGAGAACTGAATGCATGTTTTTTTAGTTCTTTGAATACTAATGAACTGAATTCCTTTAGTGGCCTTCCAAGCACAGAGCACAGGAAGCAAAGCCATTCTCTTCCTGTGCTATACCATCAAGTATCCTAAAAGGAAAGGAAAGTGAAAAAGATCACAAATCAGGATGAAAAGAGGTAAGAGAAATGCCCATCCAGAAATAAGCTCACAAAACTGCTTTCTCCTTCCTGACTTCCTATTTTTCACTTGTCTCTCCTTTGGCTTAATTTTAATTTTCTGCCAACTATACAAAAGACAACACAGGAATAAAAACTACCTCCACAGACTGACCCATGGCTGTAGAGAGCAAAACTAAGTGTCACGTGTTATGTTCTACTAGTAATCTGGAATATCTGTTTGTCATTGTAAAATGCTTTGCACAAAGTTTCCACTGCAGGTAAACCAGACAATTTCAAACATATTTCTACATACACATTTCCCTGCTTGTGTACCAACAACACACCAAATAATTTAAACAGCACCATTAAAAACTCAGCATGTGTTTCAGTTCTGTGGCACTTTTCTCTCTCTTTTTCTCCAGTTTGGAAAACTCACAGTTGACAACACTCTCAGATGTTAGTATGGCCTAAGGCTCCTCAGAAAGACTGTACACCTATTTTTTAGAAAAAAAATAAACTTGATGGGAATTAGCTTGTTTATAAACCCTATCTTAATTAACACTGACCCCTTTTTCACTTCTGTTAATGATGCAGAACCTAAATATTTCTATAAAAGACTGATTTCTAGGGGTTTCTAGCAGCAAAACATTGTGGTCATCAGGAACTAAAAATGCTGCTTTCATGCAATGGGAAAAAAAAAAAGTGCAGATCCATTAGCACAACCCTTCAGTGTTTGGCTGCATCAGGAAGATCAAAGCAGACAGAGGACATTAGTTCAGAGACAGAAGAAGCCACACAAGTACAGTCCTGTCTAGCACAATTCAGAGACTTTCACAGTGGCTCTTTGCCACAGCATTACCAGAAACCATCACCCAGTGGCCCAGTGGTGCCCCACTCCACCATGAGGTCCTGCACCTCTCCCGTGCTTTTGTGCACCTCTCCAGCAGCCCCAGTCCTGCCACTCCCACCTGTAAGAAGGAAAGGCTGAGTGGTCTCAACCTCCCCAGTAAGATCTCTACTGGAAACAAAATAATGAAGTTTTAGACCCTTAGAGTATATTTTTATAACAAAAATAGCAAGTTAATACACTGGTAACATCTAGATCTGTGTGCCAGTTATTATGGCTGACTCTATAAATAAAGAGACACATAGTAAATTCTATTTTCTTGTTCTAAAAACATGACCTAACAAACTAGAGCACAAGGAAAGAACTACTGTTTGATATTGCATTTTATACTTTGCAGATCATCCTGTAAATCAGAGGGCTTATTTGCTAATCTATTATTCTTTATCTAGCTTATGTATATTTTATTTTAAATAATGTAAATAGAAATTGTAGGGATGGCAGGCAAGGTAAACTATAAGCAGGAAGCATGCCTGGATACCGTATCTGACAGCTCCCCATGAACAGCTCTCTTTCTTTAGCTAACATCACTTCAAAATATTATCACCTCCTATATATTTTCTGGACTCCTTCCAAATCCCCACTCCAACTACCAACTAACCACACAGTCGTTGGAGGCATTTATGAATTTGGTTTGTCCAGTTTCATTTATTAACAGATTTTCTGTTTTAGCTGGGACTGAGTGTCACGAAATATTTACACTAAATGCATTAACTTCTAATAAATACTATTTTCTACTTTTGTTAGAAGACAAAGAATATTTCCAGAATGGCTTGCATTTAGAGCAATTATACTGATTTTTAAAGAGCTGAAAAGAACTTTTCATGATAATGACAACCTGCTTCCCTGGCCCAAGTTATGCTGGGCACCACTCCCAGCTCCCAGAAGAAGGGAGCTTGGCAAGGCATTCTATCCATTAGGTAGCTTGCCATCATGTTTAACAGACAACAAGATTAAATTCCCAATTTTTCCAGGACTCAGCTTGTTTGGTGAAACTGGACACCAGAACATCTGACAGCTACTCTAAGGGAGGTTGGATTTCACTGCTGATGGGCCTTAGAGAATTTCCAGCAACTCTTGATCACCTAGTCCCTTGTCCCCAGTGCTGTACCAGCCCTTTTTAAAGTTGTACACCTTTATTTAGTACTTCTCATAAATTACCACAATAGTACCCAAAAACACAGACTACTCCAACTGGTATTTTTCCAGCTAACATTGTTTTGAACCATACATTTTGGCAAAATACATATTCTTCCTAACCCAGTCATTAGCTCCCAACAGCCTCACTCCCGATTTGTGACAGCTACACAGCAAAGGTCCCTTTCTGCTTGTGCCTGCCCAAAACAGCTGCCAGTGGCTAAATAATGACTGGCTCCTTGGGCTGGTATGGGATCAACTGCCCTGAATGGCACCAGGGCTTCCAATGGAGGTTGTCAGGAGATGTTTTCCTGCATCCTCCAAGTTTCTGGAAATGAAAGGGAACTGCCAAAGCCATCCAGGAGCACCAGGAGTACAACACAGTAGTGCTGAACCAAGTGGCAGCTTCATCCAGAGACCCCAGTGACAGTCCAACAGCTCTGTATCGAACCATTAAGCGTCTGGCAAATCAGCACAGTTGTAAATATTTAATACCAGATAGCCTGCTTAGAGTAGACAAGCACTTACTCATTTTTGTCTCAGTTTCCTTCCCTAGGCAATCCACACAGAGGGGACAGATGGCTTCCAAGCCCCACCAGTATTTGGTTATGTGTCCCCTGCCTGCACACCTTCCTCAAGGGGTGTCTGTGGTGGGTAGATACCCTCACGAAGTAACAGCCTGAGCAGGTACAAGGCCTTATAGATGGCAAAAGGTGAGTAAAGTGTACATAGGAGGATCAGGAGTGCTTTTTCCAACACCAAGGGAAGAGCCTGGACATCCCACCAGTTTCCTAGAAAGGCTCACCAAGTACCTGCTGAATTATGCAGGTTGCTGCACAGCCACAAGGATCCATCAGCACAGATTACCTTAATTCATTAAACACAAAACTGCAGCAACCCAGAATGAGAGTCACAGTTCTGGATTTAGAGCCTTGCAGAGAGAGGTAATTGGCAAACATAACATCTACTGCAGCCCACTTTTAACCCAAAGCCTCCATACATCTGCCAGTCTGGGCACCCTTAATCTAGCTGCTGGTTCAATCAGGGGCACAGAAGATAATGGGTAGTAGCAGCCCTTACAGCAGCCAGCCTAACGACAAGAATGAAAAGCAAAGGCTTTAAAGTCACACCCTGTTCACCAGAAGCATTTTACACATCTCCTTCTACTTTCCAATTTCTTCCTCTTGAAGAGGCCTGGAAATTTTGCATCCTCTGGTTCCAACTGCTCACACCATGTGGAAAGTAATAATTTCAGATTAAATGCAATTTGTATCAAATAGTAAAGAATGATAGGACAATTTCTGTACTGTTTAAAGCAACTTGAACATTTGACCTACATACTTGATTACAACCATTTTGAGAGGATTTAAATAGCTGTTTTCTATTCTGTACACAGGCTGTCTTCAACTTTGATAAAGGAGCCTGAACAACAAGTTTTTCCTGATATGATATTAAGAAGGCAAGGATACTTCCAACAGAGGGAATTACTTATGTTCTAGGTCACAGTCAATAAAACATCAATAAATCTTGTAACTCAACAAATTTAAAAGTACTTAAAAGTACCTGTAGCAAGCAGTGTTGATAAACCAGGAGAAAACAAGATGCAGCATTACAGATGTCTTTAACTGCAACTGCCTTCCTTCATCCTGCTTTTCCAAGCTCCCTGGCAAACTAACTTTAACTTGTAATCAGATTTCACCTGTGGCTTGTTTTCTGCAGAGCAGTCAAGGGGTTCTCAGGACTTAAAGGAAACCCTAAGCAATGATTATGCAACCAAAATTTGATTTAGTTAGTCTGGTTAGTTTCAATTAGGTGCTAGTGCTGCTCCAGACTTTGACTTGGCTGCTACAACCTAGCCTAATC
Organism: Anomalospiza imberbis; assembly: GCF_031753505.1. Taxonomy (NCBI): domain Eukaryota; kingdom Metazoa; phylum Chordata; class Aves; order Passeriformes; family Viduidae; genus Anomalospiza; species Anomalospiza imberbis. The sequence goes on along the minus strand of NC_089683.1, from coordinate 64,091,564 downwards.
TTCCCAATCCCATAGGGAGCTGTGGTCTTGTCTTGAGCCCACCTGTAAGTAAACTTAGTGCTTCCCAGTGCTCAGTGAGGAGAATTCAACTGAGTTGAATAAAGACCACTTTGGGATAGGAACATTTGTTTTGTCAGGTCTGCAAAGTGCATGGCTCACAGAGAGCTGCCCCCACTCCTGAAAGGCTTGTGAATTGCAGTGAAAATTCAAGACCCCACAATTCCTATAAAGATTTGTAGGGACGGTATGCTTATTTCAGCGCTGGACACATGTGAGGGATCTTTCCCCTTCAAAGGACATGTGTGCCCCTGAAAACTCCCAATCCATTTTTATTACTCTAGCTAATTTACATATTCATAGAATTTCACAATAGGTTCATGCATATTCATTCTTCTCATTTCACATTACACTTACAGCTAGTTACACTTGTACTCAGTTTTTGTCAGAAAGTACAGAGAGAACTCCTTGGTCACTCTGTGCTGTTTCAAGGTTGAAGGAGTCTTTCTTATCTCTTATCTCTTATCTCTTTAGCTTGGAAATTTGCATTCTTTCTCCTTAGCTGGGGCAGTTTAGCTAGTGCTGCAGTTACCAGACTAAACAGCATATTTTACTTATGTTTGCAAGCTCAAAGAGGCACATTTCACTTAAGCCCAAATAGATTTCTACCCTGTTAAATTTTTACTCTGTCTCACTTGCTACAAAACGGTGTTCAGGATTAGTAGGGATCCTTCAAATGTACTTCCTTGGGTCACAAGGAGCCTACTTTGTAGATGAGGAAAAAGGGTGTGCAAGGCTTCCTCAGAACACTACTCTAATGTAATGTGATTATGCTGCATGGGGTCTGAATCTCTTCTCTTACTGGCTTTTCCACCCTGTTATGGTTTCTCTGTGAAATCTGTATGAAATCAGGTTATTTCCAAAGTACAAAGTTTCTCTCAATTTCATGGAAACTCAAATTTCAGTGAAAGTGACTACAACAGTGACCTCACTATGGGAAGGACTGTAGTATTCATCTCGTGCAAGACACTGAGGAAACCCACGTAGAAGAAAGGCTCCATAAATATGGTGATAATATTATTGTAGTGGCCCCTCTGTGATGCAGCAGAGAATCCAACAAGTCAAAAAGGTACAGCAAAACTGGTGTTTGTACTTTGTTGCCCTCAGAACTACAGCAGAACAATGAAGTTATGTTAGATTTATTTGCAGAATTAAAGGAGCAAGTGCAGACTTAGGACAAGCCACTGAGACAGATGCTTTCTTGAACTCCATGCTCTTTAGCTGATCTGCCTGAGTTTCTATGTGCCATTGAGCTGTTTTTACTCACCTGATCTTCTGAAGGAATGACATTATTGATGGTGCCCCAATGAGTCTGGTGCACATCCAATCTGCATCCACCTTTGCAGTCTTCTCTTAATGCCACTCAAACACCAGAATAATGGAATCAATCTCTTGGAATTGGATATCTTTGCTGAAGAAAGAGGAGAAACATGTGGGTCTGCCAGGTGTGGATTAATTTGTGTGGTGCTGTCAAATGGTTTGTGTCCCTATAATCCAGAGGCAATCTCCAGAATAATAAACTTGGATAAATTACCTACTTTCCTGCATTAGGAAACTAATTTTTCATTTTCAGCAACTAAATCATGTGGTGCCTAGTGACAAAACCTGCTCTGAATTTGCCTGTAGTATAGCAATAGTCATTACCCTCCTATGATAGGCATTCACTGGGGTAATTCTCACACAAAAACCTCACATTTTTCTGTTTTTTAATCTCACCAAGGTCACAATTTATGTAGACTGTGTCCCATAAGATTATGAATTACTTTCTATAATGACATATTTTCCCTACTTGGTTGTGTGAGTCAGAACAGGCAGGACACAGTAAGAATGACAAAAACACAGAGATGACATTTATTTCCATTACCTCACCGACCAGGGAATCCCCAAAACAGCACCCAGGCAGAGGCACACAAGTGGGACACAGGCACCACAGAGCTTGGTCCATGCTAGAGGATCACCAAACCTGCTGTCCTTGCCTGTTTATCAGGGATTCACACAGGTATTTTACCACTCTGCTTTGATCTTTCCTGAAGCAGAGCAGGAATCTCAAGCATGTGTGATAGGGTGCCTCTAAGTCTCTCACAGGCTTATCTTATCTAAACACAGATGTTCTACTTGTCAAACACACAAGTCTAAACAACAATTAGTATGATGTATGTGTTTTTCTACACCCCAGCTGCAAGTCACTTCAGTGTGTTTATAATCCTCCTCACCAGTCTTCTGCTATTATCCCACGTTGGTTGTTCACATTGCTATAAAAACACTGTGCCAGCAGGAGCTAGGGAGGGGAGGGAAGAACTTAACAGTTTGCAAATGTGAAGGAAATAAACTGAATTCCACATTCCAGTATCTTCTCAGAGTTACAGACTGCAAAAAAGCAGAATTGAAGACTACCAGGTAAAACTTAAGATTAATATCCAGTGTTCCCAATTAGGCCCTATTTGATGGAATTCTACTTTTGAGGTAGAGTCTCTCAGGACATCAGGCTCTTAAGAAATGCAAATCAAGGTGTGCAGCCAGTTATCTTACCAATTTATCTTGCCATTGAAAAGTTGTTTAATATTCGCTGTCTTCTATCCTAAGGGCCACCTCTCTTCACAGGCATTTAGGAAACCCAAATGTTTGCAGGAGAGGAGAGCCCAGTAAAACAGACTGTAGGCAACACTTTTGTAAGGTGTAGGCTAGCAGACTGTGGGAGAGGCCGCCACACCATGGGCACGAACCACAGCTCGATGTTGGGTGCTGTGGGCAGAGACACCCCCCTCATCATGAGTGGACACCATGAGAGCCTGCCTGTACTGCTACTGCTGGAGTGGTGCCGTAGCTGCCTGCAGGCCTTTCACGCCTGCAAGGAGGAGCTGGAGCAGCTGAGGACAGAGCTGAGCTTGTCTGTGGGAGCTGGGTGTGAAATGGGACACTGAGCGAGAGTTTGAAGGTCAGCATCAGTCTTTGCAGCTCTGCTGGAGCAGAAAGTAGAGGTGGCATCTGGGGCTGGGATTAAGGGAGGCAGGCATGTTAGAAGAGGCATGTTAGAAAGAAATGTTGGCAGGTCACGTTAGAAAAGGTGAGAGTAGGAAACTCTTCTCTGGATCCAGAGTTTAGCAAAAAGGTTTTGGCTGTCTCTACCAACTAGTCTTGGAGTCTAGCCAACAAGTCTGGAGGCCCCTGTGCTGTCACGTACATACATGGACCGGCACAAAAGCAGGAGTTGCTGCATTGTTGTTTGCATTTTCCCAGATAGATGAATGTTGGGAAGTCCATGGTCTACAAACTAGGGCATAAAGGACAATCAAGCTTAGATTCCCTTCATATTTATTATTCTTGGCAGGCCTTCCAAAACACACACTAGTATCACAGCTTGATGCTAGCCAAGATGTTTCAAGCAGGGTGAGGAAATACCTGTTGAAAGAGTACTGCTAAGGCACTCTATAAGAATTAATAGATGACATGAGATCTGGTTTATCCAAAGAAGGAAAAGTCCAACAAACAAGAACAACAACCAGAATGACTTTTGAGAAAGGCATTTGAGTTTATTGTCAAGACACTTTCTTCCCTCTTTTCTCAGCAAGTGTTTTAGATAATTTCTAACATGGACTTCCAGTTCAAAGAGGTCACAATTTCCCAGACATTGGTGATCATTTGAGAGAGCAAGTTTGTGGCACAGAAAGTAGTTTTTTAGATTCTTTGTTCCCAAAATCCAACATGGCTTCACATGAGATTGTCATATCATGCAAGAAACTCATCCCATGAATTTGATGATTAATTTGTTGTAGTCAGTCCTGGAATTCAAAGATGCACTTCAAAAAAAGCTTTTATGTTACACAGCTCGCTTGCCTTGGGTTGTGCTTAACAGTCTAAAAACAGAGTACTGCTTGCAGTTTTTTAAATTCAGAAATATCCTATCAACTACTTTCCACATGACACAATCTTAAATTCTGACAGATTTTGCAAGAAAATGCACGAGTAAATGGAGAAATCAGGCTTAATGTTCCATGTTGGAATAAATAAAGGGCTGTCTCTTCAATATTACATTGAGGTACAAACACTTTTTTTCCCTGTGTATCACATCACAAGTGACCTTTCTGTGGAATTTGTTTGATTTTTGCCCTGAAAGATCCAAGTGTGCCGAGTATGGGAATATGCCAACCTCATTTAGGATCACCAGTGTTTGATACTGTCTGTCCATGGCTTGCAAATGGATTTAAGCTACCTTAGGCTCAAACTTGGGACTTCTGTGCAACTCTGCATAACCTCTGCTCACAGCCACGTGCTCCCTGTGCACCCATTTTCCTTAGGATCTCCTTTCTGAAATGCACTTTTTGTTTTGTATCAGGGCTCTATAAAAAAGTAAATAGATTGAAATCATTCTCATTCCCTAGTCTGTGACTGCTGTACTGACTACATAAACCTGAACCTGGGCTTTGCTTTTTAAGTCCTTTGGGCTACACTGCAGCTCCCAGTTGGCACAGCAATTTGCAAAATCACCATTTCCAGGCAGCACATTACAACACCCTGATTAAGGCAAAAAGGATGGGACCATCTCTTACTAAGGCAGCTTCTCAACTGGTGATGCTGCACTGGGCACTGAATTCCTGTATCATTGTAATGCTCTTTCACCTCTTTTAAACTGACCTAGAAATCAGGGGTTTTCCCCAAATTTAACTTCCAAAGGCAGGAATGTATGTGTCCATTTTCTGCAACCAGTGTGAAGAGACTGTTAGAAATAGCCTGTAATTTCTTCTGGAAAAAGTACACTGAACAGATATTTCAAAAAAGAAAACATTAGTGTACAACCAAGATCCCCACATGAACAACATTCCTCTTCAGATAGCAGATAATTCATTTAGTTTCTTGTATTTCTTGTTTCCAGGATTCAATCTTGTGGTGTTTTGGAATTTTTTGGTTTTTTGGAGGTTTTTGTTTTGTTTGGGGTTTTTGTTTTCATAAATTACGTATTTTTTCCTCACAAATTAGTTTTTACCATCTAAACACAGAACTTAAATTTTTACTGTTTTTTTTTTCTAGAGGTAGTGAAAATGCAGAAACTTCTGCTACTTTATGCATCCTAACAGATTTTCTTCTCTTTTTTTTTTTTTTTTTCCCTTCAGCAGCTAACAATTCTGAAGGTTGGTGCACAAATAGACCAGTGTACTACAGACAGAAGCAACTCAGGTACATTGGGACTAGACTTTCTTCTCTATATACCTCCCCACATGCTTATACACATACATTTGGATTCTCTATTAACAGACAATTCCCTACTAAAAATCAATGACATTTTCCATTAGCATTGTTGGGAGAAGCATTGATTGGGCCCTTAAAAGGTTGGCTGCACATTATGTGAAAGAACCCAACTGCAAAGAGCTAAATTTGCAACATAAAATGTACTCAGCATTCTGCTGGGGAAGCACTATCAAGGCTTTTACCCAGTTTTTCAGGATAATGTATGACACAGCACATTTTTATCAAACATTTCTATATTTTACTCTGTTGAGTGTTTATTAATTCACATCAGTATAGCCACAGTCACAATCCATCACTGAGTAGTTGCAAGATTTTAATGCTGCGCTCTTATTTAAGTTGATAACACCCTTTTAGAACCAAGAAAGTTATCAATTCTGCCAGAAGACTTTTCTAGTCTTAACCATGCAAGAAATCACTTCTGAAAGTTATTCAGAAAATGAAGTACAAGGGGGGAACTCAGAAAGCTACCAAGGGCATTATAAAACTATTGTGTTCCCTTTGGTGAGTACTGAAGTTATTTTAAATAAAACATAAAATGATTCCCATTGCCACTGTAACACTTTGTTTTACCACTGAAGTCCATCCTTTTAATTCTCTCCTATAAAAGCAAACAATGCATCATTTTGAATCACTCAAATGTACTGTGGCAACAGCTTTGTTTCAATAGTGACTGCTGCTATAAATTACTTTCCCAGAACTTTGTGGTATCCAAATACCTAACAAGATCTATTTGCTTGCAGTAGTATTAACACATTTATTCCTGTGCTGCATGCATGAGTGGGCTCTCTTTACTTCAGGAAATGACTGAAGGTTTAGCAAGTTACCCCAGTGCAAGTGTCTGGAGATCTGTACCCAGTACATTGGAAGCACTGGATGCACAGCTGTTGGTAGAAATTAGACAAGATCAATCTGAGCTTTGATCTTCCCAATCCCCTTATTCTTTCCAGACTTCAGGCACAGTGGTTCTATAGAACCCTCTCAAGAGCTGTGCTCAAGCCACCTACCCAGTGTTGCCTGAGGTCTCCTAGAGCAGTCCTCACTCCAGCCTATTACTGCTTCTCTAAGCTCACCCAATTTTGCTCATTTTCCTCTTCTAAATTGTTAGGGGCTTTGATTCCCCCCCCCCCCCCCCCCCCCATGTTTGACTGACTTCAGCCTTCTACACCCTTTGAATTAGGATGAAACATACATGCTACAATTTTTCTTCCTCCTTGCTGTGGCTATTCCATTGTTCCTTTGCCTTTTTCTCTCTTCTGTACTTGCTGGAACTTCTTTATCATCTAGAATCTGCACTAGCCTGCTCATCTCATACCTTAATCTGTGCATTCACTGTACTTCTGAGTAATCTCCTTGCTTCATCTTTTCTGCCAGTGCCTTCTTTCAGGCCAAGCCTTATGCAGGAACCAGCATCCCAGTCCTGGTTTCTCAAAATCCTGTTTTCATCAAATCCACTTCTTTCCCAAATCTTTTAACTGATATTCAGTATCCTTCCAAACCTCCTCTCACCAAACTATTGCTCCTTGCGTAACCTCCGTCATTTCAATTAAGGTAATAAGTTCTCCTTTCCAGTATACAAACAGCAGTGAAGGCTTGTAAATGCCCCAGGGCCTTGTGAATGTATTAACAGAGTAACTGGAGGGCTCTGATTCACAGGGTTATTGGGGCTGCCTTCATCTGACAGCAGAACTTTGAACATAAAGGAATGAAACATGAAATGAGTTAATATAGGGCAGAATTTAGAAAAAGACTGAAGCTGAAAACCATTCCCAGTAAAACAGAAACCAGGAATTAATTTCACATCCAGCTTCACTGAAGATTCTACAGTTTGCTTAGAGGCAAACTGTAGACCAGCTATAAACTCCAAACAAGCCCTGTGACAGTATGATGCATTAAGCATCAGGATGACAAGTCTGCTTTTTTTCTTCAGCACAACCAAGTTTGTATATGTGCCCTCCTCTCCTCCTGCTCTGGATGTCTTTAGAAGAGGTTTGCTAAATTTAATCCACAGTTGTAGACCAATAAAACCTTAACTGCAAAACCTCTCTACGGAGGAACCTTATTGTCTAAGAAAGTAACTTTGAAGTTGTAAGCATGACAATATAATTAACCAGTTCTGCCTGTGGGGAGATGACAGGGTGACACCTCTCTAAGAAAAGTTACATCAACTACCAAAGGAAATGGTCTAAGCACCATTAAACATATTTCAGCACACTTAAGGAATTTCACTACACCTTGTACTGTGTAAAATGTAGTCTTGTAGCAACATCAGTAGGGCTGCATAAACACTGCCTTCTGAATGTTAGCCAAAGCCTGAGCTTCAGCCCAAGTTCACCAAGTTCACCAGATGTGGGTTTTAGAGGAGCATCAAAGCTACCTGCGGCCAGAGAGGAAATTCAGGCTGTGCTACATTCAAGTTTAATCTCATCTACCTGCACTGACATCGTGCATTTAAGCCGGGCTCTTCCCAAGAGTTCCCCACATAGTTCATAAAAACAGCTGGCAGCATCAGCTGGCCACCACCAGGGAAGAGCAAGCTCCCCCCTACAGGCACTTGATGCAAAGGCTGCAAATGGCTGCAGAAGCTGCGGGCACCAGAGCTACAATTTCGCCCAGGGCATCCATTTCTCAACTTAGATTATTCATCTTAGATTTCATCTGTAAACAATAAAACAAAGCCTGAGTATTATTTATGACACACTATCCTGTCAGGATGGTGGCACAAGGACTGGCTAGTATTTAGCATGGCTTTCAAAGGGACAGTACCAGCTGTGAAAAGGACTTGGTCCTTTCATGTTTCATGAGATCAGCTGAGCAAGACAGACCAAAGCAACATTGGCAAGATGTTTAGCGCAAAACATTCTGCCACTGCTACCTCTTTGTAACAGGATGTAGTTCAATATTAACAATATCTGAAACAATCTACTTTATCCAATTAGGTTTCATTTTCATTTTAAAAAATCCAATGGTTCTTTCAATATAGTTATCATACGAAAATGGTAGAAGGTTTGCTGTGCACCAGTTAATACCACCCTTGCTCCACTGAGTGCAGCTAGATTCAACTTGTCCATTTCACTTCTCACTCTGCTTATAATCTGGTTCTCCGAGAATTTTAGTTTTCTGGGACAGGCTGCAAGTAGGAGAGAAGTAGTAGAAACACTGACATGACACTGGAAAAAGCTTAGGATTATTTAAATTCTTTTAGTCTCAGAACTGAGATACCAAAATGGGATGGATGTGTGAGTACACTTTAGTTGTGTCTAAAGTGAATTAGTAAATTTTGCAATGAAAACTGGAAATTAGTAGCTGGATGCATGGATGATGGCATTCAGTGGGTTGCCATATACAACATCTTTTGAAGGAGATTTTAATTGACTCAAAAGACAATATGGCAACAGGCAGGCTTTTTCTTTATTGAAGCAAAGTCACAGCATTTTCAGCACTATTCCCCTCTTGTGAAGGGAAGAGTTAAAGGAAGGCCCCTGAAATTTACATAACTAACAAGTAAAGGATTGAAGAAAGAGATTACAAGCATATTTCTCTAAAATAAATAATCTACAAAGAGTGCTTTTTCTTCTTAAAAGCAATCTAAAAATGTAAAAATTCTACGGTAAGGAGATCAAAAGATATTTTAACAACTTTCAATATTTACAAACAATACAAAAACTGCGCATGCCATCAAATGATGCAAAATTCTTATTAAAAATTAAAAGCTTCATTCCTACCAAGAACCAAAAACTCCAGCCAATATTTCAGTTTTAATTAATGGTCTTCTTTACAATTGGAAAACCGTTAAATGCTCTTATTATCTGTAAAATATACAATAAAAATGAACCTCACTAAATTATTAAGGTTAAAAAAGAAGAGCAATACTGCAGGCAAATCAAAAAGGAAAGTAACCGTAACTTATTCTTTGGTAACCAAAAGTTAGCAAGTATCTGTATTTCAAGTGATGAAAAGTAATAGTCTCCCCATTTTGACAAATGAAAGACAGATTTCTGACAAAACACAATTCCCAAGTTTCAGTTTTGAAAGACGGGCTCCACCTACAGCTTTGTAGTGCAAGTCAAATTTCTCTTTCTAATTCAGAAACACAAGTGTCCTGGTTCCGGCCAGGACAGGGTTCATTTTCTGCAGTAGCCAGGAGGGGCTGTGGCCAGGACACAGAGGTTATTCTACACCATCTCACAACACTGCTGGGAACAAGAGGGGCAGCAAGTCATACATTACCAGGCTCTGTGTGGTGAGCAGTCACCTGTGAGCCATTCATCTCTTTTGTGCACACTCTAAGTATTGTTGCTGTTACTGTCCATTTTCTTATTTCATTGCTGTTTCCATTAAATTTTTCTTTTATCAGCCCCCAACCTTCAGCTTTTGTGCCTCCAATTCTCCTCTCCAGCTACCCGCAGAGGTAAGAGGAGAGGGGAGTGAGTGAGTGGGTACATGGTTTGGAGTGTTTTGGTGGGAACACCAAATTGGGGAACACTGTTCCTAAACCATGATAGTAACCCTTCCAAATTATTCCTCTCCCACTTTCCTGACGTCTGCTTGCGCCCTCCACACACATCCAGCTGTTCTAGTTCTCTAAGGGAGTACTCCAGTCAAGGAAGCAATTCACCTGGAAATGTGTGTTTCACCAAGTGAAAGTGTGTGGCTGCATAGCAGCTAGTAGTGTGTTTATAAAATCAGCTCCCTTTTCCACCTTAACTACAAAGTTCATTTTCCCTCAGGAAAAAGAATTAAAAGTACAGTACCCTGGACCAATCCATTACCTGGTGAGCTCATTGCTTGAGCAGGACATGCTTCATCGAACGCTGGGCCACATCCCACTAAGGAGCCATGTAACCCCAGCACCAACCCTGCTACCTTCTCTCAGAGGTGAATGTGCCTCATTGTGCCTCCCTCTGCTTAACAAATGCACTATGCTGCATCACTACAACACTTTTGAACCAAAAGTCCAGCTTGTACCACAGGAGCCTTTCCATTTCAGGCTTATTCCTAAATTTTGCTTGCACAATTGCAGTCTCAAGAAAAAGAAAAACTTCACACCCCTACAGACTCTGAGAAAACTTCCCCACCCCACAAGAGGACTTCTAAGGCTTTACACAAAAAATTCAACTGTTAACATTCTTCAAGCCACAGACCACTCATTCAAAGCAAGTGCTCCCCACCCCAACCCAACCATGCAGAACCATTGTCACTTTAGCATTTAAACATACACATGCAGTTCGTGGAATAAATGCTCGGCAAAGTAACCTTGTCCTGGTCTGGGCTTTCTTCTGGAATCTAGTCCCTGTGATTTTCTAGACTAATATCCAAAGCCTTTTGTCACACTGCCTTTTAACTTTCTTCAGCTGAAGAGTTTAGATACTTCCTTGAAGCACCTGTTTGAGTCATTAAGTCTACATGGGCTGGATCCAAGGTCTCCTTGCAGCCTGCCTCCTCAGCATACGGGAAGTCATTCATGTCCATTTCATCACTGTTAAACATATCAAGCTGCCCCTCTTGCTGCTCTTCCAAAGTCCTACGGACCCTGCCCTCGGACTGTTCCACCACTTCTCCATCTCCTTCACTAATGACAGTCATGGGGCTGCTCTGGATGCGGTTGCGGACGTTATACTTGCTGCTGGCAGCAGACGGGGGTGTCCGTGACCGGCCGTACCTTGTGCCAGAGAAGGACATGCTCCTTGGCATCAGGCCCTCACTCTTGGCCCACTCTTCCTGGGCCCGTTTGCTCTTGCTGGGTGAGCAGCTGGCAGGGCTGTCGCAAAGGTCAGGGGGGGCATCTGTCTTTGTCCGGTGGAACCGCGGGTCCGTGTTCTTCAACATCTCTGCTGCGGACATACGGGAACTGGTGTCACAGCGACTGCCTTTCTTCAGCAGCAGGGCTTTGAAGTTGTCATTGCTGGTGCTGCTCTTGCGAACGCTTCTCTGGATAGATCCGGCTTGTTTGAGGGTAGCTAAATTTGGGGAAGCACCAGTGGGAGTTACGGGGGGAGATGGAGAATGGTTGCGAGTACGGTCGTCTTCAGAATCTTTACGGCCAAGGACTTTCCTTTTGGATCTGAGTTTGAAACACACACACAAAAAAAGAGGATGACACAAAAATGAAACTTTTTACCTCTTCCAATTAAACACAGTTTAGAAGGATGACAATGAATTTAAGCTAAAGCAGAGACAGGGAAAAGGGAGAAGTGATCTAAATCTAAAGCATGAGTAAGAACACCACCAGAACTGTACAGGCACTAAAGCAGGTATTGGAGGTATGAGATGAGTTTATTACTCTTTTTCTGCAAATCTGGAACAATGAAACTACTAAAACTGGCAATACTGATGTTCAAAACGCTTTAGTAAATTTAGTGAATCAGGTTTTCTGGAGTCAGTATTCAACTGCTCAGACTAATGTGCTATGAAGATTTATACACCATGCTGTTTTTCTGTTAACTGGGGGACTTGATTCAAAATATGTCATCTAGAGTAGATAGGTTGATTTGTTTCATTTTACGATTTGACACTCTCTGGAGAATTAGAAGGGTAATTTGGTACTTTTCCTTCCGAAAAAAGGGCACGGCAATGCACTGCTGCTGAAGATGGAGAAAAGGGAGCCATGTGTAACAATTCTCAATTAAATGATTTAAAAAAAAAAAACCTCCCTAATGCAAATATTAAATAAATACAGAAAAAACTTTTCCAGCTCCTCTCAAGATGTACACACAAAATTCACAGTTATGTTGGTGCTCTGTCATTGCAACTTTCAACTAAATGAAGGAGAGACCAACTTCCAGACAAGAAAGTTATCTTTGTAAATGAAAGAGCAGGGTGTTTGTCTATTTAGATGTGAAGTGCAGTACAACACACAAAAAAAAAAAAATTAAGAGATAACCATGGAACTGGGAATATGTGGAAACTGGACTTTTACTGCCTCATTTTCACATTTCTAGAAATCTTAAAGAAATGCAGATGCCCAGTAGCTGTAGTACAGCTGCTTTGTTTTTTTTGCTGACTGAGCAAGAATTAATTAAAAAGGATTGTGTAAAGCCTAATTTTAAATATGGTATTTTGGCAGAAGTTTAAAACAAGTCAACAGACTTCTTAGAGATATAAAATCATCACGCTATAAAACTCCTTATTAATTTTTATCAAGCATATGTTCAATCCAGACCATTCCCCTTGTGAAACAGATTTCTACTTAATGTGATCTTTAGCTTTATTTTCTTAAAAGCCTTGAAATTTTGCCAAGGCAAGCTCAAATGTGTTCATGCATCGCAGCCTATTAATAATTTAAAAAACCCTGAAAACAAAGAAGCAGGACCCATCAGCTGAGTAGGTGGCAGCAACAGACATTGCTATAGGCTGTGCCAAGACTTTGGAGCGATCCTGTCTCTCCTTTAAGTGGTGAAGTTCACGCATAGCTCACTTGTGATACCTCCACAGGCAGCTGTACTAGCTATTATTTTCAGCAGCTGCTGCTGTCTCCACCTGTCTTTCTTGAATAAGAATGTAATACCAATGTCCATTCAGCCTGAGAATGAATGGACACAGAAGACAACAAAGAGATAAAATGATGACTTCAGGAGCAGCCAATGTAGGAACCTCATCTAGATTTAACTGTGTGTTAGTGCTGTAGGCAGCAGATGATTTTGGTGCTTGGATGCTCTGTGAGTCCATATGTAAACACTTGTGTGCATTTGTTACAGGGAAAAGATTTTCCTTCATTATGGTTTTGGCTGCCTACGGATGTCTTTAAACACTGCAGTGCAGGGGTTGTACTGTTACCAAACCCCACATGAAACTGAAAAAAAAAAAAAAATCAGTTGCAAGGATCTGGACCAAAGGACTGCTATCCTAGCTTGGAGTGATCTGCTAAGACTGTGAATGCAGTGCAGAGCAGTCAGTTTGCTGTCAGCACCTAGCCAGCTTTTCTCAGTATGTATGAATTATGAAAGAAACTTGAAATTAAGAACCAAATTTGGTTTTGGTGGCTTTTCAGACACAGATAGGGTATATGTTCAAACAAAACTCTGACTTAAAACTTTGGACTGTTCTTCCTGCCCTTAATGCACATACCACTAGATTTCTTGTCTTGCTCCAAAGAATACATTCAAGACTGCTAATTACTGAAGTAATATCTCTTAGAAACAGTGAGGGAAAACCAAAACCTTTTTTATTAATTAACAACCAAGGAAGAAAGTGGTTCAAGTCCAAAGCCAGCAAAAGCAAAGTCATAATAAAAAAATGTGTCAAGCAGTTCTGTCGCATCCAGTTCCATTGTCCATTTCCCCACAAACTCATGAATTACAGATATGTGCATATACACAGAAATCTACTCTCTATCTGCATACATAAAGGAGAATGGCTACTGGCCAGAGTATCTCATTCTAAAGCCAGATTTGACACAGTTCTAGAGAGCGCCATGCAACATGAATGCAACAGACCATTTTTGGAATGGCTCATACAGGCCAAGTCCTAAGGGGTAACAGTAAATGATAAAAAGTCAGTATCATATATATGTAATTTTTGTAATGTCTGTAGTCTTTTCAAGAAATGAAAAAAAAAATAGTATTTGCATCCAAAATGCTGCAGCCTCCCAGCTCCCAGCCGCTCTCTTCCCGTCCCTCATTCCCGATGCACAGATGTGCAAAGTGACTGAACACCTGGATAATCCTCCACTCCCTGGCAGGGAGGCGGCCCCTCCGCGGCCTGCAGTGCGCGGCGCAGCCACGCGATGGCGCTGGCGCCACGCCCAGCCCGGGCGGCTCCGGCCGCGGTCCGGGAGCGCTGCTCCAAGGGAGCCCACGTTCCTGTCCTTAGGGCTTTCTTGGGTTTTCTTCTTTCTGAGCGCCTAACGTGAACAGCACACAAATCTAGCTACCGTTCCGGATGATTTTGTTTTCAAGGGAAATGAATAATGCCATTAATAATAGAGCCAGTATTGCACATTTCATTCATGAACCAGTTTGACACAAAATACCCGACCTCAGGCTGGATTATGGCTAACTATAATCCAGCGTTTGCCATATGTTTTGCCATATGACTGACATGTTGTGTTACTTGCCAGTTTCAGCCACGCTTGCCATGAAGCATTAGCGTTGAGCCTCTGTCCCAAACTGCACCATATAAGCAGCGAAGAGAGTAAAAAGAGATGGAGAAGAACGAGAATGAAAACAAAAAGATACACAGAAAAAGCAACAGTAGAATTAATATGGCAGATTGAGAACAGCACAATAAATACTAGACGTAAATTGATATTTTAAAGGGCAAGGTATTTATAATAAAATCTACATCCATTTAATTTGGTTGGGTTTAGTTCAGAATGGATTAAATACATTTATAAAACAATAAAACACAAGTTCTTTTACTCATCTTTTTCACATATAGCCTTAGTAGAAAGTTGATAAATACGTGCTTTCTGTTAAAGCCATGACTGAATTGGGTGTTCAATAAAACAATGTTAAATTTATTTCTGAGAGACCTACTGGACCTGACAGTACAGGAAGGGCAGTTTCTACAGTACCTGTGAATGGCTGCAAAAAGATCCTCAGTAGTCCTTGGTCTTGCTGGTGTTGCCACTCCGTCTGTCTCTTCCCCATAACTACTGCTTGGCAGGAATGAACTACTGGCTGTGTCTGATTCAAACACCTCCACTATGCAAAGAGAACGAACAACACAGTCAGTCTGTCGTGTGAACCCCACGGGCACATAGTCCTGAAACCAGCCCTTGCTACCTCCAAGGAGAAGCATCCGATGGACTGAGTGAGTGCAGCGCTGTCATCATTGCAATTTCAGATCAACGCCTGCTTAGGGAACTGCAGTGCATGAAATACATGCCTGTGCCTGCTCACACGTAACAGGCGGAAAACAGTAACAGAACAGAATTTGTAACGTTTCCACTAAAATGCAAAATCAGTATTAAAAAATTAATGGCTTTCATAGCATGCTTTAGTACTAGCATAGTTAAATAAAGCATTTTCTTTCCATGTCTGCAACAATGAGAAGTCAGAAAGGAATTGTATGAAACGTCATGCAGTATTAATCAGATCCCTGCAACTTTTGTTTTAGATTTAACAATCACAAAAGGTTCCGCCCTCTACAGAATGCCACCTCAATGCTAGGATGGCTATTCTCACTTCCCATCTTCTTCAAAATAGCTACTGCTGCATCTGAATTAGAGAAAAGAGACTCACCACTTTCATTCTCTTGAGATAGGTGCCCGTCAGTGTTACTGCCACTGTCTTGGCTGCTGCCTGAACTGCTTCCTTCATCAAAAGCAGACTGCTCCTCCTGCCTGGGTTCTTCTTGAACTGGTGATGCAGCAGGCTGTACCACAAAGACATTCGCTCCCCCTGTCTCAGAGAAGGTGAATCCAGCAGCTCCTCCCTCAGGAACCAGGCTGCCAGAGTCCATCTCGCTAGAACCGAGTCCATCTGTAAGACAATTTCTCGCCTCCTCAGAGTGTGCAAGCACAGCGTCTCTCTTAGTTGGGCTTCTGGCAGTATCACTCACTTCAGCTGCTTTCTCCACTGTAAGGTCTAACTGTGGAGGTGGTACTAGAAGGAACAGTTTGGGTTTCCTTGAAATAGGAGGTGGTTTCTTGCTTGGCAATACAACCTGAGTCTTGTCAGGAGATGCTGGTGACCCCTGAAGTGACATGCAAGAAGGGAGGTCTTCACTCTGCACTGAGGACTTAGGTGCATCATCAGTGGCTGACCCCAGAGCATCAGCTTCAGAAGATTTCTTTAGACCTACTGCACTCACAGGCTTTTGATCACTGTCAAGCACAGGTGTGTTATCAGAGAGAATGAGAGGAGAACCCCGAGACAGTGTCTGAACTGCATTTTTAAATGAGGTGCCTTGAGTTTTCATTTCCTCATTGCCTAAGCTGGTACTGAGTTTTAGTGAGAGAGATGGCTTTAGCAAAGACTGTGATGATGAATTTTCAGTACCCTTTTCCTGAGAGGTGGTTTCAGAAGCAGATTCAGCTGATGATTCACCTTCTGTCGATTTTTTCACAGACCTCAACTGCACCATTTGCAGTGCTTTGGTGGTTACTAATGGCATCACAGGTCTTGATGAATCTTTCTTGTTGAGTGGCTGTTTCACTGGACTGTAGCAGGAATCCTCCTGGTTGCGTTTCTTAAAAGAATACTGTGGGTACATTGCTGCACCTTTTGTTATTTTGGGATCAAGCGGTGGTGCTGGTGGCGGGACAGCCAAGGGGCAAGAAGGAGGAGGAGGAACAGGGGAAGAGAACGAACTGATGGAGGCTTCTTGCGGAAACCATGGGACAGTCTGAGCAAAGGTAGAACTTACACTAGCTTCTGGTGGAGGAGGGGGGAACGTGGGAGAGGTTGACAATGGTGACAGATCCATTACTTCTGCTGGAGGAGGAGGAGGAGGAGGAGAAAGCTCAGGGCAATGCTGAGATGTTGGAAGAGGAGGTGGTGGAGGAGGTGCACAAGAATCCACAGGAGGGCTCAGGACAGGGTCCAGTTTCTTCACACTCACACTCCCTTCGGTAGATGTATTTGAAGAAAGAGATGTAGATGACGAAGACATGGAAACTGAAGACAAAAGAGAGGACTTCCTTTCAGGCACTTTAGGCTTCAGCTTGGATTTCCCATTTCCTGATGATGCAGACTTTACAAGTACAGGCACTGGAGTAAGTGCAGTGGGTGTATTGGACTGGCTGGAGTACCCACTCGATGGTGATGTGACTCGGTGGGATTTCTCTGGAGAAGCACTCTTTGGTTTGGCCAGTCCACTGGGCACTTGTGGCACAGAAGCCCTTGAGCCATCACTGAAGTGGCTGATGCTGTAATCACTGAGAGCAGATGAAGTACTGGCAGAATGGGTCACTGGAGATTTCACCTGGTCATCTGCCACTGCAGCATAGTCGCTGTAGTAACCCCACTGGTCAGCATACTCCGACTTTATGCTACTTGTTTCACTCTGGGAGGGAGTGACTGTGCAGATGGAATACAGGTTTGGAGCAGTGGTGGACATCATGCTGCTGCTCGCACTGACCGAGCTTTGGCTGCGGGAGCGCAACACCCAGGGATCCTCATAATCACTGCAGGGGCTCTGGGAAGGGGAGCTGCCATTTTTGCACTTGAGATTCAGCTGCAAAGAATGCTGGAGAGTGGCAATGAGGGTTTCATCAAGTATTTGTCCATTGGATTGGGCTTTTTTCTTAGGCATCCTTCTGAGTGAGTCTGTTCTGGATGGTGGCAAAGGTGGTTTCTTTGCCTTTTTCAGTGAGATGTTTCTTGCAAGGGATTTGTCCCCTTGGCCTGAGTGGTCATCCTGATGTTTTTTCTCCTTTCCTTCAAAAACATTTATCACGCTGTCTCTGGGGTTCTCAAAACCATTAGTACTGTTGCATGGCATGTCTGCCTTCAGTCCAGAGTCCGTAGGCATGGAGCCATAATAGCCATCCTGGTCCACAGAATACAGGGAAGTAGAATCATCCCTGACTGATGTCCTCTCCAGGCTACTGCTGCTCAGATTGCTACCGGGCGTGGCACAGCCTGGTGTTGTACAAACCACCTTGCATGAAGGGGTCTCGCTGTTTTCTGAAGACTTGTACAACCAATGCTCTGTGCTGCTCACTGCTGCCTGTGCTCGCTCCCCAGAATAGCTGGATTCACTCCGACCATCACTGTCCTGGGAAGGGCTTGCTGAAGCTGCAGGGTTCCTACAGCTGTAGCTCATGCTCTGTGACCCAGCCTCTGCATTCCCAGGAGTGCTTAGAGAGACAGCAGAGTCACCAAGAGAAAGCATCATGACAGTAGTAGATGGGATGGTATCTGAAGTCTGTGAGTGACGTGTGGAGCTACTCTCACTCCAGTTACCACTTGAAGAATGGTGATCTTCCTTCCCACTTACTGCACTGTTGGCAGCAGGATTGTCTCTTGGATTTGGAAAGGCAGTGGAGCTGGAAATTTTACTATCCAATGATCCAACACTCTGGGCAGCATGAATAAGGATAACTTCCGAGGAGGATGACAGTGTTGCATTGGGTATGATGCTTGTTGAGTAAGTGGCATGAGGAGAGACCACACATGCTGGGCTTGAGGGCTTCTCGCTATCACAGCTTCTCACCTCTTGGGACTTTGGCCTTGACGGGGTCCCCATCACAGGATTATTCCTCAGATGCACAACACTATCATCCACTTGCAATTTACTTATCTGGTGGGGTAAAGTGCCAGCAATGTCTTCTGTCTGCCTTGACATCATGCTCTGTGTCTGATCTAGGGACTGCAGAGACACTCTTGCACCAACCCGAGGCAAACTGTGGAAACCCATGTCGTTATTTTGGCGAGAAGCAAATATAACTGCAGCAGAATCACTCATCACTGACATGTTTCCAGATGAGCTGGAGAACTGAGACATTTGTGCTGCAATGCCTTGTCCTTTCTGTGCTCGTATTCTTCTCATCGAAGGAGGCACAACTTTAACTTCCTCCGTCTGGCAGCTGGTGTCCTTGGTTTCAGAGCGCTGCACAGCAGACCGATAGCTGTCTAGCCTCCCTAGTGTGGAACAGTGATCTGGGACATACATCGAATGCCCTCGGAAATCACTTTGGCCAGTACCAACTGCTGGAGTCAAAATAAAAGAATTATTTCTTGAAGCACAAATTCACATTTATCTTCTCACGCATTAAAAAAAAAACAGCAACCCAGCAAACTGCTCGATCCCGATGCTCCTGCAGGTTATGCCTTCTGAAGAAGAATCTGCAACAATGGATTTTGCAGAGGCATCATCTGTTTTCTGCATTTCTCTTCCCTTTTTCTTTATTACCAGGAACCTTCTGCTTACAGAATTGTCTGTGTTCCTGCTGCACATTCGACACATGAAATCCTCTGTTTATGACATGGTAATAATTTCCATAGTAATCAGTTGTGTCAGAAACCAAGTAGTACTGTTTGACTTCCAGTAGGCAACGCAGCAGGAACAGACAAAAGCCTGAGAAACGTGAAGTGTGTTCCCATGCTAATGCCTCATGCAATAAAGAAAAGGGGAAGGAAATCTGGAGACTAATGTGAATAAACGATCTACTTTTTACAACCATTACACTTCAGAAGAAAGTATTTCAGGAGACACAGATAGCTCTCCAAGTCCTGCAGTTTGTCTGAAAGAATGCTAACACATGGAAACATGCATTGTTTTACCACAAGTAATACATATGCTGTAACAGCATTCATATAAGCATTATCCAACACTGCAAAGAAAACCATTAGATAATGTTTCTCTATACAACTGCTTTCTATTTATCATAAAGGAAAAACACTAAGAACTGGGGGAAAGAAACAGCTGGTATTGATGGTTGTCTCATCCTCAGCACCATAAGGAAATAAAAAAAATAACCACTTTTTCTACAAGAAGGAATAATCACATATTGGCATAACTCCCCCCACCCCCAACTTTGAAGACAATGGAAAATCAGTTTTAATTCAATTTATAGCTATCACTGGGTCAACAGAAAGGATTTTAGGGCTCTTTTAAACTTAAAATTATATTGGTAGCCACCTTTTAAAATCACAAACCAGAGGACTGCTTTAAAATTAGTCTGTGTAAAGCTGTTGCTTTTGAGTTCAGTTGCACTGCTGTATAAATAGCAAGAGAGAAGCAGGCAAGCTGCTGGAGATGCTGGTAAGGATGCTACACATATGTCACTGTGGGGGAGAACTGGTTATTTCAAGCCTCTGCCTTAGTGAGTCTCAGGAGCAATAAAGTAGCATGCCTGAAAGGAATGTTCTCCTTTCATATTTACTATATGAAACTGCATTGGGAGGATAGGTATTCATATCATGCAGCTTTAAAAACACCACTTAAAGGACATTTAATCATCCTCATTCTTGGCAGGCAAAAGAGGCATTTAGGGTAAGGAAAAGAGGGCTCTGAAAAGGCTACAGTTAAAGCAGCACACACAAAAAGGATTGTTTACTTCTTTTCCTCAGGCACCTAAGTAGTCTTTCAGCAGCTTGAAGCCTAGTTAGGGTGCTTTGTGTAAATTCTCTTGCTGTTATAAAAATGCAGCCTCTTTCTGCTTCTGGTAGAGCTTTGCTGCAAAGCTAGATACTCAGATGCTGGCAAATGTCTTGGATAATCTAATACAAGATACTGTCAGAACAGATGGACTACTGCAGCCAACCAAGAGAGGGATTTGCATATTCCGTTTGCAGTTATTAAGAACTGTACAGTAAGAAAAATAATCATCCTTTCCAGGTGTATTTTTTCTATGGAATCAGTGCACCCCTTTAGTTAAGACAGAGAAAAACATCAAAGTAGACATTACAAATGTTTCTGGAACCATGACATCACTGATTTTAATGTTGGTCAATTAAAAATATCTGGTAACAAAAATCTGCATGCCAAGATATGTAAATAACCAAAGAGATAGGGTATTTTTCTTCTTCTGCCACTGTGAAACACACACACGCACACAAACACACGCGCAGATGAGACAAAAGGATTGTGCTGGTGGAGAACGAAGCAGTCAGCACTACAGCCAGTATCTAATACTGTCACACACTGACCTGTGGCTGAGAGCATTTGTATGTGGTATGTCTGTACTGTATTCACAGAGGAAGCTAAATGCACCCTCTTTCACAAGTAGTATAATGCAGATGGGTGTTTTATGTCTGTTCAAAATGTTACTGCTAGAGAAGGTAAATGGCAGAGTGAACCAATGCTGGACTTGCTAACCTCACCATCTTCTTCCAAAACAAGGAGAGTTAGAATAATTTATTGGGACATACTGTTCATAGTAAATGCACAGTGATGTCTGAAAAACAAAATTAATGGCACTGAATAAAAAAGGCCACTGAATAAAGGAGGCCACTGATGGCTATACCAAAATGCCTGGTGCAGCAGCTCCTGCCCCTTCCCTTGGCACACACCCCAAAAAAGCCTGTGCACTGCTGGCTGCCCCAGCCAGAGCAGTACACTAACAAGAGGGCAGCACCAACAACCAGCGGCAGGATGCTGCTGAGAACCAGTACTTACCCTGGGTTTGTTACCAAAATAGATGTCATTTATGGTCCAGCCTAATATGCTCTGGGAAACTGCATAAATTGACTCAACAGCAGCAAATGTTCACAACCTCAATCCTGCAGGGTGCCCACCCCCACACCAGTGCAAAGACTTGCAATGGCCCAAAGAAGACCAGTGCAAGTCTTTGCACTGGTGTGGGGCCACTTCTAGTTAGAATGATTCAGAGCCCAAATAAACACAGGATTATGGAGGGCAAGGCAGCCCAGCTTCAGAAAGATAAACTACAGGGCTACATCCTTCAATCATTCTATGGGATATGATCAGGGAAGGAATTTTGCATTGTTGTTACTATTACACAAATATAACTTTGAGGTTTTAAGAAAGTTTTTTTTTGTTTGTTTGGTTTTTTTTGTTGTTGTTCTTTAAGAATTCTGAAACTTGATCAGCAAAGCTGTGAGGATTTATTCTTTTTATTGTTCTATTTTCTGAAGAGGGACAACAAAAATCTGCAGGGAAAATGGTTCACAAAACCAACCAGAGGAACATTTAAGACTCGGGTATACCGGTAAAATGCTGAGGTGTTTATGATTTTGGTGAAATTCAGAGGAGGGTAGCGAGGAGTATTTTATTTACGATTTACAAATGCACAGTAAAACCCTCACTCACCTCTAGAGTAATACAGGAAATTAAGGATTTTCAAATCCCCTTAAAATCTTTGTTGGTATTGCAGCTAGAAGCCAATCCCATTCTAAGGGACAGCTCAAACCTTTGACTAAGTACACTAATAATGCTAGGTTTGTCAGAAAACATCTACTTAAATAAATAGCAGTCAGAAGATAGAAGATATCTGCAACACCAAAATCCTTAAACAGAATCAGATCTTTTAAAGAATACCATCCATAAGTCCATCTAGTTGCAGGGAAAATGTGTGAGCAGACTGCAGAAAAAAATGCCGCAGAACCAGACATCAGGTTACAGATGCTGAACATCATGAAGTAAATCAGAAGTCGCTGCAAACTAGGTGCATGATAAATGTGGCTGAAAGTAATTGTCCTGTCTGCCTTTTGCATTATCCTGTATCCAGCAGCACTGCAGTCAGTGCTATGTCCACCACAGGAGACCTGTATCTATGCTCTTCTTCATTACCCTACTATGCTGCAAATCTCTCATGGCAAATGCTCTTCACTAATGTGCATGTTCAGCGCAGGGTCCAGCAGCTAGTAAAGATCACCCACTCTGTGGACTCTGGTAGTCACTGGTGTTGCTCATTAGAGAGGACAGGGATTGAGAACGACAAATTTGGCAAATCTGATGGGGAAGAGAGTGTGTCTGTATCTGTATATAATGCCTGGGACCTAGCTACTAGCAGCCCTGCTGTGCATCCAGCTGCTCTGGTGCCACCAGCAGCTCGTTGCAGAGAATCACATGAAAGGTCCTCTGCATTGAAATGAGCATGGAAAACTGAGGGTTTGAAAAGATAAACAGCGAGTGTGCTGGTGTCACAAAGCAGATGCCTGTTTCAACGAGAACAAAAAAGTAGTCTTTCTTACCTTCTGACTAACCATTTCTAATGTAAGCACTTGTTTCTTATGCCACAGGCACATTCCTAAGGTGTGTTGCTCTCACTGCCTCCTCATGCCCCACCTAGCAATCCTGCAAACCTGGTAAACTGGCTAAGTCACTGTGCAGGCACCACAGTTTAGTGTTACAAAAAAAGCCCAGAGATTCTTATTCTGTTTTACCCCAGCAATTACAAACTGAGTGATTTTAAGAGATACTCAACAAGAAACAGACAAGTACACTGGGCTTATGGCAATTTTAAGGAATTTTCACTGTGCTCCAAGAAGCATCTGTAATCTCTCAGAGGGGAAGAATAATATTGCAGTGAAACTTTTCAGTACTGCCAGCTAAAAAAAAAATCTTTAATACCTGCACATATCACTGCCACCCTGAGAGGGAGAATTCTGATATAAATAAAATAAACAGGAATTCAGGTTTTCTTGATTCTGTTTATTTCTCTAACCTAACAACCTCTGGTGAAGTCTATATTCTCGGCATCTGTGTTCTTCATCCTCCCAGTATCAAAGAGCAGATTATAACTGCTTTCTAACACCTGATCTGTACATGGATAGTGCTAGAAACATAAAATTGTGAAAAACTACAGGTAGAAACCCAATGTTAGTCAAAAGGCATAAGAACTTTGAAACAGAGATATTCTCTCCAAAGACTGCTAAAGTTCCAAATAGAAGCAGGTGCCAAATTACTTGGCTGGAACAGCTGGGTATTTGTATGGTATTTTGGTAGGACCAATGGGTATCTGGGACTTTTCTTACGCATGGGACCCGTAACTTGAGTGATTGCTAGCCCTGGAGGGAACTAATTGGAAAAGAGTATCAATTAAGAGGCATTTTTAATAGAACAGCTGAGCTTCCAAAGATCAGAAGGACTCATTTGCCCCCATGATGCTGAGATGGAATTGCTTCCTCTCAGGCATGTCAATAGAGAGCTTCAACATTCCCAAATGATACCTGAGACACCAGCTGGTACCACCAGGGGACTGAGCTGCACAGCAAGAAAGCAAATGAAGGACTGACAGTTGAGGTGTCAGTTGTTTCCCTCCCAATGACTGACATGAGATCCTACAGGTGACAGTGAGCTACTGAAAAAGTGAGGTAGGAAAATAAGCCAAAAAAACAGTATGAGGTCATTCTGACCCTTTGAACCTTTAGGTCAAGAAGGGGAAAAGAAAGTACATGGGGCAAGAAAATCACAGAACCAAAAAGACTATGAATTGCATCTGTAAGATGTAAAAAAAGGATTGGACCTGTAACATGGAAAAAAAAGATTTAAATAATCTAAAGGAAGCATAAAATTAGAAGACATTTTTGGAAACCAAGAAGACAGAAACTTTCGGTTGGAATTAAAAAAAAAACATCAAAATGCCTGTCAGAAGGAGGAATCAAAAGGTGGAAAAGTTGAAGATGTTTTCCTCTCCCCTGTTTTGGTAGGGTATGTTTATTAGGAACTGTGGTGGAACTGATAGTCAGGTCTGAGACCTGCTCCTCCTGCAAGAGAGGGAGGGAGTCTGAGACATCAGAAGCTGCCCACTACTGTCTAGGACTGCACTGGTGCAGAGATCTGGAGAAACACTCACAACCAGGTAAACTTAGAACTTCCACAAAAAGAAAGTTAGTCTGAGCCAGACCCTAGAGCACTGACACAAAGAAGGGACCATGGAAAGGTGGAAAGCATTTTGCTGCCTTAATTTCATCTGGAGAGTTGGAATGCGTGAAGGGAGCTGATGATAACCAAGAGCCAAGA
Organism: Anomalospiza imberbis; assembly: GCF_031753505.1. NCBI lineage: Eukaryota > Metazoa > Chordata > Aves > Passeriformes > Viduidae > Anomalospiza > Anomalospiza imberbis. The sequence continues at coordinate 64,066,949 of NC_089683.1, read as the reverse complement.
AATGTGCAAGGCCAGTGACAGGTTCTTCCAGAGAGGTGCTCATCTCTACCAAACTTCTGTTTGGGAATCATCTTCTTGTCTGAGGGGGGAATATAGGTTTGCAAATAAGATACCATCTGAAGAAGACATCTAGAGACAATGGATAATGGCAACAGAGCAGAGAAACCAAGAGCACTTGAAGTAAAACATCTCAAAAGTTTCTTGCTCTTTCTGCCATTTTGACCCAACACTGACTCCCATTAAATATGTATGTAATATTTATGTTCTGTAAGACAAAGAAGGTAATTCAGAAGTATGCAGAACTGATTCTTTTTCATTGCTGTCTTTGGCAGAGAGAAGAATGCTTTGCCTTCTCCTGTTACTTTGGTGTCACTCTCCTAAATAGTACTGAGAGGGTGCTGCAGTTAAAAAACAACTTCAAAAAGTAATTGCCATCTCTAAACTGGTAGACACTTCACATTCTTACTGTGCCTCAGAATCCCATCTATCATCTTGCATTTTATTTACACAGAATTTTTTATGCAGAATTTTCAAGTCTACACAGAGAGACTGGCTCATCGCTGGAAGACACCTGTGAAAACATAACAGCATTTCAATGCTAAGAAGCAGGAATGTTTAAAGATGCTTTGAGTACATGGGTGAAGTTAATGTTTCCTTTCAGTATGTCTGGCTAAGTTCTATGAGGGCACCACATCCGGTGAGCTCAGGCCAGCAGTCAGTGCAGGCTTTCTCTTCTGCTTGGTCTCTCCTGTTACAAAGGACCCAAAGCAGCCAAGGGAGAACCCCAGCAACTTGGCCTCACAAAAGTTCTTCCAGGCTTTCTCACAAGAAATGAAAATAGTCCAAGCCTGGTTGAAGCTTTGAGGTTCTCTCAAGTTTCTGCTTCCTTCTGAAGGATAAACAATGGGTCACAAGAATCTGCTGTATATGTTGGTTATTTAGCCTGCACACAGCAACTCTAGTGTACCAAGGGATTTTAATCTTTGTGCAAATATTATAACCATTCACAGCAATGCTTTAGAGGAGAAACAAAGAGATTTATTCAGCTGAAACCACAGGGAGAATGTCAATAGGCATAATGCAATTGCTTAATTTGGAGTTTAGTCCGGATACTTGTTCCGATCAAATGAACTGTGGAATGTTTTAAAACAACTTGTCGTTTGTTTTGGGACAGTGTAAGAGAAATAGGGAATGGACTGCTACAGAAATATTTGGGGAGTGACAGGGGAGAAAAGGCAGAAAGTGCACTGAACAGGGATGGGGGAGACTTGCAGTTATTGCCAGCTTTGCCAGCAGCCCGGTGTCTGACTGGCTAAGTCACTTCACTGCAGTATGTCTGGTTTCCCCATGTGTAAGGTAAGACACTATCATTCTTTTCTAGTGCACCTTCTGTCTCGTGATGGAAACCAATGTGCTAAGAGGATGGATACTGCCGTCACAGAGTTCTCCTGGCATACAATTTGCTCCCTGGAAGAGATACAACCACCATGGAAGCAACATGGAACTCCTCAGACAACTTATGCCCTAAGGCAGATGGCTGAAGCTCTATGTGCCTGCAGGTTGGGGGCCAGGGAACCATCCAGAGAGCGCTACTACAGTGGGATACTGCCAGTCCACAATTTAAAATAGAAGCCAAGGAAAACCTCCAAGCAGTGCAACATGAAATGTGCTCAGCACAGACATGAAAGATGAAAATCAAGGTAAAAACTCGTCACCCTTAGTGAACAGATTGGCAAAAGCCATAAACTTCTTTTAAGGTATTCATTGAAGAATTCTTTTTAGGATAGATGCCAACTGCATTCTCAGTTTACTCCACCAAATACAATTACAGTTGATGTCTTCAAGAAGCATGAAACATCTTTTTGAAATGATCACAAATGTAACCTTTACATTTTGTAAATGCTTTCTTGAGGCAGAGGATTCCCATGGCAGAGCACTGTTTCATTACAGATGCTGAAGGAGCACAGTTCTACTCACAAACTTCTCTGCATGTAATTGTCTGTTTCTTGGCTTTCTCTGTGCCTGACCCTCTAGCTCATTTCAAACCCATCCAGACAAGCTACAGATTTTTGCTTCTGTTTCTGAAAAAAAAAACACCCTGAAAACGTAATTAAAAATAAATAAATAAATAGACGCAACATGCAAGGTAGCAAAACTTACTGAAATCATCAATAAATGAGATGATTTCACATGTAAAGCACCAAAATTAAGTTCTGCCAGATTATTTTAAAACATATTCTTCCTCTATGGAGAAAACAAAAAGGTGGGGGGGAATACTTTTATCTGTGAAGCTATAATCTGGGAAAAACTGAAATAATTTCTCAAAAAATTAACTAAAATAACACAATTTAAATCAAAGAATTCTGCAAAAAGTGTCTGAAAGATCTGCCAAAATTCAGAATGTTTCATCAGCTTTGAATTCACATCTATTACCAAGTGGGAAGGAGATAGACCACATTTATACTACCTCAGGCAGTCCTCCTTCTTAATAAACCCAACTTACCTGGGTTTATTAGCTATTCCATATATTCTAAAGGAAAGAAATATATTCCACATATTCTATTACTTTAGAATATATGGAATAGCTAATAAACCCAGGTAAGTTACTGCCAATCAAGTAACACTGATACTTAAGGGATTGCCAAAACTGAACTGGAAAATAGATTTTTCACTCTTGATGCAATCCTCAGCAGATTCAGGAAGGCATCCATTAACTGATTTACTCCACTAAATAATTACTCACAAGCCAATACATCTGCCCACTTCAGTTTTGCTTTGGTGAACATCCTGGAAGAGATGACCAAATCTGAAGGAAAGCATTAAAATCCAGACACCTTACATCCCTGCAGATTTTCATTGTACCAGTACACCATTTTCCAAACACCCTGTTCCCTTTAACAGATGGAAGTCAACAGATTAAAGGTCCCAGCTTCCCAATGCAAGAGGTGGCAAGGAGGCACACACGTATTTGGAACTGAAATAGGCTATCAGACTGTATTTGGTTTCATGAGCACTGGTGATGTAGTTAGTTGAGTAATGATAAGCAGTGACAATGAATAGTGGATGGAATACAGTTCTGATGAGCCATACCTAGCTCCTTTTGTATGTTGTCAGGGATTCCTGTAATAGTCTTTCTCCTTTTGACTTTCTTCGGCCGTCTTACCACCGTGTCTGTGTAAATTAGAGACCGCCGAATGCTGGCTTGGCGGTCGAAATTCTCCCCTAATACATGGTAGAACAAGCAAAGCAACATTACTTCCAAGCACACTGACATCATGCACTTTCTTCCGCTAGTTTTGTTGTAGAAATGGAAAAAAAAGGCATTAATAAATGGTTGTTAGCTTGGTCCTACAATGAAGGTTTACACTGAAGGAAGATACAACACACTGTCACAGTAAGGCTTTAGACACAAATACCCATTACACAGTACTGCGTGTTTTAAAAGGAATTTTGACTTCCTGAGCCCAATTCATATTTGGTGAGAGCAGCTCTAATTCCACAAGCAAAGAGAGAGAATCCTTGCTTTAATTTGGCCCTTCATAGCTTTTCCTGTGGTTTCATTAATTTATTTTTAAGTAATGAGCTGCAGAAAAGCAAATCTGCTCATGAAAATGATCACAATGGTTTATGCAGGAGCAGACATTGCTATTGGCAACAGCTATTACGATGCCTTTGCACAGCTCTATCATTAATTCGCATGAGGCCCTTTTTTTCATTCCAAGTTCCTCTGAACCTGTCAAGTGTACCGCATTTCTGGTGTTGATCTTTTAACACGAATACAAATAAGAACTACAGAGCACACAGAGATCAAACTGATCTCGTGGACTCATAAATATTTCAGAGCGAAAGCTGCTTAAAATTGAAACTTTACAGATGATTATAAAAATATACAATGCCAAGAGCTAAAAAAATTGAGTAAGTGCACTTTGCCAGACAAAGCCTTATGATGACCATGTGCTGTATCATAATGGGACCCAGAAGCACCACTATCATAAAGCAGCTTTTGTTTAGGAATTCACTTTTGTTTAGAGGTTTATAATTTGGCCATTTCAATAGCAGTAAGATAAAGATTGCACTATAGATCATAAGCTAATTCTCTGCCACTTTTAAACTTCAACAGCTACCCCCTGTAGCTCACATGTAAGTTCCCTTTTTAAAGCACTGCTTAATGTCCTTTAGATGATCCATTCAAATTTAAAGGCAGGACAACCTTGAAATGCATTGTACATGTTTTTTTCCATTCTACACTTTTTTTGAAAATTGATGACCAAATTATTTACCTCTAGAAAGTGATTAATGCACGGTAACTAATACATCATAAAAATTACCCCTGGCTGACTGCACATCAGTACGATGTGTGTCGTGCGAGTAGCATAGAAAACCTCATTACCTCTATAACAGTTAAAGATACAGTCATATATTGAAGTATAGCATGTGGACTTGTGAAAATGCAAGGAAAAAATGTAGCATTTTCATTTACCATGTTGTAAATATAAAGACTCTGACTCTGTTTGACCGGAGCCTTGACCACAGGCCGCACTTTTGCTGAGTGGAATCCTTGCAGTCACAAAATGTCAGTTTCATCCAACTGTTGGATTGACTGAAGTCAGATTAAGTAAGGGAGGAGGGGAAGCCCAAGGGAACTACAAAATTGAGAGCTATGGATCCCACTGGCTTAGTAGTAGTCCTGAAATATTGAGACAGACTATCCACTGTCTCGGGAAGCACCACTATTAGGGCGTTACGACCCGTATGGGGCAAAAGTCAGGACATTAGGTTATTCTGTCCTGCATGATGATAAAAATAATTCTAACCACATTATACAAATCCAACAGATTTGAAGGATAAAGTTTTGCATCTCTGAACATATCTCTATCCACACAAAGGCCAACAATCATGCCCAAGATGGTGAGTGGCAAGAAAATTGTAACGTAGCTTTGAATAAAGCCCTGGAATAAAATGTAAGTGGTAAGGGTGCAAACAAGGTAAGAGTCTTTTACATGAAGCCTCACACAGCACAAACAGGATGGTCATGGGGAAATGTTACTGTGTCAAATGATCCACAGTAATTTGTTCCAAATGAGCTACCTAAAAGCTAACTCAACCAATCCATCTTTAATGGCTTCTGATACACAAAGGCCACTATGCAAATCTGTAGAATTTCAAAATAGCAACTTCAGTGAAATCCAACAAGCAAAATCAGAATGTCTCAGGTTTTTTTTCTTTCTTCACTGTCATCTTTTTCATGTTAGAAAATATCAGTGTCAATGGTAAGTATATTTTACAGATTTAAGAACAGTTTTCTCCTTCTCTTACAGGTTTTTAATAAATCATCTAGGTATTCCTTATATACTTTATTCAGTTTTCCCTCATGTAGTATACTCCATTTCCTTGGATTCACAGAAAATATTTAAGTATGCACTTAAATCTCACTGAAGTCAGTCAAGTTGGACTCAAGCAAATGCTTAAATATTTTGTAGGATCCAGCCTGGCAGTTATCACCTCCACCATTACCAGACTCCTCCATCTGTAAAGAAAGTTAGTTCTGGAAAGCCCATGAGAACAGACACCATTATATATATATATATATACACATATATATCTTTTAACCCACAGAATATGCAAATGCAAAGACTGCCCACCACTGAAAAATTCAGTCTATCCCCTTCCAGAATAAAGCTCCACCCAAGCACTCTGAGACCAAAACTGCTTCCAAATCTGGATGTCTAGTCAGCAGCTTGTAAGCCTAATGCAATGTCCCTGCACCTTCAGGCTATCCAACAGATTTTTATGACTACTGTATTAGTTGCAATCTGTTCACCAAAGAGCCCTGAAAGCTGAACTCATGGAGCATTTATTGCACAGCCACATGAGAGGCCTTTGTAGCAGAATCACCACTAATACACTGCTAAAAACGTTATCAATTGCCAGCAACCTCTTCAGAGGTTAACCTTTTATTTCATGCCAGGAGTAATAAAATGGAAGTTTTTTGACCTCTCTTCTGGGACAGAAAGGAAAAGAGTGTGTGAAGGAAAAAGCCAAATCAAAACAAAAATCCTCAATGGTTTGTTCCGTGTTATGTTGAACAAACGGCACTGGATTTCTTGTCGGGTTTTTTCCTGCCTCGTGCAGTAACATAAGGAACTTCACAAAAGAAAATTACTTGGTATGTGGGAGAGCAGAGGAGGGAAGCAGATTGTGACTTTTTAAAAGCAACAAGGACAGCAGCTTTTTCTGTATGTTGTGTGTGGCTCACATGCTTGCCTTGTTTCACAGTGGCAATACAATTATTTCAAGGGAAGGGGAACGGTGGATCCTGGAGACCAGATCACATGATGCAAGAGCAGTCTTCCTTTAATGCCCTGCCTTTCTACCTCTTCCAATTACCATGTTTAAAAGGGAGTAAGTGCTCAATCATACACTCCAGAAAAAGTGAGATAAATATGAGTAAGCTGTAATATGCATGTGCACCATTTCAGTCGCAAAAGTTGAGAATTTCTGAGTTTTCTGAGCCCTGGCTAATCAATTCAGGGGACACAAGCTTTGCTACACCAATCAAATTATGCAGGTTGAAGTCACAAGCATAATTTATCCAAACACGGTAATGTTCCACATGATACTGAATTAATTCTATTAGCTATTTTATCCCTTTACCTGATTTTTCTTTTCATCTGTTTACTTCTCCCATATTTTTTGCAGTATGTAGGGTCATGAAATCAAACAACAGATTACTGTTTCTCTGAGTATACTGTGTTCCGGCTGTCACAGTATCTAAAGCTTATTGATTATGTCAGATTATCCGCTGTTCCCATAACTTGGCCTTCTGCATCTGTACCCTAAATTCCCTAGATAATACCAACTGGCCTAGCAACATTTCAGCATTGCATGTATTTTCCTTTTATTAGTTTTCCAGAGGTGGAGTATTCATGACTTCATGTTGTCTTCATCTGTTTACTTCAAATACTTTCTGCTATTGAAGGAATAATTTCTTGTTGATTTCTCAGAGCTTGCTGGTGTTAGAGCTGTCCCGTTCCTATACTACTAGAATATTTAAATACTATTAAATAATACTAATTAAAATACTAGTTTATAAAAATACAGGTGAAAAAAGCATTGGTAGTCATGAAGGGAAAGAGAACCTAATTTACTTTCAAAACAAAACCAAACATTGCAAACTATTGATTGTCAGAGTAAGCATGGAGTCAGAGCACGCCATATGGCATTTGAAATAAATTGGATATTGAATATCATCCTGGCTTTGGCAGGCAAGCAGTCAGTTATCTGAATTAACTAATAAGAGACAATCTTGATACTGTGCAGAAAAACGAGGTTATTAAACTGAAGCGATAATGCCATCTTTGACAGAAATTCTATTTTACCCACAACAAAGTATCTATTCTGCATTAGTCTTTAATGTAATTTAACTTCCTCAGAGTGAGAGTTCTGCAACTGTAAAATCAAAGAGCACTTTCAAAATGAAGAGTTAATACACAGTTCATAACAAGATGTGGACTATGATTATGTAAGTGGAGTGTCTTACTAGAGTATTGCTCAAAGGTATAGCCTCATTAACTTTTGCTATTCTAACCCTACTCTCCTTGACACCTGAAACTTTTGTTGCTGATAAAAATGAGATCCTAGAGCTTTTTTTCTTGATTTCTGTAATATTTAGTCTTTGAAACACAGAACTTCCTGACAACCTTCCTTAAAAAAAATTCCTAGAAGAAAATCTTAAAACACCATCAACATTGGATAAAACATGACTTTCAATTACACATCCTCAGTGCAGTCCTCAGCAAAACACTGTTATTTATCAGCCCTCTTTTTGCACTTCATCAATATCTAATGCTTTTTCAAACCCACATATTTTAACTATCTCCATTAATGACAGTCTTAAGGGATTTTGATATTTTCTAATTAAGTTCAGGTTTAGACTATTAAATGCAAAATGGTTTTCATAGAAAGGTGTGGTAAGTAGTTTAAAATTCATGCACTGAATATATGAGTGTCTAAAGACTAGCCAACTGTATGGATCCCCTTTCATCTCTGCCCTCTCTCACCAGTGTAATGCAATTAGTGAAATTAAAAGCCTACCAGTCACATTAATAGGAACCACATCTGTTTGGACGGCTTGTGCTTGTTGTCGCATTTTCTCTTCTGGCGTTGGCAGCGGGAGAGACTTAGTCCAGTTGGTTTGGGTGTTGATATCTGATAACTCATTTGTAGCTGGACTTTTAGGCCTTTTGATGGTAATAAGCTTTTCTTCTTCAGAGGGAGAGACAGGACACTACAAACAGAAATACATACAACACTGTAAGTTTACTACTAAAAAAAATAGGACTATGATATTACTAAGGTGTTGCTGCTGTAGTCAGCATTGATTGCTTCTGGAGCAAAACACGCCTTCACAAATATCACACTTTGAGCTACATAAAGAGCAGTTTTAAAAAATACACAAAAAAATGCACAATAAAACATCTAGTTTGTATTTTTTCAAGACATTCGAGAGACAAAGGAGAAAGGAGTGGATTTGCACATAGCAAAGCACAGTTACTAATTACACCTTACACACTGACACTGAAGCGATTAATGTCTCTCTCCCTGCACCAATGCTGGCCTTCCCTTCCCCTCTCACTTCCCCATGCCCTATTATGAGATTTGAGCACTGCTTTGTTCCAGCTGCACTAGGTTGTACAAATGCCTAAGGTCTCAGCAAGAATCCTGTTATCAAAAGACAGATTTTAGCAGAGCTCAGTAAAAGAACCAATCAGCACACTCCACAGAATCATCAGCCATGCATCAGTGAGGTAAGCAATTAAGTTTGCTTTGGACTTGGAGAAACTCATGCCACAGTTCAAGGGGTTACTCATTTTTCAGGGAGAAAGCACTTAATATTATTAGTAGCCACAGAGCGATAATTTTAAAAGTCAGTTCTTCTCAAAGTGGCACTTTAAGCCACACTCAATTCCATGAAGTGTTTTATTTAAGAAAAAAAAAAAAAACAAACCCCAACCAATAAAATAAAAATCTTTCTGCACGAGAAAAAGAGGTTGCAGCATCTTGTGCAAATCCCTCCACCAAAGTTAAAGCCAAAAATAACCATTTCCTATCGGGAAGCAAATCTATTTTCATTACAAGGTCATTGCTTGCTTGCCAGTAATGGCAGAGAAAGCCATAGAGAAACTTTTTACTGACAGGACAGTACTTGTCCATCACTGGGGCTTCTAGCAGGTGGTCACAAACCCAAGTGAACCTGAGAGAAGCAGCAAGGCACTCCAGAGAATCCCATGAACAGGAGAGGAAGGAAGACCTGGAGGTAAACCAACCACAGTCTCCTTCTGCCCCCAGACAAAACAAAAAAGAGAACATGGAAGAGGAATTGCATAGCATTTGCAGCACTAGCAGAGATTTCTCTGCAACCTCCCAACTCCTCTGCTTCAGAGGAGTTTGCTTTGGGACCTTCCTCCCTACCACCAGACCAGAATTACCCCCTCTTTTCTTTATTACTCTGCCCCTTTGCAAAATCAAATACTACTCAGAACAGGGTTGTCAGTAGTGGGCCACTGCCTCTTCCCCCCTCATTGCTGCACACAGGCATGAAAAAAAACATCACGCTATTTATAACAGATGTATTTTTTATTACTGTAGGTGTTCAGTCCAAGTGATCTGTTTTCTCTTGAAGCTGAGTGCTATACAAAATATAGGCCTAAACACTGTACTGCAATCACTGTTAATAATTTCTGATTTTAATTTCTTCCTGTTACTATGAGGAGTTTCCACTGTTTATAAATAAATAACCATTTATTTATTCTGTTATGCTTTGACTCTATATTCTTTAGGACAGAGTCCAACACTTTATTAAATAGAAAATAAAAATAAAAGCAACTTCCAGACAAAAAGTAACAGAAAAGTAAAACCTCTTCAAGCAACACTGAAAAAACATTTCAGGCAATGAAACTATTACTAATATTATTCTGTGGTTTAGAACCACACTTTAAAACATGGGAGCTTTTCTTCCAGGAAATCGATTTCTGACAGTCTTGAATTTTTTCCCTAGAGAGGCTGTGGAAGAGATAGATGCTGCTCTGCGGGTAAGGGCTCAGCCCAGTGAAAGTCCTGGCAGTTCCATCAATACAATCTTCTTGGAAAACACCAGTATTTTTTCAGACTTCTGCTGTTTCTAAAAGGCTCTAAACCCAAGTAATAATATGATGTGCTTAACTTTTTTTGAGAGTGTATCTATACACTGTACATATACAGTGTGGGCACATACATATGTACTTACAAACACAAGGACTTTCCCACCTCAAATTACCCAAATTCATAAACACCTTCATTAACTTAAGAAATCTGGGACAGGAATGCCATTGAAGAAGGAAAAGCTGCCTCCAGGCCATGCTTCCCCCAGTTAGGTTTAAAGTGATTGAGAGAAAGGGTTTGTAAGGAACATGGCAGGGGGGTGACAGCCCATCTGCCACAGCAGGCATGTGCATAGCACTTGAAGGAGTAAGCAAGGGTTGAGGCAAGGAAGTGTTGCTTACCCTGTTCTACAATGAGCTTTTCTCCACCTGAATCAGGGAGACCAAGGGAGACACCTCAAGCATAACCTTGCAGTATTTGGGATGAGGATGAGCACCAGTGACCTTCAAATACACTGCTTGCTTGATACCGTCAGTATCAGTATGTGTCACCTTCAGACTGCACTGCAGTGCCGGTCTCAGCTGTCATGCAGCAGTCTCTAAAGGCTACTCCAGTACATTAAGTGGCAGAGATACTGGTTACAAAGCCATCCTTCCTTTTCAAAGAAATTATCCAAGCCAAGCAGAAAAGGTTTTTTGTTACAGCATATGAACGGAAAAACTGAATTAGTAAAGCATCTGCTACAAGGGAACCCTAATTATTCAAAGAATGTGGAACATCAATCAGAAATTTTGCAGAATCAGAAGTTGAGAAAATTGGGGACAGATGGGAGCAAGACAGACAGAAATGCATAAGGTTATATGAGCATATAACCAATGAGAAGCAACTGAAAACCCAATGGTGCAGTTGAGTTCAAAGCCGTGTCAGTGAGAACAACCTCCTGCCACAAGACACACATACGTACTTCTACAAAACAATTCAGTAGAAAAGGTGGAAGTGGTTTTGGGTGTAAGAATAAGTGTTCACATTTCAACTGTAGGTACATTTTCCATGGATCCTGAAGAAACGTGACTGTCTCTACTCATATCCTTTCTTCCAAAGTACTCTCAGTGATAATGGTACACACGACAAAGCTGCTCACAGCTTTATTACACATAGAAGAAGGGCACCAACTCATCTTTCAGTCTTCTTCAGACAGAAATTATTCATCTATATAATCAGGATGAAAGTGAGATTTATATATTTTTAGCAAATATTCCCAGATTTATAGCACAGAAGCTCGCTGGAAGAGGCAGTGAATCGCTCCTGTGTGACAGGAATGTCTTCTCCAGTCAGTTCTGTTACACTGGAAGTAGAACGAGGCATAGCTGATCATAAACTCTATGTCCATAACTTGTCCCATTTTTAAAGCATCTCTGAGTCATAATAACTTTACTGGTAGTCTTAAATGCACAAATCCCTGGAATGAGTTGTTACACTCATCTCCACAGAAAAATTTGCTGGAATTCATTCTTTTTCATGGACATGATAAGGAGTAAAGGTGGGACATCAAAGCAGCAGCCTTGGACCTTGCAGTGTTTCCACAAACATGCTCTAGAGGGGAAAAAGCATGAATCTTCAAATGGGAGTTAAAATAAGAGTCCAGGAGAAAAATGGCCCATAAATATCCTATAGACAAGCTATATGGCTCAGTAAGCTGGAGCCTCTCTTGACGCCTTGTTGACATATTGTCCCCCAGCCAACTCAGCTGCTGAGATACAGCAAAAGAGTTTCACTATCTCAGCACTTCCATGCTATTTGAGAGGTCCCAGATGACAAATGAGTTTATGCTATGTATCTTGCAGCACTCTCTGCCTAAATAATCTGTTTCTTTTAAATCCTTTTTATATAACAGGGGTTTATACTACAGTATCTAAAAAAAGGTGGACCCTCCAGGAGGAGAATTTAATCCCTACAAATTTTACTTTTCAGCAAAGAGACTTCAAACTTCTAGTCATGCCATTTACCCTACTGTCTACTAAAATCACTTCTAAAATCATCATTTATCAGAAAAACAAAATAGAGGAAAAGAAGCCCCAGTGTTGCAGACAGCAGCCATACAAGTTCAGCTGTCTGTTATATTTGCCAACATCCTATTTCTGCCTCCAGTGTTTTACTAGGTTTGATTGCTTCAAGAGCCATTTTCCCAACACCAAGGGATCAAGACACCCAAGACCCAAAGCTAGCCAACTGAGAATGGTACGTCACATGCCTAATTCAACCCATGGGGTTTCACACTGTCTCATGGAATACTGCCACATTACTAATTTACATGAATTTACACTTTAGATGAATTCGTCATTAGACTCTATTTGGTGTCCTCTAGACCAAGGTCACCAGTCTAGTTCCCACGGTTTTCAGAGAATATTCCGTTTTATTACTTCTACACACAGATCTCCAGTAGCACTAGCCGACACTGCTATCCTACTAAATTCTTCACTTCATAACCTTCATTGTGTCTCAGTAAGGAAAGAACTTTTTGTCAGTGAAATTACTGACTATCAAGCAAATTATTACCTTAACAAGCACTGCAGAAATGTTCTTTTCTTCTTCCTTTACTCTGTTGTAATGGGATGAAAAACACAAGACGATGTGTACTAATTGGAGCTCTAAAGGCTCTATCTACCTTAAGACAAAGGCCAATGAATTGTATCAAGGTAAAATTTAAATGTGAAGATGCACAGAGCAGACACTTTTTCCTGAATATTCTCTCAGCACTGGACGGAGTCCTCGCCCTTCAAGAATGTACCCAGTTGCTTTCTAAACCCGTGTAATCTTTCAGCATCCACAATTTATCCCTTATCGTGCAGAGTCTGAGTATGCGACAAGTGAAGAATTACCCTCTTTTCTTTGTTCAAAGACTTTCTGTACTCACTTCCTTATGCTCTGGCATTTCATGCATTATGAGCTGCTGTTTCAGCTCAGTAAATGGCACAGTATTTAAAAAAACCAAACTCCTATAAATGATATAAAATACACGTGCTGCTTACAAGAGCAGTGCCATGCAACTGCAGCAGAGGGCCAGGGTGGCCACCTTAGGACAACACCACCCAGAGGTATCTTAGCTCTGCCAGACCTTACGTCTCAGGCCTTTTCAGGCATTCTCACCCCAAAACTGAAGTGCTCAAATTTACCTCCTCTTAGCAGCAAGTAGTTTTGCATTAGACTTCCTCAAATCAATACAGTTAGTGCACTTGTTTTCACTTACGATACTAAACAGTTTCATGCAGATACTGGAGAGATAACTAATAGTTCAGATTATCACAGTGGCAAAAATATACTCTCCTCCCTATCCCACAAGCCACCCTCCCCACAGTAAGGGAAGTGTTTTTTCACCCAAAGCATAATTATCAAAGCAAAGTTCATAAGCCAAATGACATGACATACAGAAAAACAACATGAGGTTTGGGTGCACAAACATTTTCATAAATGGAATGCAATACTGCATGCTTGGGAGCAAGTATTCTCTGTAGCTCACATTTATCATTCAAGAAAGACACATTCCTCCAAATTAGCAGTGTTTTTCCTTGGCTAATTAGAAACCAATGAAGCACCCAATTAAATGAAACACAACATCCATTTAGGGAGGGGTTTCAAAGGAGACAGATGTTAATAGACAAAAAAGGGAATAAAAATTCTGTGAACCAGGTAAATACAGGATACTGTACTGCAGACAAAAAGGAGTACAGAGGAACACAGAAGAAACAAACTCGGCATGGGACTCTTCTTTTTTTAACTGCTTTTTTTTCTAAGCAGAAAAAAGCAGCAGGTAACGACTGAAGTCTAAGAGCAGAGTAAAATTGCATATACGCTAAATGCTACAGGTAACATCAAGCTGCAGATATGGCAGCTGGATGGTCCCACTTGTGGGCAAAGTACCTTGTTTTTCCAGGGAACCAAGTTACAGCAGGCGCTAATGCAAGACTGAGAGATGCAGTCTAACAGACTAGACTGTTGAGTGAGACAAAAAGAAACAAAGAAAAATGAGTAGTAAAAAGGGAAAGAAAAGGAAGAAAAAAACACACAAAAGACAAATACAGTTAATATACACATGCATACATTTCAGAACATAAGGAGAACTGGAGTTTGAATGTGACATTTCAAAATATCTTTCACACTGGTGAAACAGAGAAATACTGAAGGACAGGAATAGCTCCCAAGTTGTGTCACCAACAGCAGCACATAAGATACAAGAAAGGAGAAGACCGGTCACAGTACTGAGACGTAAAATCCAGGTAAACCAATTTGATCACCAGCAAACTCAATTAGGATCAGTACTACACTGGAGCTTGGCCTGTGCTTCATTAATCTAACTTGTAAGAATCAACATTAAAAGGACAGATCCAAACAATTTTATACCAACTCCCACTCAGAGACTCCAGCTTTCTATTTTTTCTAATTTTGTTCACTCATTTTTGAGTTGGGCCTGCTTCTCCTTAGGGTTTTCTCTTGGAACAGCACATGTTCTGCTTATCTTAGACATTTGCCAAGATGCTGAACCAACGTGCTTGGTGGTGCGACTATTACCATCTGCTGACAGACACCCAACTCCACAAAACCTGAAAATGCTTGTGGATTGACACCTAACAATGGTTTCATATTGTCTCCATTGTAGACAGACAAGCAGAATATCTGGCTATGGTTTTTATTTTTAGAAGCAGATTAAAAATAACAGGGAAAGCTGTTTTCCTTTGTGATATCACCCACTCTTTTTTGCTGTAAGTTGGCAATTATATCAACCAAGAAGTTTATGATCTGTAAATAGGTATTCATCCACCCATCATTATTTTGCTGTTCTCAAATTTCAATTATTAAATACTGCACACACAGAATTTAAATGCTGGCTTTTTTTGCTTTGAATAGACAACAAAGCTTTCATCAAGTGGTAAGGAGTTCACATTTTGAATCGTAGGATTTTTGGTGACCCCAGTTCCACACTGTTACCAAAGAACTCTCCTGACAGCTAAAATATGACCCCCTCAAGGCGTAAGACTTACTAGAATTACTTGGCTCTTTACCAGTAGGATAATAATTCAAGGTCAGAAATTTGTTGTGGTAAACATTCTAAAGAAAGTAAACAATCTTCTAAAGATTAAACATTTACAGCATGAAAAAAAAAAAAAGCACCGATCAAACAGAGATACTGGTCAAAAAATTCCATAAAAGAAAGTTATACAATATTAATGGAGAATCATGCTACAGTTTACAAGAAATTTATGTCTTTGTGAGCTGGAAATAAGAGTGGCAGGGTTAAGGCTAAGGTTCTGAGATAATCAGTAACAGCCAAGACTGTCAGTTTGGCAGCTATCTTTCTCCACAGCTCTGAATCATCCTTTCACCTACAATATTTAAAGGAACCTATTCCAATTTGAAATGGAAGTACTATCCTATATTTAAAGCATACTTAGTTGCATTAATTTGCTCCAGAATGCACAGAAATTGTTAGTAACACATTATGTTAACACTCAAAAAACCCTTAACCAAGAAAGGATGACAGCTCTCAGTCTCCAAGAATCCTGACCCATGCTTATATACGTTCATGCAAATTGTTTAAAGAAAAGCGTATTTATATTTTTTAAATGTTACGTTAGTTTTACATGTGCAGATGGTTATATGCTGCACAGCACTGGCCAGGACAAGCTGGTATGCATGCATTTATGTGCAGTACATTAAGAGCAACAAACAAGGTGTTAATACTTTCCCAACCGGAAATCATAATTCCAATGATTTCAGCAAGGTTTGGCAAATTACCATTATAATGTATTCCACAGTATGAATGTGCTTTACATTCTTGGCTCACTGCCAGTACATACCACACACAGCTAAACAAGATGCTCTGACATTCCCTGCCAATACACATATAAATTGCAATCACCACCTGGACAAGAGACTACATATTCCACAACACCTCTTATTATGTGACTCTTATTATTATTTATCCACGTAGGATAAAACTCAAAACACTGTACCCATTAAAGTGCATTCTCAGTGTCTGCACATTTTGCTGGTACAAGTTATTTGGTCCATGCTACCACAGGGACATATGGTTTAGTAACAATTCAAAGAAATTAAACTGTGTTACAATCAAGGAGATCCTCCCACTCTCAAAGCAAGAGCTGGTTTTGGCAAAGTATTCTAGAATATCTATCTTGAAAATGCCAGGAGCTCTGGCATTTCAGTTTTAGGCAGGCACACACCCCAGCAGTAACATCCCAAACCACTACACCACAGTCAGCTTTTCCTTCAGAGCCCACAGGCACAACGAGACAAAGACAGGAGAGCAGAACTTTTCTTCTTCAGAACAATAACACAACTTACTAGTTGTGTAATTGAAATCTATATAAATTGATGTACAAAGCAATATGGCTTCATAACTTTCCTAAAACTTGTGATCAACTGTTCCTTCTCTTTATTTAATTTATTTCTAGATTCTAAGAGTTGAAATGTGCGAATATAAGCACAAAAATTATGAAGTAAACTGAAAGAAAGGCAACAAACCCAACTTAGTGGACAGTCTTCATTTTCTGGATGCCTTTAGCAAACAGCTGTGATGCATTAGGACAAAGCCCCTTCCTAACTGAATAACCACTTCTATTAGCAATTCAAAGTGTGCACCTATCCAAGTTACAATTCAAGTATGCTGATGGCTGCTGAATAGCTCTTCCTGCTACTTAGCAGCTACCCTTGCTGGGGTCTTCCCTCTAGAACATTACCAAACCCCTTCTTTCACACTCTGAACATGCCAGTAGGAATTTCGTATCACTGCATGAGTAGAATTGGGAATTTTAAGACACCATGGAAGTCAGATGAACTACTGTCACTGCAATTCAAAGAAACAAACATTTTTGTGATCCTCTAAAAATCCTGCCTTATTTGAACAGTGTTATGGCAGGCAATTAAACTGCACCACACAAGTATTTTTTCCAGCGCTTTTCCCCCCACCATTACCTTTTGTTCAATTTCTTCATAATCATCCTGGTAACTTCCACAGATTGCACTGGAGGACGAGGAGAAGGTGGGGCCCTGAGAGTAATACTGCGAGCTCCGGTAGCCATCCCGCCGCAGCTTGTCACACTCTGCCAAAAGAAAGAGAAACAGGAGGTTAAATCGTGGCAAGAGCCATTACTGCTCATGCTTAGTGTTCAATGGCATTTCAGTACTGAATGTTTTTCTGAAAACATTTACCGTGCATTAACATTGTCTGCCCCAAGTGACAGAACCCAAGGATGCATTCCTCATATTGGTATCTGTATTTCCTCCTCCCTCACATGTGTGACATACGTAAGCCCACACAGAGCATATTAACCCAGGCGATGGCAAGTGCTTCAGGAAGAAGGGGGAAATAGATTTCTTTATTTATGTAAGTGAGGCCTGGCTCAGTGTCTTGACAGATGGCAGCATCTCGCAGGATGGGAGACGGATGCATGCGAGTAACTCCAGGGGTCTCATTTGCCAGGCCGGTAGACATCTATTATATGACTTACACTTGAAATGATGATGATGTTGCTCACTACTCAAGCACCATCTGCTAAATAACTTTGGCACTGACCACTTGTCTTGTCTTCCTGTCCGTGGAAGAGACCATTTACTGTGATTTTGGAGAGAGGAATGCTAATCACAGGGATCTCAAAATCTTGTGTTGCTGCACAGCACATGTAGTTTTATACTACAGAGTTTCTAAAGTTCAGAAAGAACTCAGAGCACACATGCATCCCCACTCACAATAGACAAAATTCCAGTCAGCATAGCATCCCCCTCACCAAGTTTTCCACAATCATCTTCCTGCCTCCTAATTGATATTCAGTGTGATTGTGCTAAAGAATAACAGACGCCAGAGCATAAGGAAAAATTAAATGTTCAAGATGCAGCAACCAAACTCATCAGACCAGTTAGCTTTACATTTCCAAAGACAGATATCTGAATCTGTTGAAAGATGATGAAAGCAAGAGGAAAATTAAGTATTTGGTGTATTTCCATTTAAGGAACTGAAATTTCTGCACAATTAAGTATTTGGTGTATTTCCATTTAAGGAACTGAAATTTCTGCACAATACACAGGCATTATCACAACACAAAGCACTTTTATCATCACTTACTGGAGAAGGCCTTTCTGTGATTATATCATGTATCTGCCTATCTTGATCTTTTGAATACTCCTTAAAAAAGAAAAGATGCAGTGCTTATACCAAGGGCAAGGTTTGAGAGGCTTTTGCCTGGCAAATGATTAGGTGGAGTTACAATGTGCAACTCCAGCATACATGTCCTATATTATGCCCAGATGCTTCTGAGACCAAGGTCTGGAGGACTCGTGCTGACAGGTTAACTGACCTACAGCAACCACCGATCTGTGAGGATTTAATAACAAGGACTCCCCTCTATCTACACAGGGACACTGAGGAGGCAAGCTTACACTCTGACAACCAGCCATTTCCACTGGTGCCAGACATGTCTTTGCCTACGTAACCCTAATGTGTCAAAAAGAGCAGTATGGCAGCAACCTTTCCTTCTCTCTCAATTCAAGGACCAGCAGTGGCAGTGTGGGTTTTGAGATCCAAATCAATGGCTGTATCTCAGGATCAGAGGGCTGGTAACCATATTTACCCGTTCCACATGTGTGAGCATGCTGACGTTGTGCACATCTGGCAAACTGTTGCTGTACTTCAGGAGGGGGGTAAAAAATGACTGTCTGCAACCACAGCAAAGCAAATTCCTCCACTGCCGTTCCAAATTTGGTACTGGATCCAGCCAGATCCAGCACATAACACTCACAGATGTGAGCACCTTGATGGGTTGTTTGGTGGTTTGAGCTACAAATGAACAGGCTAAGCGGACTGTGGCAGAACAAGACAGCCCAAAGACTTGCATCAACTTGTTGCACGGGTTAACACGCTAAGTTGTCAACTTAGACACTGCAACTTTTACCTTCAGAGGAATCATTAATCACTGCAAACAAACATGAATACAACCTAAGGGGTGAATAAGAAGGCAGTTATTTTTCCTCTGATTTTTGGACTAAGGCTTAGAGTCTTTGCTGGCCACTCCTGAGACTCTCCGACATCAGACATCATGGCCCCCCAAAAAAAACACCTGTGGTGGTTTGACCTGGGCTAGATGCCAGATGCCCACCAAAGCTGCTCTATCACTCTCTTCCTCTGAAGAGAGCTGTGCAGGAGAGAGAAAAAATAATAAAAGACTTATGAGCTGAGAAAAGGACAGGGAGAGATCACTCACCAGTTAAAGCTACAGGCAAAACAGTTGTGATTTAGAAGACTTAGTTTAATTTATTGCCAATCAAAATAAGAGCATGATAATGAGAAGTAAAGCAAATCTGAAAAAAAAACCCACTCCACCTACTCCTCCCCTCAGTCCCAATTAACTTTATTCCCAACTCTCTACCTCTTCCCCACTCAGCAGTGCAGGGAGATGGGGAATGGGGGTTATGGTCAGTTCATCATGTTGTTCCTGCTGCTACTTCCTCCTCAAGGAGGTCACTCCCCTGCTTCAGAGTGGAGTTCCTTCCTTGGGAGACAGTCCTCTAAAAACTCCCCAATGTGAGCCCTTCCCATGGGCTACAATTCTTCACAAACTGCTCCAGCAGTGGTTCTCCCATGGGTGCAGTCCTTCAGGAACAGTCTGCTTCAGTGTGGGCTCCCTACTGTGGGTCAGAAGTCCTGCTAGAAAATCTGCTCTTGCTTGGGCTTCTCTATCTATGGATTCCCAGGGCCTGTCAGGAGCCTGCTCCAGTGTGGGCTTCTCATGAAGTCACTGTTGTCACAGGACACTTCTGGAGGTGACAGGCTCTTCTGGAGCATAATAGATGAATGCTCTAATATTCATTGTTTTACCTTATTCATTTTCCTAACCCAAGAAGGTGAGGTTGATAAATAGCGCACCTCATGAAGCCCAGAAAAGCTCCAAAAACTTAAGGAAATCAATGCTGAAGGTCTCAAGTCCATCAGAAGTTCAAGTGGACTGCCAATAACAACCTGTCAGCTTATCAAGCTCACAACCTCCCACTGTCCACCACACAAAATCTATGTAACTTCAGAAGTTTTTGCAGCAGCATTGCTGATGAAGCCAAATTGCCAAAAACTGCTAGGTGAAACCAAGAAAAAGGTGAGTGTTCTTGGTGTTCCCCAAGAACAGCTTTTTTATTTATGTACTGTAACTGTACATATTGCAGTACAGCAGGAAACACACTGTGGATGGCACCCAAGGTCAACAAACTTTACCAGAGGCTTTAGGCAGACATTTTTTACCTCATATTGCAACAGCCTACCAGCACAACACAAGGTCAAACATTGCACCTGAGTGAAGGTACTGTCATTGCCAAACCAGGAGTGACAACTGCTATTTAAAAACTGTTCTAGCTGGAGGCTCCTCCACCCATCTCCTTATTCTTATTAGAGGTGCACACTGTCTTCTGTAAGCAATCAGATTAATATTTTTCAGATACAGAGGTTTTCTTTTTGTAAAAAAATACCTATGAAGAAGCTAGAGATACTTACTCTAGGAATACTCCAGATACTTACTCTTGGAAAGACTCTCTTCTTCCCAGAGGAGCAATATGTTGTCCTAGTCTGACAACCCCAAACAGAGAAGAGCACTATACACTAAGTGAAAAGTTCTTACATTTATGCATGTTATTTCAAATATGTCTGTAATGAAGCCGACAAGGTAACAGAAGGATCTATCCAGTTCCAGTTATTAAAAATCTTAATTTTAAAGAATGACAATACACTAGCACCAGCTGAATCGGGGACATAGACACTCTTGGTTACCACTTCCCACATTATACCACACACAAAACCGTGCACTGCGTGCACCCCAGGACACTGCATCATGCAGGACACAAACACCCGCTCCTGAGGATGCACTTGCCAATCCAAATCTGCAGCACATGCTGCAGGCAAGCTCGAACTCATAATTTTCACATGAATCTGATCTGAAAAGTGCAACAATATGATTATGCACCCGAAGAACCAATACTGCTCACACACTTTAATTCCAGGAAAATCAGGAAAGTGTTACTACCTTGGCAATTGCAATTGGTGGCTGCATTGGGTAGTGCCACAACTCAAAAGTCTGAAGCTACCTCCCTCCCCTTCATCTCCTGACTGATTGCTTCTGGGGCTAAGTGCACAGGGACATTGCCTGTCACCTTCTGCTGCCCTGCAAGTGTTTTTCTGCCTAGGTGAAACCACAGATTAGTTCTTGTT